>NC_071992.2:160413611-161015555 GCF_028885655.2 Pongo abelii | reverse complement strand
AGGAGTACTCGAGGGTGAACTTGGCATGGAACCTGCTCAGCTTCTCCAGCAGCAGCCGCAGTTTCTCCAAGGGGGGCAGAATGGTCATCCTGAAAGGAGTTGACAGTGAGTGAAGGGCCAGGGTGGCGGGACAGGCAGTGAGGGCCAGGCCTCACCGGAAGTGGTAGGTGCCTTCCCGCTGCCCAAAGCCGCTCCCTGGCACCACGCAGATGCCGGTCTCCTCCAGGAGGCGCAGGCAGAAGAACATATCCGGGGCCAGGCCCAGCTCCTGTGGACAGAGAGCCATCAGAGAGGGATGCCCGGCCCCCACTGCCCACCCCACAGGCCCCACCCCCGCCTGACCTGAGCGCGCTCCACCGCCCGCAGGGGCAACTGCACGCGCGGGAAGGAGTACATGGCGCCCTGCACTGGGTTGCAGCTGATGCCAGGAGCCTCATTGAAGACCTGCTCGGTGAGCTTGGCCTTGGCCGCCAGCTCTGCCAGCACTGCCTGCTTCTCCTGTGGCCGCGGAGGGAGGGCCCATCAGGGCATGGCACTCGGCATCCTCCCACCCCTGATTAGGTCACCTGGACTCCCTCCTGCCCCCAACTCACAGCCTGGAACTGCGCGAAGGAGGGGTCGGTGGGCGCGGGTGGGCTGACCACCAGGTCCAGCAGAGCCTGGCCTGGCACCGGCGGGCACAGCCGCACACTCATCAGCTTCAGCATCTGCTGCTGCACTGCGGCGTCCATGTTCACCACCTCCACATAGCCGCCGCGGAACCCGCACCTGCGCACGTCCAGGTCAGGTGCGGAGGAGGGGGTGGCCCATCGGGCAAGGAGGGCCAGGCCATGGCCCGCGAGCCCCCACCCGCCTCGCACGCACGCACTCGCCCATGTAGCCCTTGGAGGTGGAGTGGAAGGAGGCAAGCTCCTGCTGCCCGGCGTAGGGCGGCCCCATCTCCATGAGCACCTTCTTGAATGAGTGGAACTGCGAGCCCGCGGCGTACACGTTGTCCTGGTACACCTGGAAGGGCGCAAGTCGTCACGGGGGCGGACTGTTGCCCGGCTTCCCGCTCCCCCGCGCCGCGCACCTCGTCCGCCAGCAGAAAGAGCCGCTCTTCGAAGGCGAAGCGGATCACGGCCTCGATGCACTCGCGGGTCTGCACCTGCCCTGGGGTGCGGGGGAGACAGCAGGGCTGGGTGAGCCAAGGGGGCGCACTGCCCTCCGCTGGGCAGCCGGGGGCCAGCGGACCCGGCACTGCCTGGTCCAGGGCGCACGTGGGTGCGGGAGGAGTGGGGCGGGACGGCGGGGAACGCACCGTGGGCGCGGGAGGAGTGGGGCGGGGCGGCGGGGAACGCACCGTGGGCGCGGGAGGAGTGGGGCGGGGCGGCGGGGAACGCACCGGTGGGGTTGCCGGGGTTGATGACACAGAGCGCACGAGGGCGGCAGTGGTCACGCGCCTGGCACAGCTCACGGTGAAGCTCCGCCACGTCTAGCGCCCAGGCGCGCTCCTCGTCTAGGTAGTAATCCACCTGCACTGCGCCCAGCTCTGCCAGCGTGGCCGAGTAGAGTGGGTACTGGGGGATGGGGATGAGCACACCCGTGCGCGTGTAGCCCTCGCCGGCCACCAGCAGCTTCAGCACCGTCTGCGGAAAGGAAGGGGAAGGCAGGGTTGGTGGGGCCTGGGGCTGCACCTGTCCCCCACCCTGGGCGCCCCCTCTGCAGTGTCAGGAATGTATTGCTGCCCATGCCCAGCCTACCACGATGGCATCGCTGGCCCCTGTGGACAGGAAGACGTTGTTGGGGTCCGCAGGGATGCCTCCATCACGCCTCTCAATGTACCGCGCCACGTCTTCCCGGATTAGCTGGATGCCGGAGCTGACGCTGTAGGCCCCTGGACTCGGGCAGCACAGGATGGGAGGTACAGGTGAAGTTCTCCTCAGCCCTCCCCAGGGACTTCCCTCCTCCAGTGGCAGGGCGGCCCTCTGCTTCCTCCTGGCCCTGGCTCTCACCCAGACTGTGGCCCCCACACGCCTGCAGGATGCGCTCCGCCCTTTTCTTGGCATCCTCAGGGAAGTTGGGGCTGCTCAGAAGATCAGGGTTAACACAGAGGGCCAAGACCTGGGAAGACGGAGTGCTGAGGCCAGGGCACATGGGCTGGGGGTGGGCGGGTGCAGCGGGCAGTGCAGGAGCCTCACCTGGCGCAGGAAGGTGATGGGCCTCTGCCCCATAGCCTGTGCGTCCCCAATGTTGGCACGGATGACCTCGGTGAAAGGCTTCTTCACACCCTGGGAGGGGAGGGGAGGGGAGCAGGCAGGCAGACTGTGCCCTACCTAACCCCTCAGCCCTTGTCGCGTGTGCCAGTGGGGCTGGGGCTAACTCGGCCACCCCAGTGTGACCTGGAGGGCAGCAAGGGGCCCTGGGCCATACCTGGCGCAGCTCCTGCTCCAGCTCCAAGGCTCGCTGCACTATGGGGCCACGCACCGCGTACTCCACCCTCTGCACACGTGGGTTCATGCTGTCCAGCGTCAGCACCTTCGTTCTCAGTCCGTTTTTCACCATCTGGCTCTGGTCACCTGTGCTCGAGGCCATTACTCTACCCAGACCAGGTGAGAAGGTGGCTCAGGAGGTGGCAGGACCAGAAGTGGGAATGGGGACAGCTGGGTCTGGCTCAGTGGGCCAGGGCTGGGAGGGGGCAGCCGTAGCAGAGGGAACTCCAGGCAAGAAGGCACCCTCTTCACCGCAGCTGGCCTCACTGGGAGGGACAGAAAGGGCTGAAGGAGCTGGGGACAGTTGGGCCCCGCCCCACCCGTCTGGGAACAGCTCTGCCCCAGGGAGGCAGAGGCAGTGGGTGAGGTGGCAGGCGGGGCTTGGGGCAAGGCCCAGTGCCTGCCCAGTGTCCCCACGAAGGGAGAGCAGGAGACCCACATGGGGGGTAGGTACACACGTCAGTCCGTCCGGACAGCGCTGAGGGACTAGACATGGGAGGGGGAGAGGGCTGAGCGCCTGGGGTGCTCAGGAGGTGAAGGGGGGGTGCCCAGCAGCCCTGAGGGGCTGGCAGAGCTGGAAAGGAGGGACCCCTGAGGCAAGACTGGAGCCTGGGCTGCTGGGATTTACCCCAGCAGGGCTTGGCCGAGGCCTGGCCCTCGTGGCACCCGCATCTTTGCTTGGGCCAGAGGACCTGTCTCCTAGTAACTGAGCCAGGCCTCAGGAATCCAGGGGGTGCTGGGGGGAGAGGAGGGGTGTTCAGGCTCTGGGTTCCATCTGGCCCCTCCAGGCCTGGCAGCTATGGCCCAGAGGCTGCAAGAGCTCTGTAGCTGGACCTTGGTCCCTGATGAGCACTGCGAGGGGCTGGGGGAGGGGGCTGGAGCCAGGCAGTCCAGCCCTGGGCCCTGGGACAGCTCACACTGTGGCTGCTGTCATGCCCTTTCACCAGGCACCAGCTGGGGGTTGCCCTTGGGACACACCCCAGGCTAGGGGTGACCTGAGCTCTCCAGCCCTCTTGTTCCTGGTTGGAGGAGAGAGTAGGAAACGAGCCGGGATAGGCCGTCAGAGCCCCACCTCCACAGGCCTGCTGAGCTGAAAGGCCAGGCTCAACACTGGCCCACCCCACCGTCCGGCAACGAAACCTGAACCACGGGGGTCAGAGAGCTGGTCCTCTGAGCAGGGCTGTGGGCAACCAGTCAGGCCCAAGGCGGACCTTGGCTCCTCTGATCCTGCTGGCTGGGAGAAAAGCCATCAGGAGCCCTGGACGGCCAGCCCCCAGGCCTCTCACCTTGCACTTCTCTGCTCCGCTGCCACAACAGCCTCCCAGTGCGCAGGCCTGCCCCTCTGGCCCCCAGGCCAGGGCACAGGTTAACATGGGCCTGGCCCCAGGCAGAGCCAGCCCCTGCCCGCCCCCTGGCAAGGGAGTCCAAGTGACAGCCCTGGTGGCAGGTGGACCTTGGGCAGCTGCCCCACCCCCCACACTAAATTTAACCAGCAGCCAGCCCTCACCCACCCACAGCCCTGTGAGGACACCCTTCCAACCAGGGATGCCAGGGGAAGGCCAGGCCCAAAGGACACTGGGCTGACGGGCCCATGCTGAGCCAGGAGGGAGAACAGCCCAAGTCCACGCCACCCAGCACTGGTGGCCACACAAGGCCGCCCACCATGAACAGACAAACTGGCGGTGCCCTCAGTCCTCCTGCTTGAGGCCCCTAAGGGGCCCCCTCACCCTGACACGTTGTGCTCAGCCAGCTCAGAGCCAGAGTGGCCAACTGCGTGTCCCCTATGCCAGCCCAGGCGGAAGCTGGCAGCCAGGCCCCAGGATTAAGGCTGTATGCCAGCAACTGGGGACCCACAACCCCCCCAGGGAGCTTCTGACACAGCCTTGTGCTTGTTTTGCCCCTCTGGCTCTGACACAAGAGTCTTGTGGAAAACATGACCTCCCTTTCCAGGCCATGGTTCCTGGGACCCCCACCCTCCGCCCCTCAGCACAGACACCCTAGGCCCTGGCTCCCATGGAGGCTCCTTCAAAGCACCTGGCTCCTCTCAGGAAAGCAAAGGGTTACGGAGAAGGCTCCGGGAGGCTGAGCACGGGAGGGAGTGGGTGAGGCCCAGGCTTCCAGCCCAGTGGCTGTGGGCCTCACTCCCACACGGCCAGGGCTGCCACATGCCCCGGCGCGCACCTACAGGCTTTCCTGCTCACAGGCGTGGGTGGCACAACCCACTCCCCACCGTGGGACAGCGACCCAGCTGAGACACACAACACACAATGAGGCTCCATGGCAAAACAGCCCTTTATCAAGAGTTGCAGGATAAAAATAATCTTTGCAGCCAGACATCCCTCCAGGCATGTCTTCTGACCTGAGAGGGGCCAGTGTCCTGTACAGTAGAAGCCGGGGTTTCCGTGCTGCACCCGCAGCACCAGGGCACGCACCACGGAGAGGCAGCCTTGGGCTGTGCCCGGGACAGGGCCCCCCACACGCTGAGCAACAGCCTCACATGAGCAGGCAGCACGGCCTCCTCTCCATGGGAGCCTCCACCGCCGGGGCTGTGAGCTTGAGCAGGGGTGGGTCCCCACCTGCCCTGAAGCCACAGTCAGGCTGGGGGGTCACCGTGTCACCAGGCAGGCCAGGCTCAGCTGTCTCAGGGCTCTCGGGCCCCTCAGGCAGGGGTCGCTGCAGCTTGGCAGCAGCTCGCTGGCGCTTCAGGTCAGCCAGGGTGTGGTGGGCCTTGTCGTGGACCAGGGCGTGGGGGGTGGTGCTGTCCAGGGGGCTCAGCTGGTAGGAGACACTCCGGTCTAGTCGCTTGGAGTACAGATGCCGCGCTGGGGAGCCCCCTACTCGGCCATTGTGCGGCCTGACCACTTCGGGGTTGTCCTCCTGCGGGCAGTGAAGGTTCCCAGAGCCATCAGGAGGCTCCTCCCCCCTCCCCGGCCTTGGGTTCAGGCTGTGTGGCCATGAAGGGACAGACGAGAGATGGGGCAGCTGGCCTCTGCAGGGCACCATTCCTAATACAGGCAGGAGGGGGTCCAAGCGGAGAGAGAACCAGGGCAGAGCCAGGCCCACCCCTGCGCTGGGCGGAGCAGGGACGGGGCGCTCACCTCCGGGGGCGGCGGCCTGAGCTCTGCGCCTGTCTGGCGGTCATCGTTGTCCTCGGGCGGCTCCGGGCTGGTGGGTGGTGGCTGTTGCCACACGATGGCCTCCTGGGCGTGCTGCTTGCGGTACAGGTCGGTGCGCTGGGTTAGGCTCACCCGCCTCACCACTTTCCTGGGGAGGAGAGAGAAGAGGGAGTGAGGGGAAGGGGAGTGCCGGGAGGACCCCGCCCGCCCCCTCGGACTCTGCCCCCAGTTCGGCTGGCACTCCGCCCGGGGCTGACGTCCGCGGGGCCAAGCCCGGGGCGGGGCCTGCTGGGGGCGGCGCTCACCCGCGGCTGCCGGCGCTGGAGGTGCGGCGGCGCAGCAAGCAGCGCTGGCGGCCCTGGGCGCGCAGGAGGGCGTCGTGCTTGTGCTTCAGCTCCAGCAGCTTGGCCCGCACCTCCTCGTCCCCGCACACATCTGAGAAGTGGGCGCGGGCGTCAGGGGCGCCCTCCCCGCCTGTCCTCTCCCCCAGGTGGAGGTGGGCCCCGCAAGCTCACCAAGGGGCGTCTCGTCCATCAGAGACTTTGCGTTCAGGTCGGCCCCGTGCGCCACGAGCAGCTCCACCAGGGGCACCTGTAGGCGGCAGGCCGGAGCTGCAGACTGCTGCGCTGGAAGCCCCCTCCCACCTGCTCCCGCCCGCACTCACCTGGCCCCAGTAGGCCGCGGCGTGCAGCGGCTCCCAGCCGTCTTGGTCCTTAGCGCTCAGGCTGGCTCTGTGTTCCAGCAGCAGGGCGGCCGCGTCGCTGAACCCGTTGGCGGCTGCGATGTGCAGCTGCAGGCAAGCGCCCGGCCTGAATTCGGCCCCATCCCCCACCTCCAAGTAGCAAGGCCCCCAGCCCCGTGTGCCCGTCACCCTCCAGCCCTCACCAGCGTGGCCCCGTGGTCCAGGGGGGCATGGAGGTCTGCCCCGGCCTGCAGCCGGCTCCGGATGTCATCCAGCATGCGCAGTTCTGGCACGGCCCGGGCGGCCTCGATGCTGTCCTGGGTGATGCCTGCGAGGCGGCAGGCTCAGAGGGAGCGCGACCGGCAGCCCTCCCACAGCCGCACCGCCGCACCTACCACGGTCGGCCATGGCAGTCTCCAGGCAGTCCAGCGTCTGGTCATCATCACACAGGTCATAGGGCATGTTCCCGTCGGTGTTGACCGCCAGGAGATTGGCGCCACTGCAGGGAAGACGGACGGGGTGCTGGGCACAAGGCCCTTCCCCGCTTGCCAGGCTCCTCACTTGGAGAAGTCCCCCCCAGGGCCCCTCAGCCCAGGGCTGCCCCTCAGGAAGCACCCTGTCCACCTGCTGCTGGGAGAGGCGGCCTTGAGGCCCATCGGCTGTCCTAGATCCTGTCATTAAGCCAGACAGGCCTCCTACAGTCTCTGTCCATCCAGGGCTCCAGGTTCCTGGCACCTCCAGGAGCAGCGGTGCCCCCATAAACATGCACTGGATGGGCCTGCCTGCTGGGGAGCAGGGACCCTGGGGACCCCAGGGAGCACAGGGTGGTGGGGGTGCAGGATCAGGCAGCCACACTGAGGGGCTGCTGAGCTGTGGGGAGCATGGTCCCAGGGAAGGAGAAGGGGAGCCCAGGACACAGAAAGGGGTGCCTGTGTGCAGTGGAGAAGCAGGCCTACCTGTGGACACCCCACATCCCCACCCACCCCGCAGAACCTGTGTGTGACGGGACCGCCATCCACACCCCACCCGGCCTCACAGGGGCCCTCGAAAATGACCGCAGCCCTGATCTCTCTCCCACTACAGATGCGCCTGGAGCGAACGGGAAGGAAGGGAGAAGGCTCGTGGACCCTGGTGAGGCCACCACCCTCCCTGCTCAGAGCTCCCCCTGCTCTACGTCCCTCTGTGTTAAAGGTAAAGGCCCTACCTGTGCTCAGGTACCCTCTCCTCCCAAGCCACCTGGCCTTCTCACTCCCCTTCCTTCCTTACCAGTTCTGCCCTCCTCACTGACCAAGACATTTCTCTGTGCACACCCTGGGGGGACCCAAGGCCTGCCCTCTCGGCAGGAGGATGAATGCTGGGGAGGCAGAGACCGCGCTGCCCTGGGCACATGCCCATTCCCCTGGGGCCCCAGGCCCTGCTCTCCATGCCAGGACACAGGCAGGGTCAGCAAAGGTGAAGGCGGGAACACAGGAGGCCAAGAGCCACAGACACTGCCCAAGAGGAGCCTCCTGAACAGCCATCTGAGAGGAAGCCTCTCCCTGCCATGGACGCCCAGCAGGCCCTACCTGGCGATGAGCAGCTCCACCAGGTGCAGGTGGCCGCAGGTGGCCGCAGCATGCAGAGGCGTCCAGCACTCACTGTCACAGGCATTGATGTTGGCCCCAGCCTCCAGGAGCTGCTGCACCATCTCTCGGAAATCATCGATGCAGCACTGCAAACCGTGCCACGTGAGCGGCCAGAGCACGGGGGCCAGCCCCCACCCCGCCCACACCCAGTGCGGGCTGACCTGGTGCAGGGCCGTCAGGCCGTCCTCATTGGCCAAGTCAGGGCTGACCCCACTCCCAAGGAACTGGCGGACTGCAAAAAGGTGGCAAGGTGAGGACAGGGTCCTACCCCTGGTCAGGTCCTGTCAACTGTGCTTCGGCCCAAGACCCAGGGAAGGACAAGGAAAACAGTGGTGCCAATGGCAGGAGGCACACCAGAGCCCAGGAGTGGGGGCAGAAGCACCAGGCATCTGTCTGGCCCAGGCCAGTCACACTCCCAGAAGCCCTCTCTGCCTCCACCCACCTGCAGGCCCTTCATGATGGTGCTCCAGCCCTCCGACCCCCAGAACAGGCTGTGCTCCTGTGTGAGAGCAGTGCTCCGAGAATCCCACACCTCCCTCCAGCCCAGGAAGGGCTCCCTGCCTGGAGGCTACTGCAGCTCCTTCAGCTCTTCCCTGACAACCGGCCAGCCCTGTGTTCATGAGTTCCCCTGGGTCCTCTGGGACCTGACCTGAGGCTCCCCACCACCAGAGCACATCCCTGCTCTCACTCCCCTTCCCATCAAAGATCCCAACTCGGGCCCAGCTCTCGCGAAGGTCACCAGGGTTCTCCCTGACGGTGCCTGGGGTGCAGCAGGAGGGCTCCCACCTTCCCACAGCTCCCTGTGGACCATGGCACCCTCCGCCTCTTCCCTCTGCCTCCAGGCCTCCCGGGAGGGCTCCTGTCCACATGGGAAGATGCAAGCCAGACACTGCCGGCTCCTCCTTACTCTCTGCTCCGGAGGGAGGCAGGAAGGAGTCTCAAGGGCCACCACAGTGCCTCTTCCCCCCAGACCCCAGAACACCAGAAGTGGAACCCACACAGCTGGGGCTGCAAGCGTGGGGCACAGGTGAGGAGAACAGAGTCAAAAGCAGAGCCTAGGGCAGGCACCAAGAGGGGGCCCACCTGCATAGGCTCTGTGCCTATCCGGGGCCTGGCTCTCTAACCCGCAGAGGTGGGTGGTCCCACCCTATTTCACGGAGGTGGAGACCAGGGCTCTCCTGAGCAGCCTAGCAAGCAGCAGCAATGACTACCGGCCACCCCTGCTCCCGTCGAGCCCCGCACTAGGTGTTTCTGCAGGCTCCTGGGGGTCCACTCATGGCCTCGGCTCACCTCACAGCAGGAGCCCTCTGCACGCAGCCCCCGCCTGAGGGACGGCTGTCCCGCAAGGGCTCACCTCAGGGCTGCCCACTGCTTGGGGCTTGCCTGATGAGGGGACCCTGGGCCACCCAGCCTGAAGAGACCAGGCAAGACCTAGGGGCTGGAGCCCAGGAGCTGTGGACAGGCCCAGCCCCCAGCCTTGGCATGAGACGGCACCCAGGTAGCAGGGAGTGGGCTCTCTGCTGGGAGCTGCTCTGGGCTCAGCCACACTCACCTTCTTCCAGGTCATTTCGGGCAGCAGCCTCCAGAAGGACAACACTGGGAGGGAAGAGGACCTGCTTCAGGGGCCCTTGGCTGGCTGCCTCCTTCCGGGGACGCTCCCCAGGACCCTTCTTGCCCTGGGCCTCCTTCTCAGCCTGGGCCCACATCTTCACCTGCTGGGCGCGCCGCTTCTGGGCATGCTTCAGCCGCTCCTGCGTGCTCATCCTGCCCACCATGGGCATCTCTGCCAGCAGCTCCAGGTGCTCGGCCATGGCGGCGGCTGCTTGCCCACAAGGCTGCTCGGGGCACCAGAGTGGGGAGCTTGGGGGCCAGGCTGGGCCTGAGGGGTGGGGCAGCTGGCTGGACTGGCACCCTCGGGGGCATCCCCTTCCCAAAACTCCGTGCCCTTGGCTGGGTCAGGAGGCCCCACACGATAACTAGGCCCAGGCAGCCCTGGGGGGCACGGGCTGGGGCAGGGAGGGCAGTGTGGGAGGGCACCCCAAACCTGCTCCCCAGGCCAGCCTCTAGCTGTCGACCAGCAGCGCCTCGCCTCCCTCTCGGGGTCAGGGTGCACAACCTATGGGAGGCAGCCCCGAGACCTGGCCGGCCTCAGTCCAGGGTCTGAAACTAATTACCCAGATAACAAGGTTCCAGCTTCCTGGCACCTCGCTGAGGGGGGAAGGGAGGGCAGGGCCAATCAGCAGTGAGAGCCCCTGTAAGCCCCTGGAGCCCTCTTTTCACCTTCTAGGCTCAGGAGCCTGGGTGGGGCCTGGGAGCAGCCATGACCCAGCCCCCCAACCCCTCCCAGCTGTGTGCCGAGGTCAGTGCATCAGTACTAATGAGGAGGTGCAGCCGCTGAGGCTGGGGGAGGGCAGGTGGTCAGAGTCCTGGAGTCCTGGCCCCAGGGCTCAGGGGTGAGGCTCTCTAGGCAGCCAGGGCACCAAGGGCACAGGCGGGCCGGCCGCAGTGTCTTCAGGAGCACCTCCCCTTCCGGCAGCTGCTCATACCTGAGAAGTGGGGAACGAGGAAGCACATCACGGCGGGCGTGAGGCAGGATGGCCCCGGGGAGCCCCTGCCCTGGGCCTCAGGTGAGACCAGGCTTCCAGCTGTCTCAGGTCCTGCCCTGTGTGAGGCCCACCCTCTGTCCACAGAGAGCACTGCAGGGCAACAGTCCTGGGGGTACAGGGAGCTACTCTGCCCCCATTCTGCCCCAGGTTCAGAGAGGAGCTGGGGAAAGGCATGTCAGGCTCCTCCCACCCACCCTTTCCAGAAAGGGCCACCCACCCCAGCGAGGTGTTCCCTGCTAGGCTGCTCCTCCAGGGCCAGGCACTGCCCACAGGCTGGGCAGGGTGAGGCCTCGTGGAACAGCCATGAGGGCTTTGCAGGCTACTGCCTTCCAAGGGCAGGCCCCGCCTCCTGGGCCTCGCCTCTCCTGCCTTCCAAGGGCAGGCCCCGCCTCCTGGGCCTCTGCCGGTCCTGACTGACACTGCAGCCTCTCACTGCCCAGTCTCTAGACCTCTTCCTTGATGGGCTCCCACAATGCCTCTGCCATCCTAGGCTGCAATAAAAGCCCCCACCTGGTGCCTGGCTTAAGGCCTATGGGGACAGACAGGCAGGCAGACAGCTTCAGCTGGGGCACAACCCTGCCTATGTACCCGCTATGGCCCTAGTCCTGCCCGACACACTAAGTGTGGTTGCCGGGCTGGCCACAGGCCTCACCTCAGAAGGCACTCCGTGCTTGGCCGGGCGCGGTGGCTCATGCCTGTAATCCGAGCACTTTGGGAGGCCGAGGCGGGTGGATCATGAGGTCAGGAGATTGAGACCATCCTGGCTAACAGGGTGAAACCCCATCTCTGCTAAAAATACAAAAAATTAGCTGGACGTGGTGGCGCGTGCCTATAGTCCCAGCTACTGGGGAGGCTGAGGCAGGAGAATGGCATGAACCCGGGAGGCAGAGCTTGCGATGAGCCAAGATCGCGCCACTGCACTCCAGCCTGGGCGACAGAGCGAGACTCCGAGAAAGAAAGAAAGGAAGAAAAGAAGAAAGAAAAGAAATAAGGCACTCCGTGCTCTGCAGAAAATGCCTGCCAGGAGTCCCATTCTCCACCCAGCCAGGCCTCATGGCCATCTACACACTGACCCAACTCTTCACTGCTGGACTTATACCCAGGTGTTTCATAGAATGCCCCCTTCTTTCAGCAAGGGAACTGTCCTGGACCAGGTCAAATTAAGCCAGTCAGGTCCTTCCTGCTCAGGGGCCCCCAATTTATCTGGGAGCCCCACTTTACAGGTTCAGCCTACTCTAGACATAGTCCCCCTCTGCAGGCCTGGCCTCAGAAGCTTCCTGAGGACACGGCCAGTAAGGCCAGTGGCCCCGACCTGGCTTTGTCTGCCAGGTAAAGAGCTTTTCCAGACAGTAACTCTCCCTCCGAGCAGCGTGCTCCCAAGCCTGGCCAGCTCTGTAGACCGCAGAGGCTACAGCAAGCACACACTGGCCAGACACCCTGCCCAGGCTCCCAAGTCCTCCCCTTGCCCTCTAGAGACACAGCATGGGTACCAGAGAGGCGGGACAGCCAGTCCTGCAGGCATGCTGCCAGCTCCGCATCCATGAGGACAGAGGAGGCAGACCACACCTGGCATGGCAGAGCCCTCCCTGCCAGCCACTCACAGCTCACACCCTCTTCCTGACAGGGCTGGCAAGATGAGATCCTCACTTCTCGGTCATTGGCATCTCTGCACCTGCCAGAGAACCCACCTGGGCAGTAGCTACTCACCCCCACCCCAACCCAAAGAGATCACAAGCCAAGAGCAAGGCAGGCTGCCCTTGCCCAGCCCCAGTCTCTCTCCAGCCACGGGAAGGAAAGATTAAGATTTAACCATCAGGGAGCAGTGGCTCATGCCAGCACTTTGGGAGGCCAAGGTAGTAAGATCACTTGAACCCAGGAGTTCAAGGCCAGCCTGGGCAACAGGGTAAGACCCCGTCTGTACAAAATAATTTTAAAATTAGCTGGTGGCGTGCGCCTGTGGTCCCAGCTCCTTGGGAGGCTGAGGTGGGAGGACCCCTTGAGCCTGGGAGGTAGAGGCTGCAGCGAGCCGAGATCACAGCCTGCACTCCAGCCTGGCAGACAGAGGGCGATCCTGTCTCAAAAAAAAAGGATTTAACAGACACCACCTACTGTCCCTAGCATTGTATAGAAGAAAAAATCGGCGGGGCACAGTGGCTCATACCTGTAATCCCAGCACTTTGGGAGGCCGAAGCAGGCAGGTCGTTTGAGCCCAGGAATTCGAGACCAGGTTGGGCAACACAGCGAGACCCCATCTCAATTTATATTATATTATTAAAAAATAATTAAAATAATGTAAGAGAAAAAAACAAATATTTAAAAAGGAAAAAAGATGTTCTGTTGCCCATGTCCTACAGAAGAGAAAGCCTGAGTGCAGCAGCCGCACTCCCAACGGGACACCTGTCTCGTTTGTCAGCTGCACTCCCAACGGGACACCTGTCTCGTTTGTCAGCTGCACTCCCGACGGGACGCCTGTCTCGTTTCTCATTCCGAGGCGCATCCGTGAAAATTTGTCAGAGAACAGCAGCTGGACGGTGGGAACCCCCCCAGTACCCCCTGGCTGCAGAGGGAGGCCCACAGGCGGGGAGGCTCTACCTCCCCCACCCCACCCAGCACAGCTCACAGGTCACTCGGCCCCCACCCTAGCAGGCCCACCTTCCTAGCTGGAAGCTGCCCCATGTCTCCACGGGACTCTGGGCAGGTTCCTGTCCTGCTCGAGGGCCCAACTGCCTCCTCTAAGAGAAAACGAGGTACCCACAGTGAGCCCAGGGCCCCCCAAGAGTGGGTGCTAGGGGGTGTCCCAGTGCCCACCTCCCCCCAGGCTGAGCCCTAAGCGTCCCACTCTGGCCTCGCTGCCCAGGAACCAACCTCAGAAGGAAGAGGCTGGCCGAAGGCCCACAGCAGTGGGCTGAGGGCTCCAGGAGGAAAGGCTGCCTCCCTCCTGCCTGAATCTTGGCTGCCCTAGCAGAACTTCTAGCAGAAGTTTGTCTCCTCCTCCCAGCCACAGGACAGACAAGGAACAGCCCACCAGAGCCGAGAAGACTTGCCCCTTGGCTGAGCCATGAGGGCCTGGTGGCCAGCTTGTAGTCCCACCAAATGGACACACCCAGGCTGAAGGGGCTGGGCAGGGCGGCTCCCTCTACTCCACAAACCTTCCCCCAAACCTCCTTGGAATGTCAAACAGATTCCCGGGTCGGTTCATTCCAGTTCTAAACAGATAACCCGGTGGGTTCATTCCAGTTCTCAAAGCCCAGGCCAGCTGCACATGAGTGTGGGACCCAGGTGGGAGAAGCCCCATGGAGGATACTGGGCACTGTCCCCAACCCCCACCCACCGTCCCCTCACAGCCTACATACCCCTGGGCCATGTGGCTTCAGGAAGGGAGGCCCAGCCCAAGCTCCCAGGAGCCCCCGTGAGGACAGCTCCAGGCCTGAGGGCCTCAGCACCCTCTCTACTCCCATCACTACCTCAGGTGCCTGCCATCACCCCATCTTCCACATGGGGAGACCATGGCCACGCCTAAACCCAGAGCTGCCCTGGTCACTACTTCACCACAGTGCCCACCTCCCAGTGTCCATGGTACGACGAGAGCCCAGAGCCTGAGGGGCGGTGTCACTCTATTCACCCAGAGATAGAGACAAGGGACAGGAAGAGGCTGCATGCCATTCAGAGAAAGAAAAGGGAGGAAAGGGGCAGGGGAAGGAAGAGTCTCAGAGAAATGGTGAGGAGGGTGCGAAAAGAGGATGGGAACTTGCTTCTACAGGTAGGGCGGAAGACCGGGGACCTGCTGTAGGCTCCCCCATTCACAAGGATGTGTGTACGGTGCACCTCAGTAAGGTGCACCTCCAAACTTGAAAAGTGCACCTAGGCGCAGTGGCTCACGCCTGTAATCCCAGCACTCTGGGAGGCCAAGGCGGGCAGATCACGAGGTCAGGAGATCGAGACCATCCTTGCTAACAAGGTAAAACCCCGTCTCTACTAAAAATACAAAAAATTAGCTGGGTGTGGTGGTGGGCGCCTGTAGTCCCAGCTACTTGGGAGGCTGAGGCAGGAGAATTGCTTGAATCCAGGAGGCGGAGCTTGCACTGAGCTGAGATCGCACCACTGCACCCCAGCCTGGGTGACAGAGACTCCATCTCAAAAAAAAAAAAAAAGTACACCTTTTGACAGCCCCATTTCTAGGACCCCATCCTACTAAAACCCCCAGAGCAGGTCAGCTAGAGGGACTGACAGTGCTGGGGAGGCAGAGAGAAGTAAGCCTGCCTGCCCTCTGGCCGCACATCGCAGGGTGAAAGCCCAAGCGCCACAGTGCAGTGGGCGGCATCTGCACAGTCAGCACGGGAGCCCCGGCAGTGATGGGCCGGCCCAGCGCCCCCACACCGCCGGCCCAGCGCCCCCATACCGCCGGCCCAGTGCCCCCACACCGCCTGCCCTACGGCTGGTTCTGGGGGCCGGCCCAGTGCCCCCACACTGCCTGCCCTCCGGCTGGTTCTGGGGGCTTTAATAGCCCAGTTATGCTTAGGCTTGGTGGAGTTGGTTCCTGTAACTTATAACTAAAAGACTTCGTTGTTTTGTTGTTGATTTTTTATGTTTTTTAAGAGACAGGTTCTCACTCTGTTGCCCAGGCTGGGGTGCAGTGGTGCAATCACGGCTCACTGCAGCCTCGACCTCCCAAGGTCAAGCAGTCCTCCCGCCTTGGCCTCCCACGTAGCTGGGACCACAGGTGGACACCACCACACCTGGCTGATTTTTTTTTTGAAACAGAGTCTCGCTCCATCGCCCAGGCTGGAGTGCAGTGGTGCAATCGCCGCTCACTGCAAGCCCCGCCTCCCAGGTTCATGCCATTCTCCTGCCTCAGCCTCCCGAGTAGCTGGAACTACAGGCGCCTGCCACTTCACCCAGCTAATTTTTTGTATTTTTAGTAGAGACACGGTTTCACCGTGTTAGCCAGGATGGTCTCGATCTCCTGACGTGATCCGCCCACGTCGGCCTCCCAAAGTGCTGGGATTACAGGTGTAAGCCAGCATGCCAGGCCTACACCCAGCTAATTTTTAAATTTGTTTTGTAGAGACAGTGTTTCCCTATGTTGCCCAGGCTGGTGTCTGGAATTCCTGGTCTTAAGCAATCCTTATGCCTTGGCCTCCCAAAGTGCTGGGATTATAGGTATGAGCCACCGCACCCGACCAGATTTGATTTTATTTGTAGCAATATCTATGAGATACAGAGCAAAAAATGGGAAAATCCCTAGATGCCCATCATTCTGGGAAAATAACTGTGTAGCCGTTCTGTAGAATAACATCTACACATGCACATCTGTTAACAAGCTGAGGTGGGTCTCCCCGTCCATGGGAGAATGGCTATGGTGTCTTGCCCGTGGATGCAGAGGCTGCCAGAGCCTGGCTAAAGGTGTTACATACACACAGACTGGTTTGTTTGATTCTGTTTTGTTTGTTTCTGAGGCAGGGTCTTGCTCTGTCCCCAGGCTGGAGTGTAGTGCTGCAGTCACAGCTCACTGCAGCCTCAACTTCCTGGGGTCCAGCAATCCTCCCACCTCAGCCTCCCCAGTAGCTGGGACTACAGGTGCACGCCACCACACCCGGCTAATTTGTTATTGTCTTTTTTGTGTGTGGAGTTGGGGTCTCCCTATGTTGCCCAGACTGGTCTCAAACTCCTAGGCTGACGCGATCCTCCTGCCTCAGCCTCCCAAAGTGTTGTGATCACAGGCATGCGTCACCATGCCTGGCCATACTTATTCATATGGGCAGAGAGGCTGTCTGGGGGTCAGTGGCTGCAGTGCTGGACTCTCAGGAGGACTGCTGACCTTCTGAAGGTGCAGGCTCTGGAGACATGCCTTACCTCAGCTGTAACCAACCCCAGTGCTGGATGTCCCACCAGAGTGACTGTTCACTATTCACATGCAACGCTGGATGGGAGGCTTCTCCAGCCAGACTGCTGGTCTCTCCCCAGCCCTTGGCTTGGCAGACAGAAGGTCACTTTCTTTATTTTTTTTTTTTGAGACAGGGTCTCGCTCTGTCACCCAGGCTGGAGTGCAGTGGCACGATCTTGGCTCACTGCAACCTCCACCTCCCAGGTTCAAGCGATTCTCCTGCCTAAGTCTCCCAAGTAGCTGGGATTACAGGCGCCCACCACCACACGGGCTAATTTTTGTATTTTTAGTAGATACGAAGTTTCACCATGTTGGCCAGGCTGGTCTGGAACTCCTGACCTCAGGTGATCTGCCTGCCTTGGCCTCCCAAAGTGCTGGGATTACAGGCATGAGCCATCGCGCCCGGCCCCAGCAGCTCACCTTTGAAGACTCCACCGTTCATGTGCCTGATGGCACCTTCTCGACCCCTGCCACCAACCCACAGCGGTGTCCACACGTGGACTCTGTGTCCCGGCCAGTGTCTTCCACTAGACGACAGGCTTGCTGAGAGCACAATCTGCAGGCCCCTCTTCTATGACTCCTCACCTGTGTGCCAGCACCTGGAAGAGGGGCCTTCATGAGTCTTTGTGAAGGACCGAGGGAGCCAGGCAGATGCTGGCAAGGCAGGCACAGCTCAGTGCGGCTAAGGAGGAGACAAGCTCAGGCCAAGGCTCCCCATGGCCCGTGACCCGCGGCTCATATGGTCCACTCGGAAAAGAAGCCAAATGTCCAGAGACCTCCCGAAACATGACAAGGACAGCACCAGCCATAAAGCAGGTTGGTGGCTGCTGGAGAGGTTCCATTTGCACTTGTCTGGCTGTGCCCTGGGGAGGGACAGTGGGAGCAGGCCCTGCCCTGAAGCAGGCTACATCTGGGGACTGGAGCCGACTTGCAGGATGCACATCAGCACGTCACACCATGTCTACTGCGGTCAGCACGGAAGGCATGGGGGTGTCCAGGGCAGAAGAGGCTCTGGAGGGGCCTCTGCAGCCACATGAAGCTCTGGGAGGGAGGCCCCAGCAGTAAGTTTCCTACACACAAGGCATCCCTGGGGCCTGCAGACTGCTCCAAGGAAGCAGCAGTTTAGGGGAAGTGGTGGCTGGACGAGTGAGTGGTGATGGGGACAGGAGGGAGGGTCTGAGTGTCCTCCAGGGCCCAGTGTGCAGCTCACCCGCTCCCAGACCAACCCCCCTCCCAGTCCAACCCCCCTCCCAGTCCAACCCCCTCCCAGAACAACCCCATCCCAGTCCAACCCCCCTCCCAGTCCAACCCCCCTCCCAGACCAACCCCCCTCCCAGTCCAACCCCCCTCAGACCAACCCCCCTCCCAGTCCAACCCCCCTCAGACCAACCCCCCTCCCAGACCAACCCCCCTCCCAGTCCAACCCCCCTCCCAGTCCAACCCCCTCTCAGAACAACCCCTATCCCAGTCCAACCCCCCTCCCAGTCCAACCCCCCTCCCAGTCCAACCCCCCTCAGACCAACCCCCCTCCCAGTCCAACCCCCTTCCCAGTCCAACCCCCCTCCCAGACCAACCCCCCTCCCAGACCAACCCCCCTCCCAGTCCAACCCTAAGAAGTTCATCCCAAAGCACCTGCGTCGGCATGAAATACTGCAACCTCCGGCTCCTGGGTTCAAATGATTCTCCTGCCTCAGCCTCCTGAGTAGCTGCGATTATAGGTGTGTGCCACAACACCCGGCTAATATTTGTATTTTTAGTAGAGGGCGGGTTTCACCATGTTGGCAAGGCTGGTCTTGAACTCCTGACCTCAAGTGATCCACCTGCCTCAGCCTCCCAAAGTGCTGGGATTACAGGGGTGAGCCACTGCACCAGGCCAGAAGCGGGCTTCTGATCCAGGCTCTCTCCACCCTCCATCCTGAAACCCTCCCCTGGGGCTCTGTCCCCAGCGACACCATGTCCTCCCTACTGAGGGCCCTCCTTCCCCAACCCCTGTGCTCCTGGCTGAGGCCTGGAGTCCCCCTCCCCTCCTCTCCCTGAGCATCCCAGCTGGAGCACACATCATCAGGCAACAACCACGCAGCACCGGCCCTCACTGTGGCTTCACCCCCGCCCATTGCTGCCTGAATTCCTGGTCTAATGTTCTCGTGGACAAACCTTTGCGGACTGCCTATCCCCTCCGAGCCTTGACCTCTTCTCTACACCAGTGTCCTTATCTTCTGGCCAACTGTGCTCCATCACCACCAGTAACGGCAGTCCATGCCTGTCACCTCCATTCAATACCCCACTCTCTGCCCATCACCTCGTCTCTGCCTGGCTCGCTACTCCAACCCTCCAGTGCCTCCCTCGCTGCCATGCCCTCACCTTGCCCCATGCCCTCACCTTGCCCCATGCCCTCACCTTGCCCCATGCCCTCCTGCTCCCACAGCCCCAGTGACTCTGAACATAGCAGAGCCACTCCCTCAAGGGCTCTGATGCTTGCAGAAATCTGCTTCCCTTGCCTTTTCTCTCCTGCCCTCCCAGACAAAGCAAATTCCCTGGAAAGACAGAGGCTGTCAGGGGAGGATGTCCACTCCTACTTAGAACTGAACAACAGAATAGCACCCAAAAGCCTCAATGCCTCGGAATAAGCCTAACAAAAGATGTACACAGAAAACCACAACCATATCTTTATGGGAAGATACGGGAGGAGACATCACGTTATATGTCGCAAAACCCAGAACTGAAAAGATGTCATTTCTCCCCAAATTCATCCACGATTTGACGTAGTCCCAATCAAAATCCCAACAGTGTGAGACTCACAAGCTAATTCTCCACATATGGGAACACAAAAGGCCAAGAACAGTAGGGAGAAACCTAAAAGAGAACAAATTTGAAGTACTTACACTATTAGATGTCAAGACTTACTATGTACAGTTTCGTAAGTAAGACCTAAGTTACTGGCTTAGGCATAGAGAAATAAACCAGTGGAATACAGTCGAGTCCAGAAAATTGCCAGATGAGGCAGCTCACACCTGCAATCCCAGCAATTTGGGAGGCCGAGGCAGGAGGATCACTTGAGCCCAGGGGTTCAAGGCCAGCCTAGGCAAAACAGGGAGACCCTCATCTCTACAAAAAATTTAAAAAATTAGCCAGGCGTGGTGGTGCGCCCCTGTAGTTCCAGCTACTCAGGAGGCTGAGGTGGGAAGATCACTTGAGCCTGGGAGGTGGAGGTTGCAGTGAGCCAAAATCAACACTGCACTCCAGCCTCGGCGACAGAGCAAGACTCTGTCTCAAAAAAAAAAAAAAAAAAAAAAGAAATAAACCTACACATGTGTAGACATGCAATTTGCGACACTGCTGGGAGTGGAAAAGCCTTCAATAAATGGTGCCGAGGCCAGGCGCAGTGACTCACACCTGTAATCCCAGCACTTTGGGAGGCTGAGGGGGAAGGATTGCTTGAGATCAGGAGTTCAAGACCAACAGGGTGAAACCCCGTCTCTACTAGAAATACAAAAAATTAGCCGGTTGTGGTGCCACACACCTGTAGTCCCAGCTACTCTGAAGGCTGAGGTAGGAGAATCGCTTGAACCTGGGAGGTGGAGGTCGCAGTGAGCCGAGATCGCACCACTGCACTGCAGACTGGGTGACAGAAAATAAAAATAAATAAAGAAAGAAAGAAATAAAGAAGATAAAAGAATCTTGATCTCCACCCCAGGTGAAATGCAAATCTAACATAAAGGTGAAATAATAGCACTTCTACAGAGTGGTGACACCAAAAGCAAAAGCACAGTCTATAAAACGAAAAATGGAAAAACTGGACCTTGACAAGATTAAAAACGTTTGCCTTGCTAAAAACCCTGTGAGGAGGGTGAAAAGACAGCTACTGAGTGAGTAAATATCCACAGACCACACACAGAACAAAGGACTGCTGTCAAGAACACACGAGTCTCAAAAAATCAGCAGTGAAAATGAAACGATCCAATTAGAAAATGGGCAGAGGATGCGAAGACACACCTCACTGAAGAGGATCCACAGATGGCAAATGCGTCCATGACAAGATGCTCAACATCACCCACCATTCGGAAAATGCACATTAGGGCCACAGCGAGATACCGCTGCCCACCAATCCAAATGGCAAGGATGTGAGGACAAAGGAATCTCACAGGAGCTGATGAAAACCCGTGAAGTAAAACAGCCACCACTCTGGAGAGCAGTGTGGAAGTTTCTTAAACCAAAACAGCTCAACATGCAACTCCCAAACCACCCAGCAGCTGCGCTCACAGGCCTTTATCCCAGAGAAATGAAAATTTAAGTCAGGCGTGGTGGCTCACACCTGTAACGCAGCACTTTCGGAGGCTGGGGCAGGCGGGATCACGTGAGGTCGAATTCAAGACCAGCCTGGCCAACATGGCAAAACCCCATCTGTACTAAAAATACAAAAATTAGCCGGGTGTGGTGGCGCGAGATCACACCACTGCACTCCAACGTGGCAACAGTGTGTGAGGCTCTGTCTCAAAAAAAAAAAAAAAAAATTAAGTCACACAAAAAACTACATAAATGTTCATGGCAACTTTATTCATAATAGCAAAAAACTGGGGGAAAAAACAAATGTCCTGTAACAGGTGAATGGTTAAAAACATGGTGGTCCATCCATCCATACCATGGAAGGTTCCTCCAGTCAAAGGAACACACTAGTAGTGCACACAACTGGATGGACCTCAGGACATCACGCTGACCTCAACGCCCACACCCTACAGCACTCCATTTATGGAACATTCTTGTAATTATGAAACCATACAGATGGAGAACATACCAGTGGCTCTCAGGGGCTAAGGCTGGGAAAGGGAGGTGGCTGTGGCTGTAAGAGGGCAGCTCAAGAGGTCCCTATGGCGGCTGTGCTGCATCTTGACCATGGGCTCACACAAACCCTACAGTGACAGATGCGCAGAACTAAACCACACACACACAGGTGGACACATGGAAAGCTGTGAAATCTGAATAAGGTCAATGGAGCACATTGATGTCAACATCCCCTTGAGCTGCTGTACTCCATTGACAGGTGCAATGTTACCACATGAGTATCCGGGAAGTCTGCAAGGGATCTCTGAGCCATCTCTTTTCTTTTTTTATTTATTTTTCTTTATCTATTGTTTTTTTTTTCGAGACGGAGTGTTGCTCTGTCACCCGGGCTGCAGTGCAGTGGCGCGATCTCGGCTCACTGCAAGCTCTGCCTCCTGGGTTCATGCCATTCTCCTGCCTCAGCCTCCCGGGTAGCTGGGATTACAGGTGCGTGCCACCACGCCTGGCTAATTTTTTGTATTTTTAGTAGAGATACGGTTTCACCATGTTGGCCAGGCTATTCTTGAACTCCTGACCTCAAGTGATCCACCCACCTTGGCCTCCCAAAGTGCTAGAATTACAGGCATGAGCCACTGCGCCTGGCCCTTTTTTTTTTTCTAGATTCTATTCTTTTTTACTGGTTCTTTTGTCAATCCTTGAGCCTGTCCCACATGTCCTCCTCACTATGGCTTCCTAAGGAGCCTCCTCTCTGGTCCCACCTCTCGGGGCTGACTCCTGCTCACACTCTGGTCTCAGCCTCCTTTCTGGCCCCTGGCATGAGATTCTTCATTCTGCCTCGGCCTCCCGAAGTGCTGGGATGACAGGCGTGAGCCACGCGCCCGGCCTCTCTCCCAGTGATCTCAGTGCTCCTCAGACTCCCCCTGCATAATACTTAGCAGCAGAACTATATGAAATTGAAACTATTCCATATTTTTGATCTACAAACACAAATCATTATTTACCTCAGTAACAGCTGCCTGGCTAAAGCCCTGTGAGGGAGGGAAGACCCCGTGATTTGGACATTTGCACACATCACGCTTCCAGCCCGGGACAGGGGATATGTGTGGACCACACCAGGGACTGGCCCGCTAACCATGAGCTCTCACGCAATGTCTGTCAGGGGCTGGAGAATCAGGGAAGCCTCTCCCCAGAAATCAGGGGAAGCGTTGCATCTCCCTCTCCAATTTCCTTTCCCCTTGCCGCCTGGCTCCAAAATCAATCGAATAAACTAACTCACAGCAAGGTGTCAAAGGCCCAGACGCCTAAATGAAAGAAGCTGGCAGCCTGAGGCATCTGCATTTGAAAAGAGACTCAATGAGGACTGAAGATAAAAGCCAGCCCTAGACCAAAAGAAAGGGAAGACAGGGCAGGGAAGGCTTCCAGTAGCCCCTGCAGATCACACCTTTCTGGAAGCCAGGGCCACAAGCACCCTTCCCTATGAACTGCCTCGTTCAGCTTCATAGCTCTAATGGGCCATAACCCCCACGGAGTAGATGTGGCAACTAAGGCCTGTCAAGTACAATGGTGAGGAAACCAAAATAACAAAAGTGAGCTTCCGAGGGGTCAGCGCTGTAACCCAGGATTTGCTCTGACTCGGTATTCACTTCCTTACAGAGACACAGACCTTTCGGTCTAGGTGGGGCTGTGGGAAGGGGACCTGCGGACAGGTGTGCCAGTGGCACAGGACCTGGGAGTGTGGAAGGAGGCAACACTGGGACCATGAGGGTCCCCAGCCTTAGGACAACAGAGGTGTGGGGTCTAGACAACCAACCTAGGGTGCAGGTGCCACAGTAAGCCACTGAGATGCCTGTGAGCCTGGGACAGGAGCTGGAAAGGCATTTCCAAGAAAGAGAGCTCACAGTCAGCCAGCACATTCCTAGGAGTTGGAAGGAAAGATGGTGGGAGCTGTCAGAGCAGAGAGATGAGCAGGGGAAGGTGGCCAAGGAAAAAGAAAACAGGGAAGGGCTGGGCATGGTGGCTCATGCCTATAATCCCAACATTTGGGAGGCCAAAGCAGGAGGATTGCTTGAACCCAGGAGTTTGAGGCTGCAGTGATCTCTAATCGCACCACTGCTCTCCAGCCTGGGCAACAGAGCAAGACTCTGTCTCAAAAAAAAAGAGGCCGGGCGCAGTGGCTCATGCCTGTAATCCCAGCACTTTGGGAGGCCGAGGCGGGTGGATCACCTGAGGTCAAGAGTTTGAGACCAGCCTGACCAACAGGGTAAAACCCCATTTCTACTAAAAATACAAAAGCCGGTCGTGGCGGCGTGCACCTGTAATCTCAGCTACTCAGGAAGCTGAGGCACGAGAATCACTTGAATCCAGGAGGCAGAGGTTGCAGTGAGCCAAGATGCTGCCACTGCACTCCAGCCTGGGCGACAGAGCAAGACTTCGTCTCAAAAATGAATGAATAAATAAAAATAAATAAAGAAAACAGAAGGACACAACACATAGGATGACAAAGTTCAAAAAATTCACGTGATGAAGGAGACTGATGATGCATGAAACAGGAGGAAAGCCTTTGAACTTGAAGCCGGCCAAGAACATCATTTGTAGGAGGCAGGAATTGGGACACTGGACCCATAGATGAGGAAACCTACTTTACACACACTGCCTGGCTCTGTAGATAGAAAGACTGACATGTGAACTGTGGTTACAGAACAGAATGTAACTCTGTCAGCCACACAACGTAAAAATGAAGGCATATCCTACTTCTGGGTACATACGCAAAAGAAATGAAAATTGGGCCGGGCACGGTGGCTCACACCTGTAATTCCAGCACTTTGGGAGTTGAGGGAGGCGGATCACCTGAGGTCAGGAGTTCAAGACCAGCCTGGCCAAAATGGCAAAACCCCGTCTCTACTAAAAATACAAAAAAATAGGCCGGGCACGGTGGCTCACGCCTGTAATCCCAGCACTTTGGGAGGTTGAGGAGGGTGGATCATGAGGTCAGGAGCTCAAGACTATCCTGGCCAACATGGTAAAACCCGTCTCTACTAAAATTACAAAAATCAGCTGGGCGTGGTGGCGGGCGCCTGTAGTCCCAGCTACTCGGGAGGCTGAGGCAGGAGAATCGCTTGAACCCAGGAGGCAGAGGTTGCAGTGAGCCGAGATTACTGCACTGTAGCCTGGCGATAGAGTGAGACTGTCCCAGAAAAAAAAAAAAAAAAAAGCCGGGCATGCTGGCATGTGCCTGTAGTCCCAGCTACTCAGGAGGTTGAGGCAGGGAAAACTGCTTGAACCCAGGAGGTGGAGGTTGCAGTGAGCCGAGATTGTGCCACTGCACTCCAGCCTGGGCGACAGAGCAAGACTCCATCTCAAAAATAAGTAAATAAAAATAAAATAAAAAATAAGAAAACTATAAACTGGCCAGGAGCGGTGGCTCATGCCTATAATCCCAGCACTTTGGGAGGCAGAGGCAGGCGGACCACTTCAGGTCAGGAGTTTGAGACCAGCCTGGCCAACATGGAGAAACCCCGTCTCTACTAAAAATACAAAAATTAGCTGGGTGTGGTGGTACATGCCTACAGTCCCAGCTGCTTGGGAGGCTGAGGCAGGAGAATTGCTTGAACCCGGGAGGCCGAGGCTGCAATAAGCCGAGATGACACCACTGCACTTGGCGAGACTCCATCTCCAAAAAAAAAAAAAAAAAGAAGCAGCAGCAGCAGCAGCAGCTGGGCACAGTGGCTCACACCAGTAATCCCAGCATTTTGGGTGGCCAAGGCAGGCGGATCATGAGGTCAGGAGTTCCAGACCAGCCTGGCCAGCATGGTGAAACCCTGTCTCTACTAAAAATACAAAAAATTAGCAGGGCATGGTGGCAGGAGCCTGTAGTCCCAGCTACTCAGAAAGCTGAGGCAGGAGAATTGCTTGAACCTGGCAGGTGGAGGTTGCAGTGAGCCGAGATCATGCCGCTGCACTCCAGCCTGGACAACAGAGCAAGACTCTGTCTCAAAAAAACAAAAAAAAAAAAAAAGAAAGAAAGAAAAAGGGAATCAACTACGGATACACATAACCACTTGAATCTCCAAAACATTGTCGTCTGGCAAAATAAATCAGACACAAAAGTATTCATTCCATATGATTCCATTGATGTGAAATTATTTTATTTTTTGAGACGGAGTTTCGCTCTTTTTGCCCAGGCTAGAGTGCAATAGTGCGATCTCGGCTCACCGCAACCTCCGCCTCCCACATCCAAGGGATTCTGCTACCTCAGCCTCCCGAGTAGCTGGAATTACAGGCATGCGCCACCACGCCCGGCTAACCTTTTGTATTTTTAGTAGAGACAGGGTTTCTCCATGGTGGTCAGGCTAGTCTCGAACTCCCAACCTCAGGTGATCCACCCGCCTCAGCCTCCCAAAGTGCTGGGATTACAGGCGTGAGCCCCCATGCCCAGCTGATGTGAAATTCTTAAAAAGGGACGCCAAACCTACAGTAATAGAAAGCAGATCACTATTGCCTGGGCTGGGTGTGAGGAAGGGCTTACCACAGAGGAGCACGAGAGAACTTTTGGGGGCAACGGAAATGTTTTATATTTGGATTATGATGGTGTTTACAAAACCCATCAAACAAGCCGGGCGCGGTGGTCACGCCCGTAATCCCAGCACTTTGGGAGGCCAAGGCGGGTGGATCACGAGGTCAGGAGATCGAGACCATCCTGGCTAACACGGTGAAACCCCGTCTCTACTAAAAAAATACAAAAAATTAGCCGGGCGTGGTGGTGGGCACCTGTAGTCCCAGCTACTTGGGAGGCTGAGGCAGGAGAATCACTTGAATTCGGGAGACGGAGGTTGCAGTGAGCTGAGATCGCACCACTGCACTGCAGCCTGGCGACACAGCAAGACTCTGTCTCAAAAAAAAAAAAAAAAAAGATATAAAAATTAGCTGGCATGGTAGCATGTTCCTGTAATCCCAGCTACTGGGGAGGCTGAGGCAGGAGAATCATTTGAACGCGGGAAGCAGAGGTTGCAGTGAGTGGAGATCGTGCCACCGCACTCCAGTCTGGGCGACAGAGTGAGACTCCCTCTCAAACAAACAAAAAAACAGAAAGCCACATGGTCAGCAAAGCCTAAAATGTTTACTACCTAGCCCTTCCCAGTAAAAGCTGGCCAACCCCTGGTCTAGCACATTTATTTGGTGCTACCAGCTTCATCATCACCCCCACCTTCGTCAGCTGCTCATTCTGTCTGGAAAGTTCTTCCACCGGATCTTAGGACAGCATGCTCCTTCTTGGGACTCGGATCACATCTTAAGTGTGACCTCCTCAGAGATCTTCTGTGGTTACCTTGTCATTCTCTTATCTCATCACCTTGTTTTAATTCTTGACATGCCAGTTACTGTTTGTTTCCCTGCTGCATCCTAAGAACTTGGCCAGTTCCTGACTCATAGGAAGCACTCAGTAAGTGCAGTGGGCTGAACAGGTGAACAGCTACTGAGCCTCTGGCACAGGGGTCCCAGCACAGGATGTGACATGGAAGGCTCCGAGCTCCTGGCTGAGCAAGTCTGATGAAAAGGCCTCACTTAGGTGTGCGTGCACCAGTGCCAGGAGAGCCTCGGCATGAAAGAAGGGCCTGGAACTGCCACCCAGTTCTCATTTTGGCCAATGGGTAGATGTGGCACAAGTGCTACGGTTAGGACACGCTCGGGGAAGAGCAAGGGTGGAGCTGGGGGTGCTGGTACAGTCTGTGGGGTCACCTGAGACTGAGGTTCCTAAGCTGCATGCAGTGGAGAGCTGTATCAATCGGCTGTTCATTCAGACCAGAGGTTCAAGAATCCCTAGAACACAGACCCCAAAGTACAGTCATACAGGAGGAGCCCCCCTGCTAGGTGCCAGCCCAGGCAACCCTCGGGGCAAAGTGGAGTCCAGGTGCATCCCAAGCAGGTGAGGGATGAGGCCAGGACAGGCCAATCAAGAGACACGAGGGATGGCCCCAGCCAACAGGGAGGAAATCCAGCTTGAGCACCAGGAGGGGCCAGGACCCCCTAAAGCCTCCCCTATCCCAACCCGAGCCCGGGGGACTTGGGGCAGGGGCAGGCAGCTGGCCCTGTAGAGCTCTGAGCGTCCACCACAGTGACAAGCATGGAGCCAGCATGTGTGCAAGTCCACCAGGCAGCCCCCAGCCCCTCAGGCAACCCAGCCACACGCCGCCGGAGCTCCTCTCGGCTAGTCGTGGCTCTGGGTCCCTGAATCAGGTAACGCAGCCAGAGGCCTCTTCAGGAGGCCCAGGGTACTGCAGGCAAGACCCTTCTCCCAGAGAAACCCCAATACGTCCAGGAAGCAACTGCGGCGCCAAGACGCCCAGGAGGGCTCACTGTTGGGCTAGACACGCTTTGAAAAAGGCAGCGGTACCCCCGCCTCCACCTCCACCCCCAGGTAGGAATCCAGGAAGAAAAGGAAGGCACAGAGGTTTGGGGAGGGCTAACTTTGCTCTATCTCCCCTAAGCCTAGAATGACTCCGTACATGGCTCCCCTCTCTGCACCCATGGAAATTAATCCCACCGCGCCCGGGGCCTCCGCTCTGGTACAGACAGGGGCCCACACCAGTCCTGGACACTCCCTCCCAGGCGGGGTGCTTGCTTAGTAATTCTTGCCCTGATCCCAATTCCTGAGGGGTGGTCCGGACGCCCCGCACTACAAGTGAGGTCATTTGAATCCCCGAAAGTTGAAGGAACTTGCCCCAGAGAGACTCCACTTTCTCCTTCAGCCTAGCTCCAAGGCCCACATAAAGCTTAAGCTTGGGTAAGTCCCTTCTCTGCGGCCTTGATTTCCTCATCTGAAAATGAAGATAATTCCGGAGCTGTCTGCCTGACCGACGGGCTGCGGGGAATCCACACACCTTCGCCTTGGAACAAAATGCGAAGCGCCCACCGGCAGCCTTCGGCTCCCTGCCTTTCCTGACCCTTGGCACCTGCTGCCCTGGGCCTCAGCCAGCAACGCCCAAGGCGGCCCGACGGGACCTGTGCCCTGGGCGCCCGCGTGCCGGCAGCCGCGTCTCCCGAGGGCCCCTCCCCGGCCTCCTCCCTCGCCAGCCTCCTCTCTCCCCTCGGTCTCCTCCTCCTCTCGCCCTTCCCGGCCTCTTCCCTCCCCTCTGCCTCATCCTTCCCCGGTCCGGTCTCCTCTCTCGGTGTCGACCCAGTGCCCCTCCTTCCCGGGCCCGCCGCTGCTGTCCCTGGCCGGGGCCCCTCTCCCTCGCTCCGCTCCCGCCGCATGACCCGGGAGTCCGCGCCTCACCTCGCGCCCCGCGCCGACCGCCGCGCAAGTGAGTCCGCTGGCTTCCGCGGGTCAGTGGGCCCCGCGCTCCCTGAGGCGCTGCGGGGGCGGGCCCCGCGCCCGGCCCTCGCCATGGCAACGCTACACTTCCGGTCCGCGCTACCCACAGCCGGAAGCCGCGGTGCCCCGTGGGAGCAGGGGGCGGAGCCTGAGGGAGGGACGATCGGGGGCGGGGCCTGGGGAGGGACGGTCGGGGGTGGGGGCCAAGGGGGACAGCTGCGGGCGGCCGGGCGAGTCCTCCGCGGCTGGGATCTCCTTGGGGCCTGGGTGGGACGGGAATGCTCCAAGGCTCCTGGAACGGTGGTCACTGATTTATGCTGGACAAAACCGAGTCATCGTGGGCAACGGGACGGGCGCCAGGGGAATGAGTGGCAGCTTTGGGGGTGGTTTCGGGCCCGGGATAGTGCAGTCGGAAAGGGGCGGTCAGAACTTGGGGAGCCTCCAGCGCCCCACCAAGGAGGCGCCAGTGAAGAGGGGGGTGCCTTAAAAATTATGGGAGACCGGGTGCGGTGTCTCACGCCTGTAATCCCAGCACTTTGGGAGGCTGAGGCGGGCGGATCACGAGGTCAGCAAATCGAGACCATCCTGGCTAACATGGTGAAACCCCATCTCTACTAAAAATACAAAAAAATTAGCTGAGCGTGATGGTGGGCGCCTGTAGTCCCAGCTTCTCGGGAGGCTAAGGCAGGAGAATGGCGTGAACCCGGGAGGCGGAGCTTGCAGTGAGGCGGGATCCCGCCACTGCACTCCAGCCTGGGCAACACAGCCAGACTCCGTCTCAAAAAAAAAAAAAAAAAAAACTTATGGGAAAGTCCCGGCGCGGTGGCTCACGTCTGTGATCCCAGCACTTTGGGAGGGGGCCGAGGCCAGTGGGTCGCTTGAGCCGGGGAGACCAACCTGAGCAACATAGGGAGGCCCCGTCCCTACCAAAAATTAAGAAATTAGCTGGGTTCTGTGGCACACGCCTGTAGTCCCGGGACGCTGAGGTGGGAGGATCGCCCTAGCGGGGGAGGTGGAGGCTGCACGGGGCCCAGATCGCACCACTGCACTCCAGCCTGGGCAACAGAGTGAGACCTTGTCTCAAAACAACAACAACAACAAACACTTGTAGGAAAGAACGACGCCTTGCTGACCGAGCGGGGTAAGTGGCCACAAGTATTAGCCTCATGAGGCACAGGACTGTGCAGCCATAACCTAGGGAACACAGCAGAGAGGGCCCCAGCGGCGTCGAGGTGGTGACAGGAGTCCTGAGGGAAACCACGTGGGGTCTGAGGGGAGAGTCAGAGACAGAAGGAAAAGGGGCACCACCCGACCAGGGGCGTGGGGGCAGGAGCAGTGTGGCACCCCATATACAAGGCCCCTTGCGGCCCAGGCCTCCTCCTCCTGGACACTCGCTGCCTGTCCTTCCCCTCCGCACCTCGGGGTGTGCTGGACCTCACTGTATGCTGCAGATTTTCAGCCCTTTGAGGTTATCATGGTGGAGGCTGCACAAGAAAAGCTGAATTCTCAGAGTGAAGGGCAAAAGTGTATCCCTGGGCCCCCGTGTGTCTGGGGGCCCTTGGCCTGGTGCCAGCACCTACCACACTGCTAATTCCCAGAGCTGCTATCCTCTTGGGCAAACTTGCCCCTTGTGAGGGAGGAGAACCTGGGCTTTGGGGCAGGATACATAATACCAGCCTTGCTTGGCTGGAGGAGCAGAGATGGCTAGGGAGGAGGAGGTGAGCGGTCCACCTGGGCTCCTGAAGCAACTCCCAGGAAATCAGTTGAGTCAATGTGTCCCCCTTTTGTTCCTAGGGTGGGGGCTTCATGGCCTTCTCCTCCAGGAAGCTCCACCTGATCATGTCCTGGGTGGGTATCCAGCCCCCATAGCTCAGGGCCTACTAGCTGCTAGGTCTTGAACTCCCACTCCTTGGGAGCTTGGCATGGGCTAATTACTCCCCCATCTGTTAAATGGGGTCCTGAAACCTGGCCAGGGAAGACGGGATAAAGTAGCCATGGGTCATCGCAGCCCCTCTGAAGCGGGGCCTGGCCACCCAAAGGCAGCTCAGGGGTGGAGACTGAGGCCTCAGGAGAAGCCCCCACTAGAATCCTCTCTGCCCCTCCCTTCCAGATTAACCAAAACCTGCTAATTGTGGCAGCCCTCGGCATGCTCCCCTCCCCCACAGCCTCTTCCTCCCTTCTCTCCCCTCCCCCTTCCTACGAATGATAAAGGCCCCAGCCCGCCTGCCCCAGCCCGGCCTCAGGTCCCGGCCCTGCCTCCTACACTGCCCCACTGCCCTGCGCCCTCCACCCGGCCGGGCCCCTGCCCACGCTGTCTACCGTCCGGCATGGGGCCCTGCAGCGGCTCCCGCCTGGGGCCCCCAGAGGCAGAGTCGCCCTCCCAGCCCCCTAAGAGGAGGAAGAAGAGGTACCTGCGACATGACAAGCCCCCCTACACCTACTTGGCCATGATCGCCTTGGTGATTCAGGCCGCGCCCTCCCGCAGACTGAAGCTGGCCCAGGTGAGCGGGCCCCGGCCCCCACTCTCTCTTTCCCCAGACTCGTTCCCCACCCACTTCCAGGCTCAAGCCCTGACCCCCACCCCTTCCTAGCCCACCCAGGTATGCCAGTGGGACCAGTCCTGAGAGCTGAGGGCCTCAAGGCACGACCCTTTTCCGGGAGCCCCTTGCCCCCTCTGCCGCCCTTCCGCACAGAAATGTCCTTCTTCGGGGAGAGCAGGGGCCGGCACCGCGCGCCCCTGAGCCCGGTAGTGGGGGAGGGGTGGGGCGCTACCCCATCCCCGTCTGGGCTCACGGCGCCGGCCGGCCGCCTGGCGGTTTCAGATCATCCGTCAGGTCCAGGCCGTGTTCCCCTTCTTCAGGGAAGACTACGAGGGCTGGAAAGACTCCATTCGCCACAACCTTTCCTCCAACCGATGCTTCCGCAAGGTGGGGCAGGCCGGGGTCCGAACCCGGGGGCGGAGCGCGCGCGGAAGTCCTGAGCATCCGAGGTTGGGCAGCCCCACCCATGTCTGACCCCCACACCCAGGTGCCCAAGGACCCTGCAAAGCCCCAGGCCAAAGGCAACTTCTGGGCGGTCGACGTGAGCCTGATCCCAGCTGAGGCGCTACGGCTGCAGAACACGGCCCTGTGCCGGCGCTGGCAGAACCGAGGTGCGCGTGGAGCCTTCGCCAAGGACCTGGGCCCCTACGTGCTGCAGGGCCGGCCATACCGGCCGCCCAGTCCCCCTCCGCCACCCAGTGAGGGCTTCAGCATCAAGTCCCTGCTAGGGGGGTCCGGGGAGGGGGCACCCTGGCCGGGGCTAGCTCCACAGAGCAGCCCAGTTCCTGCAGGCACAGGGAACAGTGGGGAGGAGGCGGTGCCCACCCCACCCCTTCCCTCTTCTGAAAGGCCTCTGTGGCCCCTCTGCCCCCTTCCTGTCCCCACCAGAGTGGAGGGGGAGACTCTGCAGGGGGGAGCCATCAGGCCCTCGACCCTCTCCCCAGAGCCTAGGGCCTGGCCTCTCCACTTACTGCAGGGCACCTCAGTTCCTAGGGGACTGTCCAGCGGGGGACACAGGGCCTCCCTCTGGGGGCAGCTGCCCACCTCCTACTTGCCTATCTACACTCCCAATGTGGTAATGCCCTTGGCACCACCACCCACCTCCTGTCCCCGGTGTCCACCGTCAACCAGCCCTGCCTACTGGGGCGTGACCCCTGAAACCCGAGGGCCCCCAGGGCTGCTCTGCGATCTAGACGCCCTCTTCCAGGGGGTGCCACCCAACAAAAGCATCTACGACGTTTGGGTCAGCCACCCTCGGGACCTGGCAGCCCCTGGCCCAGGCTGGCTGCTCTCCTGGTGCAGCCTGTGAGGCTCCTAAGACAGGGGCCGCTCCTCCCTCCCGCTCCCACCCCCACCTTGTTGACAGGGAGCCAAGGCGAGGCGGCTGTCTGCGACCACAGCAGCCTCGAAACACCAGGCAGCAGCCTTGCTGGGAGTCCACGGTGTTTATTGGACCACCCCATGCATGGCCGTGGCCCAGCTGGGCACAACCCTCACCCTGGTCAGTCATGCCTCTGTTTCTCCTACACTCAGAGGCAAGGCTGGAGGGGCAGGGCTGAGCCTGGAATAGCCCTTCCTAGTCCCCTCTTCTCAGCCCACTACCCATCCATCCGTCACCAACCGTCACCTCCCCTCGTCACCAGCCGTCACCTCCCCTCCGGTGCTCCAGGCTGGGGGAGGGAGAGCCCAGTAGTGGGTCCAGCCTGAAGTCCTGCCCTCTCTCATCTATCTGGGAAGGAGGTAGCACCTTTTTCGGGAAAGGGGTTAGGGAGTAAAGACTGCACCCTACATGGTCCTGGTGGTGGGGAGGATAACAGTAAAGGAATTTGCAATGTTTTAATGCCATGCCTGATTTTTGGGTCAGGAGTGGTGACTTGGGTAACCACTTGGCGGGGGGCCTGGGATTCCCTGCTGTGTGCCGTGATAACAGCAAATGGTGATAAGGAGGAAGCCAAGACCTATGGCCTGATGCAGGGCTGGGGGCGGGGGGTGATCACTTCAGCAGGCACAACACACTTCACTGGCTGCGGAGGTGGAGGGGTGACTCTGGGAGTTCAGGAGCAGTGGATCCAAAGAGGCTAGGGAGCTTGTGCCCTGGGAGACGGGGTACAGGGACTTTACTACCGCCTCTGCCAGCAGAGACCTGGCCTGAGACCCCATGGGCAGGGCCGCGACCCAGGACTACAGGGGCAGGCCCTCTGCGGGCGCGAGGGCCGAGCCCGAGCCGTTGTCGGGACTGGGGCATGGAGGACTGCCAGGGGACGGCGTAGGGGTGCAGGGGGTCCCGGTGAGCGGAGTGTCGGTACTCAGGGAGGAGGGCGTCCCGGAGGAGCGCGGGACCCTGCGGCGCCGGGCTGGCCCCAGCTCCACTTGACCCACTCGCTCGGCGAACTTGAGTGAGCAGACTGTCTCCCCGAGATCCTCCGGCCGCGTGGAGATCTGCGGGCAAGAGGCGCGGGTGGGCGGTGACCGGCATGCACACACCTGCCCCGCGCCTGCGCCGCCCCGGCGCCCACCTGCAGCAGCAGCACCGCGGTGGTGCCTGGGCCCAGCGCCGGCTGCAGCAGTCGCGTGAGCTGCGAGTCGCGGAAGGGCACGTGCGGCCGGTGGGCCCGCAGTGCGGCCATCACGCCTCCTAGCGCCAGCAGCGAGCGGTTTATGGTCTGGGCCTCCCGCAGGCGCCGGGCGCCGTCTGGGTCTCCCCGCGGCGGGCCGGCCGCCCCTGCCTTCCGTGCGCGTTCAGATCCCGCAAGGTCCACCAGGTGCAGCGTGCCTAGAGGGGCGAGCGAGCCCGACATGGGGGAAGGCTGGGCCTCAGGTGTGCTGGAGACTCCGCAGGGCTCAGGCACCGACCGTGGTACCTGCGGTGCCTGGAGCGCGCGGTGGAGACGCCAAGCGCAGCGTCAGCGTGACCAGGGCGTGCGACCGGGAGCTGCGCTGGTTCATGGCGGTGGCGGCGGTGGCCCGATTGCTCCTCCCCAGTTTCAGCATCTGAAAGTCGGAGCGATAGGCCTGGTCAGGTGCAGGGTCCCCGCCCCCAAGTGGAAGCACGGGGCGGGGTCTCGCAAGGCGGTGCAGCCCTACCTGGTGCAATGTCTCCAGGTTGGGCACGTCCCAGTGGGTGAGGCCAGCCACCTGGATCCCGCCCTGGCCTTCTGGGCCCTGCCTCACGGCCAGGCGCTCGGGAGGCCCTGGAGCAAGGAGGTCCCTGGTGAGAAAGGGGAAGGTCTTGGTTCCAGAGTTCTCTGGAAATCCGGAAGGGCCCTGGGCCAGGGGTGGGGAGAAGGCCTCCCTGATGGAGCAGCCCACCTGACAGCCTCATTGTAGATCTCCACCATGCTGAGTGTCACCCGGTGCTGCCGGCCGGCCCCCATCTCCCGGAACAGCGACTGCAGCGCCCTAGGAACTATGCCGGGGTCCTCAGGAGGGCCCTGAGGATGGGGTGGGGTGCACACCGGGCTCACATCCAAGTCATGCAGGGCCCCTGGGGCCTCTCCCACTGGGGCGTGGGCTCTGTCCCACCTCCATGCTGTAGGTCTTCCCGGTCCCTGTCTGGCCATAGGTGAAGATGCAGACGCTGTAGCCCCGGAGGCAGGACAGCACCGCAGGTTCCAGCTCTCTGAAGACCTGGGGGAGGCGGGAGAATGTGTTTTGAGTCCTCCCCACATTGCCTGTTTATGACCTATTTGGTGGGGTGGGGAGTGCCATGAAGGCAGGTGTGAGCAGAGCCTAGTCCCCTGGGAAGATGGCTCTAAGGGACCATGGGGGAGGATGTGTCTTACAGAGACCCTCTGTCTCCCTAGAGAAGGTGGTGCTTACAAGAATTTGCCAGGCAAAGAAGGGAAAAGACGCAATGAGAAGAGGAACAGCCTATGCAGAGGCTCTGGAGTCCTGAAGACCACGTAGGAGGCCTGGGGACAGCAGTTAAGAGTGCAGGTGTGGTGTCCTTAATGTGGAAGCCAACGTGAAAAAAACAAAAATAAATCCCAGCATTTTGGGAGGCCGAGGCGGGTGGATTGGTTGAGCTCCGGAGTTTGAGACCAGCCTAGGCAACATGGTGAAACCCCCTCTCTACAAAAGCTACAAAAAAAATTAGCCAGGCATGGTGTTGCACATCTGTGGTCCCAGCTACTCGGCAAGCTGAGATGGAAGGATCTCTTGAGCCCGGGAAGCAGAGGTTGTAGTGACCTGAGATCGCGCTGCACTCCAGGGTGATGACAAAGTGTGACTCTATCAAAAAAAAAATAAAAAAACAAAAAAAATATATATATAGTAAAAATTTTAAAAAATGTTTAAAAGAGCCCAGACGGGCTGGGCGAGGTGGCTCACGCCTGTAAGCCCAGCACTTTGGGAGGCCAAGGCAGGCAGATCACAAGGTCAGGAGTTCGAGACCAGCCTGGCAAACACGGTGAAACCCCGTCTCTACTAAAAATACAAAAATTAGCCGGGCATGGTGGCACGCACCTGTAATCCCAGCTACTTCAGAGACTGAAGCAGGAGAATTGCTTGAACCCAGGAGGCGGAGGTTGCAGTGAGCCAAGATCGCACCACTGCACTATAGCCTGGGCGACAGAGTGGGATTCCATCTCAAAAATAAAGAAAAAAAAAGAGCCCAGATGTTGGGGTGTGACTGCTCAGTTCAAACCCGGGTATGATTGGAGTTTACTTGACCTTCCTGTGCCTCAGTTTCCCGAGAGGTAAGGGCTACAGTGGCACCTGCTGTGAACACTCATGGCAGTGCACCTAGAGGGCCACAGCAGTACCTGGCTCACAAAGCATGACCCCAGGAAGGGCCTGCAGGTATGGGGGATGGTGGCCAGCCAGGCCTGCTGGAGCCCAGGCACAGACAGGTGGTGAGAGAGACACAAGGTTGGGACATTCACCCCATTGGGACTGGACACCAACAGTCTTTTGAGCAACAACATGGCTGGCTTTTATGCCCAGAAGGTCGCTGGTAACAGGGTGGGCTGTCAGCTCTCTTTGAAGACAGCCATGAGGCTAGAATCTAGAATTCTGTGTGGTCACTGAGATTCCATGACTGGATGGAGGTGGCACTGTGGATGACATTCAGGAGCACATCATGGCACCACTGCAGAAACGGGAACACAGATGAGGGGCTTGTCCACAGATGCCTTTGGTTCAGACACATTGAATTAGAGGACCCTGTCCAGTACGGCTGTCCAGAGAACAGTGCACAAAGCATGCCTTGCGCAGGGCTGCAGTTTGGGGTGGGGCTAAGGCCAGAGGGATGTGTAGGATGAAGAAATAAGTGGTTGGAGAAGTGGGAATCAGGGTGACCCTGGCCACCTGCTGGGCAGTCGTCCCCCTGTCCCTGTGAGGCTGGCAGGCAGCCTGGGTGGGAGTCGCTGCCATTCTGCCCCTTACCTAGTCTCCCCTGGCTCTGAGCTGCCATCTCCTCAGCCATGGGAGCTCTAGCAGCAAAGGGCACGTGCAGATGAAAATGTGTGTGAAGGTGGGGTGGGGTGGGCTGGGGCTGGAGCCCCTGCTTTTCCACAGGCGTCTGGCAGGAAAAGGGTAGGGAAGGAGAGTGGGATCCAGGCAAGGCAGAGAGAGCACACTAAGACTAGAAGCTTGCCTGCCCACCCACGGCCCCCACCACCCACCGCCTGCCTTGGGGCCACAAAGCAATGAGAGGCCCTCATAGCTGGGCAGACCCTGGACCCCAGCAAAGAGGAGTGGGCAGGCAGTGAAGCCTGGGAGGAGGAGGCAGCAAGCTGGGCTGCCTGCCCTGCTTCCCAGCCCCCTTGGTTCCCTTTCCTTCCTGGCTAGAGCCCAGCTACCCTCGCTCCTCCAGGTGGACAGCCAGACTGGGAAGGGGAAACTGGAGCCTCTCCTGCTCTTCAGGGAACTCTGAGAAAGGGTCAGGATGGGTGCAAAGGCAGGCCGTCACCTCCTCCTGGCTGGCGTCTGGAGGGAAGACCCAGTCTAGGCGGAATCGACGATGGCGCCCCCGGTAGCAGGTGGTGACGGTGCCCCCTGGGCCAGGCTCCACGCTCACGAGGCTGGAGGATGTCCCTGGCCTCAGCCGACACAGCACACGGATATTTCCTGCAGTGGGGATCAGGTCAGCGGAATGCCTCGCAGACCCTAAAGCACAAAGAGGCTGCGCTTCCTCCAGCCACCCTCCCTGCCCCCACTGGGCTCCCAAGCCTGTCATACCCTTGAGTTCTGGCAGCCGCCCCGGGCATCCGGCTGGGGGCCCTTGCTGCCCCTCAGGGAGCTGAGTGCCAGGCTCTCCAGATGACAGTGCCCCCAAGGCCCAGGACACCTGAGGGAACAGGGATGTACAGAAGGCAAGGGGTCAGCCAAGGAGCTGCGAAGGTGGGAGGTGGGAGGGTCCTGAGAGCGGCAGGGAGCCCCCACAGGGCCGCTCAGCTGTGCTTAGCCACAACTTCCAGTGGCTCTGGGCCCCTGGGGACATCATTCAGTAGCCTTAGGATAAAACCCAGGAATGACAGAGAAGGACACCACATTATCTGTCTCCTCCATGCTTCTGGGCAATGCTTTAAGAGTTTACTGTCAACCAAGTGTGCATAGAATTAGAACAAGGCCCAAAAGTGAAGTCCTACCCTGGGTCACACAGAAGCTGGTTTGGGTTCCAGAGCCCCACTTCTTAGTACAGCCAAATCCCCAGGAGCACCCCCGTCAAAAGAACAGTGAATAGGCTTCCCAGAGAGGAGGGGCTAGGCGGGGAGGGATACTGACCTGGCCCCGGGCCTCACTCAGCGAACCCTGACAGCTCTGGGTAAAGGTGCTGACCAAACCTCGGAGGTCCCCACAGCCCTGACGCAGGCTGGCCATCCGTGCCCGAAGTCCTGGAGAGGGAAGTCTGTTGGAAGGGAAGGCCCAGCCTCCAGGGCCTCCCGTGAGCCCCAGCCCCAGCCCTTACCTGCCAGCTGCCCATGCATCTGCTGTAGCTCACGCCTGCAGTTCTGCTCCGTCTCCTGCTGGAGCTGCTGGAGGGCCCCTTGAAGGCCCTGCAGCTGCACCTCCTGCACCCCCAGCTGCCCCGCCCAACCCCACCCCTGTCACTGAGGAAACAGGCACTTACCAGGCCCTGCCTCAGATAAGCCCCTCCCAGCACCCCAGCCCTCCTCACCCCTGAGCCACGGATCCCTGGGCCCCATGCCCACCTGGGCTCGGAGGGCTTCTGTGGTGTCCTGGGCCTCCTGAAGCCGGCCCTGGAGCTCTACCAATGCCTCCGCCTCCTCCTGCGGGAGGGTGGGGGCCAGGAGGGACTCAGAGAGGGACGGTCTGCGGTACCATTTCACAGATGGGAAAGTCAAGTCAAGAGGTGGGCAGAGCTGGCTGTGAACCCATGCCTCCCAACTCCACGCAGAGCTCCTTCCCACGGTCCCTCTGCTCTCCTGGGATCAGCCACTCAGAGGAACCACGGAGAGGGGAGTCCTCCCACTGGCATCAGCCTCCCTGATGGGGCTGCCCTACACAGACCATCCCGGGAGATCCTGAGGAGGCTTGGGTCCTGTGGCTGCATGCCAGGTGTGCAAGAGCCCCAGGCTGCAGGAATGGCTGCAACTCGGGAAAAGAGTACCTGCGGAGCCCTGATGGGGGGCCCGGGGCCCCAATGCAGCAGGAGGTCCCGCATGAGGCTCAGGCTCTGCTTCAGGGCCTCGTTCTCCAGGGTCAGATGCTGAACCCTTTTCTCTGAGTCTGTCGCCCCCTGGTGGAAAGGAAGCCTCGGCACTCACCTGAAGCACCCCCTCCATGCCCGGCCCTGCCAGGTCCCCCCGCAGCCTCACCACGCCCAGGCGCAGTCGACCCAACTCCTCCTCCTGCTGTTCCAGCTGCTGCTTCAGCTCCTCCAGCTGGGGAGAGGTAAGAGAGACAGGGTGGACCTCCTTTTTCTGGCGCCCCAGCCCCCAATTCCTTCTGGCTCCGGGGGCCTCACCTGTCCCAGGATGAGCTGCTCCAGCCGCTGCCACGCCCTCTGATCCTCCTCCAACTGGAGGGGCTGCTGTCCCTGGGCCTCATCCCCCAGTGGCTCGCCTGGGACTGCGGCGAAGTGGGAAGGACTTTCTTCTTGGGATGTGGATCCTGATGTAGGGTGGGCCCAGTTAGCACTGAAAAGGTCTCCAGTCCAAATCTTCAGGAACCGGACCCCGAACTCCAAGCCGCCCAGGTTCTACCGGGATTTGCTCCCTCCAGAGTCTTTCAACTTACTGTCCTTTACTCACCATCTGGAGACGGGGGCCGGACCCGAGGGGCTGGCTGAGTCCCCTGGAGCAGGGCCTGCCTCCCCCTGGGGCTTCGGAGCCATGCCAGAAGGGCCAAGAGCTGACTGGTCACCGTCAACAGTGGGGGGACCTCGCCAGACTGCGAAGGAAACAAGAATCGGAGCAGGGCTGTTAGAGCCAGGAAGGCCGGCGCAGGTGGTAGCTGCCAGCAGCCCCTCCGCCGCGCTCACCTGGCCCAGGTCGGCCGGGCTCCCGCAGCTCTCTTCCGCCCCCAGCTGGACGGAGAGGAACTCGGCGAGGCGCAGTAGGGCCTCTTCTAGGGACACCGCGGCCGCGCGGCCCTCGGCTGCGCCTTCCGACCCATCCTCAGGCTCGGAGCTGCCTGCCGGTCAGGGAGGAGAGCGGGAGACATTTTGGGTCACGTGCTGGAGCCAGGCCTCCACCCCTCCCTGGGAGGTCCCAGCACCGCCCTCGCCCCGCGGGACTCCCATCCCGCACCTACCGGCCAGGCCAGTCAGCTCGGTCCACAGCTCTGGCGCGGGCAGGTCTGGGCGCCGGCGACCCCGGGGCTTGCGGGCTCTCTAGGGAGGGGGCAGGGGCGCCCCTGAGGAGGGGGCAGGCAGCCTGCTGGCCCCTTCCCTCCGCGAACCGGGCCGGAGGATTGGGGCCGAAGTCTACGCTTCCAGCACCGGAGCCAAGCCGAGGGTCCTCGGCACGGCCACGTCGCCCCGCGCCCCGTGCCCGCCCCCGCCCCGGGAACCTCGGCGTGGGGGTGGGGCAGGCGGCGGGGGACGACGGGCTGCACGGCCAGCCCCGCTCACCTGGGCGGGGTCCCCGGGCTCCGCGGCCGCCGCGGCGCCACCATCCCTGCGGAAGAGGCTGTAGAAGATGTAGATGAGCAGCGAGTAAAAGGCGTACATGGGAGCGCGGGGCGGCAGAGGGCCCCGCTTCGCGCCGCCCCGCGTCCCCGCGCCCAGACTCGGCGCCCGCCCGCAGCAGTGCCGGTGCGCATGCTCGCGACGGCCGCCCCCACGGCCCGGCTCCCACGGCTGGAGGGCCAGCGCGGGGACAGGAGTACTAGAAACAGGTGCCCCCGGCCGCACCTGGAGACCCGCCGTTTCTCACGGCGCCGCCGCGCGCGCCCCAACCCCTACACCGCGGACACCGGGCTGAGAGCGCCCGCGGCTCCCGCGACCCTCCTCTCGGAATTCCTCCCACCCTTCGCGTAGTCCCCCACCGCTCGGTTTCGCGGACCCTTCAACACGCTGGGATTCTCCTTCCCCTCCCCGCAGCCCCGCCCATTTCAGCCCCGCCCAGCCCCGCCCAAACCCCGTCCCTTGCAGCCTCGCCCAGGCTCCTCCCCTCTCGGCCCCTCTCAGTCTCGCCCAGACACCGCTCCTCGCAGCCCCGCCCATACCCCGCCCCTCTCAGCCACGCCCAGACCCCCCTCACCGCATCCTCGCCCAGGCCCCGCCCCACCCAGACCCCCCCCCAGACCCGCCGCTCTGAGCCCCGCCTAAACCTTATCTCCCTCAGCCCCGCCCAGACCCCCCTCGCAGCCCCGCCCAGACCCCGCCCCTCGCAGCCCCGCCCCGGCCCTTCTCCCCTCATCACGCTCCTTCCTAACCACTATGCCCACGCACCCACCCAAACGGAGCGTTTTCTGGTCCCCGAGCTCCTCCCGACCCCACCCGCTCCTATGGCCTCCAACCGGCCCCCCCCAGGCCCCGCCCCCCGCCGCTCTAGCCCCGCCTGGCCGCTCTAGCCTCTGCTCCTCTCGCTGGTGGAGGTTCCTGACCGCGCTCGCTCCCGCAACTGGAGGCAAGGCAGAGGAGGCAGGGCCGACGGCAGTGGGCGGTGCGCTGGGCAGGCTCGGGCCTCCCGCTCGCCGCTGCGTTGGGACCGCGCAGCCCGGTAACTGCGCACGGCTGGCCTCCCGGAGTCCTGCGCCGTCGCTCCTCCTGGACCCAGGTTCCCAGGACAGCGCCTCCCGGAGCGCAGGGAGCAGGCCGAGGCCGCCGCGTGGGCCTGCAGCGCCCCGCCGCTCTCTCTTCCCCAGGCCCGCACTCCCACTTGGGCTCCAGGGCCCCAGGGCTCACGTTCCCCCAGCCTAGACCTTGAGTCGTTTTCCCCCGTTTCCCGGCTGAATTAGGTTCTTCTTCTCCACAGGTGTGTGCAGTGGCCTCAGGGATCCGGAAAGTCTAGGACTGAACCTCTCCTAACATCCAGTAATGGGGACCTGGAACCTGGGTGTACTAGAGTGCCGTGCTTAGGGCTCCAGGTCGCTGGCTTCTGCGCTTTCTTCCTCTCCAAAGTTGAATATCTCCTATCTGTGTCCTCATACTTACTACCGCCTGAGGTGCCATGGCCCCCAAGCCGGGGGCCGAGTGGAGCACAGCCCTGTCTCATCTGGTTCTGGGAGTGGTGTCTCTGCACGCAGCCGTGAGCACAGCCGAGGTGAGTACACTGGGGCTGAGCAGGGGCGCATCCCCATACCTCCCAAACCCCAAGGACCTAGTTTCCTGAATTAGGGAGAGGTTGGTGGGAAGTGCATCTAAGACCAGGTCTCTATGGAAGCCCCAAACCCTTTCCTGTTTAAAAGGGTGGCCCCGGCCTCTTTTTCCCACATGTTCTCCCTTCCCTGTGTTGACAGGCAAGTCGAGGGGCTGCTGCTGGCTTCCTGCTCCAGGTCTTGGCTGCCACCACCATGCTGGCCCCAGGGCTGAGCACACATGAAGACTGTCTTGCTGGAGCCTGGGTGGCCACTGTCATCGGCCTTCCCCTTCTGGCCTTCGATTTCCACTGGGTGAATGGGGACCGCTCCTCTGCCAACCTGCTCCTGGGAGGAGGCATGGTGCTGGCAGTGGCTGGCGGCCACCTCGGCCCTGAGGGCCGCTCTGTGGCTGGTCAGGCAATGCTGTTGGTGGTCGCAGTGACCATCCTCATTGTAGCTGTCTTCACAGCCAACACTTATGGGATGTGGGGGGGGGCGATGCTGGGTGTGGCAGGCCTCCTGAGCCGGCTGGAGGAGGACAGACTGCTGCTGCTACCGAAGGAGGATGTCTGTCGCTGGGCCCTGGCTGCAGGCAGCTGGGCTTACTGCCGGGCCCTGCATACACAGCGCCTCCAGTGGGAGTGACAGTTGGATACAGCAAGGCAGGGTTTCTGCCTTGCCGAACATTTTCCCTCCCCCCTGTCTACTCCTGGCGCCTTCTCCCCTAGGGGTAGACTCTCCTGCCTACTGAAGTGTGCTTGCTGCACATTGACTGGTCAGGGGCAGAGTCTGGGTGCTGTCCTTTGGCCACGTGTGGGGACTTGTCTAGACCAGAATGAAAGGGACAGGGTCCCAGACACGTTTGGGGGGCCTGATTCTGGGCTGGACATGGTTGTGGATCCAGAGAAGAGGCCTAGTCTCCAATAAATCTTAGGAATTTTGCAGGAATATGGAATCTGCCCATTTTTGAGAGGGATTGAGGGATCCTTCAGTGAGCTTCCTAAGGCCCCTCAGGACAGTAGCCAGTTACCCTGATAGGGTATGTGCTGGAACTAGGATGGGGCCTCATGCAGCCGGGCCTCCTTTTGACTATTGTCAGGAAGACCCCGGGGCTGAGAAGACATAGCTCTGGGCCCTTACTCTTCTGGGACATGGTGGAGTTCCAGATATCGTGGCCTGGCTTGGCAGGTGGCCCTCTGGGGCAGTGACCTTCAAGAACTGACGAGTAGGGTGGAGGCAGGGGAGCGCTGTACCATAGCCATTTCGAGAAACGCACATCCTTCCCAGAGCTGATGCGACCTCCTGTGTACCTTCGGCCTGTAGAAGCCAGCCCTATTCCCTAAGACCTTCGTTTTCCTCAGTGGACCCCTTCAGCCTCCAACCCCAGGGTTAGGAGGGGGGGTTCAGACGAGCAGAGGATTAGATTCCGGTGGGTTAGGGGTCTGGAGTCCCCTCTCCTGGAAGTCTCTCCGCTTGCTCCTGTGGAGACCTAAGGGGTCCCGCACCCGACAGAGAGGGGTGGCCGGCGGGGTTTTTCACCTGTGTCCTTCCCCTCCGGGGAACCGGGCGAGAGCCCCTAACACACAAGCCTGAGTCTTGGGGGACAAAGACCCAGGTACACCCCGCCGTAGGGGTCGGCGGCCGCTACTGGCTCGTGGAGCGTGGGTGCCGCGCCGGTGCCGCGGCTCGCGTAGGCCTCCCTGCCCCCAGGTGCGAGTCCCTCAGCGACTCTCGCAGGCCCCGCCCCCTCCCCGCCCACATTCTGCAGGGGCGGGCCTTCGGGGCCTCGCTCTCCCATTGGTTCTAGTCCCTGCGCCTTCTTGCCCCAAGCGGCGCTCCCATTGGCCCCGCGCGGGGCTCACGTGACGGGGAAGACGAGGGGGTGGTGGCGGCGGGGCGGGGGGAAGCGCACAGCGAAAACAAAGATGGCGGCCGTGCCGGGGTCGGTGGCCGCGGCGGCTGTGGGGCGACGCGCGGGCCGGGCCCACTGAGGCGGCGGCGCAGGGAGCGGGGCTGCGGGGTCGCGGCGGCGGCGCAGGGAGAGAGGCGGGAGCGCGCGGCGCCCCTAACTTCTAGTCGCGGGAGCGCGCCGGCATCCGCCCGCCGGGCCGGCCGGCCGCTATGTCCGGCGCCGAGGAGGCCGGCGGGGGCGGCCCGGCCGCGGGGCCCGCGGGCTCCGTGCCTGCCGGGGTCGGGGTCGGGGTCGGAGCCGGGCCCGGGGCGGTCGCCGGGCAGGCGGCGGTGGCGGCTCTGGGCGAGGCGGCGGGGCCTGGGATCCCGGACGAGGCGGGCTTGGCGGGCGCCCGGCAGCTACAGCTGCAGGAGGCGGCCGGCGACCCCGACGCGCCGCCCAAGAAGCGGCTGCGGGCAGCCGAGGCGGCCGAGGCGGCGGCGGCGGCGGCGGCGGCCGGCAGCGGGAAACTGGAGGAGCGGCTCTACTCGGTGCTGTGCTGCACCGTGTGCCTGGACCTGCCCAAGGCCTCCGTGTACCAGGTAGGGCCGCCGGCCGACCCCGACCCGGCCCAGCCCGGGGCTGCAGCCCCCGCCGCGGGGCCCCAGGATCCGCGTCTCCTCGGAGGCCAGGCCTGCGGGGCCCGGCGGCCGGGAACCCTCTCCGGCCCTTACAGCCACTTTCTCGCCCAGCGGGGCTCCAGCGCCTGCTCCGAAGTTCCTCTCGGGGCTTTATTTTCCGCTCGGGACCCCCCTTTTTTGTTTTCTGATCCACGTTACTTCCCGATCTGAATCGCTTGTCTTCTGCTTACGTCTCGTTTCTCTTTTCTAGACTTCCCCACGGTTCCCTCAACATCCCCAACCCACACCCTCAAACTGATCCTTAGCCCACAACTGCTTCCCGCAGCCCACCCAGTCCCAAGCTCCCTGGGCTCAGAGTTCTGTGCTCGAGAGCTCTTTCCCCATTCTTCTGGCAGCCACACCCCCGAGTTTGTCCCTCCAGTCCTGAACATCCTATGGACACCTCCTTTTCTACTCTCCTGGGTGGAAGAATCTTTTCACTTGGTCCATTTCCACTTCATCCTGAAGAACAGTAAGGAGAGGGGATTGCTGCTTGTCGGGATGAACCATTTGCAACAAGCCCCACAGTTTGGGTACCTTCTTCAGTCCCAGCCAAACCCCACATCCAACTGGACCTGCCATGCCCCACGCTAGGCTCCTGCCCACCTCACCCCGGCCAGGCCAGGCTTCCTAGGCAGCCAGTGCTCCAGGAGCCGGCCCACCCCTCCTCACCCATCTTCACATCCGCATGGCAGTGGGACTCATCCCTTAAGCAGCCTAGGGCTGTTAGAGAGGGTACCTGGCCCAGGTGGGTTTGACATGCCCTTTCCCAGGTAGCAGCAGGGACAAACTGGTTGTCACCCAGAGGCAGAGTACAGTGTCCCCACCTTCCTTGTGTCTTTCCCTCCCTTTTAACTCCCCAGTCCCTGTGAGAAATGAAGCAGGTTCCCTGTCAGCTTTCTTTACACTTACAGGAGCTGAAAGTAGCTAATGGAGCCTTGTTTCCCTGCTTGTGTTTGAACTGGGGGCCTGGATGAGGAGCTACTTTTGTAACAGGTGGTGTAGGGCTAGTCTAGGTTGCCATTTCCCCAAACTCTGAATCTCCAAGTCCTTCTTGCTGTGGCATGACCTTGTTGGGAGGACTCCAGTGTGCCTGGGTGGGGAGAGGGCACTGGCTCTTACCCACCCTCCTGGGTGTCAGGCACCAGGGCCAGCTAGGGGAGCACTTTTCAGAGCCGCTGGCTCCCAGAGTTAGCAGTTACTCCTTGGCTTTGGTAGTGCCTCAGCTTCCAAGATGTGCCCACTCTCCAGCTCCTTTTTCCTGGCTCACAACCTTCGATCCTCCCAGGCGGAAGAACTCTCCTTTTTTTTGAGACGGAGTCTCACTCTGTCACCCAGGCTGGAGTGAAGTGGCACAATCTCTGCTCGCTGCAATCTCCACTTCCTGGGTTCAAGCAATTCTCCCTACTTCAGCCTCCCAAGTAGCTGGGATTACAGGCACCTGCCACCATGCCCGGCTGTTTTTGTATTTTTTAGTAGAGACAGGGTTTCGCCATGTTGGCCAGGCTGGTCTCGAACTCCTGACATTGGGTAGTCCACCTGCCTCAGCCTCCCAAAGTGCTGAGATTACAGGCATGAGCCACTGCGTGCGGCCAGAACTCTTTTTCTTGGATATCAAGGGAGACTCCAACAAGCCAAGCCAATGGTGCGAGGCCACGGGGGAACAGGCAAGTCTCCTTGTCTCCCCATTGGTGGGTGGGCTGGAGCTGGAGCTGGACCTGGTGGTGATGGGCCACATGGTACTTGTCCCTGGTGCACTGCATCCCCCATCTAGACTGGCCCAGCACAGAGTGATGGCTCTGCTTCTGACCGGAGCTCCTGGTGACCAGGTCTCTGAGCCTGGCTGGTTCAAACCGGCCTGCACTGTGCAGAGTGGAATTCTGCTCTGGGCGGCCAGAGGCAGGGAGCTGAACAGGTGTAATGGAGACCGAAGGCGCTGGGGCTGCCCTGGCTGGTGGCCCTCCCTGGCCTGGGGGCTCTGCTCAGTGACTTCCCTGGGAACAGAGCAGCTGAGCGAGGAGTGCTGTGGGCACAGGCCTCCCTGAATGCTGCGAGAACACCTCCGGGGGGGTGGCTCTCTGCTGTAAGTGGTGCCCCTGGAAGGGCAACACAGACCTGGAGACCTGGGCTCTGGCCTGCTCTGCTCCCTGGAGAATCTGGGCACAGATGGTGTGGGCCCCCACATGCTGCCTTCTGCGTGTCCCTGGTTGGGCCCATGCTGGCCGTCACCCCAGCTTGGGTTCAGTCTACCATATTCTACTAGCTTTCCTTGGTAACCATGTTGATTGGCTGTCTCGAGGCAGCCAGTGTCAGGAATGCAGCAGGTTCCACTCTCTGTTCCTGCTAGAACGCTTTTCCTGACCCCAGCAGAACACATGGCTCAGGGTGGGCACCAGCCAAGCTGGGGGCTGACTCAGACAGTCCCCGACTCTGGTGAGGAGAAGAGGGGAGTGGCCATGCTGAGCCTTGTGTGTTGTCCCTGGCACTGGGGCTGTGGGGGACAACTCCATGGGCCTCTGGAGTTGGCTGGGTCCTCAGTAACTCGAGAGCTTGTCATCCAGATACCAGATGCCACCAGTGCTGGCAGGGAAGCCTCAGGTGGTGCCCCAGGTCTGAGCCCTTGGGCTTGCAGGGCCAGCTGACCCATGGGCCTGTGCCCATACGATGATGCCTCGCAGGCTGGGAAACCTGCTTGGGTGTCAGACTGAGGCCCTCATGCAAAAGGTTTCCGCCACCACCGAGTCCTGCGTCACGTCAGGTTGCGGCCGCATCCAGTACAGCAAGACTCAAGCTTTGATGCTCTCTGTGTGGGTGTTAGATGTGTCCTGGGGGACTGGCCTGACAAGGTGTGCAGCCACCTTCTGGAGTCTCAGGTGGGTGGCAGGAGGGCTGGTGGGGCAGCAGGGACACCTATGCAGGAGTTTCTGGCCTGTCCAGGTCGAGCAGGTGGTCAGGTCGCTCCTGCCGGCTCCCTGCTCTGTGGCCCAAGGGCAGGTGTGGCCTGTTGGCACCTCTGCTCATGGGGCACCTCCTCTGGGAAGACACAGCCTCAGTGGTGCCTGGGACGTTGCAGCCGCAGCCTCATCCCTGACTTCTCTCCCTCCGTTTTGGCCCTTCAGACGAGGCCCAGTGTGATCCTGAATAAGACAGACCTGGCCCTGACCCTTCCTGCTGATGTCAGCTGAGGCTCTGGGCCTTGGTGCTAGCACCTGGAGGAAGGGACTGCGCATTGTTCCCACCCCTCATGGGGCATTCTTAAGGCAAAAACAAGCTCGCTCGGGTGTAAGGGCCGGGCAGGGGCCTCTCACAGATGTGGTCCAGCTGCTCCCTCTAACTCGGCCCTGCACAGTGCCCCACCACTCCCGTGCCCTCCTGCCTGAGGTGTCCTCTCCCTGCCCCTGCCCACCTCTTGGGCCCTGCAGAGGCAGCGCCCCCACTTTGAGACTTTGTTCTCTCCTTGCTACAAGGATCCCCTCCTGCCCCATCTGACCAGGGTGTGTCCACTCTGTTCTGTGGGTGGGTTGGTGTGTGCCGCTGCCCTCCCGCCTGTAGCGCCCGTGTCTCTATGCCACATGTTGACAGTCCATTGATAACAACCCAGGAAGCAGAGATGGCTCCTCTTTGCCCAAGCCCCACACCCCCAACCAGCCCAACAGTGCACAGTCCTGTGGGGGTGGAGTCACCATCCACATGTCCAAGGAGCTTCAGGCCCCTCTTCCCCAGTCTCCTGGGCAGCAGTGCAGGACTGCAGCTGACTCACTCTTTGAGGTGAGGGAAGTGGCAGAAAACATCTTTGTAAATACGTCTGCTTAGGTATCTAAAACACAGGAGCAAAGAAGATGTTCTGGAATCTCTGGTTAGTTGGAATTTTTGCTTTCTGTGGTGGTTATCATTTGAGTTACTTTTAGATCTAAGCAGCCTTGTTCTGAATGTGAGCCCAATTCTGGGGATTGATTGGCCCCCGTTTGAGGTCTGACAGCAGTAGCAGGGTGAGGGACTTCAAATCCAGCCTGGGTGGAGGGTTCGAGTCCTGGCTTCATGCTTAACAGCTGTGTGGCCTTGGACAACATGCCAGTCCCTCTCAGACCCATGTTTGATCCGGGAGGCTAGGGCCTGAGCATGCGGGGTGTGTGGGGTGTGCCCTGAAGCACCATTGGCCCTGGTGAGGCCTTGCCTGCATGCGGATGGCAGAGGAAGGGGGACCTCCAACTGGCTGAGCAGCGCTTTTGGGGTTTCTGCCACAGGGAAGCCCTTTGGCTGCGTTTTGGCTCTGACGACCTCTGTCAAGGGCCTGTGGGTCCCTGACCCCTGGGTGAGCAAGGGCACTGCTCCCATGGGCCTGGGCACTGTGCCATCCTTCAGTGGGAAACAGGAGGTCCCCAGGGTCTGAGAGAACCATGCAGTCCAGGCTTGAAAGGGGTCCTACAAGGCCAGCTGACCATAGGGACCTTGGGACCACCAGGAAATCATGGGGGCCCTCGGCCAGGGGATGGAGTCAGGGCTCCTTTGGCCTGTTCAGCCCATCCAGCTCCCCTTTAACCCCAGGGAAGAAGTAGCTCAAGTGGAGACCCTGGGTCTGCATGGGGGTCACGTGAGCTGCCTGTAGCCAGCAGGGGGGAGGGCTGGGTGCTGTCCTGAGGATGCAGGTGCAAATGTCCATTTCTGGGCCACCTGTGTGTATCAGCATCTGCAGAGGGGCCTGGGGTCTGGCTTCTGGGGTTGGCACCCCCAGGGGCTCTGCCATGGCTGCACAAGGTGGTGATATTTCCTCTGTGCCTGCTGGGTGTGGGGCAGTGCCACCCTGTCCCATCCCACCTCATCAGCACAGAATGAAGCTGGTCCTATACTCATCATCTGTGCACATGAGGAAACTGAGGCCCCAAGAGGGGAGCCCAAGGTCATATTACTGGGGACCTGTGGGCTGGGGTCTGAGCCCAGCACTGTGGCTTCAAGCCCACATCTGCCCTAGGAGGGCCCAGGAGGCCCTGTGATATCAATACCCTGTGATGACAGTCCCCTGTGATGTCATTCCCCCGTGGTGGCATTCCCCCGCAATGTTATCCCCCGTGACATCATTCCCCTGTGATGTCATCCATGTGACGTCATTCCTGTGCTGTCACCACCTGATGTCATCCCCTGTGGTATCACCTCTGTGATGTCAATACCCCTTTTAATGTCATCCCCATGATGTCATTCCCCCCGTGATGCCATCCCCCCATGATGTTAGTCCCCCATGATGCCATCCCCCCATGATGTTAGCCCCCCGTGATGTCAATTTCCCATGATGTCATCCCCGTAATGTTATCCCCCATGATGTCATTCCCCCATGATGCCAGTGTGATGTCATTCTGTGATGTCACCCCCATGATGCCATTCCCCTGCAATGTCATGCCCCTGTGATGTCATCCCCCCATGTGATGTCAGTATCCCATGATGTCACCCCTGTGATGTCATGCATGTGATGTCATCCCGTGATATCATTCCCATGATGTCTCCCCCATGATGTCATTCCCCATGTGATGTCACCCGTTATGTCATTCATGTGACATCATCCCATGATATCATTCCCGTGATGTCTCCCCTATGATGTCATTCCCCATGTGATGTCAATCTCCCACGATGTCACTCCTCTGACATCATCCTCTGTGATGTCTCGCCCATGATGTCATCCCCCATGGCGTCATCCTTGGTTGTGGGGGGTTGTGGGATCCCCTCCTCTCCCCTCCCGTGGGGTCTTCCTGGCTGGTGGGGAGAGGTGGCCTGGCCTGGGTGCTGCAGCAGCTGCTCTGGAAGGTGCCTGGGTTCTTGGGGGCCTTGGCCCATGCCATCCCCTGGACTGTGTGGAGCCGTCCAGGGCCCAGCTTCTGTTGGGGGGTGGGCACAAGTCAGAATCAAGTGCATCTGGTCAGATGCTGCCAGGGCCAAGGATGCAGCTGCCTGTGGCCTGGCCTTGGTGTGGAGCCAGAGTCTTGCTCAGGGACTGAGGGGACCCAGATGGTGGGGAAGGCTCCGGAGCATGTGACCGGTGACCATCCTGCTGTGGACAGACCTCCTGGGCTGAGTGTTGGTCGGGCCCGGGCCATGCACCTAGACGATGTCCTTTGACCAATGGGGAGGGTCTGGGGCTGGGTGTGGCTGTGTCCCTTGGCTGCTGGGCCAGTGTGGTCCAGGGCACTCTAGGGACTCCCTGTGTTCTGACTTGAGTGGAGCTCTTCAGACTGAAGGGGCAGTGGCCCTGTGTCTCCTCGGAGCTTGCAGGTCCTCTCGGAGGCCCAGAGGGAGCCAGAGGAGGGCAGAGTCACTGCTACCTCCTCATGGTATGGAATTGACTGAGCCCATGCTGGGGTCTGGAGGCCCCAAAGGAATGAGGCCTGTGGCCAGGGGCCGGCCCAGGAGCTGGGGTGGCTTTCAGGGGAGAGGCTGGCAGTGCTGGGAGGTAAGTGGTGATGTGCTCGGCAGCCTCAGTGCTCCCTTAGGAGGGTCTAAGATCCCACCTCGAACCTTTCTGGGCTATCCAGAGCCACGAAGAGGGGCCAGGTGGCCTTGGTGTGTGGGATTAGGTGCTCCAGCCCTGCCTGGAAGTCCCTTGGGGGCTGGGCCACAGCCAAGAAGAGTACTGTTGTGCCTGTGCTAAGGCCACTGTACGTGCAGAGCTGGACCCAGAACCTTGTCCAAGGTCCCCGGGCAGTCTCACCAGGAGGTGTCTAGAGCTGGCCACATGGAGTGGCACGCCTCCAGGGTGGGGGACTGTGAGAAGACAGTGGTGTGGGCCCTTGGTCTGTGCCTCCCATGGGACGGCTGCTTCAATAGCATCTGTGCCCACTCCTGCCCATAGTCCACCCACCGCTGACCCCTGGACTTGGCTGGCAGATTTTCACACCTTCTCCTGGGGGCAGGCCTCAGCTTGTCCCCACCCCAGTCAGAGCCAGCCTCACTCCCTGCCTCAGGCAGCTGTGTATGTTTTAATTTTAATTTATTTACATATTAATGAGACAGAGTCTCACTCTGTCTCCCAGGCTGGAGTGCAGTGGCACCATTTTGGCTCACTGCAACCTCCACCTCCTGGGTTCAAGCCATTCTCCTGCCTCAGCCTTCCGAGAAGCTGAGATTACAGGCGCTCGCCACCATTCCTGGCTAATTTTTGTATTTTTAGTAGAGACGAGGTTTCACCATGTTGGCCAGGCTGGTCTTGAACTCCTAACCTCAGGTGACCTGCCTGCCTCTGCCTTCCAAAGTGCTGGGATTACAGGCATGAGCCACCACCTATAATTTTAATTTTTAACAAAACTGAGAACTTGAGGATTGAATTCAGGTAACGGGTGGTCATGTGGACGTGGATTCCATGAAAAAGGGCTTTGTCCTCACTGTCGGTTCTCCACACGTAGGTCCTTTGACTCAGCAGACCTTAGGCCTAGTCCACAGGTGCTGAGTGAACAGCCCCAGCATCTGACAGCTCCTTAGCTTGGGGTGCACAGGCCGCTGAAGCAGTAGGATGGCAGCTCAGGCTTCCCAGGGCCCCACGTGTGCAGGGGTGGCCTCCCAGCACCACCAGGCAGGGCCCTGTGAGTGTCCCCTACCTGACACACACCTTGTAGAGAGGCTGGGCCTGGGCAGGCCCCTCTGCTGCACCACATCCCATTCTCAAGAGGGTCCCGGGTCCCAAAGGAAGCCTGTAGCCCAGTGGCTTTCTGGAGGTTTGCATGGCTGGCAAGCCTGGGCCAGCTACTGGAGAGGCATCAGGACAGGAGCAACTCTGCTGACTGCTCCCCTCAGCGAGCTCTAAGAGTCTTTAGGTGGGAGGCACATCACATCCCTGTCACTCCTGGCTGGCCCTGGAATGCCTCAGCCCGCACACCCCACTCCAGCCAGGGCTGTGGGAACTGTGTCTGCTCAGGTGCAAAAGGCTTTGTTTGCTCTTGGACTTCTTGGTTCTGACCTGGGCTTCCCGCCTCCTACGCTATGAGCCCACACAGGCTGGGACCGCAGCTTGCCATATGTCTCTCAGTGGCACCAAGTGGACGCTCGAGGCTTATGTTGAGGGAGTGAGAGCCAGGATGGGCCACTGGGCGTGCTGGGAGCCTACACAGGCAGGGAGCCCAGCAGGAGGTTCCCTGCTCCTGCCAGTCCTGGTTACCCCAGCAGGCTCGGGAGCCACTCACAGCCCCCACTTCCACTCCCCAGGCACTCCCCGTGTGCCTACCTGCCCTTGTCCTGGGCCAGCTTGGCTCCTACCTCCCAGCTCTGAGGAGGCCTCTGCAGGTAGCTGACCTCCCTGGACAAGGGGGCAGCTGCCTTCTCTCACCTGGGCTCCCTGGGGAGGGCTGGAATAGAAGGGCCAGGCTGGGCTCACTGTGAGCCAGGTCCTCTCAACCCAGGATGAATGGCCTTTCTGAAGGCCCAGAGAGCATGCCTGCCCCAGTGTGGGAGCTGCGTCTGCTCCCCACCTGACAGTGTTGGCCAAGAGCCCAGCGTTCCTGGAGGGCTCCCAAACTCTGGACCGGTCCCTAAGGGAAAAGCCTGACTCTAAGCCCCAGGTGGCTGAACCCATCACTGCCAGGGCGAGCTGTCACCTCTGTGAGCTGATGAGGCCCTGCTTTTAGGACCTCTAATCTCTGCAAGAACCCAAGCTGGCTCTGCCTGTCTCTCCTGAGCAGCTCGCAGTGTTCACCACACTCCAGCACGACTCGGGACAGGCACGTGCGCCCCTCTATGCACCAGCTGGAGTCCCTCAGGACACCTGGCTGGAGCTGACGGGCATGGGCGGGTGTGTGCAAGCATGAGCCCGCAGGTCTGTGAGCTTCGTCTCCCTTTCCTTCTTCGCAGTGTACTAATGGTCACTTGATGTGCGCTGGCTGTTTTATCCACCTACTAGCAGATGCCCGGCTGAAGGAGGAGCAGGCCACGTGCCCCAATTGTCGTTGTGAGATCAGTAAGAGCCTCTGCTGCCGGAACCTGGCCGTGGAGAAAGCCGTGAGCGAGCTGCCTTCAGAGTGTGGCTTCTGCCTGCGCCAGTTTCCCCGCTCCCTCCTGGAGAGGCACCAGAAAGAGGAATGCCAGGACAGGTAACTGAGGGTCAGGGGCTTAGCCTCACAGGCAGGGCCCAGGACTGCTGGAAGCCCACCCTGGTGCAGCAGGGCCCTGTGCAGGGTGATCTGGCTGTCTCTGCTGCCTGAGCCTTGGGGACCACCTGTGTAGCCCAGTGACGGCCCTGAGGGAGGGTGCCTGCACAGGATGGGGACACGCGGGTTTTGTGCCTAGTTGTTATCCGGACATGAGCCTAGCCTCTTCCAGCGCTCTTTGTGGCTGTGGGAGAGCCCCTTGAAGGGCCCAGGACAGCGTGTCCAACGCAGGACCTCAGGGAGCTTGGTGTGAGGCTACACTGTCCATGGCTACCCATCCAGTGGAGGCAGCCACCAAGTCTCCTGCAGTGAGGCTGTGCAGGACCACCACTACCAAGCAGAGGAGAGAACCACGCCACGGTGTGGGGCACACAGGCTCAAGCCTGCACTCTTCCTTCCCCTCTCTCTCCCTTTTTCTGCCTGTCTCCTTCCTCTCCACATGCTGCCACTCTGACCTCATCCTGGGGGCTGGGCTCACAGTTAGTGGGTCCTGCAGGAAGGGGTTCTTAGCTGGATGGAAGCCACATGGGAGGACAGCTTGTGGCAGCCTCCTGTTCGGGGCTCAGGCTGTGAGTGATGTACCTGCCTCCCCCAGGGTAACCCAGTGCAAGTACAAACGCATCGGCTGCCCATGGCACGGCCCCTTCCACGAGCTGACGGTGCACGAGGCTGCGTGCGCCCACCCAACCAAGACAGGCAGCGAGCTGATGGAGATCCTGGATGGGATGGACCAGAGCCACCGCAAGGAGATGCAGCTGTACAACAGCATCTTCAGCCTGCTCAGCTTCGAGAAGATTGGCTACACAGGTGAGGCGCCCTGCCACCTGCTGCATGCCACACAGGTGTGGGCCTGGGGGTCTGGCAGCCAGGATCCTGGGGGTAGCAGGCTCTGGGCACTGGGCACTGACGGCTCCGGACGGCCGGGCTCTGGACAAGCTCCCGGTGGACAGGCGGACACCTCGGGCGAGAAGACAGGCCGGAGACTGAGCAGAAGGAGGGGCTGAGGCAGACCCCAGGTGCACACCTGCGTGGCTCTCACAGCAGCCCCGCCCACCTGTCCTCCCCACCCTGGCTTCATCACCCCTGCAAGGTGGCATCTCACTGTGGGGCTCCAGAGCCTCAAGACAGTCAGGGTCTAATCAGAAAGTGGGCCAGTCTCAGGGGGCCTGGGAGCTAGGGGCCTGCCCCTTGGACCCTGGGGCAAGAAGAGCGCCCGGCTGAGTGAGGTCCTGCCTGCAGGCAGTCACTGCCCCAGCCGTGGGCCTCTCAAGGCTGGCACGAAGCCGTTCAGGGACAGGGCTCCAGAACAAGCTGAGGGTGCCCGACTCAAACTGTAGAACCGGGAGTGGACACCCACAGACGCACAGGCTGGATGCGTGCACAGGCACACTGGATCTCGTGGCTCTCTGGGCCACTGCCACCGCCTTTGAACGTGTCGGGGAGCAGAAGCCAGGCCAGAGCCTGGCCCAGAGGACAGCGAGAAGCACCTGTTGATGCTGGGGCCACTGGAGGAAGCTCCATCCCTCTACTCTCAACCCACACCAGGCGGCCAGCTCAGAGCACCAGGCGTGGCACAAGCAGGGTGGTCGTGGGCAGCCAGTCCCGCCCTGCTGCCTGGACTGTGCCCAGCGGGATGTGGGCCCGAGCGGGCCAGAGAGGCCGAGGGCCTGGGGTCTCTGCAGCAGCCACAGCCCGTGGTGAGTAGCAGCCTTAGCTGTCCTGGAGATACCGGGGCCTCGTGGAGTCTAGGCAGGCTGGGGCACTGTGGCTGCGGCCGTGGCCAGGTGGGAAGCCCCATTCGTGCAGGAAAGACTGGCCACCTGGGAACCCATGCCTCCGCGGAGGGACTTGCCAGCCACAGGCTGTGGGCTGCCCAAGAGGACTGTGCAGACAGGGCTGCCTGCTGACTGGCAGCTCCGGATCAGGCCTGGTGCCTGCAGACCTGGTGCTCCCCTCGGGCAGGGCTGGGTGCCGCAGCCGCCTGCTGGCTTTTCTGGCAGCTCCTCTGTATCAGAACCAATAAAGTGCACTTGTTCTCGGAACCGCATCCTGTCTGTGTGTCTGCTTACCCCGCCCTGGGGGACACCCGGGGCTGGGGCGATGAGGGAGGCCAGCGTGGGTCGGGCACGCCTGGGGTGTGGCCTGACACGTGCAGCCTCTGGACTCTCCAGCTAATCCATGTTGATTCTGTTTGTAGTTGTTCCCCTCAAAGCTTGTGTGCACCTCCATTTGCCATAGTTGCGTTTGGCTTGCTTGTGACAAGCAGAGCTCGGTGTCCGGGTAAGTTGCCTTCCTCCCCGGCTGAGCCTGCCCTCGGCCTGGTCAGGGAAGGCGTTGCTGCCCGGCCCTGCCCACGCTAACAGCTGGCTCTTTCCGGCCCTGTCTGTCTCCACAGAGGTCCAGTTCCGGCCATACCGCACGGACGACTTCATCACGCGCCTGTACTATGAGACGCCCAGGTTCACGGTGCTGAACCAAACGTGGGTCCTGAAGGCTCGCGTCAACGACTCGGAGCGTAACCCCAACCTGTCCTGCAAGCGTACGCTCTCCTTCCAGCTCCTCCTCAAGAGCAAGGTCACAGCACCGCTGGAGTGCTCCTTCCTGCTGCTCAAGGGCCCCTACGACGACGTGAGGATTAGCCCCGTCATCTACCACTTTGTCTTCACCAACGAGAGCAACGAGACGGACTACGTGCCACTGCCCATCATTGACTCCGTGGAGTGCAACAAGCTGCTGGCCGCCAAGAACATCAACCTGCGGCTCTTCCTGTTCCAGATACAGAAGTAGGGCAGGGCCTCAGGACGCCCGAGGAGCCGACGGGCGGCATCCCAGCACCGCTGCCCTGTCCACCTGGCTGGCAGCTGCTTCACAGGACTATCTGATCACTTTAGCAAAGGAGGAGAACAAACGAAGCCAACACAGGGCAAGTCTGCATGCGTGCGCGACGGGGCCCCCGTCTCCGGCTCACCCCCCCACCCCTGCCTCCCCTCCTTCCGAGGGCCACCAGAGGCTGGGCTGACCCGAAGAGGAGACGGTGCACCAGGCGCCCCGAGGCTCAGAGACGGTGGCAGCAAGGAGGCCGAGGGGCACAGCGACCCTGCCCCAGCCCTTCTGTGCGGTCAGGCGGCGGTGCTGCTCCATCCCTGCGGGTTCCGGCCGGGCGCGGGGGCCTTGCTGACGTCAGATGGGATATCCGAATATCTGATAGCAATTAAAAGGCAGCCTTGTTTCGTACTTTCTGTTTTGTTCGAGGGGAAGGCATGGCTGTGAATGGACAGCGTGGGAGCTTTGGTTTGGCCTGGGGGTCAGAGCCTGCCCCGTCCCCATCTCTGTTCCCGCACACGTCCCCTGAGGAAAGACTCAGAGACACTGCCTCCCCCTACACTCTGTCAAGGGGTCTTGAGACTGAGGCTTGGGCAGGGAGATCCAGGTAGGGTCGGGGCTGCCCTGGCCAACCGGCCGCTTCCAGGGAGACAGGACTCAGCCACCAGGGCTCAGCAGACATTTTCGGAAAGCAGGGTGAAATTGTCTCTTCCCAGGAAAAAGATTAAACTCCTTGCAGGTTCTTCGATAAGTTACACAATTTTAGTGAGAAAGAGTCTATTTACTGTAGATTCAGCCTTGAGTGCCCAGCATCCCCAGGCTGTGTGGAAAGCTTGGGTCAGTGCTTGGGTGCCTGGCTGGGTGAGAGTCTGAGGGGTGTCCCCCATGCTGCTCTCGGGGTCCTGCTGCTGGCCCTGCATTCAGGGCTTGCTGCAGAGGTCAGAGGTTGAGCAGCCCAGTTCTCACCTGGAGGAGGCGGGCCCTTCCCATCCTCACTCTGGCCGCCCCGTGATGTGCCCTGTGGTGGCTGAGCAGGGCTGGCCTAACAGGATGGGAAGAAACCCTGCCTGGAGGGGTAAGCCCTGGTCCTTTCTTCTCCTGGGACTCTCAGGGCTACTGGGAAGGATACAGCTTGACTCCCCCACCTTTGCTTAGAGGATGTGGCTCTTCCGTGATAGCTTTTTGTTGCTTCAATACCAAAGAACTGGTTTCCTCTGCTCCAGTCAGGTGCATTAACGTGCCTCACAGCAGCCCCACCCGCCCCACCTGGCTGCTGGGGCCTGGCTCGCATTGTCCTGTGCTTTCCTGGTCACGGGTCGAGGGCTGAGAAATGGAGAGGAACTGGGGGCAGCATGCAAGTGCCATCATCTGGGCAGCTGACCATGGCACAGCCCAGCATGACCCTCCCAGTCAGCTCTTCCCTCCCAGGCCGCTGCACTGCCCCTCACAGGCTAAAACTTTCTGGGGCTGTTTCTGAGAATCCTGTGGGTTTCTACTCCCAGGCCAGGGCGTGTGGCCTGCTGGGAGTGCCTCGCTGCTGGAGCCTTATCTCCTGCAAAGCTGATGTGGCCTGGCCACCAAGGGCATGGGAAGGCCCCATGTTTGTTTTTCTGCTAACCACAAAGAAAGACCCCACCCAGCCCCCAGCACATCCTTGGGAGCAGCTGCCGCTGACTCTGGCACCACCAGGGTGAACTCGGGCACCTCAGGGCTGCGCTTTGGGGCTGCCCTCCCACATGCTCCACCCGCAGGCACAGAGGGGTGGGCTATGGCTCTGCATCTCTTTGGAAGCCCGACGCCCTCTAGCGTAGTGTTTCTGGGTCCAGGGTGATGGTGTGGGGGCACGGGTAGGGCAGGCTTGCCCTGTCACCTGTTTGGTTGCGTGTGTGAGAGACTGACTTAACAGAAGGACAGGCCCCAGCATGTCTCTGGGGTGGGGAAGGTGGGAGGCTTGTTCTTCATGGGGACAGCCAGGCTGGGACGCCAGGGGCCTGGAGGCAGCACATCTCTGCAGGTTGGCGGGCCACATGGAGAAAGGAGACCCGGGGCTGGTTGAGCTGCAGCCAGCCCTGTGGGAGTTCAGGATGGGAGGGGCCGGCCTGAGGGCAAGGGCAGTGTCTACACAAGGCCCTTCAAGATGTGGGATGTGGGTGCCTCAAGTCTGCAAGTGCGGCCCAGTGTACTCAGCAGGTATCTGCCCTGTGACCATGACATGCAGCAGCTGAGCCTTACGGCCTGGGGGAGCCAGGTGCCTGGGAGGACCACAGTGTGTCCTCGGCCACCGGGGACTGGAGCACAGGCTTCCCGTGGCATTGTCAACGTGGGCCACACATGACGGGGCCGCCAAACACACGGCTTGTGTCCAAGACCCTGAGACATCTTGGCGTCCCGACCTGCTCCTTTGTCTTCTCTGAGGATGGGGGCGTGGGGGTCCAGACTCCACAGATGTGGGGGGCATAGCCTAAGCCAGGCCCCACCCTTCTCCTTCCCTTGTCTCACCCCCACCCCCTGGTGAGCACCACATTCCCTCATTTACAAAAATAATAAAAATAGGCCAGGCATGGTGGGTCACGCCTATTATCCCAGCACTTTGGGAGGCCGAGGCGGGCAGATCACCTGAGGTTAGGAGTTTGAGACCAGCCTGACCAACATGGTGAAACCCCGTCTCTACTAAAAATACAAAAATTAGCTGGGCGTGGTGGCGCGCGCCTGTAATCCCAGCTACTCAGGAGGCTGGGGCAGGAGAATCACTTGAACCCGGGAGGCAGAGGTTTCAGTGAGCTGAGATTGCGCCACTGCACTCCATCCTGGGTGACGAAGTGAGATTCCGTCTCAAAAAAATAATAATTTTTTAAAGAGCAGAGCAAGAAGTGTTTTTACCATTGTTGGAAATGACTTATGTGTCACTTTTGTGGTCCGCGTTCTCTTTGGATATTTTCTGTATGTAACAACTGTAGTTTAAAAAAATATTCCAACCCATGTTTTGTCTGTGTTTCCTTACCAGAAGACACACACGGCTGGGCCTTCTGGGCTCTGTTGGCCTCCCCTGCTGCCCCCAGCCTGTGGCAATCTGCACCAGGCCTGCAGCCCTGCATGGCACTGCCTGACGTGTGTACCTTGTCTGGTTACTGGGGAAATAGGCATAGAGAAATTGGGTTGTCAGCCGGGCATGGTGGCTCACACCTGTGATCCCAGCACTTTGGGAGGCTGAGACGGGTGGATCACCTGAGGTCGGGAGTTCGAGACCAGCCTGACCAACATGGTGAAACCCCGTCTCTACAAAAATACAAAAATTAGCTGGGCGTGGTGGGGGGCATCTGTAATTCCAGCTATTCAGCAGGCTGAAGCAAGGAGAATTGCCTGAACCCAGGAGGCAGAGGTTGCAGCGAGCTGAGGTTGTGCCATTGCACTCCAGCCTGGGTGACAGAGTGAGACTCCATCTCAAAAAAAAAAATTAGCTGGGCGTGGTGGTGGGCATCTGTAATCCCAGCTACTCAAGAGGCTGAGGCAGGAGAATCACTTGAACCTGAGAGAAGGAGGTTGCAGTAAGCCGGGATCACGCCATTGTACCCCAGCCCGGGCAACAAGAACAAAATTCTGTCTCAGAAAAAAAAAAAAAAGAGAGAAATTGGGTTGTCTCTGAAGGGGAATTCGGCTTCCAGGAGCCGGGCTGTCCTGTGGACTCTGGGGCTGGAGGGGATACTTAATCATTGTCCAGGTAGCTCAGGGAGCCCGTCTGGTGTCCAAGCCACCCTGTCCTCAGCTGTTCATCTGAGTCCTCTGATTCTGAATCTCACTCCCCACTGCCTCCCTCAAGCCTCACTGTGCCCCTCGCACACCTCACCAGCTTGCCCTCCAAGTAGTTGCTTTGGCTCAGAGCCATGCTTTGGATGGGCAAGGGGTTGGCAGTGCAGACCTCCACAACATGTCCTCACACCCAGGCCTGCCTGGATTTCCTGCCTCCTGCAGCTTGTGATTGCACAGGTGTGCAGGCTTGGCCTGCAGCCTTGGAGGCACCGAGGCCCAAATCTGCCCAGTCCAGGGCCACGCCAGGAGGCCAGCACTCTGCTGTCAGCCTGAGGAGGGCCCCAGCAGCCTTTACTGGACCCAGGGACCTGTCAGTGCATCACGCCACTCTCTCCCCAACAGACCTCTCTGGCTGAGTTTTGCCCAATGACTTGCTGTAATCACGATGGAAATTAACTCATCTATCTTCCACTCCTTCTGAGGCTCCTCAGTTGGACTCTGCACCCAGCCTCCTCTGGGGCCTCTGGGAAACCAGCCACCACACCTGAGTGCGCTGCTGGGTATGCTGTGTAGCCGGGAGTCAAGAAACCCAAGGCATGGCAGGTGTTTGGTCCTCAAGGTAATGGGCGACAGCAAGGGTATTTTAGAGGCCTGGGTGCCCCATGTCACAGGATTCTAGACATAATTTTGCAGTCGTTTTCTTTTTTTTTCTTTTGAGACAGAGTCTCGCTCTATCGCCCAGGCTGGAGTGCAGTGGCACCATCTCCGCTCACCGCAAGCTCTGCCTCCCGGTTTCACGCCATTCTCCTGCCTCAGCCTCCCCAGTAGCTGGGACTACAGATGCCCATGACCACGCCCGGCGAATTTTTTGTATTTTTAGTACAGACGGGGTTTCACTGTGTTAGCTAGGATGATCTCGATCTACTGACCTCATCATGATCTGCCTGCCTCGGCCTCCCAAAGTGCTGGGATTACAGACATGAGCCATTGCGCCCGGCCCTCTCTTTCTTCTTTTCTTTTTTTTTCTTCTTTCTTTTCCTCCCTCTCTCCCTTTCTTTTTTCAAATAAAGATAGGGTATCGGACTGGTCATGGTGGCTTACGCCTGTAATACCAGCACTTCGGGAGGCCGAGGCGGGCGGATCACAAGGTCAGGAGTTTGAAACCAGCCTGGCCAGCATGGTGAAACCCCGTCTCTAGTAAAAATGCAAAAATTAGCCGGGCATGCTGGCACGTGCCTGTAGTCCCAGCTACTTGGAAAGCTGAGGCAGGAGAATTGCTTGAACTCGGGAGGCGGAGGTTGTCCTGAGCCGAGATCGCACCATTGCACGCCAGCCTGGGCGACAGAACGAGACACCGTCTCACAAAAAAAAAAAAAAAAGATGGGGCCTCACTATGTTGCCCAGGCTGGTCTCGAACTGCTAGGCTCAAGCGATCCTCCTGACTGGGCCTCCCATAGCGCTTGGATTACAGTACGGGCCACTGTGCCCGGGCTACTTCTGCAGCTTAAGCACAGGTTCACTGACTCTTCCGAGAATACAGCTGGCATACCCGTTGCTGAAACAGTACTTGTTCACTATGGAAAACACATTCCCCTCCCAAAACAGTCCTTGGGGCCGAGTCCCCAAATGTGACCCAGCTGCGTTCTGTGGAGGGGGAGTGCGCCTGACGCCTTATTACGTCCCCACAGCCAAATGCTCGTGAATTTATCGTCAGTCTGTCTGGACACTACGTTCGTTTTTAATAGTTGCGCCTGTGAGCAGGCTGTGTGTGTGAATTTCGGGAGGAATTGGGGCGGCGGCACGGCTCGTCCACCATGAGAGGCGCGAGCGGCACGGGGGCTGCAGCCCAGAAGACCCCACCCAGGGCGCGCTGCGACCCCGGACGGGCTGGCTCCGGGCCCCCGGCCTCCCGCGTCCCCGCCGCCTGCGAGGAGGAACGGGGTCCCCACCAGGTACTCCCCGGGCCGGGCAGAGGGCTCCACGCGCGGGCCAACCCGGTATCCGGGAAGACGGCCCCTCGGGTCGGACGCCCCAGTTGTCGCCGCCTCCCCGCCCCAGCTCCTCCCGCACGAGAGCTCCGAGGATACCGCGGGCGGGCCGACCGTACTTCCCAAAATACCCCGCGCCCGCCGCCGCCGTCTAGGGGCGGGGCCTGCGTGTCGGCGGCGAGAGGCGGGGCCGCGGCGCAGCGCGGGAAGTCCGGATCCCGCGGCGACCGGAGCATGAGCCTGGAGCGCGAGCTTCGCCGTAAGTCCCTCGGGGGCCCCTTCCTTCGGGGGCGCGGGGGCGCGGAGGCTGGGGAGGGCTTGGGACTCGGCCCCGGCCCCGGACCCCGCCGCGGAGTCCCAGCCCTCCTCTTCTTCCCACAGAGCTGAGCAAGGCGAAAGCCAGGGCGCAGAGGGCCGGGCAGCGGCGCGAGGAGGCCGCGCTGTGCCACCAGCTGGGGGAGCTCCTGGCCGGCCATGGTGAGCGCCGGGACCAGGAGGCGGGAGGCAGGGCCGGGGCCGGGGGCGGGGCTGGGGGCTGGGGCCCGGGCCCGGGCCGGGGTCGGGGGCCGGGGGGCGACGGGCTCTGCCCGCAGACGCCGCCCCAGGGCCGCCCTCGCACCCGCGACGCCTGCCAGGCCGTGCTGTGCCCCCGCCTAGGCCGCTACGCCGAGGCTCTGGAGCAGCACTGGCAGGAGCTGCAGCTCCGGGAGCGCGCTGACGACCCCCTGGGCTGTGCCGTGGCCCACCGCAAGATCGGAGAGCGCCTGGCCGAGATGGAGGACTACCCGGCTGCCTTGCAGGTGCGGACGCCCTCACTGGCCTCGCCCACCCCGGTCGGCCTCTGTTTGGAGCCCTTTTCTGAGGAGGGAGGCCTGGTCTTCGCCATCAGGAGCCTCGGGCTGGAGAGGACACCTGGCCTGACGCAGCCTTGCCTTCACCGCCCCGGGCCAGTCCTCCGGTGGGGACCCCACAGCCTTTCCTGGGACTGGGGCAGGAGTAGGTTTCCTGGCACCAGAAACCATTACTGAATGTTATTTTAGCTGTATTTGTGTTGGGGGTGGTCAGGCCCCACCCCAAAAGCTCTCCCTGATCCTGGCTGCTGGGGGCAGGACTGCAACCGCCCGCCAACTCCCAGCCGCCCCTCCCGACGTGACAGCGTTATCTGCATACAGCGTGAAGCCACTGTCACCACAGACAGCCCTTGGCATGCAGAGGAGAGTCACGTGTCTGACCTTGGCTTGCTCTGTGGGGGTTAAGGGGAGCAGGATCTTTCCTTAGCAAGAACAGGGTCTCTGGGAATCTGGCAGTGCCGGTTTGCTTGAGGCGGAGTCGGCTCACAGCAGTGACTTCCTTCCGCACTCAGCACCAGCACCAGTACCTGGAGCTGGCACATTCCCTGCGCAACCACACGGAGCTGCAGAGGGCCTGGGCCACCATCGGCCGCACCCACCTGGACATCTATGACCACTGCCAGTCGAGGGATGCTTTGCTGCAGGCACAGGCTGCCTTTGAGAAGAGCTTGGCTTTTGTGGATGAGGAGCTGGAGGGTGGGCCGGCCCCTCCGCGTTTTCTGCCTCCTGAACTGCGGGCCGAAGAGGCTGCAGCCCAGCACCCCCGCAGCCTCCTTGGGTGATCCCGTCTTCTGGGGCCCTCCCTTTGCAGGGCTCTTGTGTGAGGGGTGCATGCCCCCCTCAATCTTTCCCCTGGAGATGTCATCTCTTTATCCACTCTGTGCTCCATCTGTAGCAGGACCCTTGCACCCACCTCGGGAGGAGGGAGGGGGTAGGAGAGGCGCGGCACAGGCCCCAAATGGGGCTCAAAGCTGGAAACCCCATGTGGGGAGGAAGTGGCTGAGTGTTTGGGGGGCATCTTCCAGGGACACTGGCCCAGGGAGAGCTGAATGAGATGAGGACCCGCCTCTACCTCAACCTGGGCCTCACCTTTGAGAGCCTGCAGCAGACAGCCCTGTGCAACGATTACTTCAGGAAGAGCATCTTCCTTGCGGAGTAAGGCCCTGCCCCGCCCCAGGAGGGAGTGGAGTCCCTTGTTCCTGGAGGAAGTAGTTAGGGGAGTATTTTTCCCAGGGTCCTGCTGAGAGAGCAGTCTGGCTGGGCCTCATTCCCCCACCTCTCACACCTGTGCTGCACACTGGGGGAAGGCCAGGCATGGTTAGGGCCCTGAGACCATAGCATGGCAGGGCTGGGTCCCGTGTGGCATCAGCAGCTGTCACGGCTGGACGCTCCTGGGCGCTCAGTGGTCGTCACCCCTCTGCAGGCAGAACCACCTTTACGAGGACCTATTCCGCGCCCGCTACAACCTGGGCACCGTCCACTGGCGCGCGGGCCAGCACTCCCAGGCTATGCGCTGCTTGGAGGGTGCCCGGGAGTGTGCGCACACCATGAGGAAGCGGTTCATGGAGAGCGAGTGCTGCGTGGCCATCGCACAGGTACCCGCTGTGCGTGGCTCCGAGCTCAGGCTTCCGGAGACTCGGGCCTTGGGGATTCTGCAAAAACCTTGCTGTCCTTTGCTCTCCAGGTCCTCCAAGACCTGGGAGACTTTTTGGCTGCCAAGCGAGCCCTGAAGAAGGCCTACAGGCTGGGCTCCCAGAAGCCTGTGCAGAGGGCAGCCATCTGTCAGAACCTCCAGCACGGTGAGCCTGGGGCTCCGAATGGGGCCCTGGGAGGTGTGTGCAGGGGTGAGCCTGGGGGCGGGGTGGAGTCCCCGCCAGGTGTGTACAGGGCTCTCTCCCTCACAGAGGAGGCCTGAGCACCTGTCCTTGGAGGCAGCAGCTTCAGCAAGAAGGGCAGGTACCCCTACTTCCTGACAGGAGAAGACCCCCTTTTTTCTCTGAGCTCAACACACTGTGTCAGGGGCAATGAAAGGGCGGCCAGGAGACCAGCTGGGCTTTTATTTCGCAGCCACCATCTTCATTGGCAAACTGGAGACAGTAGTTGTTCCCCTAGCCTCCCGGGGTGGGAGAGGAGGTGGCATGCGTGTGGTCCAGGAGTGCTGATGGCCGAGACCGCCATTGGAGGTTGGCAGCAGTCAGCCCTTGCTTTGAGCCAGGCACCATCCGTGCTGTTTTTTTTTTTTTCCTTGAGACGGAGTCTCGCTCTGTCGCCCAGGCTGGAGTGCAGTGGCACGACCTTGGCTCACTGCAAGCTTCGCTTCCAGGGTTCATGCCATTCTCTTGCCTCAGCCTCCTGAGTAGCTGGGACTACAGGTGCCTGCCACCATGCCTGGCTAATTTTTTGTATTTTTAGTAGAGACGAGGTTTCATCATGTTAGCCAGGATGGTCTTGATCTCCTGACCTCATGATCTGCCTGCCTCGGCCTCCCAAAGTCCTAAGATTACAGGCGTGAGCCACTGCGCCTGGCCCCGAGTTTTTAAGTGTGTTAGTTCTTGTGACCCTTGAGACCAGTCCCCAAGATAGACCCTGCTATTAACCCCCAAACCAACAGGCAGGCAGAGGTGTGGAGAGGGTGGGGGGGCCACCACAGGGCTCACAGCTTGCAGGTGGTAGAGTTGGGGTCAGGACCCCCTGTGCTACCCCCCCCTGCATGAACCTCTTCCTGGCAGTGCTGGCAGTGGTCCGGCTGCAGCAACAGCTGGAAGAGGCCGAGGGCAGTGACCCTCAGGGCGCCATGGCCATCTGTGAGCAGCTAGGGGACCTCTTCTCCAAGGCAGGAGACTTTCCCAGGGCAGCTGAGGCTTACCAGAAGCAGGTGTGTGGCCCCGGCTGGGTGGGAGGGAAGGGCCAGTGAGGTTGATGAGGCCTGGCCAGGGTGGCAGTCCCCGGCCTCACTGGCACTGCCTGCCCCCAGCTGCGTTTCGCTGAGCTGCTGGACAGACCAGGTGCCGAGCGGGCCATTATCCACGTGTCCCTGGCCACCACACTGGGTGACATGAAGGACCACCATGGGGCCGTGCGCCACTACGAGGAGGAACTGAGGCTGCGCAGCGGCAACGTGCTGGAGGTGAAACCCTTGCTCCCCGCCTGAATGCAGGTTCACCCATGTCTCTGCCTCACGACTGCTATTCTCAGGGTGGCCATGGACAGGCGTCCTTACTGGACGGGCAGCTCCTTCCTAGGACCATCCACCCTCGGCAGCTGGGAGGCTGGGCTCCCATTTCGTGTGGGCAGCCGGGGAAGCTTGACTGGGGCCCATTGGACGCGGAGAGCGGCAGCCCCCGACCCCGTCCTTCCTCCTGCTCCAGGAGGCCAAGACCTGGCTGAACATCGCACTGTCCCGCGAGGAGGCCGGTGATGCCTACGAGCTGCTGGCCCCGTGCTTCCAGAAGGCGCTCAGCTGTGCCCAGCATGCCCAGCGTCCCCAGCTGCAGGTGCAAGAGCCCATCCCACCCACACCGGCTCCCCAATGAGCCCGGCTTCGTTGCAGCCTGCCTGCCCCTTGTCCCCCATCCCCATCTTTCTCTGTGTCCACAGCCCCCAGTCCTGAGCTGAGCATCCCTCTGCTCCTCAGAGGCAGGTCTTGCAGCATCTCCATACCGTGCAGCTGCGGCTGCAGCCCCAGGAGGCCCCTGACACCGAAACCAGACTACGGGAGCTCGGCGTAGCTGAGGGTGAAGATGAGGAGGAGGAGGCGGAGGAGGCGGCAGCCACAGCGGAGAGCGAAGCCCTGGAGGCTGGCGAGGTGGAGCTCTCGGAGAGCGGTGAGGGCCAGCGGCACCTCGCATTTCCCTGGGCCTGCTCTGGGCCGGACTGGAGAGGGGTGTGCTGTGCTGCTGTGGAGGCTGCTCAGGGCTTGTAGCAGGAACAGCCACAGGCAGGCAGGACGGCCAGTGCTTTCCCGGAAGTGGACAGAGAAGGTGGTGACCCGCAGGGAGCCTGGGGCAGGCCTTGGCCTGCTGGAGGAGACAGTGGTTGGGAGCCGAGTGAGTGTCAGCTGGGGCATGGTTCCGTTAGAGACGCTTGTGCCATCTGGGGCTGGGGGTGAGACGGTGCACTTTGAAGAGCCGCGGGTGCCTCTGCAAGAGCTGAGCACCTTCTTGAAACCCTCCAGAGCAGGCTTGGGTTTCCTCCAGAGGCCGGCGACATCAGCTGCATGGAGGGCAGGCATGAGGGACTGGCTGGAGCGGGGCCTGGACTGAAGCCATCTTGGCCATGGTGCAGGGAGAGAGGGCTGAGAGCGCGATTAGCGGGTAGCCGGGGGGCTGGTTTCTGACTGAGTGGTGGGTGGCAGGAGCCTGTCCGTGAGGCCTGTTGTGGGGTGTTCCAGGGAAGGCTGTGACTTCAGCTTTGAACCCGAGGGTGTCGTTAGAACCCTGAGTGGCCAGGCAGCTGTGGGAAGTTGGGGCCTTGCCAGATTGGTTGCTGGGGGGAGGTGGATCAAGATCTAGAATTTTGGGGAATGCTGCTCAGCTGGTGGGCACAGTGAGGAGCTGGGGAAAGACCCAGAGGCAGCTGGCAGGGTGTGAAGGGCGTAGTGACGAGGGGTCACCCAGAGCAGGGACGGAGGTAGGTGTGTCTGCTGCCTAGGCAGGGTGGAGGCTGCAAGGTGCAGGACACCCAGGCTCCAGGGCTGACCTGGCCTGATGACACAGCTCAGGAGATGGGGGTGGATAAGGCGTGGGATGGAGGAAGACTGGCTCACAAGCCGGCCTGGGTGTGGGGATGAGTGGCTGGCGCACGGATGGATGGGGCCTTGGGCAGGCCTTCTGAGGGAGGACCAGGCGTGGGTTAGGGCAGGAAGCTCAGGGGTGTGTCTCAAGTGGGTAGAGGGATGGTGGGCAGGAGCAGGGTCCCAGCAGGGTCAGGTAGACGTGGAGGCAGTGCTGGGACCATTGCTGAGGAGCCCCCAGAGCCCAGCAGCCTCAGAGCTCAGCCCTCCCGTCTCTGGCTCCTTTGTATCTGGGAGTTTGGGGAGCTTGCAGCAGGGTGGGGGCTGCTAACCTTCCCCTTCCACAGACTCACCTGGAGTGGGCTTGGCTCTGTTCCAGAGGATGATGCTGATGGCCTGACCCCGCAGCTGGAGGAGGACGAGGAGCTGCAGGGCCGCCTGGGCCGGCGGAAGGGGAGCAAGGTAAGGACAGCGCCCTGCCCCCACCCACCCCGCTCAGCAGCCCTGCCAGGTCCTCACGCCCCTGCCCTGTGCTGGGTTGGCTGTGCCCACAGTGGAACCGGCGAAACGACATGGGGGAGACCCTGCTGCACCGAGCCTGCATTGAGGGCCAGCTGCGCCGCGTCCAGGACCTTGTGAGGCAGGTGGGCCCTGCTCTGGGACATGGGACGGGATGCTCGGCATGGAGGAGCTGTGCGTTTGTGCCGGATCCCCTGATCTCTCTAACTCTCAACTTCCTCATCTTCAAAATGAGGCCCCTTAGCAAGCATGGTGGCACTTGCCTGTGGTCCTAGAGGCAGGAGGATCACTTGATCCTGGGAGGTTGAGGCTCCAGGAGTCGTGATTCTGCCACTGCACTCCAGCCTGGGCAACAGAGTGAGACCCTGTTTCAAAAAAATTTAAAAAGCGGAGGCTGAGCAGGGTGGCTTATGCCGGTAATCCCAGCACTTTGGGATGCCAAGGCAAGCAGATCACATGAGCCTAGGAGTTCGAGACCAGCCTGGGCAACCTGGCAAGACCTTGTCACTACAAGAAATTTAAAAATTAGCTGGATGTGGTGGCGTGTGCCTATAGTCTCAGCTACTCTGGAGGTTGAGGTGGGAGGGTTGCTTGAGCCTAGGAGGTGGAGGCTGCAGTGAGCCATGATCTTGCCACCTCATTCCAACCTGTGTGACAGAGCAAGACCCTGTCTCAGAAGAAAAGCCACAGGCCGGGTACAGTGGCTTTTGCCTATAATCCTAGCACTTTGGGAGGCTGAGGCGGGCAGACTGCCTGAGGTCAGGAGTTTGAGACCAGTCTGGCTAACATGGTGAAACCCTGTCTCTACTAAAAATACAAAAAAATTAGCTGGGTATGGTGGCATACACCTGTAGTCCCAGCTACTCGGGAGGCTGAAGCAGGAGAATCGCTTGAACCTGGGAGGCGGAGGTTGCAGTGAGATGAAATCACGCCGCTGCACTCCAGCCTGGGTGACAGAGCGAGACTCTGTCTCAAAAAAAAACACAAAAAAATGGGGTGCCTAGGCCGGGCGCGGTGGTTCACACCTGTAATCCCAGCACTTTGGGAGGCCGAGGTGGGCATATCACGAGGTCAGGAGCTTGAGACCAGCCTGGCTGGTCTTAAAAAAATGGGGTACCCGCTGTGTGGTATGCATCTGTGTTGCAGCTGAGTTGGTCAGCCTGGCCAGGATGGGGGCTAGCCCATGGGCTGAGACCTAGGCACCGTCCCGCCCCGCCTGCCTCATGCCTCTGCGACTGGGTGCACTGTCTCCCCACAAGAGGACTGGGCAGGTACAGAGGCTGGAGGATATGCTGTGGCTGGTCCATCTGTCTCAGGGGGAAGCATGTCCTTCACTGATGACACCTAGGCCGGAGGAGGAGAGGGCAGGGCCGCGGACTTGCTCTGGGCTCTAAGACTGAGGCCCTGGGCCCAGCTCAGGCTGCAGAGCTCACGGGGCTGGGGCCAGGCTGTAAGGTACACAGGGCCAGGCTCCTTCCTGTCCTTGGTCACAGGGCCACCCCCTGAACCCTCGGGACTACTGTGGCTGGACGCCTCTGCACGAGGCCTGCAACTACGGGCATCTAGGTGAGCAAGGGACAGAAGGAGCCTGGCGCACCTTGGTGGACACGTGGGGTGAAGAGTCAGTCCTGGCGGGGCGTCAGGAGCTGGGCTCATGTCTCCTGGTCTGCAGAAATTGTCCGCTTCCTGCTGGACCACGGGGCCGCAGTGGACGACCCGGGTGGCCAGGGCTGCGAAGGCATCACCCCCCTGCACGATGCCCTCAACTGTGGCCACTTTGAGGTGGCTGAGCTGCTGCTTGAACGGGGGGCGTCCGTCACCCTCCGCACTCGAAAGGTGAGCCTGGTGAGGAGGTCAAGGGCGAGGTTATGGGGGCTGCCGTGCCCCTGCTCAACTGATGCCACACAGGGCCTCAGCCCGCTGGAGACGCTGCAGCAGTGGGTGAAGCTGTACCGCAGGGACCTGGACCTGGAGACGCGGCAGAAGGCCAGGGCCATGGAGATGCTCCTCCAGGCGGCTGCCTCGGGCCAAGGCAAGCAGGGCCTCCCTTGTCCCTGGGGTTGCTGCGCCTACCCTGAGAGTCCCCGGGCCCTGATTTCGGGAGATGCTCCATCACAGGTGGAGCGGGAGGTGCTGGGCCCCTGCCTCAACACGGATTCTCTCTCCCACAGATCCCCACAGCTCCCAGGCCTTCCGCACCCCAAGCAGCCTTCTGTTTGACCCCGAGACCTCTCCTCCTTTGAGTCCCTGCCCAGAACCCCCCTCTAATAGCACTAGACCCCCAGAGGCTTCTCAGGCCCATGCCAGGGTCTCCCCAGGGCAGGCAGCAACAGCCGTGGCCAGGCCTCGGAGGAGCAGGCATGGGCCAGCCAGCAGCAGCAGCAGCTCAGAAGGTGAGGACAGCACAGGCCCCCCGCGGCCGTCCCAGAAGAGGCCTCGGTGCTCGGCCACAGCACAACGGGTAGCGGCCCGGACGCCTGGCCCTCCCAGCAACAGGGAAGCAGCCACAGCCAGCACCAGCCGGGCAGCCTACCAGGCAGCCATCCGGGGTGTGGGCAGTGCTCAGAGCCGGCTGGGGCCTGGCCCACCACGGGGCTGGAGCAAAGCCCTCGCCCCCCAGGCAGCGCTCATCCCGGAGAAGGAGTGCCTGGCTGAGGACTGGCTGGAGCAGGACACGCCCCTGACCCGCAGCCGCCGGCCCCGCCCCCGGGGCACTGGGGACAACCACAGGCGCAGTAGTACCTCCGGGTCGGACAGTGAGGAGAGCAGGCCCCGTGCCCGAGCCAAGCAGGTCCACCTGACCTGCGTGCAGAGTTGCAGTGTGCCGGTTAACGCAGGGCTCAGCAGCCTGGCTTCAGAACCTCCAGGGAGCCCCAGCACCGCCAGGGTCTCAGAGCCCAGTGGGGACAGCTCTGCAGCAGGCCAGCCCTTGGTGGGTGTGCAGACCTGGAGCAGAGCCCTCTCCCAACTCCGGGCAGGCAGGTGTAGGGTGGAGCCCACTGTGGCTTCTGACTCAGCCCTGCTGCCTTCACCTGCCAGGGTCCGGCCCTGCCCCCTCCCATCCGGGTTCGAGTTCAAGTTCAGGATCATCTCTTCCTCATCCCTGTCCCACACAGGTGAGGCATCGCCTGCCCTACCCCACAGCCCACCTGTGGAGCTCCATGCCAGGGTGCTTGTGTTTGCACGTCAGGGTGGGGCATGTGACGAGGGCTCCCTGGTGTGTTCCAGGAGGACCCTGTGGCCCCCAGGAATGGCCGAGGGGCTGGTGGTGTGCTGGGCTGCAGGGAGAGGAGGGGCTGGCTACCTGGGAGTGGGAGAAGCAGCTGAGGGGGCTTTTGGCCCTGGGCAGGGATGGCGGGTTCCTGGGGCATCACCCTGGCTGTGTGCAGGCAGCAGCAGCAGCGCCTCTGTCCCTGCAGCAGTGAGACCCACTCTGTGGCCTGGCTGGCCGAGCAGGCGGCCCAGCGCTACTACCAGACCTGCGGGCTGCTGCCCAGGCTCACCCTACGGAAAGAGGGGGCCCTGCTGGCCCCACAGGACCTCATCCCTGATGTGCTGCAGAGCAATGACGAGGTGAGCTGCGGCGGGGGTAGCCAGGGCCTCAGGCACCGGGAGCCCCCGGGTGGCTCGTGGCTGCAGAGCAATGACGAGGTGAACTGGGGGAGCCCCCAGGTGGCTCATGATGGTATGGTGCCTTCCAGGTGTTGGCTGAGGTGACTTCGTGGGACCTGCCCCCGTTGACCGACCGCTACCGCAGGGCCTGCCAGAGCCTGGGGCAAGGTGAGGGCCAGGAGAGCTGCAGTTTCTGGGTGAGGTCGTGCAAGGGGGTTGGGCACACAGGCTCCACCAGCCCAGTTGGTTCCTGGGCCTCGGGTGTTTCGGGGTGCACCTCCCCCTGCCTGGTGGGTGCTGTGTCCTGCACTTGGATGTGTGGGTGGCAGGGAGAGGACAGTCCTCAGCCCCCATGATCTGCTGACAGGGAGGTGGCAAAAAGCAGCCGAAAGCCTGGAAAGTCAAGCCCAAGGAGGAGGGCCTCACATGGGCTGGGAGCTGCTGGGGAAGTTTCCCAGAAAGCTTGTCCTGGGAGGGTGTGGAATCTGGCGGTGACTGGTGGAGCTCAGGGTGCTGCAGACCCACCTCGGCCCCCAGGGCCTCACAGTGCTAGACCCACAGGCATGTGCGAGTGGGCTCTGCAGCGTGTCCAGTGGGTGACCCCGGGGCTGTTGAAAAGGGGCTGCCTGGTTTGCCCTCTGGGATTCAGAGGGCAGAAAGGGCCAGCCTTACCCTGGTGACACCACATCTCTCCCGCAGGGGAGCACCAACAGGTGCTGCAGGCTGTGGAGCTCCAGGGCTTGGGCCTCTCATTCAGCGCCTGCTCCCTGGCCCTGCACCAGGCCCAGCTTACACCCCTGCTGCGGGCCCTCAAGCTACACACAGCACTCCGGGAGCTGCGCCTGGCAGGGAATCGGCTGGGGGACAAGTGTGTGGCTGAGCTGGTGGCCGCCCTGGGCACCATGCCCAGCCTGGCCCTCCTTGACCTCTCCTCCAATCACCTGGGTCCCGAAGGCCTGCGCCAGCTTGCCATGGGGCTCCCAGGCCAAGCCACCTTGCAGGTATAGGCACAGGGAGCAGCGGGCCCTCAACAGCGGGGTGTCGGGGCTCCCATTCTGCAGGTCCCTGGGTGGTCTAGGGCAGTTGGGAGAGCCAGCCAGTGCCCGGCTGTAATAGGCTATGCCAGGCAAGGTGGGGAAGAGACTGCCAAGCCAAGCCCCAAGGGGGACCCTGTCTGTGGGACTGCTGGAGGCTCACTGCCAGCCTGTGTCTTCCAGAGTTTGGAGGAGCTGGACTTAAGCATGAACCCCCTGGGGGACGGCTGTGGCCAGTCCCTGGCCTCCCTCCTGCGTGCCTGCCCCTTACTCAGCACCCTGCGCCTGCAGGCCTGTGGCTTTGGCCCCAGCTTCTTCCTGAGCCACCAGACAGCACTGGGTAGTGCTTTCCAAGGTGAGCTGACCAGGCACTCCCTGTCCACTCCCTAGCCCCGGGGCATTGAGGGTTTCGAGGACTTTCAGAGGGGGCCCGGGCTGGGCACACAGGGGCAACACCTGTGGTCCCAGCTACTTGAGAGGCTGAGGCGGGAGTATCCCTTGAGCCAAGAGTTCCAGGAAAGCCTGGCCCACACAGTGAGACCCCATCCCTTAAGAAAAAAATGTCTAGGCTGGGCATGGTGGCTCACGCCTGTAATCCCAGCACTTTGGGAGGCCTAGGCGGGCGAATCACCTGAGGTCGGGAGTTGGAGACCAGCCTGACCAACATGGAGAAACCCTGTCTCTAATAAAAATACAAAAAATGGCCGGGCACAGTGGCTCATGCCTGTAATCCCAGCACTTTGGGAGGCCGAGGCGGGCAGATCACGAGGTCAGGAGATCGAGACCATCCTGGCTAACACAGTGAAACCCCATCTCTACTAAAAATACAAAAAATTAGCCGGGTGTGGTGGCGGGCGCCTGTAGTCCCAGCTACGCGGGAGGCTGAGGCAGAATGGTGTGAACCCAGGAAGCGGAGCTTGCAGTGGGCCGAGATCGCGCCACTGCACTCCAGCCTGGGCAACAGGGCGAGACTCCGTCTCAAAAAAACAAAACAACGTCTAGGGGCCTGGGATGCCAGACCTGGCTCTCCAGGAGGGCCTGGCGCCTGGGAGCAATAGATGGATGTGTGGGTACATGGTCTGCCTCCGAGGGGCGTCTGGTGCCCACCCAGCCAGGCTGACCCCCGCAGGACACACCGAGAGCAGAGTCCAGGCAGCTTAGTGTCCTGTGGTCCCCATCCCATGCTCGCCAGCTGAGTGCTGTTCTCCTGAGGCAGTTCCACTGTGAGCCCACCCAGGCTGCAGAGACTGGGGTCCCAGTGCCAAGAGGCTGGGAATTGGGTGTCATCCAGGGGTGGGGGAGTGTAAGGGGGGCAGCAATGGTCAGTGCCCTCCCCTGGCACCCCCACCGTGCAGAGGCATGTGGCCCAGGACCGTGTGGTTGTGGGGTGGGAGAGGGCAAGGTGTCCAGAACTGGGGGCAGCTGAGCTTGGAAGTCTGGCCCCGCCCTCCCAGCTGGGAGAACCTGGGCGAGAGCCTTTGCCTCTGCACTTGCCACCCCACCCCGTGAGCACTGTGGTAGTGGTTTCCCCAAAGGGGTCCTGAGGGTTCTGGGCCCAGAACTTGGGGTGGGAACAGGGCTGTGGCCACGTGGGGCTAACGGATTCTGGCCCCGGTGCAGATGCTGAGCACCTGAAGACCCTGTCTCTGTCCTACAATGCCCTGGGAGCCCTTGCCCTGGCCAGGACCCTGCAGAGCCTGCCCGCCCACACCCTCCTGCACCTAGAGCTCAGCTCCGTGGCAGCCGGCAAGGGTGACTCAGACCTCATGGAGCCTGTAGTCCGATACCTCGCCAAGGTACGAGGTGGGGAAGAACCCAGAAAATACTGAGCCTCAGAGGCCAGAGGTCCCAGGGTTGCTGGGAGGAGCTCACCTCTCCCCAGATTCTGGCTGCACTCACTGAGGGGCTCTGCAGAGAGGGTTAGAGGTTTGGAGGTTTAGAAAAAACAGCTGGGGGGCCAGGAGCGGTGGCTCACGCCTGTAATCCCAGTACTTTGGGAGGCCAAGGCGGGTGGATCAGAAGGTCAGGAGTTCAAAAGCAGCCTGGCCAACATGGTGAAACCTTGTCTCTAGTAAAAATACAAAAATTACCCAGGCATGGTGGCAGGTGCTTGTAATCCTAGCTACTCGGGATGCTGAGGCAGAGAATTGGTTGAACCCGGGAGGCAGAGGTTGCAGTGAGCCAAGATCGCACCATTGCACTCCAGCCTGGGCGACAGAGCGAGACTCCGTCTCAAAAAATAAAAAGAAACAGGCTGGGCATGGTGGCTCACGGCTGTAATCCTAGCACTTTGGGAGGCCGAGGCGGGTGGATCACGAGGTCAGGAGATCAAGACCATCCTGGCTAACATGGTGAAACACCATCTCTACTAAAAAATACAAAAAATTAGCCGGGCGTGGTGATGGGCTCCTGGAGTCCCAGCTACTCGGGAGACAGGCAGGAGAATGGCATGGACCCGGGAGGCGGAGCTTGCAGTGAGCCGAGATGGCGCCACTGCACTTCACCCTGGGCGACAGAGCAAGACTCTGTCTCAAAAAAAAAAAGAAATAAAAAACAGCTGGGGGAATGCTTTTGTACAGCTGCCTGTCTCAGGCTGTGAATTCCTGCCCACCAGATAGGACCCGGGACCCAGGGTGGCCTTGCCCACCCCCAGGCAGGTCCCAAGGGGCACACTAGGGCCCCTGATGCTGTCTCCTGGGGGGTCTTCCAGGCACAACTGGGACCCTATTATTTTCACACCATCACGTGCAGAGTGTGACCCACATCAGGAGAGGTGTTTCCTTCCGATCTCCAACTTGATGGGGGACTCTGCTCCTTTCTGGGCCCCTGGATGTGGTGCATCTGCTGGGAAGCAGGCAGGGCAGGTGCGCCACTCCATTTGGCCCCCTTGGGCCTCTGCTCATGTCCAGGAAGGCTGTGCTCTAGCCCACCTGACCCTGTCTGCAAACCACCTGGGAGACAAGGCTGTTAGAGACCTGTGCAGGTAACGCCCTTGCCCTGCTGCCTGCTGACCTGGGGGTCTGATCTCATGGCTCTGGACCCCAAGGGAGCTGGGCTATGGGAGAAGGGCCACAGAAATGGTACGAGCTCCTCCTCCCCAGCGCATCCCAAGACCTGGCTCCTTCGGTTTCCACCAGCCTCAGGCTGTCCTGGAAGGCAGACTACCCTCTGGCTTCTTTCTTAGCATGGGCCTGTGGCTCTTGAGAGTGCTCCTCCGGGCGTGTCCTTGTCACTCCTGTGCCTCGGCCCACATGAGGGCACTGCTCTTATGACCTGGAGCCTCAGTCAGCTCTCTGGGGAGTGTCAAGAGGAGCCCAAGATGGGCCAGGCACACCCAGAGCTAGCCACTGTGGCCCTGACCCCTGGGAAGGACCCCCAACCCTAGAGGGGTACCTGCTGCTGGGCCAGGCTGAGGCAGAGCCCCTGGGCCTGGCCTGAGGCTCCCTGAGCTGGCATTTGTCTGGGCAGCTTTCCTAGTGTTGGGGCACGGCCTCTCTGGAAGCCAACCTTTGCACTTCTTCCCACATTATCTCAGATGTCTCTCTCTGTGCCCCTCACTCATCTCGCTGGATCTGTCTGCCAACCCTGAGATCAGCTGTGCCAGCCTGGAAGAGCTCCTGTCCACCCTCCAAAAGCGGCCCCAAGGCCTTAGCTTCCTTGGCCTGTCAGGTGAGGGCTGGTAGGGTGGCCACGCCTGCCATGTTCGGCCTTTTCAGGGACCTGCTTGAGACCCAGGTGCCTCCTCCTAAGGGGCTGTCACTGCTACCAGCCAGGCAGCAAGGCTGGGCTCCATGAGGCTGGGGCAGCGGGGGGCAGAGTGACAGTGACAGAAAGGGGGCATGATCCCAGCTCCTAAAACCATGGGTTAGGGGGCGAGGTGGGTCTCTGCCTCTGGTCTCTCCAACCTAACCTTCAAAGCAGACTATGGTAAGGAAGACCCCATTCCATAGGGACTTTCTTGTTGTCCCTGGCAGGAAAAGGGCGCCCAAGGTCAGGGTGTTGAAAGCTGCAAAGGGACCCTCCCACTTCCTGGCAGGGGCTCCTCTGACACAACCCTGCCCAGGCTGTGGTCTGATTTAGCTTGTTCTCTCTTGAGCCACATCAGGGCAGTCCCCAACCTGAGCTGTCTGGAAGACAACCCCAGGAGGGGCTTTGATGACCTGGCTTGCCCCGCTGGGGCTGGGGCAGGCTCTGCCCTCCAGGGGATGAGGGCTGTAAGTGACTGTGCACAAGGAGGGGCTCTGCTTTCTTCCTGCGCCCCCCGCTTCACCTCCCAGGGCCAGGCCGCCTTTTCCAGGAAGGCACCCGAGTGCTGGTGTGAGACCCCTTCCCCACACCTCGGTTCCTGGCATCTGTACCTTCCCACCCAGCTCCCTGAATTCCTGAGCTTAGTGCCCTCTTGATCCATTCAGGCCCACGATGTACAGATTTGCAAGCAGACCCATTATGTCCTTCTTACGGGTGGGGAGACTGACGTGTAGGCATGGACTTTGAGATCAGGCACTGTCAGAGGTATAGAAGGGAGCCACCCTTCCTCCTGCCTGACCGCTGGCTGTGCAGATGATCCCACCCCTTCCTGGAGTGTCATGGGGCCTCTCCTGAGCTCTGCCCACTGCCCCTCGCTACAGCCCTGGGGCCCTCAGGGAAAGCGAGTTTGTTCCCTGGAGGCTGCCGCGGGCACCGGGACGCTGCCGGCCTCCGCAGCGCTGAGGTCTGCCCTCTTCCCCTCCGCAGGCTGCGCCGTCCAGGGTCCCCTGGGCCTGGGCCTGTGGGACAAGATAGCCGCGCAGCTCCGGGAACTGCAGCTGTGCAGCAGACGCCTCTGCGCTGAGGACCGGGACGCCCTGCGTCAGCTGCAGCCCAGTCGTTCGGGCCCCGGCGAGTGCACGCTGGACCACGGCTCCAAGCTCTTCTTCCGGCGCCTCTGACCCCGGCGCCGCCTTTCCCCACCCTCACCGAAGCCCCTAAAAAATGAAGCTGCTGGCCGGGCGCGGTGGCTCACGCCTGTAATCCCAACACTTTGGGAGGCCGAGGCGGGCGGATCACGAGGTCAGGAGATCGAGACCATCCTGGCTAACACAGTGAAACCCCGTCTCTACTAAAAATACAAAAAATTAGCCGGGCATGGTGGCGGGAGCCTGTAGTACCAGCTACTCAGGAGGCTGAGGCTGGAGAATGGCGTGAACCCGGGAGCTGGGGCTTGCAGCCAGCCGAGATTGCGCCCCTGCACTCCAGCCTGGGCGACAGAGCGAGACTCCGTCTCAAAAAATAATAATAAAATAAATGAAGCTGCTGCCTCCCTCCCCGTGGCTGCCTGGCAGGCGGGTGGGCGGGGTAAGACCGGGCTTCGAGTCTGCTGCGCCGGTTCCGTCCCGGGGGCTGCGCGGCTGGGGGGCATGGCCCGAAGCACTGGCGGTCCAGGCGTGAGGGCTGAGAGCCGAGCTGCCGAGGGGGAGGGGTCTCCCCGAGGCGCGCAGGCGCAGACATGAGGGGCGAACGCCGAGTCGCTGATCGCGCCCCGCCCCCGGCGCCATCTTCCCGACCGCGAGCCGTCCAGGTACCCGGGGCCCGGCCGGTGGGCGGGGAAGGGGCCGAGTGGAGAGAGGCGACTCAGGGCCTGGCACCCTCCGGGCGCGCCTGGGCCTCCGCACAGCTTCGGCTGAGCGCCGCAAAAGTCACGTTATTGGCATGTTCTAGAAATTGGCTTTCCTTGCTCATTGTCCACTCTGCGAGGTTGTTTTGCACGTTTGCTTGTGGCAGAACGTCCGCTTTCGCTGTTGGGCAGAAGCCCCTGCGTGGTTGGGGCGGTTGGCTCCTCGGCGCTCTCCTGCCTGGCGGCTGCGTGACGGCTACCGAGCAGCCTCGGTCCCCACCCCGCGGCTCGAAATGGCCTCGACCCTCGGAGAGCTTGACCCAGACGTTTCCTTCCTGCATGAGCGGCGCCGCTCTTTCCCGGCTCTTCCGCGGCTGGGGCGCCCCAGGGCTTCGGCGCGGGCCGCCTTCCCTCCCTTCTGCTCTTCTCCCATCCCCGGTAGCACCGTCCACTCCCAGTTAGCCTGCTCAGCGCTGCCCTCCCGGGCCTCTCCACCGAGAGCTTCCTGCGCCTGCCCGCCAGGCCCGCTCCTCCTCCCTTCTCCGTCTGAGTTTACCTTACTGTCCGGCTCATTGGGCCAAAAACGGGGGTGTCGTTCGTAACTCTTTTATTTTAATCCTATCTCAAATCCCTCGGCGGATCTGACGGCTCCACTTAGAGAGAACGTCTGGAGCTGGCCCAGCTTCTGTACTAGGCAAGACCCTCCCACGGGCTCCGCTCCCATTATTTCTCAGCTCGCTGCCCACCTAGGGGCACCTCTCCATCTTCATGCCCTAGGACCCCCTCCTTCGAGAAGCTCCATCTTCGGCTAGTTGGTTCTTCCAAGTTCATGCCTAATTAAAGGCGGGCTGTTAAGTGTGTTGTTTCCTGTGCCCCAAACTCCCAGACTCTCTTCCTGGGCCATCAAACAGCTGCCTGCCTCCCTCATCACCTCCCTCAATCTCCAGCTTGGACCACACTCCAATGCAGCACCCGCCCCGCTGTCCTGAGTGTCCACAGTACCTCACTTTTTCCTGGCAGCCCCCATAGCACCCTCTATGTTCACCATTATTGAGCTCAGGAGAGCTCTTCATGGAGCCCTGGCTCTTCAGGACCTGGCACGGGCTGTCTTTTTTTGTTGGTTTTTTTGTTTGTTTGTTTGTTTTGAGACAGGGTCTTGCTCTGTCTCCCAGGCTGGAGTGCAGTGGCTCAATCTTGGCTCATTGAAACCTTCACCTCTTGGGTTCAAGCGATTCTCCTGCCTCAGCCTCCTGAGTAGCTGGGATTACAGCTGTATGCCACCACTTCCGGCTAATTTTGTATTTTTACTAGAGACGGGGTTTCACTATGTTGTCCAGGCTGGTCTCAAACTCCTGACCTCAGGTGATCCGCTCACCTCAGCTTCCCAAAGTGCTGGGATTACAGGCGTGAGCCACTGTGCCTGGCTTAGGGGCCATCTTTGAGTCGGCCCTGGCTCTGCTCCCCAGGTCTCAGTGCTGTGGCCCCCCCAGAGCCTAGAGGATGTTTCATGGGATCCCAGCCACTCCAGGCATAGGAGGTGAGTGTGGCTGGAAGGGCGCAGGCTTTCAGCCCCTGCTGCAGGGGCTGACGGGCAGTATTGGGTATTGGGGATCAGTGGTGGGGAGGTATCTGACCCTGCTCTCGTACAGCCTTGGGAGTGGCCAGAGGCTAAATAGTTCATCACAGGAGCACTGAGGGCTCAGAAACCTCCAGGCAGAACCGGCTTGGTCCTGCTGGGCAGAGATGATGAGCTTCGGTGTGGCCAGAACGGTGGGGGTCCTGGGCACCCTGTGTCACCAATCTCAGGGGAGAGGCTGTGTGTGGTGAGCCTTGTTGGCACTGCATCATGATCCACAAGCAGAGTTGGCCACTGTTGTGCAGGTGACTCGGCCAGGGAGACACAGTGGAGCTGGGGAGCTGGGCCTGTCATGCGGCCCCCGGCTTCTCAGAGGTGTTATCATCAGGTCCCCCCACACACTGATAGGGGTGAGGTTGGAACCCCTGTGCTCCAGCTCCCTCTGGGCTCTTTGGGACCCAGCCTGGGAGGCCTCAGGGAGGAACTGAAATGGAGGCTGGGACTGGAGCCTGCCCTTGGGTTCCCTTTGGGGCCAGCCTGCCAGCGCTTTTTCTTCTCTTGCAGCCCCTGGGAACAAGCCAGAGCTGTATGAGGTGAGTGGCAGGTGCCCACCTGGCCGGCATTGGCCAACAGCAAATGCCTGTGTGGCCTCGCCAGGGCCCTGCAGCCCCTGTTGGCACTGGCCCACAGAGCCTGCTCTCTCCGGCAGGAAGTGAAGTTGTACAAGAACGCCCGGGAGCGGGAGAAGTAAGTCCAGGCGCCCAGGCTGCCCCAACACACCCATGCGCATCTGGCTGCCCTGGGGCAGCGCCCCCCAGACCCCCCCAAACTGAGGGGTGGGAGGACGCGGGGTCAGGCTGGGGAACTGCTCCTGAGGCACTCCAGGATGGAGCGAGAGGTGGGCAGAGCTCCCGCAGTGGCACCTCCGGGCAGGGGGTAGCGCTCTGGGCTCTAGGCTTGGCACCCCGGGGCCTGGCCCGATAGACAGGTGTGTCCTCAGGTACGACAACATGGCAGAGCTGTTTGCGGTGGTGAAGACAATGCAAGCCCTGGAGAAGGCCTACATCAAGGACTGTGTCTCCCCCAGCGAGTAAGAGCCCACTTCCTGGGAGGCCTGTTCCTGCCCTACCGGGCCTGGGTGCTCCATAGGCAGCAACAGCAGGCGTCTGGTCAGGCTGTGAGGCGCCCACTTGTGTGGAGCCTACCCAGTGTGAGGAAGGTGCCCCTGGGTCTCAGCCAGGGAAGTCCTGGGGGCTGGTGAGGGAGGCAGGCAGAGGGGCAGCTCCTGGGGTGTCATCCGGCCCACTCCCCCAGCCTCATCCCCCACCACACACAACCTTAAAAGACGGTCGAGAAGCTTGGGGATGTCCCAGGATGTTTTGGGGGGGCTTTGTTCAATGAAGTGACAAGACCCTCACAGGCCACCGCACAGGACCATGAGCTGTGGATGGGGCCATCAGAACAGAGGGCTGGTCGCTGTGGTTCAGAGGGTGGGTAGGGGTTGGGGGCTGGGGCCTCCACCTGGAGCTGAGCTACAAGCCACACTACGTGCTCAGGGCCTCACCCCCGAAAGCTACTAGCAGCCTCTCCTCCTTGCTCAGCCTGCCTTTTCCTGTCGCCTAGCCTTTTCTGGGAGCTGATCTGCCTCTGGACCAGCCGAGGGGGGCAGGATGAGCTGGGTGGGGTGGTCCCATGCTTGGGCAGCAGCTGACCTCTCCCTAGGTACACTGCAGCCTGCTCCCGCCTCCTGGTCCAGTACAAAGCTGCTTTCAGGCAGGTCCAGGGTTCAGAAATCAGTTCTATTGACGAGTTCTGCCGCAAGTTCCGCGTGAGTGCCTGGTCCTTCCACCCCCATGGGGCGGGGACTGTCGGGCATGGGTATGGGGTGCCAGAGGGCTCTGGCCACCTGGGGCTTGCTATCCTGAGAGCCTCAGCACCCATGTCAGCCCCCCACAGCTGGACTGCCCGCTGGCCATGGAGCGGATCAAGGAGGACCGGCCCATCACCATCAAGGACGACAAGGGCAACCTCAACCGCTGCATTGCCGACGTGGTCTCGGTGCGCCCCAGCCCCCAGGGCGCATGGCTAGGAGGGCTGAGGCTGCCTGCTGCAGCTGGGCACAAGCATAGAGTCCTGGGCCTCCAGAGCTGAGCAGCACTCTGACTTGCTGGGCAGAAGGGAACCCCTTTAACTAGGAATGAGGGGTGGGTAGCGTGTGGGGAGGCCCCCAGGCCACCTGGACTCCTGCTGGGGGGATGAGCACAGGGTGTGTTCTGGCGGGGTCCCAGCCTCGGGAGAGAGTGTGTGGGCCCACCCTCCAGTTCCCACACAGCTGTCTGGGCAGCCAGGACCTCGTTCACCCAGGAGGCCTGCAGGGTTTGGGAACAGAGTGCAGTGAGGAGGCCTGAGTGACAGCTGTGGCTGAGGAGGGGTTGGGGCCTGTGAGCTGCGGGGCCTCCCGCACCCCTGGACACGCAAGCCTCATGTGCACACCCGCCCCCAGCTCTTCATCACGGTCATGGACAAGCTGCGCCTGGAGATCCGCGCCATGGATGAGGTGCAGGCATTGGGCTGGCAGGGGGCCTAGGCAGGAGGGGATGGAGACGATGTCGGGGTCCCAGCCGCTGTGTGTGTCCCAGATCCAGCCCGATCTGCGAGAGCTGATGGAGACTATGCACCGCATGAGCCACCTCCCGCCCGACTTTGAGGGCCGCCAGACGGTCAGCCAGTGGTGGGTGTCCCTCCCCGCCAGGCAGAGCCCTGCAGTGCCCCTGAGACCCTCCCAGCCAGGCAGAGCCCCGCAGTGCCCCTGAGACCCTCCCAGCCAGGCAGAGCCCCCGCAGTGCCCCTGAGGCCCTCCCAGCCAGGCAGAGCCCCGCAGTGCCCCTGAGACCCTCCCAGCCAGGCAGAGCCCCGCAGTGCCCCTGAGGCCCTCCCAGCCAGGCAGAGCCCCCCCAGTGCCCCTGAGACCCTGCCTGCCCCCACATGCCCTGTGCTGCACTCCCAGGCTGCAGACCCTGAGCGGCATGTCGGCGTCAGATGAGCTGGACGACTCACAGGTGCGTCAGATGCTGTTCGACCTGGAGTCAGCCTACAATGCCTTCAACCGCTTCCTGCATGCCTGAGCCCGTGGCGCCAGCGCTTGCACAGAAGGGCAGAGTCTGAGGCGATGGCTCCTGGTCCTCTGTCCGCCACACAGGCCCTGGTCATCCACACAACTCACTCTCTGTAGCTGCCTGTCTTGTGTCTGTCTTTGGTGTCAGAACTTTGGGAGCCGGGCCCCTCCCCACAATAAAGATGCACTCTGACCTTCCTGCTTGGGTGGCTCCCCCAGGCCTGCCCTGTGTATTCTCTCCACCCTCCTGGGACTCTCAGCATAGAGCCCCTCTCGTCTACCCTCCCCCGACGTGTGTGGTGGCCCAGCCCTGGCTCTGTCCCTGCCACTGCATCCCTCATGGCCTGTGTCACTCAGTGACAGCTGCTTCCCTGGTGGGCTCTGCCTGGGCACGTAATGGGAGGCAGGGGCGTTTCCATAGCCCCGAGGCCTGGAGAACAGGTCCACCACCTGGGCCAGGTGTGGCTTGACTCTGGCTACAGAGGAGGCTGAGGCTGCCTGCCACCCCTCCCCACCCCTCACTGAAGCCCAGGGCAGCACCAGGTCTTCTGAGTGCAGTCAGGTCCCAGCGCACTGGGCCAGGCTGGGCTCACAGGCGGGGTGCACTTCATGCTGTCAGCTGCTCCACACCCACTTCTCCACTCATGACTGCACCCTGGCCCAGGACTCCTGACTTATCTGTAGCTCCAGCCAATGACTCAATGGGTGGGAGTTTGTCATGCTCACCACCAGGGCCTGTCCCCAAGCCCCTGAGCAAAGCCCAAGAGTCAAGGCCAGGCCTGGTGGGGAGGCAGCGGGTGGTGGACGCCGTCCATTCACAGCGTGTGCTGCACACCTGCTGCTGCCCCCAGGGGAAAGCAGCAGACCACACACCACACCTCTGGGTTCCAAGAGCCGCGTGCTTCACGTCTTAGCAACTATGCTGTCAGGACAAGGGACGTGCCAGGGTGTCATTGTAGAATTTTTCTCTCTCAGTGGCTGAGAACGCCAGAACCTCTTGACATCTGTGGCATCTAGAGCCGATGGAATGAGGTGTGTAGAGAAAGGCAGATGGTGAAAATCAAGTCGCGTGGATTTCCATGGGGGCTTGGGACATCATGGAGGCAGGTGGGCTCTGCACGGGCTGAGTGGGGGCTGCCTCTCAGACGGCCAAGGGGGGCCGTCAAGCAGGGTGCTTCGAGGGAAGACCAGCACCCAGAAACGTGTGTGTGTCAAGGGGGGCAGGTGGCCAGGGAGGGTCATTTTGATCTTTTTTTTTTTTTTTTTTGAGAAGGAGTCGCTCTCTCTCGCCCAGGGTGGAGTGCAATGGCGCGATCTCGGCTCACTGCGACCTCCACCTCCCAGGTTCAAGTGGTTCTCCTGCCTCAGCCTCCTGAGTAGCTGGGACTACGGGGGCATGCCACCATGCCCGGCTAATTTTGTATTTTTAGTAGAGATCAGGTTTCTTCATGTTTGGTCAGGCTGGTCTCCAACTCCCAACCTCAGGTGATCCGCCTGCCTTGGCCTCCCAAAGTACTGGGATTACAGGTGTGAGCCACTGGTTGCCAGGCATCTGTTTTTTTTTTTAATTTAATTTTTGGTTTTTTTTTTGAGACAGACTCTCACTTGTCACCTAGGCTAGAGTGCAATGGTGTGATCTCGGCTCACTGCAACCTCTGCCTCCAGGGTTCAAGCAATTCTCCTGCCTTACCTTTCTGAGTAGCTGGGATTACAGGTGTTGCCACCATGCCCGGCTAATGGTGCATTTTTAGTAAAAATACGGTTTCTCCACATTGGTCAGGCTGGTCTCCAACTCCTGACCTCAGGTGATCTGCCGCCTTGGCCTCCCAAAGTATTGGGATTACAGGCGTGAGCCACCATGCCCGGCCTGTTTTTTTTTTTTTTTTAATTTTAATTTCAGTTTTTTTATTTGAGACGGCATCTCCCTCTTTCGCCCGGGCTAGAGTGCAATGGCACGATCTCGGCTCACTGCAACCTCCACCTCCCGGGTTCAAGCAATTCTCTTGCCTCAGCCTCCCGAGTAGCTGGGACTACAGGCGGGAGACACCATGCCCAGCTAATTTTTTTTTTTTTTTTGAGATGGAGTCTCCCTCTGTTGCCCAGGCTGGAGTGCAGTGGCACCATCTCTGCTCACAGCAAGCCCTGCCTCCCGGGTTCACACCACTCTCCTGCCTCAGCCTCCCAAGTAGCTGGGACTACAGGCGCCCGCCACCATGCCTGGCTAATTTTTTGTATTTTTAGTAGAGACGGGGTCTCACCATGTTAGCCAGGATGGTCTGGATCTCCTGACCTCATGATCCGCCGGCCTCCGCCTCCCAAAGTACTGGGATTACAGGCGTGAGCCACTGTACCCAGCCGGCTAATTTTTGTATCTTTAGTAGACACGGGGTTCCACCATGTTAGCCACGCTAGTCTCAAATCCTGACCTCAGGTGATTCGCCCGCCTCAGCCTCCCAAAATGCTGGGATGACAGGCGTGAACCACTGTGCCTGGCCTATTTTATTTTTTTTACTGTGATAAAATATAACAAACTTCGCCATTTTAACTGATTTTTAAGTACACAGTTCAGGAGCATTAAGTGTATTTACATTATTGTACAGCCTCACCACCGTCTACCTCCAGAACTTTTCCATCCAAACAAAGTAAAGCTCCATCTCCATTAAACACTCACACACATTCTCCCCTCCCCAGTTATGGCAGTCACCCTTCTTTCTTTTCTTTCTTTTTTTTTTTTTTTTTTTTTTTGAGAGAGAGAGTTTGGCTTTGTCGCCCAGGCTGGAGTGTAGTGGCACGATCTCGGCTCACTGCAGCCTCCACCTCCCAGGTTCAAGTGATTCTCCTGCCTCAGCCTCCCGAGTAGCTGGGACTACAGGGTATGCTGCCAGCCTGGCTTAAGTTTTGTATTTTGTTTGTTTGTTTTTGAGTCGGAGTTTTGCTCTTGTTGTCCAGGCTGGAGTGCAATGGCGCGATCACAGCTCACTGCAACCTCCGCCTCCCAGGTTCAAGAGTCGCCTGCCTCAGCCTCCTGAGTAGCTGGGATTACAGGCATGTGCCACCACGCCTGGCTAATTTTGTAATTTTTTTTTTTTGAGATGGAGTCTCGTTCTATTGCCCAGGCTGGAGTGCAGTGGTGCAATCTCGGCTCACTACAACCTCCACCTCCCGGGTTCAAGCGATTTTCCTGCCTCAGCCTCCCGAGTAGCTGGGATTACAGGTGCCCGCCACCACACCCAGCTAATTTTGTATTTTTAGTAGAGATGGGGTTTCACCGTGTTAGCCAGGATGGTCTAGAACTCCTGACCTCAGGTGATTATCACACCCCGGCCTCCCAAAGTGCTGGGATTACAGGCGTGAGCCACCGTGCCCGGCCTATTTTATTTTTTTCTTTTTTCTATGATAAAATACAACAAACGTTGCCATTTTAACCGATTTTAAGTACACAGCTCAGTGGTATTAAGTGTATTTACATTATTGTGCAACCTCATCGCCGTCTGCCTCCGGAATTTTTCCATCCTAACAAATTAAAGCTCCATCCCCATTAAACACTCACGCACATTCTCCCCTCCCCAGCTCTGGCAGTCGCTCTTTCTCTTCCTTTCTTTCTTTTTTTTTTTGTTTTTGAGACAGAGTCTCGCACTGTCACCCAGGCTGGAGTGCAGTGGCACAATCTCGGCTCACTGCAAGCTCCACCTCCCAGGTTCACACCATTCTCCTGCCTCAGCCTCCTGAGTAGCTGGGACTACAGGCTCCCGCCACCACGCCCAGCTAATTTTTTTTATTTTTAGTAGAGACGGGGTTTCACCATGTTAGCCAGGACGGTCTCAATCTCCTGACCTCGTGATCCGCCCGCCTCGGCCTCCCAAAGTGCTGGGATTACAGGCGTGAGCCGCCGTGCCCGGCCTCTCTTCCTTTGTCCCTCCCTGCCTACCTCCCTCCCTCCCTTCTTCCTTCCTTCTTCTTTCTTTCTTTCCTCCTTCCTTTCTTCCGTCTACCTCCAGAACTTTTCCATCCAAACAAAGTAAAGCTCCATCCCCATTAAACACTCACGCGCATTCTCCCCTCCCCAGCCCTGGCAGTCACCCTTCTTTCTTTTCTTTTTTTCTTTCTTTTTTTTTTTTTTTTTTTTTTTTGAGAGGGAGTTTGGCTCTGTCGCCCAGGCTGGAGTGCAGTGGCACGATCTCGGCTCACTGCAGCCTCCACCTCCCAGGTTCAAGTGATTCTCCTGCCTCAGCCTCCTGAGTAGCTGGGACTACAGAGGTATCCCACCAGCCTGGCTTAAGTTTTGTATTTGTTTGTTTGTTTTTGAGTCAGAGTTTCGCTCTTGTTATCCAGGCTGGAGTACAATGGCGCAATCTCGGCTCTCTGCAAGCTCCGCCTCCCAGGTTCAAGAGTCGCCTGCCTCAGCCTCCTGAGTAGCTGGGATTACAGGCGTGTGCCACCACACCCGGCTAATTTTGTATTATTATTATTATTATTTTTTATATGGAGTCTTGCTTTGTTGCCCACCTGGAGTGCAGTGGCACAATCTCGGCTCACTGCAAGCTCCACCTCCTGGGTTCACGCCATTCTCCTGCCACAGCCTCCCAAGTAGCTGGGACTACAGGCACCCGCCACCACGCCCGGCTAATTTTTTTTATTTTTAGTAGAGATGGGGTTTCACCGTGTTAGCCAGGATGGTCTCGATCTCCTGACCTCGTGATCCATCTGCTTCGGCCTTCCAAAGTGCTGGGATTACAGGCGTGAGCCACCGCGCCCGGCCGGCTAATTTTGTAATTTTAGTAAAGATGGGGTTTCTTCTCCATGTTGGTCAGGCTGGTCTCGAACTCCCGACCTCAGGTGATCCGCCTGCCTTGGCCTCCCAAAGTACTAGGATTACAGGCATGAGCCACTGGGTGCCAGGCATGTATTTTTTTAATGGATTTAATTTTTTTTTCTTTTGTGAGACGGAGTCTCGCTCCGTCGCCCAGGGTGGAGTGCCATGGTGTGATCTCAGTTCACTGCAACCTCTGCCTTCCGGGTTCAAGCAATTCTTCTGCCTTAGCCTCCTGAGTAGCTGGGATTACAGGCTCCTGCCACTATGCCCAGCTAAGTTTTGTATCTTTTAGTAGAGAGGGGTTTTCACCATGTTGGCCAGGCTGGTCTTATACTCCCAACCTCAGGTGATCCGCCTGCCTTGGCCTCCCAAAGTATTGGGATTACAGGCATGAGCCACTGTGCCCAGTCTGTTGTTTTTTTTAATTTTTTGTTATTATTATTTTTGAGACGGAGTCTTGCTCTGTCACCTAGGCTAGAGTGCAATGGCATGATCTCGGCTCACTGCAACCTCTGCCTCTGGGGTTCAAGCGATTCTCCCACCTCAGACTTCTGAGCAGCTGGGACCCTGCCACCATGCCTGGCTAATTTTTGTATTTTTTAGTAGAGATGGGGTTTCACCATGTTGGCTAGGCTGGTCTCAAAGTCCTGACCTCAGGTGATCTGCCAGCCTTGGCCTCCCAAAATGCTTTTACTTTCTGTCTCCATGAATTTGACTGGCTGGGGTCCTCACATCAGTCAGATCACACCGTTCTTGCCCTTTTGCGTCTGGCTGCTTTCTCTCATCACAATCTCCTCAAGGCGCATCCAAGTCACGGCGCAGGCCGGTTTCCTTCCTTTTTCAGGCTGAATCATGTTCAACTGTGGATGAGCCACAATGTGTTCACTTATGCATGTTTGGATACTTGAGTTGCTTCTATCTTTTGAATAGTGCTGCTATTGAACATGGGTTTATGTTTTTTGTTTTTTTCTTTTTAGAGTCAGGGTCTTGCCAAGTTGCCCAGGCTGGAGTGCATGATGCGATCGTGGCTCACTGCAGCCTCTACCTCCTGGGATCAAGCAATTCTGCCTCAGCCTCCCGAGTCGCTGGGACTACAGGCGCCCACCACCACTCAGGGTGCCCTAATTTGTTTTTGTTTTTAGTAGAGCTCGGGTTTCACCATGTTGCCCAGGCTGGTCTTAAGCTCCTGACTTCAAGTGATCCACCCGCCTCAGCCTCCCAAAGTGCTGGGATTACAGGCGTGAGCCAGCATGACTGGCCAGTGTTGTTTTTAAGATGCGCCAATTGCAGCAAGCTTGTTGGATGACAGAGTGGGCCTGAGAGGCAGGAGAGTGCAACCCCTCTGCTCTGGGGAAGCTGGCCTCAGGCTGGGGCATGGGCAGGTGAAACCCTCAACAGCTGCTCCTGGGCTACGAAAGAGAGTTTCTGCTGGGAGGGGTGGGGTCACATGAATGGAGGGAATGGAGGAGGCCTGTATGGGCACTGAGGCCTACTGGGGAGGCAGCTCAGGAAGGCCACAGAGTCAGGCCCAGGCCAAGACCTTTGCCCAGAAGCTAAAATTGGCCCTGGAGCCTATTTTAGAATGGGTGGCCTTCAGCCAGCCCATTGGTCCTGGGGTGGTGTGGGAGGGAAAGGGCCAGTTTGGGTCCACAGCATCTTCGGGCTGTGTGTCGAGTGGCCCCCTCATGGTCCTGGGACCCAGAAATCATCTGCACCCCGAGCAGGCTCTGCACCCCCGGCAGGATCTGCACCCCCGGCAGGCTCCACTAAGGGCCCCCAGAAGGATACCACTGCGGGTGGGCCCAGCCAGAGGGGCACCATGAGATCCACTTGGCGGGGTGAGGCCGGCAGGGGAAGCACCCTGACCCCAGGACACTGGGCCCAATGCCCGCCCTGCCCCGTCCCGCCCTGTGCATGGCGGGACAGAGTCCTTGGGCCTCAGGCACCCAGCTCCCCACCGCAGCCCCACCCACAACGCTCAGGGTCAGGCTGGCTGGACCGGGCGGGAGGCGGCATCTGGACTCCCCCTTCAGAAGGCAAAGCTGCCCTGACATCTGCCTTCCCCTTCCCCCAGACTTCCTGTCATCACCACCACAGTACAGATAAGGCCTCTAGGCTCAAAGGCCAGAGAGGGAGCCCACAGAGAGGGCAGGGCTGGGAGCCACAGCCTCCCTGCCCCCGGGGCTAGAGCTGGGGTCTTGCCCCAATCTCATCCTGACCCAAGCTCGGCCAGGTGGCTGCCAGGGCCCAGGTCCGTCTTCCTGTTTGCCTGTGTTGGAGCTTCCTGGGGCTGTCTCCGGCCTAAGGGAGCATGACGCAGCAGGCACCTTTTCAGTTCCTTTGACTCCATCGCAGTCCCCAACAAGGACCACAGCCCAGGACCCAGGAGGAGGGAGGTCCATGTCCCCACCTGCAACAGGGGCCACTGAGGGTGTCTGGGCAGCCTCTGTTGGGAGGGGCGGAGGCAGGGATCTGGGAGCTTTCAGGCTCTGGGGGCATCTGTGCACCTCTGCCCTGTGTCCGCCAGCTTGGAGGCAGCCCCCAGATGGAGAGCCAGAAGGGGACACCCCAGCCCTGCCCCACAGCTTGGGGGGCAGCAGGCAGAGGACAGAAGCCCACCCAGGCTGGCCTGGAGTGGTGGCCCATGCCTGTAATCCCAGCACTTTGGGAGGCCAAGGCAGGCGAATCACCTGAGGTTGGGAGTTCAAGACCCGCCTGACCAACATGGAGAAACACTGTCTCTACTAAAAATACAAAAGTAACCAGGCGTGGTGGCGCTGCCTGTAATCCCAGCTACTCGGGAGGCTGAGGCAGGAGAATCACTTGAACCCGGGAGGCGGAAGTTGCGGTGAGCCGAGATCACGCCACTGCACTCCAGCCTGGGCAGCAAGAGCAAAACTCCAACTCAAAAAAAAAAAGCCCACCCAGGCTGCCTGTCCAGGGGAAGGGGCCCAGCCCTCGCCCCCCACACGCAGTGTCTCTAGGCTGTTGGGGAGGATCTGCCGCTGGAATGGTTAACCCAGGCATCTCCAGCAGCCAATCACAGAGCTCTGCAGGAATACCTGGGAGAGGTCCTCATGCAGCCCGGGCGGGTCCTAGCCCAGCCCCAGTCTGGCCCTGGACAACCCCAGCAAAGCCGCCCTCAGCCAGCCCAGAAGCACTGGGCCTTGGCCCCAGCAACACCCACTGAGCACGCTGGGAGCTGAGTATGGCGTCCCTGGTCTCGCTGGAGCTGGGGCTGCTGCTGGCTGTGCTGGTAGTGACGGAGACGGCGACGGCGTCCCCGCCTGCTAGTCTGCTGAGCCTGCTCACCTCTGGCCAGGGCGCTCTGGATCAAGAGGCTCTGGGCGGCCTGTTAAATACGCTGGCGGACCGTGTGCACTGCGCCAACGGGCCGTGTGGAAAGGTAACAGCCCCACCCGACGGGTCCCCCAGCCCTGGACTCTTCCCGCCCGCTCCGCCCTGCCAGCCGGCAGCAAAGGGCCCTGGGCAAACTCCAGGAGGCGGAGGAGGCTTACGGCAGTACCTGAGCACCCTGGCCCTCCCCACAAGCCAGAGCCCACCCTCCTGCTCATGAGGGCAGACAGGCCTCTCCAGGGACACAGTCCCTCTTCTCCCCAGGACCCCAGGGCCACGTCCCCCTGCCGGATCTCTGCCATCAAATTGGCAGTGGCTCCAGGGAAGTCCCCTGGGGATGGGGGACCACTGTTGGGGACCCCTCTGCGTGCACCCCTATAGCTGGGGAAGCAGAACAGGGACCTGGGGAGACGGAAGGGCACAAAGAGTTGAGGAAGGATGGTGGACGTTGTTGGACCTAATAGGGAGAGGAAACAGGCCTGCGGGGAAGCCCCTTGGCCAGGCCTGCCTCTCCCCTCCCTGGTGGGCCCAGCGCCCCTGCTCACCCGTCTCTGCCCACAGTGCCTGTCTGTGGAGGACGCCCTGGGCCTGGGCGAGCCTGAGGGACCAGGGCTGCCCCCGGGCCCAGTCCTGGAGGCCAGATACATCGCTCGCCTCAGTGCTGCCGCCGTCCTGTACCTCAGCAACCCCGAGAGCACATGTGAGGACGCTCGGGCTGGCCTCTGGGCCTCTCATGCAGACCACCTCCTGGCCCTGCTCGAGAGCCCCGAGGCCCTGACCCCAGGCCTGAGCTGGCTGCTGCAGAGAATGCAGGCCCGGGCTGCTGGCCAGACCCCCAAGATGGTGAGGGAGAGTCCAGGCAGACCAGGGGAGTGGGTGCTGAGGGCCCCATGGCCCAGGGGGCCCGGCCTGGCTGCAAAGCCTTCAGGGAGCCTGGGGGCCTGGGGAGACGCTGGGAGTTGGCCTCCAGCTGGGGATTCACAACGTGGGGCTCACTACTGGGCAGTTAGGAGCCTGTAGGAGCCCCAGGAGGGGCCTCATGAGGGAGGAACCCAGAGGCCTGAGTGGCAGCCTGAAGCAGCTGGGCCCGGCAGGGAGGGCTGTGGCTCCGGGGAGGGGCGGGGCTGGTGGGGGCAGATGCTGTAGTTGGGGGTGGGAGATGCATCCAGGGGCAGCGGGGTGGATGGCAGAGCTGGATGCAAGGTCACACGAAAGGCTGAGACAGAGGACCCCTCTTCCCCAGGCCTGCGTAGATATCCCTCAGCTGCTGGAGGAGGCAGTAGGGGCAGGGGCTCCGGGCAGTGCTGGCAGCGTCCTGGCTGCCCTGCTGGACCACGTCAGGAGCGGGTCTTGCTTCCACGCCTTGCCGAGCCCTCAGTACTTCGTGGACTTTGTGTTCCAGCAGCACAGCAGCGAGGTTCCTATGACACTGGCCGGTGAGGCCTGGGCTGGGCTGTGGAGGGGGGTACCCCCGAGTCCCCAGCCTTCATGTCCCTGGGGGGCAGGGCTGGAGCCCACACAGACTTGCGGTGCCAACTCTTCTCCCTGCCAGAGCTGTCAGCCTTGATGCAGCGCCTGGGGGTGGGCAGGGAGGCCCACAGCGACCACAGTCATCAGCACAGGGGAGCCAGCGGCCAGGACCCTGTGCCCCTCATCACCTCCAACAACAGCTCCAGTGTGTGGGACACGGTGAGCTGCGCCCTGGGGTAAGATGGGGCCCCACTGGGGTCTGCTCAGGCCCCTGAGCCTGTCCTGCCACTCCCCAGGTATGCCTGAGTGCCAGGGACGTGATGGCTGTGTATGGACTGTCGGAACAGGCTGGGGTGACCCCGGAGGCCTGGGCCCAACTGAGCCCTGCCCTGCTCCAACAGCAGCTGAGTGGAGCCTGCACCTCCCAGCCCAGGCCCCCCGTCCAGGACCAGCTCAGCCAGGCAGAGAGTGAGTGCCAACGCCTACACTGTGCTAGCAGCGCAGAGGTGGGGCCCACGTAGGGAGGAAGGAGTGGCTGCCGAGGATGAGGAATGGAGAGAGCGAGCAGGGGCTGGAAGTAGAAACAACAGACACAGGGGAAGGTGGCGTCGCCAGGAGGAGAGTGGGGCTTTGAGGCAGGAGGGTCAGCCTGAGTGAGGGCCTGGCCCACACTGACCGCCTGCAGCTCTGGTGAGCGACGCCCAGGAAGCAGGAGCTGAGTCTGGAAGAAAAGCTCTCACAGCCGCCTCACCCGCCCCCAGGGTATCTGTACGGCTCCCTGGCCACGCTGCTCATCTGCCTCTGCGCGGTTATTGGCCTCCTGCTGCTGACCTGCACTGGCTGCAGGGGGGTCACCCACTACATCCTGCAGACCTTCCTGAGCCTGGCAGTGGGTGCACTCACTGGGGACGCTGTCCTGCATCTGACGCCCAAGGTCTGCCCCCACAAACCCCCGACCCTGGCCCTCCGTTCCCCACCATGGACTCCCAGGCCGTGCCTTCCCAGGGCCCTTACCCACCCCACCCCCTGACCCCTCTCCCTGGTTCTTGGTGGGAGGCGCCCTGGGACCCCCCCAGCCCAGCGCCCCTACTCCCCAGGTGCTGGGGCTGCACACACACAGCGAAGAGGGCCTCAGCCCACAGCCCACCTGGCGCCTCCTGGCTATGCTGGCCGGGCTCTACGCCTTCTTCCTGTTTGAGAACCTCTTCAACCTTCTGCTGCCAAGGGACCCGGAGGTCAGGCTTCTTGGCAAGGTACCCGGCGGGTGGGTGTGCTGGGGGCCTGGTGGACACTGAGCGGCTACCCTCACAGGACCTGGAGGACGGGCCCTGCGGCCACAGCAGCCACAGCCACGGGGGCCACAGCCACGGTGTGTCCCTGCAGCTGGCACCCAGCGAGCTCCGGCAGCCCAAGCCGCCCCACGAGGGCTCCCGCGCAGACCTGGTGAGTGGGCGCCAGATGCCCCACCCTACGCGGAGCCCCTCTCACCGGCCCCTTCCCACGCCCACACTCCCAGCCCCACCCCAGGCCTGCGGCTCCGCCTCCCGCGGTGATCTGGGGCCCCGCCCCACCGCGTTCCTCCTCCACTTCCGGGCGGGACTTACTCAAGGCTCCTCCCAGGTGGCAGAGGAGAGACCGGAGCTGCTGAACCCTGAGCCCAGGAGACTGAGCCCAGGTGAGCCCAGGGGGCGACCCCGGAAGGGCTGGGGGATCTGGGGTTTGTGTGGAGCGCGGACGGGGCCCAAGGCTTGGGGGTAGGCGACAGGCCACGCGAACCCACGGGCCTCTGCGCCCGCAGAGTTGAGGCTACTGCCCTATGTGATCACGCTGGGCGATGCCGTGCACAACTTCGCCGACGGGCTGGCCGTGGGCGCCGCCTTCGCGTCCTCTTGGAAGACCGGGCTGGCCACGTCGCTGGCCGTGTTCTGCCACGAGTTGCCGCACGAGCTGGGTGAGCGCAGGCGAGGCCTGGAAGGGGCCGGGCGGGGAGACCAGGAACAGGTGGGCGGGGCCTGGAAGGAGATGGGCGGGGTCTGACGGCTGGGCGGGGAGGCCGGGAACCGGTGGGCGGGGCCTGGTGGTAAGAGGGCGGGACCGAAAGGAGGTGGGTGGGGCATGTAGATAGGAGGGCGGAGCTGTTGATGTGGACCCGCCCCCAGGGGACTTCGCGGCCTTGCTGCACGCGGGGCTGTCCGTGCGCCAAGCACTGCTGCTGAACCTGGCCTCCGCGCTCACGGCCTTCGCCGGTCTCTACGTGGCACTCGCGGTTGGAGTCGGCGAGGAGAGCGAGGCCTGGATCCTGGCAGTGGCCACCGGCCTGTTCCTCTACGTAGCACTCTGCGACATGGTCAGGATGGCGAGGGGAGGGGCTGCTCTGGGCCGGGAGCTGAGCAGAGGAGCTGAGCAGGGGCGCTGACCCGGTGCCCATTTGCTTCTCAGCTCCCGGCGATGTTGAAAGTACGGGACCCGCGGCCCTGGCTCCTCTTCCTGCTGCACAACGTGGGCCTGCTGGGCGGCTGGACCGTCCTGCTGCTGCTGTCCCTGTACGAGGATGACATCACCCTCTGATACCCTGCCCTAGTGCCCTACCTTTGACTTAAGATCCCACACCTCACAAACCTACAGCCCAGAAACCAGAAGCCCCTATAGAGGCCCCAGTCCCAACTCCAGTAAAGACACTCTTGTCCTTGGAGCGTGGCTGTGCTCTCCTTGCTGGGTGGGAAGGGTCCTCAGCTGAGAAAGGACAATTGTGGCACTGCCTTCTCCCCATCAGGGTGCCTCGAAGCTGGAAGAGCTGCACTCAGGCCCCCCCCGGGCAGCCAGCCTCAGGCGCCCCCTCTTTCATGTGGAGACCCTGCCTGCCTGAGGAGTAGGGTCAGGGAAATTCACCTGGGTGTGTGGGCAGCAGGTGGGACCTGTCCCCGAACAGGAATCAAATTTGCTTACCCATAACTGCTTACACAGCCGAGGGCTTATTTCTCTGTCATGGAAAGCAAGCCTGGAGATCATCAGACCAGAGTGTGTGGCAGCCCACGGTTCCTGGGACCCCAGCCTCTTCTGACTCTGAGGCGTTAATCCTGAGTCCCTGTGTGGTGGCCTCCTAGGGCTACCATAACACAGCCTACCACAAACTGAGTGCCTTACAAACAGAAACTTATTCTCACAGTTCTGGAGGCTAAAAGTTAGGAATCAAAGTGTCAGGAGAGCAATGCTCCCTCTGAAGTCTCTAGGAAAGTCTGTTCCATGAGCCTTTCCTGGCTACTGGTGGCCCCAGGTGTTCCTTGGTTTGTGGGCAGTATGACTCCAATCCCTGCCTCTGTCTTCATATGACCTCCCCTCCCCTTTTCTTTTCTTCTTTTGAGACAGAGCTTCACTCTGTCACCCAGGCTGGCGTGCAGTGGCACCATCTCGGCTCATTGCAACCTCTGCCTCCCAGGTTCAAGCAATTCTCCAGCATCAGCCTCCCGAATAGCTGGGATTACAGGCACCCGCCACCACGCTCAGCTAATTTTTATATTTTTAGTAGGACGGGGTTTCACCATGTTGGCCAGGCTGGTCTCGATCTCCTGACCTCAGGTAATCTACCCACCTCGATCTCCCAAAGTGCTAGGATTACAGGTGTGAGCTACGGCGCCCGGGCCACATGACCTTCTTTCTTGTGTTTCTGTCTCTTCTGATTATTTTTATTGTATGTGACTCTTGTCACCCAGGCTGGAGCACAATGACATGATCTTGGCTCATTGCAACCTCTGCCTCCTGGGTTCAAGCGATTCTCCTGCCTCAGTCTCCCGAGTAGCTGAGATTACAGGCGTGTGCCACCATGCCTGGCTAATTTTTGAAGGGGGCCAGCCCCTCCACACCTGTGGGTATTTCTCATCAGGTGGGACGAGAGACTGAGAAAAGAAATAAGACACAGAGACGAAGTATAGAGAAGAGTGGGCCCAGAGGACCCAGCATACAGAGGACCCACACCAGCACCAGCCTCCGAGTTCCTTCAGTATTTATTGATCATCATTTTTACTATCTTAGCAAGGGGAGTGTAGCAGGGCAACAAGTGGGGAGAAGGTCAGCGGGGAAACATATGAGCAAAGGAATCTGTATCATGAATAAGTTCAAGGAAAGGTACTGTGCCCGGATGTGCAGGTAGGCTAGATTTATGTTTCTCTTTACCCAAACATGTCAGTGTAGCAAAGAGTAACAGAGCAGCAGCAATAGATTTATGTTTCTCTTTACCCAAGCATCTCAGTGTAGGAAAGAGTAACAGAGCAGTATTGCTACCAGCATATCTCGCTTCCAGGCAGTTTTCTCCTATCTCAGAATAGAACAAAAGGGAATGGGCAGCTTTACACTGAGACATTCCATTCCCAAAGACAGGAGACAGAAGCCTTCCTCTTATCTCAACTGCAAAGAGGCCTCCCTCTTTATTACTCCTCAGCACAGACTCTTTACAGGTGTTGGGCTGGGGGGACTGTAAGGTCTTTCCTTTCTGATGAGGCCATATCTCAGGCTGTCTCAGTGGGGGAAAACCTTGGACAATACCCAGGCTTTCTTGGGCAGAGGTCCCTGCGGCTTTCCGCAGTGCATCGTGTCCCTGGTTAATCGAGAATGAAGAATGGCGATGACTTTTACCAAGCATACTGCCTACAAACATATTGTTAACAAGGCACATCCTGCATAGCCCTAAATCCCTTAAACTTTGATTCATTACAGCACATGTTTCTGTGAGCACAGGGTTGGGGCTAAAGTTACAGGTTAACAGCATCTCAAAGCAGAAACAATTTTTCTCAGTACAGATCAAAATGGAGTTTCTTATGTCTTCGTTTTCTACATAGACACAGTAACAATCTGGTCTCTCTTTCTTTTCCCCACAATTTTTGTATTTTTAGTAGAGACTGGGTTTCACCATGTTGGCCAGGCTGGTCTCAAATTCCTGACCTCAGGTGATCAGCCCACCTCGGCCTTCCAAAGTGTTGGGATTACAGGCGTGAGCCACCGCCTCCTATTGACTTTTAAAAGGCTGTTGAGTGTGGCTCAGGGGTCACACGCCTGAGCATCCAAGGGGCCCTTCCCCCACTGCCCAAGGAGCAAGTGAGTAGATTTGGATGCAACAAAAACATATATTTCCACGCCATATTCTTGGGCGTAACCATACTGTCTTGTTTTATTTCTCATGATTCCGTTTCTAGGTCCTAGGCCCATGCCTGATCCAGGATCCAAGCTCCTGGAAGCTGGCACTGGGCCCGCCCTGGGTAGGCAGCAGTGAGTAAGGCGGGCGGACAGCGCTGGGCTCGCGAGCCGGCGGGGTCCTGCGTCTTCCGCGGGAGTGTTGGCGGCGGGGGTCGCTCTGCGCGGGGACACTGGGCAGAGGGGGCGTGCGGCCTCTCTAAGAAGCTTTCTCGGAGCCCCAGACACTGGCGAGGCGCCGCGCCCCCTCTTCTGGATCCTGGCGCGGCCCCCTGAACCCGGGGGGCTACGAGCGGAGTCGCTTCTTCCTGCAGCCGTCCTGGGTCTGGTGGGGACGCACCCCCGGCCGACCCCGAGCCGCTGCAACCGGGGCCCCTGCGGCTTCCCACCCGCGCTGCTCCGCCCGCAGCAGAGGCCCCGCACTTCGCGCGCTAGGGGGTTTGGGGTCCTGACGCCCAGCCCGGAGCCGAGCCGCCAGCCATCCGCATCCCGGGCCACCAGGGCCCGCTGTCGCCCCTGCAGCCACGCTCACGCGGCGGCCGCTGCGCAGGCGCAGAAGCCAGGAACCTTCGCGCCCAGCTTCTGGATCCGGCCGGACCGAGTTCGCCGCCGTCCCGGTTCCCTTCGAGTCGGCTCCAACTGCCAGGTGGGCGGCCGGGCGGGCGGCTGAGGCGGCAGCGCGAGGCCAGTCAGGGGTGCGGTGCGGGGCCGGGCTCCTGTGTGGGCGGCCCCGCTCACCCCTCCTCTCCCGGCCTTGCGCAGCCCGGGTTGGCGCCATGTACGCCGTGTACAAACAGGCGCATCCGCCCACCGGCCTGGAGTTCTCCATGTACTGCAACTTCTTCAACAACAGCGAGCGCAACCTGGTGGTGGCCGGGACCTCGCAGCTCTACGTGTACCGCCTCAACCGCGACGCCGAGGTAGGTCGGGCCCTGGGAGCCCTCCCCGCTGTCCGCGACGTGGGTGCTCTCACCGCCCCGGGTTGCCGATGGAAGAGCCAAGCCCCAGACAAGTTCAGTGATTTGCTTGTCCCAGCCTGAGGAGCCAGGACATGACCCTGAATCTCTTGTGCTCAGATCCTTTCTCACAGCTGCTACCCTGTTCTGCCTCCCTTCGTACCCCACCGGGAAGGGCGCGCTGCCCTAGCCGTCTTGTTTGCTCTTCCGTTTTTTCAGCAAGTTGTTTGGAAGGAGCGAACTCCCACTGTGTGCTAGGTGGCAGAGATACCATGTGAACCACACCTGCAGACGCTTGGGGAAGGGGAACATCTAAATAAACACACCTGCCCCTGCAGCAAGTGCTGCTGCGGGGATAAAGGAGTGAAGGAAGGAGACTGTATTTCCAGTCGGATGATCAGAAGAGCCTGTCTGAGGCAGAGCGGGAGTTTGTCGGGGGAAGGACATTCCTAGCACAAGGAACAAGGCCAGGTCTAGGATGGGGACAGACTGTTGACAGGAGCCTTGGTACAGTGAGGCACACGCCTCAAGGGTTTGGGAAATACAGTGGTGTTCTGGTTGCCAGAGAGTTGAAAGCTGGTCCAGGAAGGCAACTTGCAAGAGGCAGTTTCTCCATTGTTCTTGAAGGGAGGAGTACCTCTTACCCAGGCCCAGGGATGGTGAGAGGAGGGTGTTCCAGGCAGAAGAAACAGCCTGTGCACAGGCCCAAAGCAGTTGAGGGTGGACAGTCATGCACAGTGTGGCCGTGGTATAGAGTGGATATTGTGGTGGGGATGGAGGGAGGTAGGCAATGGTCAGGACTGTTCTCCACAAAGCAGGGAGGAGCCACAAGAGGGTTGTGAATAGGGGCTGACCCAGCAGGCAGATGGGTCAGAAGCTCAGGCCAAAGGAGGCCAACCCTCCTGGTCACCTACGCCAGCATACACATGTATTTGCTAGCCAGGGCTCCTGTCCTCTGAAGGCTTGACGAGGGCTGGAGTTTCTGCTCCCTAACACACTATTGGCAGGAGGCCGAAGTTCCTTACCACATGGGCCCCTCCCTGGGGCAGCTCACAACATGGCAGCCTCCCTCACAATGAGAGACCCACCAAGACTGAAGCCACGGTGAGTCCTGTAACCGAATCTCAGGCTGGGTGCATTGACTCACACCTATAGTCCCACACTGAGAGGCTGAAGTGGGATGATTGCTTGAGGCCAGGAGTTCAGGACTGGCCTGAGCAACATAGCAAGACCCCATCTCTACAAATAATTTTTTTTGTTGTTTTTCCTGGTGAGACGGAGTCTTGCTCTGTCACTCAGGCTGGAATGAAGTGGTGTGATCTCAGCTAACTTTAACCTCCGCCTCATGAGTTCAGGCAATTCTTGTGCCTCAGCCCCCTAAACCCTCCACCCAGTAGCTGGGATTACAGATGTGTGACACCACGCCCAGCTAATTTCTTTTTGCATTTTTAATAGAGACGGTTTCGCCACATTGGCCAGGCTGGTCTCAAACTCCTGAGCTCAGGCAGTCCACTCACCTTGGCCTTCCAAAGTGCTGGGATTACAGGAGTGCACCACTGTGCTCGGCCCAAATATAAAATATAAAAGTTAGTTGGGCATGGTGGCCTGTGTGTAGTCCTAGCTACATGGGAGACCAGAGCAGGAGGATTGCTCAAGCCCAGAAGGTCAAGGCTGCAGTGAGCTATGATTGCACCATTACACTCCAGCCTGGACAACAGAGTGAGACCCTATCTCAAAAAAAAAAAAAAAAAAAAAAGAGGCCAGGCACGGTGGCTCACGTCTATCATCCTAGCACTTTGGGAGGGCGAGGCGAGTGGATCACCTGAGGTCATGGGTTCAAGACTAGTCTGGCCAACATGGCAAAACCCTGTGTCTACTAAAAATACAAAAATTAGCTGGATGTGGTGGCAGGCACCTGTAATCCCAGCTACTCAGGAGGCTGAGGCAGGAGAATTGCTTGAACCCATAGGCGGAGGTTGCAATGAGCCAAGATTGCACTCCACTCCAGCCTGGGTGACAGAGCAAAACTCCATCTAAAAAAAAAAAGTAGTAATACACTGTTAATCTTCTGTCATATTCTACTGGTCATATGTACCAACCCTGGTGGGGGATGCGAAGGGTGCAACACCTCCCAGCATTCACTGCAGAGGACATTGTGCTGCCTTGGATGGTGGCCACCGTAGGTTGGCCGAGGTGCTCATTCCACATCAGGCAGCAGTGCAGAGCAGGAGGGTGTGCGCAAGAGTCTGGAGTTGAGGATTGAGGTCTGGTATGGAGGTCAAGTCAGAGTCTTCAGCCTGGGGTTGGTGTCTGCCCTTAGAAACTGGTTGAGATCACCCAGAATATAGACAAGGACAGGGTCTTGGGGCACCCCAACATTGAGAGATTGGGGAGATGAGAGGCCATGAAAGAGCTGGAGGTGGCATGGCCTGGAAGGCGGGGCCCTGGAGGCCCAGGGAAGGCAGCTGGGAGGGACTCGACACTGAGTCCCACGCTGCTGAGCCTCAGGTGATGCTTGGTGACTCTGACAGGGCAGTCTGGTGGCATGAGGGTGGTGGTCTGAATGGAGCAGGGATGAGAGCCCAGCAGAGGAGGAGAGTCAGTAACAATGAACACAGACAACTCTGGAGAAGATGTGCGTAAACTGAAGCAAGAAATAGAGCCATAAATGGCAGGAAAAGAGGTTTTCTTCTTCTGTTTTGTTTTTTCTTTTTAAGAAACAGGGTCTTGCTATGTTGTCCAGGCTGGCCTCGAACTCCTGGGCTCAAGCCATCCTCCTGGGGTCAGTCTAGTCATGGCTCTGTAACAAACTGCCCTGGAATATACAAACGAGGTCTTTTATCATAATTGCACACCTGGAAGCCAGGTTTTCAGGGATTCATCAGTGTGTGGAGCCGTTGGCTCTCCTCCACCAGGGCGAGCCTTGACAGGGACGACTTGAAGAGCTGGGGACAGGCCAGATGTGTCTTCCCCTACCCCCACACCATCCCTCCACTCTCCCCTGTCCCCAGCATGGCTAGCTTGGTTTTCCTGGCAGCATGGCGGTGTTGGTGTAGTTGAGCTTCTTGCAGGAACTCAGAGCCCTAGGAGGCTAAGGCAGAAGCTGCCAGTCACTTTAAGGGCTAGACCAGGAAGGCACCGTCCCTGCCACCACAGTCTGCCCTAAAGGCAGCCTCCAGCCCAGATTCACCTGGAGAGGGAGGGAGACAGCCACCTTTCATACAGCTGTCTTTTTTTTTCTTTTTTGAGACAGAGTCTCCCTCTGTCACCCAGGCTAGAGTGCAACGGTGCGATCTCAGCTCACTGCAGCCTCTGCCTCCCGGGTTCAAGCGATTCTCCTGCCTCAGCCTCCTGAGTAGCTGGGACTACAGGCGCCACCACCACACCCTGCTAATTTTTAGTAGAGACAGAGTTTCATTATGTTGCTCAGGCTGGTCTCGAACTCCTGACCTCAGGCAATCCACCCGCCTCAGCCTCCCAAAGCTCTGGGAATACAGGCTTGAGCCACTGTGCCCGGCCTCGTGTAACTGTCTTGAATCTGTCCCAGAGAATCTAGTGCAGGCTTGGCTTGGCTTGGCTTGGCTTGAGTGTGACCCGCTCACCCATGGCCACGGGAAGGCAGGCACAGAACATGGGCGCAGTGAGGAGGGTGGGGGTGTCTGCTGGTACCTCAGTCTCCGGGGAGGCAGGAAGCAAGGCCAGTTGTGCCTCAGGGTGTTGAGACGCTGTTGCTTTGCAGAGAGAGGGAGAAGAAGGCATGGATAGGAAATAGGCAAGCATGTGGACTTGGGCAGCACCAAAGACCCCTTTATGGGGAAGAAAATATACAACACTGTTGAAATTAATAAAAGTCCCTTTTTTTTTTTTTTTTGAGACAGAGTTTTGTTCTTGTTGCCCAGGCTGGAGTGCAGTGGCGCAATCTCAGCTCACTGCAACCTCCGCCTCCTGGGTTCAAGCAGTTCTCCTGTCTCAACCTCCTGAGTAGCTGGGATTACAGGCGTGCACCACCACACCCAGCTAATTTTTTGTATTTTTAGTAGAGATGGGGTTTCACCATGTTGGCCAGGCTGGTCTCGAACTCCTGACCTCAAGTGATCTACCCGCCTTGGCCTCCCAAAGTGCTGGGATTACAGGTGTGAGCCACTGTGCCCAGCCAAGAAATTCCCAGGTGTTTAGATGAGACATTTGTATTTTTGACAGGAACACCACAGAAGAGGCACACAGCACCCCCATCAGCTTTCAGGAGGCGGCTGGGGGCCTTTGCCTCATGACTGGATGCTGATGCTTTGATGCTTGGTTGGGTAGTGTTGGCCTGTATTCCCCCACTGTAAGGTTATTTCTTCCTTTTGTAACTAAAAGTATCTTGTAGGGACTTATTTTGAAACCCTGTAAACATTCTCTTATTCAAATTTTTGAGGTTTTTTTTCTTTTCTTTTTTTTTTTTTTTTTTGAGACGGAGTCTCGCTCTATCACGCTATCACCCAGGCTGGAGTGCAGTGGCGCAATCTCGGCTCACTGCAAGTTCTATCTCCTGGGTTCAAGCAATTCTCCTGCCTCAGCCTCCCGAGTAGCTGGGACAACAGGCGCCTGCCACCATGCCCAACTAATTTTTTTGTATTTTTAGTAGAGATGGGGTTTCACTGTGTTAGCCAGGATGGTCTCGATCGCCTGACCTCGTGATCCGCCCGCCTCGGCCTCCCAAAGTGCTGGGATTACAGGCGTGAACCACCGTGCCCAGCCTTTGGTCACTATTTCTTTAGCTATTGATTCTGTCCCCTTTCCCCCAAGATGCCAGTTAGACATTAGACCATTTGACTATGTACACATTTTTCTTAAAATCCTTCTGAGTGGTGGCCGGGCGCAGTGGCTCACGCCTGTAATCCCAGCACTTTGGAAGGCCGAGGCAGGTGGATTGCCTGAGCTCAGGAGTTCAAGACCAGCCTGTGCAACACGGTGAAACCCCGACTCTACCAAAATACAAAAAAAAAAAATTAGCCGGGCATGGTTGCAGGCACTTGTAGTCCCAGCTACTCGGTAGACTGAGGCAGGAGAATGGCTTGAAGCCGGGAGGCAGAGCTTGCAGTGAGCCAAGATTGTGCCACTGCACTCTAGCCTGGCGACAGAGCAAGACTCCGTCTCAAAAAATTCTTCTGAGTGGTTACCCGTTTCTTGCATGTGTGCAGAAGTGCAGTTGGTCTCTGTGTATTGACTTTATGCTTGGCAGGGTGGATCAGGCGTCCTTGGCTGGTCCTGACCAAGAGGGAAAACTTTTTTTTTTTTTTTTTTTTTGAGACAAAGTTTCTCTCTTGTCCCCCAGGCTGGAGTGCAATGGCGTGATCTCAGCTCTCTGCAACCTCCGCCTCCCGGATTCAAGCAATTCTCCTGCCTCAGCCTCCCAAGTAGCTGGGATTACAGGCACCCGCCACCACACCCGGCTAATTTTTGTATTTTTAGTAGAGACGGGATTTCATTATGTCACCGTGTTGGCCAGACTGGTCTCGAACTCCTGACCTCAGGTGATCCACCCACCTCGGCCTCCCAAAGTGTTGGGATTACAGGCGTGAGCCACTGCACCCGGCCTGAAGAGGGAAAACTTGTAACGTTTCACTCCCAGCACCACATTGCTGTAGACTTTTTGTAGATACCCTTTATTTGATTAAGGAAGTTGGGTGCGGTGGCTCATGTCTATAATCCTTGCACTTTGGGAGGCCGAGGTGGGTGGATCACCTGAGGTCAGGGGTTCGAGACCATCCTGGCCAACATGGCAAAACCCTATCTATTAAAAATACAAAAATTAGCCGGGCATGGTAGCACATGCCTGTAATCCCAGCTACTTGGGAAGATGAGGCAGAATTGCTTGAACCCAGGAGGCAGAGGTTGCAGGGAGCTGAGATCACACCACTGCCCTCCAGCCTGGGTGACAGAGTGAGACACTGTCTCAAAATTTAAAAAATAAATAAATTAGTCAGGTGTGGTGACTCACATGTGGTCCCAGCTACTCAGGAGGCTGAGGTGGGAGGATCACCTAAGCCCAGGAGGTCGAGGCTGCAGTGAACCATGATTGCTCCTCTGCACTCCAACCTGGGAGACAGTGAGGCCCTATGTCAAAAAACAAAGGCCTGGCGTCGTGGTGTATGCCTGTAATCCCAGCGCTTTGAGAGGCCAAGGTGAGTGTATCGCTTGAGGTCAGGAGTTCAAGACCAGCCTGGCCGTGGCAAAACCCTGTCTGTACTAAAAATACAAAAATTAGCCAGACGTGGTGGTGCGCGCCTGTGAAGCCCAGCTACTGAGGAGGCTGAGACAGGAGAATTGCTTCAACCTGGAAGGCGGGGTTGCAGGGAGCCATGATCACACCATTGCACTCCAGGATGGGCAACAAAGTGAGACTCCATCTCAAAAAAAAATTTTTTTCTTCCTATTTTTGCTTTAGTAGGAGTTTCTGTCATGAATGCCTTTATCAGATGCTTTTTTGTATCCATTAAAATGACATGATTTTTCTCCTTAATTTTGACAGCGCAGTAAGTTTAGTGATGGCTGTTCTTGTGGAAATCTAGTTTTGCGTTCCTGGAATAACTCAACCCGGTTGTGTTATAATACCCCTGCTTGTCACTGGGCTCATCTGCAGGTGTTTTGAGGAGGTTGGTGTCACTTCCTGTCCCACCTGTCTGTGGGCTGTTGGGGTGGCCTGAGCCGCCTGCAGTGCCGTCAGCCCCACATGAGTGGGTGTGTTTGTTTTTTTTTTTAAGTGTGTCATTACTTCTGAAACCTTTGGTAGAATTTTCGGGTGAAGACCTGGAGTTGCCCTTGTTGCTGTGAGATGGGTATTGGTTTGTGGATGCCTTTTCTGTATCTGTTAACCAGCTTCCAAGATGCCCTCCCCATAGCACAAGTCCATCGTGAAAAATGACCTTGAGGTGGCTCACGCCTGTAATCCCAGCACTTTGGGAGACCGAGACAGGCGGATCACCTGAGGTCAGCAGTTCGAGACCAGCCTGGCCAACATGGTGAAACGCGGTCTCTATTAAAGATACAGAAATTAGCCAGGCGTGGTGGCAGGTGTCTGTAATCTCAGCTACTTGGGAGGCTGAGGCGGGAGAATCACTTGAACCTAGGAGGCACAGGTTGCAGTGAGCCGAGATCGCGCCACTGCACTCCAGCCTGGGTGACAGAGTAAGACTCAGTCTCAAAAAAAAAACAAAAAACAAACCAAAAACCACTTTTCCCTTGCCTTGAGGCAATGGAATATAAGTCAGCTAGCTAGTTCAACTAGCTACTTAGTAGCAAAGAACACACAGCCTCTTATCATTCTGGGAGGGCAGTGAAAAGGGAGAAGATAGAGAGGGAGCCTGGGGGTGCCCAGGGTGTCAGGATAGCTCAGGGCTTCCTCTTCTCTAACAGGCACATGGATCAGTAGCTACAGATACCCCTTGGCTCTGGCTTTCTGTCCTGTGACATTCGGACCCAGGGGCCGGGGCTGGGCTGCTGTGGGTGTGCAACCAGGCAGGTTTGGGGGTGTTCAGACACAGAGTGCACTCTAACCCTGACTGCTTGCTGCACAGGGCCTGGCTGCTAGGGAGCCGTGAGGTAGTGGTTTCCTGGCTGCCAGGGAGCCGTGAGGTAGGGGCTTCCTGGGGTGGGGCTTGTGCCAGGGCTGGGCTGTGGGCGTGAGAGCATGAATGGGGGTCGCTGTCGGGGGGTGTGCACAGCTGTCTCCAGAAGTCCCTGGTCTGCTCCCTCCCTCCCTGCCGCAGAGAGGGTTTGGGCAGAGCTCCCAGGAGGCAGGGGCCAGACTTGGTGGTCTTTTCTCGTTCCCTGGATGAGGTGAGCTGCCAGATGTGTCCCCTCACTGCCCTCTCTTTCTCTCCCCTCCAGGCTCTGACCAAGAATGACAGGAGCACTGGTGAGTGTGGTGGGGCGGCCTGGGGCTGTGTGGGTGCCAGGCATGGCTGGGCCCTGACCCTGAGCCCTGGCGTCTCCCCTAGAGGGGAAGGCCCACCGGGAGAAGCTCGAGCTTGCTGCCTCCTTCTCCTTTTTCGGCAACGTCATGTCCATGGCCAGCGTGCAGCTGGCAGGAGCCAAGCGGGATGCCCTGCTCCTAAGCTTCAAGGATGCCAAGGTGAGTGGTAGGCTTGGTGGGGTGGGCCTGGCTAAGGCATGGGAGTGGGTGCCAGGGCCTGGTGGGGTGGGCCTGGGTACAGCCGTTGGTTGCCAGGGGCGACACTGTCAGGACAGGCAGTCGGCAGCCACGGCTGTGCCCTCTGACCCCAGCTGTCTGTGGTGGAGTACGACCCGGGCACCCACGACCTGAAGACCCTGTCACTGCACTACTTTGAGGAGCCTGAGCTTCGGGTAGGGCCATGCTCCTGCCCCCACCCAGGCCCCAGCCCAGCCACCCTCCCTCCCCCTGCAGCTGAGTTCTATGGCCCCAAGTGCTTCCCTCGGGGTCTCCTACGCTGGGCCTGGCTGATGCCCCCTCTGCCCCCAGGACGGGTTTGTGCAGAATGTACACACGCCGCGAGTGCGGGTGGACCCCGATGGGCGCTGCGCAGCCATGCTTGTCTACGGCACACGGCTGGTGGTCCTGCCCTTCCGCAGGGAGAGCCTGGCTGAGGAGCACGAGGGGCTCGTGGGTGAGGGGTGAGTGCCAGCTAAGGCAGGCTGTGGTGCTGGGGTGGGGGGTGCCAGAGCCCGAGGTCCCCTCCCCGCATCCCCTCCTCTCCTGCTGAAGCCCCTGGCCCCCCAGGCAGAGGTCCAGCTTCCTGCCCAGCTACATCATCGATGTGCGGGCGCTAGACGAGAAGCTGCTCAACATCATCGACCTGCAGTTCCTGCATGGCTACTACGAGCCCACCCTGCTCATCCTGTTTGAGCCCAACCAGACCTGGCCTGGGTGAGCCCTCTAAGGAGGCCCCTCTGCACTGTGGGCCCCCCAGCTGCCTCTGCCTGGGGTGGGGTTCATGGGGCATTGGTGGGGTTTAGGGCGGGGATTATGGGGTGTGGGTGGGGCTTGCTCAGGAGGAGCTGGGCCTGGGTCTCTGCGGGGAGGCAAGGCCCTTGGCTGACCCACTGGCGTCCCCAGGCGCGTGGCCGTGCGGCAGGACACTTGCTCCATTGTGGCCATCTCACTGAACATCACGCAGAAGGTGCACCCCGTCATCTGGTCCCTCACCAGCCTGCCCTTTGACTGCACTCAGGCTCTGGCTGTGCCCAAGCCCATAGGTGTGTGTCCTGGAAGTGGATAGGGGAGTGTGTGGAGGGAGCACTGAGCCTGCCTACCAGCCTGTGTCCACCTCCAGGTGGGGTGGTAGTGTTTGCCGTCAACTCGCTGTTGTACCTGAACCAGAGCGTCCCCCCGTATGGCGTGGCTCTCAACAGCCTCACCACAGGCACCACGGCTTTCCCGCTTCGTGAGTGTGGGGTGGCTGGGCGGGGGCCAGGGACGGCTTGGGCCTGCCTAGTCGGCCTGACCACCCACCCCACAGGCACCCAGGAGGGTGTGCGGATCACCCTGGACTGCGCCCAGGCCACTTTCATCTCCTACGACAAGATGGTCATCTCCCTCAAGGGCGGCGAGATGTGAGCCCCTCCCCCGCCCATGAACTCTGCCCACACTATCCCCAACAAGTCCCATAGGGTCCCCTGGCCCCCTTCACTCCCCCAGGGTCCCCATCCCCGAGTCAGAATTCTCCCTGCCCCCAGCTATGTGCTGACTCTCATCACCGATGGCATGCGCAGTGTCCGAGCGTTCCACTTTGACAAGGCGGCCGCCAGCGTCCTCACCACCAGCGTGAGTTGGGACTAGGGGTTGGCTCTGGGTCCAGGCCCGGCCCCGCCCTCACACACCTGCCCTCCCTCAGATGGTCACCATGGAGCCCGGGTACCTGTTCCTGGGTTCTCGCCTGGGCAACTCCCTCCTCCTCAAGTACACGGAGAAGCTGCAGGAGCCCCCGGCCAGTGCTGTCCGTGAGGCTGCTGACAAGGTGGGTTTCCTGGGCCCATTGGGCCACCACCCTTCATGTGGGCACTGCTGTGGCATGCCACTCAGTGCCCCTCCTGCCTCACAGGAAGAGCCTCCCTCAAAGAAGAAGCGAGTGGATGCAACGGCCGGCTGGTCAGGTGAGGGCTGGTCCAGGGCTGGTCAGGTGAGGGCCGGGCCAGGGCTGGTCAGGAGCGGGGCCAGGTGACCCAGGGCTGCGCTCAGGTGGGCTCTCTGTGTGCAGCTGCAGGCAAGTCGGTGCCGCAGGACGAAGTGGACGAGATTGAAGTGTACGGCAGCGAGGCCCAGTCGGGCACACAGCTGGCCACCTACTCCTTTGAGGTGAGATTGAGGCAGCAGGGCCCCCATCCCAGCCAATGCCCCCCAGCAAGCCCCTGACTGTTGCTGTGCCACAGGTGTGTGACAGCATCCTTAACATCGGACCCTGCGCCAATGCCGCCATGGGCGAGCCTGCCTTCCTCTCTGAAGAGGTGCCAAGGGTTGGGGTCGGGGCTGGGGGCAGGGGCTGGAGTGTGAGGGTGGGTGGGGGGCATAGTCCTCACCCCCAAGTCCTGTGCAGTTTCAGAACAGCCCTGAGCCGGACCTGGAGATTGTGGTTTGCTCCGGCCACGGGAAGAACGGGGCTTTGTCGGTGCTGCAGGTGTGTGGGCAGGTAGGGGGCGGGCGCCTCCTGGTCGGACCTGGGTGGGCTGACACCCCCATCACACCCCCACCCCATCATCATTCTAGAAGAGCATCCGGCCCCAGGTGGTGACAACCTTTGAGCTTCCCGGCTGCTATGACATGTGGACAGTCATCGCCCCAGTGCGTAAGGAGGAGGTAGGTGTGAGCCCGCTGCAGGGAGGCCCTGGGATGGGACCGGCACTGCCTTCTCATAGGCTGGGGGGGGCCCAGGTCGCACCTGCGTACCTGCCTTCACTGCACTGTGGCTTCCAGCCTGCTCCCCTTTGGCCCTGACAGGAGGACAATCCCAAGGGGGAGGGCACAGAGCAGGAACCCAGCACCCCTGAAGCAGACGATGACGGCCGCAGACACGGATTCCTGATTCTGAGCCGGGAAGACTCCACCATGGTGAGGGGCAGGGCCTGGGACCTGGGGCTGGGGTCCCCTGCGGGGGGCGCCTCCCTCACAGCTGTTGCCCGCAGATCTTGCAGACGGGGCAGGAGATCATGGAGCTGGACACCAGCGGCTTCGCCACTCAGGGCCCCACGGTCTTTGCTGGGAACATCGGGGACAACCGCTACATTGTCCAAGTGTCACCACTGGGTATCCGCCTGCTGGAAGGAGGTAGGTGGGTGGGGACGGCGGCGGGGGGGTGGTTGGGCCCTGGGCATCCACCTGCTGGAAGGAGGTAGGTGGGGATGGTGGGGCGGGGTGTTGGTGGTTGGACCCTGGGTAGGCGCGTGCTGACTGTCCTGTGCCCACAGTGAATCAGCTGCACTTCATCCCTGTGGACCTGGGCGCCCCCATCGTGCAGTGTGCCGTGGCCGACCCCTATGTGGTCATCATGAGTGCCGAGGGCCACGTCACCATGTTCCTGCTGAAGAGTGACTCCTACGGTGGCCGCCACCACCGCCTGGCGCTGCACAAGCCCCCGCTGCACCATGTAGGCCTCCTCATTCCTGGCACCCGCCTGTCCCCGCCCCCTGCCCGCCGCTGAGCCCACCCCTCTCCCCGCAGCAGTCCAAGGTGATCACGCTGTGCCTGTACCGAGACCTCAGTGGCATGTTCACCACTGAAAGCCGCCTGGGCGGGGCCCGTGACGAGCTCGGGGGCCGCAGCGGCTCGGAGGCCGAGGGCCTGGGCTCAGAGACTAGGTGCGTGGGGGCCAGGGGTGCAGGTAGGGGCTTGGGTCCCTGTGGCTGACAGGCCACCTGTGACCCTCTGCTGGCCCCCAGCCCCACAGTGGATGACGAGGAGGAGATGCTGTATGGGGATTCGGGCTCCCTCTTCAGCCCCAGCAAGGAGGAGGCCCGAAGAAGCAGCCAGCCCCCTGCTGACCGGGACCCTGCACCCTTCCGGGCAGAGCCTACCCACTGGTGCCTGCTGGTGCGGGAGAATGGCACCATGGAGGTAGGTGTTGCCCTGCACTGTGGCCCAGCTTGCTCCACCCACCTGCCTCCACTGACTGCTGCCCACCCCGCAGATCTACCAGCTCCCCGACTGGCGGCTGGTGTTCCTGGTGAAGAACTTCCCTGTGGGGCAGCGGGTCCTCGTGGACAGCTCCTTTGGACAGCCCACTACACAGGGCGAGGCCCGCAGGGAGGAGGCCACGCGCCAGGGGGAGCTGCCCCTGGTCAAAGAGGTGCTGCTGGTGGCGCTGGGCAGCCGCCAGAGTAGGCCCTACCTGCTGGTGAGCACGCCTGGCCTGGCCTCCCTTTCCCATCTTCCCCCTGGCCTGGCCTCCCCTTCCCATCTTCCCCCTGGCCCAGCCCGTTCCCCCACAGCCCCGCCCCTTACCCACGGCTCCACCCCATCTCCCCCACAGCCCCGCCCCTTACCCACGGCTCCACCCCATCTCCCCCACAGCCCCGCCCCTTACCCACAGCCCACCTCTTCCCGTGGCCCATCCCATCTTCTCCATGTCCCTGCCCGTTCCCCCACGGCCCCCCTCATCCTGCCAGGTGCATGTGGACCAAGAGCTGCTTATCTACGAGGCCTTCCCCCACGACTCTCAGCTGGGCCAGGGCAATCTCAAAGTCCGCTTTAAGAAGGTGCCAGTGGCTGGACTGCTAGGGCATGGGGTGGGTGTGGTACAAGGTGTGGGTTTCAGACCGGCAGCCCCTGGAGGACCTGCATGGTTCCCCCCCAGGTCCCTCACAACATCAACTTCCGTGAGAAGAAGCCAAAGCCATCCAAGAAGAAAGCAGAAGGTGGCAGCACGGAGGAGGGGGCCGGGGCCCGGGGCCGTGTGGCGCGTTTCCGCTACTTCGAGGATATTTATGGCTACTCAGGGGTAGGCCGGCGCCTTTGCAGGGGTCTGTGGTAGAAGGGAGACGTGGCCTCATCCACAGCATCCTCATGGTGCCTGCCCCCAGGTGTTCATCTGCGGCCCCTCCCCTCACTGGCTCCTGGTGACTGGCCGAGGGGCTCTGCGGCTACACCCCATGGCCATCGACGGCCCCGTCGACTCTTTCGCTCCATTCCACAATGTCAACTGTCCCCGCGGCTTCCTGTACTTCAACAGACAGGTGGGGCCCGGCCGGTTCCCAGCAGCACTGGCTGATGCTGCCCCAGCTGAGGGGGAGGGGACAGAAGGGGCCATTGGCTCCACCCTGAGGACCAGGAAGGAGTGTCCAGAGGGCGATGGGGTTGAGGCCGAGGAGGTGGAACCTGTGACTTGGTGCTCCAAAAGTCTGGAAAGGGGTGGTTGGGAGTTGGGGCTACAGCCCCCGGGGGCCCCTCACTGCTCCGCTGGCTTGCTGGGCAAGCCCTCGCAGGGCCTGGCCTCCACACTTCTCAGGAGAGCTGACTTGAGTGCTAGCTCTGCCCCTTGGCTGCTCTGTGACTTTGGGAGGGCACACAGGCTTTCTGATCCTGGTTCCCTGTTTAAGCCACCACACCACCACAACACCAGATCACTTGAGACCCTGACTGGGATGCGGTGAGTGCTTCCTGGGCGCCTGAGGACTCAGGACTGTCCGTGAAAGAAGGCAGCCCTGGCTCCCTCTGCCTGGTTTTCAGTCCCCAGCATGGCAGCCTGTGGACTGCCCTTTGTCTGCAGCCTCCAGTGCCTTCCTGGCGTAGCTTTCCCATCCCCTGTGGCCAGCACCCCTAGCCCCAGCTGAGCCTGGGAAAATGGACAGGAGCCCCAGAGGCTGAGCGGCAGCCCCTTCCAGGACCTCACCTGGACACAGCTGCCCCTCACCCACCCCTGCTCCCACAGAGCTGAGGGTAACATCCCAGGGCTCTTGGCGGCCTGGGCCTGCCTGCCCCTGCCCTTGGCTAGCCCTGGGTCCCCTGACCCTGTGCCCCCACCCCAGGGTGAGCTAAGGATCAGTGTCCTGCCTGCCTACCTGTCCTACGATGCCCCATGGCCTGTCAGGAAGATCCCGCTGCGCTGCACAGCCCACTATGTGGCTTACCACGTGGAGTCCAAGGTCTGCCCCCGCCCCCACCCCACCAGGGACCTTCTGGGCTTGGCCGGGCCACTGGTGTGTGACCCCCACTAACCCACAGGTGTATGCTGTGGCCACCAGCACCAACACGCCGTGTGCCCGCATCCCACGCATGACTGGCGAGGAGAAGGAGTTTGAGACCATCGAGAGAGGTGGTGACGCCCACACCACACGCCCATCTTCAGCCCCACCTTGGGGAAGCCCTACCCTGACTGCCGCCCTTGGTCCCCACAGATGAGCGGTACATCCACCCCCAGCAGGAGGCCTTCTCCATCCAGCTCATCTCCCCAGTCAGCTGGGAGGCTATTCCCAATGCCAGGTGAGGCTGGGCCAGCCGGCGTGGGGTCTGCCCAAGGCCTCCGGGCAGCATCCTGAGGCCCCCGGCCCCCACAGGATCGAGCTGCAGGAGTGGGAGCATGTGACCTGCATGAAGACAGTGTCGCTGCGCAGCGAGGAGACCGTGTCGGGCCTCAAAGGCTACGTGGCCGCCGGGACCTGCCTCATGCAGGGGGAGGAGGTCACGTGCCGAGGGCGGGTAAGGGGCCAGTGAGCGGGGGCGGGAGCTGGCAGCCCCTCTGTCATCCCCACAGCCATCCCACAGCCATACCCATGCCCTCCAGATCTTGATCATGGATGTGATTGAGGTGGTGCCCGAGCCTGGCCAGCCCTTGACCAAGAACAAGTTCAAAGTCCTTTACGAGAAGGAGCAGAAGGGGCCCGTGACCGCCCTGTGCCACTGCAATGGCCACCTGGTGTCGGCCATCGGCCAGAAGGTGTGCCAGTCCCACCCGGCGTGTGCCCCCCGGCTCACCCCCACCTGACTCCAGATCCGCCCCCGCTCACCCTCCCCCTCGCCCCCAGATTTTCCTGTGGAGCCTGCGGGCCAGCGAGCTGACAGGCATGGCCTTCATCGACACGCAGCTCTACATCCACCAGATGATCAGCGTCAAGAACTTCATCCTGGCAGCCGACGTCATGAAGAGCATTTCGCTGCTGCGCTACCAGGAGGAAAGCAAGACGCTGAGCCTGGTGTCGCGGGTACGCCTGTGGCCGCGGTGCCCGTGTCTGGGTGGGTACCCGCCCAAGGCACCTCTGACGCTCCCTCCCTGCCCCAGGATGCCAAGCCCCTGGAGGTGTACAGCGTGGACTTCATGGTGGACAATGCCCAGCTGGGTTTTCTGGGTATGTGGCAGGGTCTGGGGAGCTGAGGCTCTGGGAGTGGCCGGAGCTGACTCTGGGCCTCTGCTCCCCAGTGTCTGACCGCGACCGCAACCTCATGGTGTACATGTACCTGCCTGAAGGTGAGTGCTTCCTCCACCCCCTCTGCCTGGGCCGGGGCTGGGCTAGCAGTGACCCTAGGCCTTTCTGGTCTAGCCAAGGAGAGTTTCGGGGGCATGCGCCTGCTGCGCCGGGCGGACTTCCACGTGGGTGCCCACGTGAACACGTTCTGGAGGACCCCGTGCCGGGGGGCCGCTGAGGGGCTCAGCAAAAAGTCGGTCGTGTGGGAGAATAAGCACATCACGTGGTTTGGTGAGTGTGGCGGGGGCAGGTGTGTCTGGGTGGGGGGGGGGCCCTAGGGTTGGCCTGGCTCACACCAAAACCCTCCCCTTACCCCCCACCCCCCACCAGCCACCCTGGACGGCGGCATCGGGCTGCTGCTGCCCATGCAGGAGAAGACCTACCGGCGGCTGCTGATGCTGCAGAACGCGCTGACCACTATGTTGCCACACCACGCCGGCCTCAACCCTCGCGCCTTCCGGTGAGCCCCGGCCCTGCCCCTGTGCAGCACCCCTTCCACCCCAGCCTGCCCTGACACCCGTGCCTGTACGCCCCAGGATGCTGCACGTGGACCGCCGCACCCTCCAGAATGCCGTGCGCAACGTGTTGGATGGGGAGCTGCTCAACCGCTACCTGTACCTGAGCACCATGGAGCGCAGCGAGCTGGCCAAGAAGATCGGCACCACGCCCGACATAGTGAGTGCGCGCCCTGCCCCTCCGCGCGCCCCGCCCCTCCGCGCGCATCCCCACCCACCCATCCACCCGTCCATCCCCTGCAGATCCTGGACGACTTGCTGGAGACGGACCGCGTCACCGCCCACTTCTAGCCCCGTGGATGCCGTCACCACCAGCACACCGCACTACCTCCCACCCCCATTTTTGTACAAAACACAAGGAAAAACATTTTTGCTTGAGAGGAGTGTGTGGTCATTACACGGCCTCCTGGCCCAGCTGCTGTCATAGCCCCCCAATGCGAGTGCCCACGGGGCTCGGGGTGTCCACATCTCTAGCCCGGCCACCTCCGTCAGCCCAAGGCGAAAAGGGCCCCACCGGCCCTGGGCGGTTGCACCCTAGGTCTCCAGGTACTGGTAGAGCTCCTCCGCTGGGGGCACGAGGCTCAGGTGGACCAGAGCACGAGCCAGGAGGGCGGTCAGCCGCATGGCCAAGGTCTCCAGCCTGCGTGGGTCAGGTCACAGGTCACAGGTGGGTGGCGGGAGCAGGCCCCCGCCACCCAGCTGCCCTGCGGCCACTCACCTGAGCGCTACTTCAAACTTGAGCATCTCCCAGACGACCTTAGCATGGCGCAGGAGGCTAGTGCCGAAGACACCCCGGTACGTGGCACCCGCCAGGCGGCTCCAGCCCCGGACAGCCCTGCACACACCCGCGTTAGCGCCGCGACAGCCCCACACCAGCCCCACCACGGCCGGGGCGCCTCCTCGGGCCACCGACCTCTTAGCCATAAGGAAGTAGCGGTCCACCGGGGCGCCGAGGGCCACGTTGATAGCACGCACGGTGTTGATGTTGCGCAGCACCAGCAGCATGGGCCGCGGCAGCGCCCTGAGCACCGCCATGACGGCCTCGAAGCGCTGGCGAGCCATGTCCACCATGTAGGCTGCCTCCTCGCGGCTCAGTAGGTGCGAGCCCCACAGCTGCCCCAGGCGCACGGGGCGCTGCATGAGCATCTCGGAGAACAGGAGGTAGTCTGGGGAGGGAGGGGGCTCTGAGCTGGGCTCCGCGCCACCCGCCTCCCTTCTGTGGTGCCCCAGCCATCCCTGCACGCCCTCACCTTGTACCCCCAGTGCGGCTGCGTGCGCCCTCATGGCGGCGTCGTCCCTCAGGATGATGGCCCGCCACAGCTGGCACAGGGCTGCGCGGTCCCTGGGTGTGGATGGGCCCGCAGCCATGAGCCCCCTGCGGCAGGAGAGGCTTGCCCTGCCCCACGCCCACCCACCCGCGCTCACTTCTCCTCCAGGAACTGGTAGAGCCCGTGGTCCAGCAGCACCAGCTCCGCTTTCCCGTCCGGGCCTTTTCGCACCAGAACTAGGGATACAGCCTCTTAGGTCGCGCCGCGCCCCCAACCTGAGACCCCCACCCCCAGGGTAACTTCCTACCGTTGCCAGGGTGTGGGTCCGAGTGGATGAAACCCGTGTAAAATATCTGCTCCGCAAAGGCCTTGATGAGCTTTTCTGCTATCTGGGGAGAGGAGAGGCCTTGCAGTGGACGCAGCACCAGCCCGCCTTGACCCGCCCCCGCCCCAGCCCCCGCACTCACGTCCTGCACCGCCAGCCCCTGGCTCCTGATGGCCTCCGCATCGTTGACCTTGCAGCCGGCGCAGAAGTCGGCAGTGAGCACGCGCTGGGGAGAGCAAGAGGCTGGGCTCAGCAGGCCCGGCGCTGTGCCCACCCCAAGGGCCTGGCCCAGCCCACCTTGCTGGACTTGTCCCAGTGCACGCGGGGCACCACGACGTAGGGGAAGTGCGCCAGCTCCCGCGCACAGCGCTCTGCGTTGCGGCCCTCATTCTCGAAGTCCAGCTCCTGGGCCAGGGTCCCCTTCAGGTCCTGGGGGCCAGATGGCGGTTGAGGACCAGCTCTGCCTACCAGCTGCTCCTACCAGCTCTGCCTACGTGCTTGCTCCTGCTGGCCGGGGAAGGGGTGGGGCGGTACCTGGAGGACCCAGCTGAAGCCAAAGCTGGGGTGCATGACCTCAATGAGCCGCAGCAGGAGCTCCAGGGTGTGGATGTCCCCATCAAAGCGGTCCCGCAGGTCAATGTACTGCACCTGCACTGGGCGAGGGTGTGGTGAGGACGTGGGGCCCCACTGTGCCCCCCTCAGCCCACTGCTGAACAAGGCAGCCCCCATATACCTTCACGGCCACGCTGGTGCCATCGTGCAGCTTGGCTCTGTGCACCTGTGCCAGGCTGGCGGCAGCAATTGGCTGGTAGTCAAACTCCTGGAAGAGCTCATGGGGCAGGGCCTGGAAGTCCTCAAGGAACAACTCGTCCACCTGGAAGGACAGGTGCTCAAAGCAGCCTGGGGCCACTGCCGGAGGCCCCACCTCTCCCTGCCTGAGCACAGCACTCACCTCCTGGAAGCCCCGCTTGAGGGCTCTGTCCTCTAGCACGCGCAGGGTCCGGGTATACTCGGGGGGAAGCAGGTGGTTGAAGGAGCACAGCCCCTGGCCCAGCTTCACATAGAGGCCCCCGTTGCTGATGGCCCCTGCCACCAGGGCATCAGCCGCCCGCTGGTGACACGCAGACATCACCTCCAAGTAGCCCGGGCTGTTCTGACCAGGCATGGGAGAACACATGGCGACAGGTGGCTGCCTCCTCAGTCCCACCCAGCCCACCAACTCGTGCCCACCACCTCATGCCCAGGGCGCCAGGACAAACCTCTTCCACCCCTCGAAGGACAACATTGGTGCACCACCAGTAGTCCAGGGAGATCTGCAGGCCGACCTTCAGAGACCTGTGGGCAGAGGTGGCCTCAGTCTCCAGCGGGGCAGGCTCAGGGCCCCGGTGCTTGGTCCTCTTGTCAGAGCCCTCATGGTCCAGCCTCACCCTGGCCAGCCCTTCATGTCCCAAGGGTGAGGCCAAGCCAGGGTCCAGCCTACCGCCGCATAGGCCTGTGTGAGCACAAGGGGGGCTGCTGAGCTCATGGGGTGTCCTGTGGCCCTGCAGGTCAGTCTCAGCTCAAGAGCAGTAGAACGGGGCCAGGCACGGTGGCTCACGTTAGTTATCCCAACACACTGGGAGGCTGTGCTGGGAGGATTACTTGAGCTCAGGAGTTCGAGACTGGCCCGGGCAACATGTTGAAACCCCGTCTCTACCAAAAATACAAAAAATTAGGCAGGCATGGTGGTGCACACCTGTGGTCCCAGCTCCTCAGGAAGCTGAGGCAGGAGGATCGTTTGAGCCTAGGAGGCGGAGACTGCAGTAAGCCGAGATTGCACCACTGCACCCCAGCCTGGGCGACAGAGCGAGACTCCGTCCAAAAAAAGATCTGCAGTGCCGGGCACAGTGGCTCATGCCTGTAATTCCAGCACTTTGGGAGGCCGAGATGAGCAGATCACCAGAGGTCAGGAGTTCAAGACCAGCCTGGCCAACATGGTGAAACCCCGTTTCTACTAAAAATACAAAAAAATTAGCCGGGTGTGATGGTGCACACCTGTAATCCCAGCTACTCGGGAGACTGAGGCAGGAGAATTGCTTGAACCCAGGAGGTGGAGGTTGCAGTGAGTCAAGATGGTGCCATTGCATTCCAGCTTGGGCAACAAGAGCGAAACTCGGTCTCAAAAAAAAAGAGGCCGGGCACAGTGGCTCACGCCTATAATCCCAGCACTTTGGGAGGCTGAGGCGGGCAGATCACAAAGTCAAGAGATTGAAACCATCCTGACCAACATGGTGAAACCCCGTCTCTACTAAAAATACAAAAATTAGCTAGGCGTGGTGGTGCATGCCTGTAGTGCCAGCTACTCGGGAGGCTAAGGCAGGACAATCACTTGAAGTCAGGAGGCGGAGGTTTCGGTGAGCTGAAATTGCGCCACTGCACTCCAGCCTGGCGACAGAGCGAGACTCCGTCTCAAAAAACAAAAAAAAGATCTGCAGAATGGGCAGCCTGTGTCCATGCCACCCTCACTCCCTGCCACCCTCAAGGGTGCCCAGGTAAGATGGGGTAGGGGACGGTATGGATGGTGGTATCCCCTGGAGAGATGGGGTTCCAAGGCTGTCTGTGAAGGTAAAGGATGGCAGCAAGGGGGCAGGGCTGAGGCAGCAGAGGTCACAGCAGGGTCAAGGTCACCTACAGCCTGAGGTCCACTAGGGAGAGAGGAGGACACCAGGAGGGTGGGTCTCCAAGGCCTGGGGAGGCAAGGTCTGCAGGGAAGAGAGCCCAGTTAAGGCAGGAAGTGGGGGACATCCTGGGTATCTGTTGAGCAGGTACTGGGCTCCTGGGGGAGATTTAGGCAAGAGGATGGGAATGCTGGGGTAGAGGGCTGTCCCCAGGCCTGGCCCCAGTTAGGATATCAGGGTGGGAGCCCTGGGGGAACTCTGGGGACCAGCTGGGCAGCCCTGGAATGAGGCGCCAGGCAGCGGACAGACCACACACAGGTGCACAGGGAGGGGTTGAGGTCAGAGTGGCTTCTCCAAGGCTGGCCATGGCCAGAGGCCTGTCCATGCGTTCTGCGAAGCTCATGTACCTGCCTGGGGACAGGGCCCACAGTCATTCCTGATGCGCAGCTCTGGCTGCTCAGGTGGGCTCTGTGTCCCCCATCAATCCAGGGAGACCCCCCGGCCATTCAGGCCCCACTCTGGGCCCCCATAGAGCAGAGCACCTGGAGTGTGTTGGTTGAGTTAGGCCAGGGTTTCTTTTTCTTTTTTTTTGAGGCAGAGTCTCACTCTGTCGCCCAGGCTGGAGTGCAGTGGCGCGATCTCGGCTCACTGCGAGCTCCGCCTCCCAGGTTCACGCCATTCTCCTGCCTCAGCCTCCCGAGTAGCTGGGACTACAGGCGCCTGCCACCACGACCAGCTAATTTTTTTGTATTTTTAGTAGAGACGGGGTTTCACTGTGTTAGCCAGGATGGTCTCGATCTCCTGACCTCGTGATCTGCCCGCCTCGGCCTCCCAAAGTGCTGGGATTACAGGCGTGAGCCACCGCACCTGACAGGCCAGGGTTTCCTTTCTTTTTTTTTTTTTTTTTTGAGACCGAGTTTCGCTCTTGTTGCCCAAGCTGGAGTGCAAAGGCACCATCTCGGCTCACCACAACCTCTGCCTGTCAGGTTCAAGCGATTCTCCTGCCTCAGCCTCCCAACTAGCTGGGATTACAGGCATGTGTCACCACGCCCAGCTAATTTTGTATTTTTAGTAGAGACGGGGTTTCTCCAGGCTGGTCTCGAACACCTGACCTCAAGTGATCCGCCCGCCTCGGCCTCCCAAAGTGCTGGGATTACAGGCGTGAGCCACCGCGCCCAGCCAAGTTGGGCCAGGGTTTCTAAATGTGCTCTGGGACTCAAAGGCTACTCGGTGGGCAGTGCTGGCTTTGGACCAGAGTGCATCAGCTTTAGACCCTAAGACCCTCGTCGAGACCCAGGCGTGCGAGAGAAGCCTAACTGCTCGTGGCAGGCACAGGACATGCTTGCGGTGGTTAGTGACTGACGGGGAAGGCAGGGCCTCCAGCCGCCTCGTTTCTGTGGCTGGCACTGAACTGACACCTCAAAAACACTGAAGAGATGAACAGGTGATGGAGCTACCAGCATACGTTCCATGGCGTTTGCCCAAGAAGGCACATGGAGAGGCCAAGCCCAGCTGCCCTTTCTGCAAACCAGCCTGCCTGTCCCGACAAGCTGCCCCATCCACCCCGACCTGCGCACATGAGCACAAGACCCCAGCAGCACCCTGCGTTCCGCAGTCAATGCCTGTGTGCACGTGAGCCAACACAATGATTTCTATGACCTAGAGCTGAGGCTATTGATACAGCAACACAGTGATTTCTATGACCTAGAGCTGAGGCTATTGATACAGCAACACAGTGATTTCTATGACCTAGAGCTGAGGCTATTGATACAGCAACACAGTGATTTCTATGACCTAGAGCTGAGGCTATTGATACAGCAACACAGTGATTTCTGTGACCTAGAGCTGAGGCTATTGATACAGCAACACAGTGATTTCTATGATCTAGAGCTGAGGCTATTGATACAGCAACACAGTGATTTCTGTGACCTAGAGCTGAGGCTATTGATACAGCAACACAGTGATTTCTATGACCTAGAGCTGAGGCTATTGATACAGCAACACAGTGATTTCTATGACCTAGAGCTGAGGCTATTGATACAGCAACACAGTGATTTCTATGACCTAGAGCTGAGGCTATTGATACAGCAACACAGTGATTTCTATGACCTAGAGCTGAGGCTATTGATACAGCAAGCAGTTTTGACATAGAGTCAAGAAAAGTTATATCAAAAATGGTTAGGCCGGGCACAGTGGCTCATGCCGGTAATCCCCGCATTTTGGGAGGCCGAGGCGGGTGGATCACCTGAGGTCAGGAGTTCAAGACCAGCCTGACCAACATGGTGAAACCCTGTATCTACTAAAAATACAAATATTAGCTGGGTGTGGTGGTGCATGCCTGTAGTCCCAGAGCTACCCGGGAGGGGCTGAGGCACAAGAATCGCTTGAACTCGGGAGGCAGATTGCAGTTGCAGTGAGCCAGGTGAGTAGCTCACGCCTGTAATCCCAGCACTTTGGGAGGCCAAGGCAGGCAGATCACCTGAGGTCAGGAATTTGAGATCAGCCTGGCCAACATGGCAAAACCCCGTCTCTACTAAAAATACAAAGATTAGCAGGATGTGGTGGCACATGCCTGTAATCCCAGCTACTCGGGAGGCTGAGGCGAGAGAATCACTTGAACCCAGGAGGTGGAAGTTGCAGTGAGCCAAGATTGTGCCACTGCACTCCAGCCTGGGTGAGAGAGTGAGACTGTCTCAAAATAATAATAATAATAATAATAATAATAAAAGGTTAAAATCCTTTTACCCTTGAGGTACCTAAGAGGCCATGTGAAGGTAGCTGTGGACTGCAGCGGGAGACGTCCAAGGGCAGGGCAGGTGCATCTCATTTTAGGTCACATCTGTACATTTAGAAGAGTGTGTGGGCTGAAACATGAGCCAATATGCATTGATAAAATTCTTGGAGAATTTTTACCCTTGGTGTGGGTCTCAGGGGAGCTTTCTACATTTCTAACTTTTCTTTTTTTTTTTTCTTGAGACGGAGTCTCGCTCTGTCGCCCAGGCTGGAGTGCTGTGCTGCAATCTCGGCTCACTGTAAGCTCCACCTCCCGGGTTCACGCCATTCTTCTGGCTCAGCCTCCTGAGTAGCTGGGACTACAGGCGCCCGCTACCACGCCCGGCTAATTTTTTTTGTATTTTTAGTAGAGACGGGGTTTCACCGTGTTAGCCAGGATGGTCTCGATCTTCTGACCTTGTGATACCCCCGCCTTGGCCTCCCAAAGTGCTGGGATTACAGGCATGAGCCACCGCGCCCGGCTTTAACTTTTCTACTATTAAAATTTGTTATAGTAAACACAACACTTTTGTAACAAAACTTAAAGATGTGAAAAAGTCCCACAGACTTGTACTTGGGGGAGAAGGAATTTAATTTTTTTTCTTTTTGAGATGGAGTCTCGCTCTGTCGCCCAGACTGGAGTGCAATGGCACAGTCTAGGCTCACTGCAACCTCCGCCTCCCGGGTTCAAGCGATTCTCCCACCTCAACCTCCCGAGTAGCTGGGACTACAGGTGCCCACCACCATGCCCAGCTAATTTTTCTATCTTTAGTAGAGATGGGGTTTCTCCATGTTGGTCAGGCTGGTCTCGAACTCCTGACCTCGTGATCCGCCCTCCTCGGCCTCCCAAAGCATTTTCGCATTGCATTTCACATTGCCTCACAGAGCATTTCCAACATTGCTGTATGTTTGAAGTTTTTCACAATAAAATGTTGGAGGCTGGGTGTGGTGGCTCACACTTATAATCCCAGCACTTTGGGAGGCCAAGGCAGGCGGATCACCTGAGGTCAGGAGTTCAAGACCAGCCTGACCAACACAGAGAAACCCGCCTCTACTAACAAATACAAAATTAGCTGGGCGTGGTGGCGCGTGCCTGTAATCCCCAGCTACTCAGGAGGCTGAGGCAGGAGAATCGCTTGAATCCAGGAGGTGGAGGTTGCAGTGAGCGGAGATCCCGCCATTGCACTCCAGCCTGGGCAACAAGAGTGAAACTCTGTCTCAAAAAAAAAAAAAAAAGTGTCAGTGAGTGCTAAACTGCTGGGTGGAGGCCAGGCACGGTGGCTCATGCCTATAATCCCAGCACTTTGGGAGGCTGAGACAGATGGATCACTTAAGGTCAGGAGTTCAAGACCAGCTTGGCCAACATGGAGAAACCCCGTCTCTACTAAAAATTGAAAAAAATTAGCCGGGTGTGGTGGCAGGTGTCTATAATCCCAGCTACTGGGGAGACTGGGGCTGGGAGAATTGCTTGAACCCAGGAGGCAGAGGCTGAAGTGAGCCGAGATGTCGCCACTATACTCCAGCCTGAGTGACAGAGCAAGACTCCGTCTCAATAAATAAATAAAGAAACAAACAAACTGCTGGGTGGAGGAGCAGTGAGAACAGACACATCATCTCAACTGCCTCCATACAGCTAATTACAAGGGACTCAAATGGGGAAACTGAAATCGTGTGCCCCCGGCAGGACAGAAGCAGTGTCACTCCCGTGTGATTCCTGCCAAAACGGATGATGAATATGACCACAAGCAAACATCAGACAAACCCACACTGAGAAAATAAGAAGCAGTGAAATATTTCTGTAACAGATGAGATGGTAATTATTTTAGGCACTACGGCCATGCATGAGCACATGGGCAACTATGCACCAAGTGGTCACAGGCAATGCATGGGCATGGCTGTGTTCCAATAAAGCTTTATTTACAAATCAGACAGCTGCCACACTGGGCCCCTGCACTTGGCCCAGGGACCACAGTTTGCTGACTCTTGTTATACAATACTTACAAGCCTGTAATCTTCAAAGGTGTCCAATCATGTGCAATGAAGAATTAACTTTACCCAAAGAGAGGTCTGACCTTTGTCCCTTCTTAAGTCCTCGGGATTTCCTGAGTGATAAGGAGGACCTCTGTTTTCCATGGTAGCCCTGAGGGCTTATGCTAAGGAGGGACTCAGGGCGATGATCCACCACTTTGGGGCCTACGGGGATGGGAGGGGGAGGACCAGGGCTAGAAACTGAGTTCCTGGGATTTTCTGAGAAACTGGAGATTTTCAATCAATCCCGCCCAAGTATTAATACCCCAACAAAAACTCCAGGCATGGCCCGCGCAGTGGTTCACGGCTGTAATCCCAGCACTTTGGGAGTCCGAGGCGGACAGATCACTTGAGGTCAGCAGTTCAAGACCAGCCTGGCCAACATGGTGAAAACCTATTGCTACTGAAAATACAAAAATTAGCCAGGCATGATGGTGGGCACCTGTAATTCCAGCTACTCAGAAGGCTGAGGCAGGAGAATCGCTTGAACCCGGGAGGTGGAGGATGCAGTGAGCCGAGATCCCACCACTGCACTCCAGCCTGGGCAGCAAGAGCAAAACTCCGTCTCAAAAAATAAAAAAAAAATAAGTTAAATAAAAAATTAAAAAATAAAAAATTTAAAAAAAAAGTTAAATTTAGGTCAGGTATGGTAGCTCACACCTGTAATCCCAGCCGTTTGGGAGGCTGAGGCAAACGGATCACCTGAACTCAGGAGTTCAAGACCAGCCTGGGCATCATGGCAAAACCCCATCTCTACTAACAATATAAAAAATTAGCCGGGCGTGGTGGCACACGCCTGTAGTTCCAGCTACTCGGGAGGCCGAAGCATGAGAATTGCTTGAACCTGGGATATGGAGGTTGCAGTGAGCTGAGATGAAGCCACTGCACTCCAGCCTGGGCAACAGAGTGAGACTGTCTCCAAAAAATAAAAAAAAAAGGGGGTGGTGGGGGTAAAACAAAACACATAGGTGATTTTTTTTTTTTGAGACGGTGTCTCGCTCTGTCACCCAGGCTAGAGTGCAGTGGCACGATCTCAGCTCACTGCAAGCTCCGCCTCCTGGGTTCACGCCATTCTCCTGCCTCAGCCTCCCAAGTAGCTGGAACTACAGGCGACCGCCACCATGCCCGGCTAATTTTTTGTATTTTTTAGTAGAGACGGGGTTTCACCGTGTTAGCCAGGATGGTCTCGATCTCCTGACCTCGTGATCCACCCACCTCGGCCTCCCAAAGTGCTGGGATTACAGGCGTGAGCCACCACGCCCGGCCACACATAGGTGATTTTATTTTTTATTTTTATTTTTTGAGACGGGTCTGGCTCTGTCTTCCAGGCTGGAGTGCAATGGCGTGATCTCGGTTCACTGCAACCTCCACCTCCCAGGTTCAAGTGATTCCCCTGCCTCAGCCTCTCAAAGTAGCTGGGATTACAGGTGTGAGCCACTGCGCCTGGTGGTGATTTAAGTTTAGGGCCAGGTGTGGTGGCTCACACCTGTAATCCCAGCAGTTTGAGAGGCCGAGCTGAGCAGATCACCTGAGGTCAGGAGTTGGAGACCAGCCTGTCCAACATGACGAAACCCTGTCTCTACTAAAAATACAAAAACTAGCCAGGCGTGGTGGCACACACCCGTAATACAAGCTACTTGGGGGGCGAGACAGGAGAATCGCTTAAACCAAGGGAGCAGAGGTTGCAGTGAGCTGAGATTGCACCACTGCACTCCACCCTGGGTGACAGAGCAAGACTCCGTCTCAAAAAAAAAAAAAAAAAAACAAAGAAAATGTAAGGAGTGGCAGATTAGAGACAGGGCTCTGAGGTAGAGAAACATTGTCCCAAACCTTCCACCTTTCTGGGCAGCCCCTGATCATTCGGGTACCTGCGGCCTTTTCTGACCTCTGCTGCCTTTTCTCATGGTGCACTGGCCCCGCCATGCTCCTCACCCGTGCTCCTTCCTGGGCTCCTGCGTGGGTGCTGCTGTCACCCAGGATGTGTTCCCGGGCTACCCTGTGCCCTGCCAGGGAAGCTCCACAGGCCTGCTTGTCTATGCAACCGTGACAGCTTAGAGCCGAGGAGAACATGCAGACTGCTGGGAAAATTAACAGAGGTCCCTCCCTGCAACCCCAGCTCAGCCCCTGAGAGCAAGCTGTGAAAAGATGTTTTCCCACAAAGTGAGCCCAGAATGCAGGCTCACCAAGCCGGTGGCTGAGGAGGTGGACACCAGACACAGCTGCATGCCATGAAATAGAGGGTGAGACAAACCCAGGCCTGCCAAGCCGACATTTCAGAACCAGGCTGCAGGGGACAGTGGCTGGCAGCCCTGTGTGGCCCTTGCATGCACCGCAGCGGAGGGTCACCAGAAAAAGGCAGAGGACCCGAGGCTCTGTCCTCACCCACCCCAGGCTGCGAGACTGGATGGCCCTGCAAAACAGACAATGCCACCCAAAATCTGCAGGCAGGGACAGCAGGAACTCCAAGCAAAACCAGATGCCAGGGAGACCCACATGGGGAACGACTGTTTTGTCCTTTAGGCTGAAAATCCTCAGGTGCCCAGCTATCCACAAGCTTCCACTCACTGCTGGAGGAAATTTCTGTGAAACTTCTGGTGAAATCCCTGAAGGCACCAGAAGCCGAGGCACTTGCTGAGAAACTGACCTAGGCCTGGCAGATGCTTGGAGGCACGCAGAACAGGACCACACCCTCCCTGCCTCCTTCCTCCCCTGACACTCCATTCAAAGGGGCTTTGGGGGCCAGGCGCGGTGACTCACACCTGTCATCCCAGCACTTTGGGAGGCCGAGGCGGGTGGATCACGAGGTCAGGAGATCGAGACTATCCTGGCTAACATAGTGAAACCCCATTTCTACTAAAAATACTAAATAAATAAATTAATAAATTAGCCGGGCGTGGTGGCGGGCGCCTGTAGTCCCGGCTACTCAGGAGGCTGAGGCAGGAGAATGGCGTGAACCTGGGAGGCGGAGCTTGCAGTGAGCCAAGATTGCGCCACTGCACTCCAGCCTGGGTGACAGAGTGAGAGAGACTCTGTCTCAAAAAAAAAAAAAAAAAGGGCTTTCGGCTAACAGGTTTCTCTCAAAGCCAAGAGCTGGCTCCACCAGGCTCAGGCTAGGCAGGGCTTTGTGGCTGCAAGAATTCTGGGATCTGACCAAAAGCAGGAATGCCCGCCCAAGGGTTCCAACAGAAGGTGTCCTCACTCTCCCCCTGAGTTCTGCACTGTAAGGTAAAGGAGGAAGAAAGGGCCCTGACAGCAATAACCCAATTTTGCCCATCTCCAGGGGCAGGGACAGAGGCAGCCTCCTTTCCCAGGCCCAAACCTTGGAATGGGGCAAGAAGAGAAGGAAGGCAGGGCAGCTGCTTCTCCGCCAGCCTAGAAGCCTGAGGGAGAAGGCACCGGCCCAGGGCTGGAGCCCCTCCCCGCTCAGGCCAAGGCTGAACTAGGGAAGGGCCTGTGGCGGCTGCATCCAATGTGGAGGACCCTTGTCTACACCACATCCTATAGGCCTGCCAGTGCTCACTGTCCCTTCAGCCAGCACCTTCCATGTAGGAAAGGACACCTGACAAGCAGCTGTAAAATCCTCAGCAAGCTCTGCAGGCCTCCCAGCCCCACGCCCCTCGTCTGTGAGGGCATCTGGAGCAGGCACTCCTGCACAGCGCACCCCCTGCCCGCCACCGCTGGGCCCTCCTACCTGCCAAAGCGCCCCATGCCATCCACCATGAGCCGCATCCTCCTCTTCTCACGCGCCTCTGCCATGACATAGCGGGCTCCGAGGAGCAGGGGCGCCCCCACTACCGCGCTGGAGAGCACCTTCCTCCACAGGGGTGTGGGGCTCGAGAACCTGAGGGGAGATAATGCAGCCTGGAGGCGCCACCCCCCCACATTCAGCTGGGCTCTGACCTCTGCCCACCACCTCCCCCAGCACCACCTCTCACTCCTGTGTGCACAGCCATTCTGACGGTGTGGTCAGCAGAGAACACCACTGCATCAGTGTCCCCTTCCCTGAACCCCTGCACCAAAGCCCGGCACCAGATGGCCGTAAGGGGCAGGTCTCACTCAGGTCTGTCCAGAGACCCAGCCAATGGGGCCATGGGACATGGAAATGGCTCCTCAGGTAAAGGAAGCAACTCAATGGCAGGTCTGTGTTCCTCACGGACCGGGGCCACCTATGCTGTGGAGAATCACAACCACCGTCCACCTCGCAGGGTTCAACTGGATGGTTATCAGCACAGCAGAGACAGAGAAGATGCTGAGGTCGGCACATGCTGAGTCACATGACAGTACAGAGCAAGAAAGGGAGCTTCCCCCATGCTGAACATAGTAGGATCCCCATACATGCTGAATACAGCAGGAGCCCAATACTCGCTGAATACAGCAGGAGTCCAATACTTGCTGAATACAGGAGTCCAATAGTTGCCAAATACAGCAGAAGCCCAATACTTGCTGAATACAGCAGGAGCTCTACCTATGCTGAACACAGTAGGAGCTCCATATATGCTGAATCCAGCAGGAAACCCATAATGCTGAGTGCGGCAGGTGCCTGAGCACACATCTGTTTCTGCACCCGGCCCATAATCCTGAGTGTGGCAGGCGCCTGAGCACACATCTGTTTCTACACCCGGCCCATAATCCTGAGTGCGGCAGGCGCCTAAGCACACATCTGTTTCTACACCGGGCCCATAATCCTGAGTGCAGCAGGTGCCTGAGCACACATCTGTTTCTGCACCCGGCCCATAATCCTGAGTGTGGCAGGCACCTGAGCACACATCTGTTTCTACACCCGGCCCATAATCCTGAGTGCGGCAGGCGCCTGAGCACACATCTGTTTCTATACCGGGCCCATAATCCTGAGTGCGGCAGGCGCCTGAGCACACATCTGTTTCTACACCGGGCCCATAATCCTGAGTGCGGCAGGTGCCTGAGCACACATCTGTTTCCGTACCTGGCCACATCTGTCCCAGGGACACAGGTTCTCTTACTGCAGAGCTCTCAGGAGAAGGAGACCCCTGCCAGGTTCACTGAGCCAGTGGCACTTGGGCAGCTCACCCTGCCTGCCCTGCCTGGCCACGTCTACCCTCCACGGCCTTCCTGCCTTGCCACCGTCCATCTGCCCACTGTGGTCCAGACTTGCTGGCCTCAGGACCTTGTCTGGCCTTTCCTTCTGCTCAGAACATCCCTCCCCATCTCTTCTTGCTGCTCTTCCTCTTGTGTGACTCCCAACTATAGTCACCCCGCCCTCCTCCAGGCTCTGAATGACCCGGTTTGCTCTTCAGAGCAGGCGCTCCATGTGCACCCTTCCCGATTTGCTAGCTGTCTGTTCTAAATGCTGTGGTCAGGGTGTGCCCACCCCTGGGCACGGTCCCATGGGTCAGGACCTGGGGGTCTCTGGTCCCAGTGCACCGCACTGAGGAGCAAACATATCCTGTCTTGGTTGGGGATACAGGAGAAGGTCCAGCCTTGGGCCCTCAACTGCCACCTCTGCATGCACACAGACTCCACCCAGCCACCCATGCCTGCCTGGGTGAAAGGCGCGTGCCCATGGAGGACTCGTTACCTTGGAGGAAGGACCCTGACGTTTCTCCTGAAGAACGCAGCAGGGGACGGCCAGGGCTTCTGCCTGCTGTGCAGCAGAGCAGAGTGGAAATGGCAAAGCTGCAACTGCAAAGAGAGGAAATTGTGTGGGGTCAAACGAGGCCAGGACACGCCCCTGCCCTCAACCACTACCAGCACTTACATGCGCTGGAGTCTGAGGCAGCCTAACCCTAAACCTAATTTATGAGTCCGTTCTCACACTGCTCTAAAGAACTACCCAGGCCAGGCGCGGGGGCTCACACCTTTAATCCCAGCACTTTAGGAGGCCAAGGCGGGTGGATCATCTGAGGCCAGGAGTTTGAGACCAGCCTGATTAACATGGTGAAAGCCCGTCTCTACTAAAAATACAAAATTAGTGGGGTATGGTGGTGCATGTGTAATCCCAGCTACCTGGGAGGCTGAGCCAGGAGAATCGCTTGAACCTGGGAGGCAGAAGTTGCAGTGAGCTGAAATTGTGCCACTACACTCTAGCCTAGGCAACAGAGCGAAACTCCATCTCAACAACAACAACAACAACAACAACAACAACAACAACAAAAACTACCCAAGCAAGACTGGGTAATTTATGAAGAAAAGAGGTTTGTTTGTTTTTCTGAGATGGAGTCTTGCTCTGTCGCCCAGGCTGGAGTGCAATGGCACGATCTCAGCTGACTACAATCATGCGCCACCACATCCAGCTAATTTTTGTATTTTAGTAGAGACGGGGTTTCACCATGTTGGCCAGGCTGGTCTAGAACTCCTGACCTCAAGTGATCTGCCCTCCTCAGCCTCCCAAAGTGCTGGGATTATAGGTGTGAGCCACCACGGCTGGCCTGGGTTTAACTGACTCACAGTTCCACAGGCTGTCCAGGAAGCATCACTGAGAGGCCTCAGGAAACTTACAGTCATGGCAGAAGGCAAATGGGAAGCAAGCACAGTATGGGCGAAGCAGTTGGGGGGCGGACAGAGAGAAAGGGCGAGCGAGAGGACAAAGGGGAAAGTGTCACACACACTTTTAAACCATCAGACCTGAGAACTCACTCACTATCACGACAACAGCAAGGGGGAATCTGCCTCCATGACCAGATCACCTCCCACCAGACCCCTCCTCCAACACTGGGAACCGCGACTCAGATGAGCTTTGGGTGGGGACACAAAGCCAAACCACATCACCAAGTCAGTCAGCAAAGACTGTCAGCACCGCTGGGCTCATGCCAGGAAGCCAGGTTCCCATCATCTTTGATTCTGTAATGGAAACACTATCCTACCTCCTGGGAGCAAGGCTGACAGTCAAAGTATCACAGGAGAGAAGGCTAACACAGCTTAACCAGGGCTGATGCCTCGGATGCTGACAGGTCATCAAACACACCCTGTCTCTGAATGTCCCCTCAGTCTCTGCAGGAAGAGATGGCGTCACCATCTGCCTCATCTGGGATGGGACCCACCCCGTCCCTGCCCCTGCACTCTCTTGGCAGCACCCTGGCCTGTCATTTACTGTTTCCTGCTGCTGAGGCCACTGACCAGTGGCCAGAGGAAAGCAGTCCTCATCTCAGAAGGAAGTGGCAACAGTGCCCAGCCACGGAATCAGACAGCAGACGCCAACCTTGAAGGTGGACGCCTGGATGGGAGGAGTGGCCTGCGTAGGTCACTGTTCTGAAAGCAAATGAAGAAACTTACAACTTACTGAGACCCCACAGACAGGGACCCTGTACAGCTTCTACTTGGAGGAGGAGAGGACATGCTGCAGCTAGCAGGACACACGTAAAGAAGCCCTGAGGGCCGGGCGCGGTGGCTCACGCCTCTAATCCCAGCACTTTGCCAACGCAGGTGGATCATGAGGTCAGGAGATCGAGACCATCCTGGCCAACATGGCGAAACCCTGTCTCTACTAGAAATACAAAAAAAGTAGCCAGGTGTGATGGTGCATACCTGTAATCCCAGGTACTTGGGAGGCTGAGACAGGAGAATCGCTTAAACTTGGTAGGCGGAGATTGCAGTGAGCCAAGATCGAGACACTGCACTCCAGCCTGGGCGACAGAACGGGACTCCATTTAGAAAAATAAACACATAAATAAAGAAGCCCCACCACGAGACTCTTGACACATCGCGCTGCTTTATTTTTGTGACTATGAAAACACCACATAGAACTTACAGTATTATTGAAAGAAAGAAAGAAAGAAAGAAAGAAAGAAAGAAAGAAAGAAAAAAAGAAAGAAAGAAAGAAAGAAAGAAAAGAAAGAAAGAAAAAGAAAGAAAGAAATGAAAAGAAAAGAAAAGAAAAAGAAGGAGAAAAGAAAGAAAAGAAAAGAAAAAGAAAACACCACAGCTCTCACCGGAAACCTTGGTCTCCCAATCACACTTGACCTATGATGAGGTCTTACAACTCCCTCAACCCCAAATTCCCCAACTGAGAGCTCTTCTAACAAGTCAGGGTTTGGGGGGAAAGGACTGTGCATAGCCAGTCATGCCCCATGGCACAGACGCCAACATGGTCCTCAACACTGGACCTAGTAAGGAACTGACTTGCCAGCTGGTTTCTGGCCAGAGCTCAGAGCCCTGGAGAAGATTTTGAGGACTCCAAACAACACGAAAGCCAAAGGGAAAAGTCCATGGCCTCTTGTCCCTAGAGGGCGGGTTGACAGAAACCCCTGCTTGGCGAGGTCACATGCAGCAAGTGCTGATTCACAGGGAAAACCCGAGGCAGCTGGGCAGCGACTCAGGCAGACCATCCACCTGCTGCCTACCCAGCCTGCACCTCCTGACCCTAGCCACCTCTGGTGCCAGCGCATGCACGGCCAGAGGACCCAAGATCAGGCAGTTGTGCCCACGGACTGTGGAGAGACTCTGAACAGCAGCTCGTAAGTGGCTGCAAGGGAGCTACCTCCAGGTGGCTATCCCAACCACTGCCCACCTCATCCGTTATCAGCAACGCAAGCTGCTTGCGTTTCAATGGGCTCCACCAAGCAGGTGAGGCCAGGAAAGTCATGGCTGGCTGATCGCTGTCTCCAACAACAGTTTTCTGCTCTTTCCTCAGGAACCAGCACTGCAGAAGGGGCTCCAGCTGCGTCTCTCACTCCCATTCTCATCCAGGACCGAGATCCCTCCAGTAGACCCCAGGCCACCATCACCTTACCCTGTCCACCAGCAGCCTCGCTCATGCCCATGCCCGGCTCCACCTTCTTCACCGTGGTCCTATCCTGCCACTGTCCTCATCACACACCAGCGTGACTGTTAACTTACGGAATCTGTCTTCCCACTAGACTGTGAGCAGGGCCACCTCTCAACCATCTCTAAACAAGCAGGCACTCAATGAATGCCTGCCGAATGAGACCAACAGCTGTGAAGCACAGGACTGAACAGAACCCCACATGGCCCTGCCAAGCAACAGGCACTGATAACCCACAGTGCCTGCCAGGGCCCATGAGGCTGTGCAAGAGCCTGGCTCCTCCGAATGTGGGGCGCCCAGCACACCCAGACTATCCTCTCTGAAATTCCCATCACACAGGAGAGGTCCCCAAGGCCCAAAGAGGTTATGGGTTGGGGGGTGAGCCTGCAGCCACACCTCCCAGGAAGACTTCCCAGAGCCCAATCCAGGGCAATTCTCACGTGACACACAGCCCCAACCGCACCCAGAACACGACCTCTAAACTGCCAGAAGATAAGCCGTCTTTTAGATGGTGGGTCCCCAGGGCCTTCCCCCCACACACCTGAGACAGCCCTGGTGACACTTATCCTGCAGCTCCCCCGACTTCCAAAGCCTTCCAGTTTGGACAAGATGAAACGGGTGCCCTCTGCCCCAACCTCTCATGCTTTCTTGTGGTGAGTGTGTGCAGTCTGTCTGCACAAACAGAAACACCTCCCTTTCCAGAGTGACTCTAGACCACAGCTGACTACCTTGAAAGCAGCAAGTGTTCTGAGTGGTAACACTCACACAGGTATCATGAAGTTCACAACCAAACGGCGTGCTTTGGCCGCAGAATCACATGCATGTCCAATCGTGTTTGGTTTTCCAGCACCTGCAGATGAGGAGGATACAGGTCCCACAGACAGGCCTGGCAGCAGCAGTGAAAAGCAACTGCCTAGTCTCAGAATGACGCCAGAAACTAAAAACCATGAACGGATGACCAGAGCCTGGGGAACCCAACAGCACTGTGCACCTCAACAGGAGGGGAAACTGAGGCACATAATTGTCCCCAAAGTTAGGAAGAGACAGATTGGGAGTCTGGGCAGGGTAAATGGGTCTGGTGACCACACACACTGTCCTTCTCCCAGGGTGTGTGACCCTCTCAGCCCCAGCCAGCCCTCAAACGCCGACTGGACCCAGCCCTGCTCATTGGCCATGAGCAGCTCCTAACCAGGGGTTAAACCGACCTGTCCACTCGCTGGGGCTGGGGAGGGACTGAGTGGCCTGCACGTGGGAAGACTTTGCCACCTGGAAGGAGCTGCACTGAAGGCCACCTCCCCGGCCCATGAAGCACCCTGGGGTCACACAGCTGGGCTGGGGCACGAGTGGGCCGTCCATCCGTGCTATTTATAGCCAGACCGGCAAGGCTAGCTTATCACCAAACACAAGCTCTGCTGACATTCCAAGAAAAAAAGGAACGGCGCCGGGAGCCCCTTCCAAATCTTCTGGAAGCGGGTGGGTAAGATGCGTGTCAAGGCCTCTGCCCCGCCCCCCCGCAGTCCTAACAGCAGGGACAGAGGAACGGGACCCGGCGGCCACGTGGGAGCGGGGAGACGCCGAGAGCCTGAGAGAGGGGGCCTCGGAGCCGTGGGGGGCGCGCCCCTGAGCCGAGGCAGGGGCGCTCAGAGCAGAGCCCGCCCTGCAGCCCCCGCCCGCCCGCCCGCCGCCGCCTCACGGCAGGGCGGGCCCGGCGGGGAGGCGAGCGGAGGAGGTCCGGGGCAGCAGGCTGGGCAGGGAGGTGTCCGTGATCCCGGGAGGCCGACTCGCGAGGGGAACGGCGCCAGAGGCTTCCCCGCGGGGCCCCTGTCCTCTGGAGATGGCGCTCTCTGGGGCGCCGGGCACCCGCCTCCGGGCGGGGAGCTGCGGCTCCCGGTTCAGGCAGCGGTCAGGGCTGCGGGAGCGGCTCCTGCCTGAAATCCCAGCTCTCGGGGAGGCTAAGGCGGGCGGATCGCTAGAGCCCAGGAGTTCGAGACCAGCCTGAGCAACACGGCGAGACCCCGACTCTGCTAAATACAGAGTCGGCCGGGCGCGGTCAAGCCTGCGGTGTCAGCTACTTGCAGGGCCGAGGCGGGAGGATCTCCTGAGTCGGGGAGGCGAAAGCTGCGGTGAGCGGAGATCGCGCCACTGCGCTCCAGGGCGACAGAGCGAGACCCTGCCTCAAAAAAAAAAGAGGGAAAAAGCCCCGAGGGTCTCTGGGGCGGGGTCTGGGGACCTGCGGGTCTCGGGTCTCTGGGGCTGGTGTGCAGGATCTCGGGCGCCCCGGGCCGGGAGGGTCCTCACCGGTCGCCACATCTCCGACCACTGCTCCGCTCCTCTCCCGCCCGGCGCCGCTTCGCGTCTCGCAGCCCAGCAGTCCCTGCGGGAGGGCGCGCAGTGCGCACGCGCCAGAACCGAGAGCCCCGCCCCGTGGGCGGTGGGCGGGGCTGGAGGCCACGCCCCGAGTCGTGCGGGCCTCCGCGGCGGGGCAGCGTCCCCTGGCGGCCCCCAGAGGCGTACCTTTTGGCGCCTGGACCGCGCCTCCTGAGAGCGGAAGGTTCCAGTCCCGCCCTCGGCGCACTGCGCATTCCCCGGGCAGGCACCTGCCGGAAGGACTGCTGTGAGAAGCACGTGGATAATCCGGGGAGGGCTGAGGGCTTCCTGAGGTCCTCACGGCCCGGCATCGGCCCGTCCTTAACACTCCGTGCTAGTGTGATTAGCGTGAATCTCTTTAACCTCAGGACTCCAGCTCACCACCTGCCTGTGTGAGGGCCAAGATGACGCCTCTGACTGGGAACTGGAAGACAACCAGGAGAGTGGCCAAAGGGGTCCTGGAGCAGCTCCCGTGCCCATGGGGAGACCTTCCCAGGGCCAGGGCTTCAGATTCTGGGGTTCACTTTGCCGCCCCCCTTGGTCCCTGTCACTTAGCTTCTTATGGGAACGTCAGTGACGTCACAGCCTCCCGCAGTGCCCTAGGCTGCTACGCACTCTGTGACAGCCCTGACTGGGTAGGGGCCCAGGCCCGGGCATGCCATGCAGCCAGCAAGGCTGCTGCTGGACTGACGTCACCGTCCCTGAACAGGCCAGGGGTCCTCGGGTGCCAACACGGGTCCTGGCACTTACTGCCTGGAAGCCCTCCTAGACCCCACTGTGAGCATGAAATAAAACACCGTCCTTGTGGAATCCGCGAGGCCTCCTGAGTCAGCTTGGCCTAAGGGTGCCACAGTAGCTGAAAGGGAGAGGTTTTCAGGCCTCAAGGCCTTTTCATAACTCTCACAAGTGGCTCCTCCTCCTCCTACAAGTGGCTCCTCCTCCTCCCACAAGTGGCTCCTCCTCCCACAAGTGTCTCCTCCTCCCACAAGTGGCTCCTCCTCCTCCCACAAGTGGCTCCTCCTCCCACAAGTGTCTCCTCCTCCCACAAGTGGCTCCTCCTCCTCCTCCAAGTGGCTCCTCCTCCTCCTCCAAGTGGCTCCTCCTCCCACAAGTGGCCCCTCCTCCTCCCACAAGTGGCTCCTCCTCCCACGTGTCTCCTCCTCCTCCCACAAGTGGCCCCTCCTCCCACAAGTGTCTCCTCCTCCTCCCACAAGTGGCTCCTCCTCCCACAAGTGGCTCCTCCTCCTCCCACAAGTGGCTCCTCCTCCTCCTCCAAGTGGCTCCTCCTCCTCCTCCAAGTGGCTCCTCCTCCTCCCACAAGTGGCCCCTCCTCCTCCTCCAAGTGGCCCCTCCTCCTCCTCCAAGTGGCTCCTCCTCCTCCCACAAGTGGCTCCTCCTCCTCCCACAAGTGGCTCCTCCTCCCACAAGTGGCTCCTAACCCTAACCCTAACCCTCCTCCTCCCACAAGTGGCTCCTCCTCCCACAAGTGGCTCCTCCTCCTCCCACAAGTGGCTCCTCCTCCTCCTCCAAGTGGCTCCTCCTCCTTCCACAAGTGGCTCCTCCTCCTCCCACAAGTGGCCCCTCCTCCTCCTCCAAGTGGCTCCTCCTCCTCCTCCAAGTGTCTCCTCCTCCTCCAAGTGGCTCCTCCTCCTTCCACAAGTGGCTCCTCCTCCTCCCACAAGTGGCCCCTCCTCCTCCTCCAAGTGGCTCCTCCTCCTCCAAGTGGCTCCTCCTCCTCCCACAAGTGGCTCCTCCTCCCACAAGTGGCTCCTCCTCCTCCTCCAAGTGGCTCCTCCTCCTCCAAGTGGCTCCTCCTCCTCCCACAAGTGGCCCCTCCTCCTCCTCCAAGTGGCTCCTCCTCCTCCAAGTGGCTCCTCCTCCTCCCACAAGTGGCTCCTCCTCCTCCCACAAGTGGCTCCTCCTCCCACAAGTGGCTCCTCCTCCTCCTCCCACAAGTGTCTCCTCCTCCTCCTCCCACAAGTGGCTCCTCCTCCTCCCACAAGTGGCCCCTCCTCCTCCCACAAGTGGCTCCTCCTCCTCCCACAAGTGGCTTCTCCTCCTCATCTTCCTACACTCCTCTTGCTCCTCCCACTGGGACTGAACCCAAAGGCATCTCTTCAGTGGGGTGGTCCCTGCCTAGGGAAAGCCGGTGCCTCCAGCCCTCTAGTGCCCCTTCTGTTATGGCGTGTCTCCTGTGAAGTCTCCGTCATCCCCAAGGTCAAGTATGCTTGGCTCAATGATTCTGTGTGCCCTGCATCACTTTGCTAGCAGGACAGGGATTGGCCTCCAGTCTTCAGTCCCTCATCCCCAAAGCCCAGACTAGAACTTGACAGATGGACCTGGGGCCCCTCCCGGAGCCGGGCTTTCTGGAGTGTTCTCGTTTGCTAACATCTGCCTCCCTCGGCAACCTTTCCTGTGTAATGGAACAGGTCCAGAAGAGCCATGTGGGCTGACGCAGTAAGGCCTCCAGGCATCTGTGCCGTGACGTGAGCAGGGTGAGCTGCAGGGCGGGATATCCATGCCTTGCCTAGTGGCCCGGGCACTGCCATCACAGGGAGGCTTGGCCACCAACCGACATGGCTGCCCCATGGTGGGAAGGGTCAGGTGGAGGACTCTGCCACCCACTCTTGGGTAACACCCCCAAAATGAACGAAGGAATGACCTCTGTCCTGTTTTAGCATCACGGGAGCCACACTGGGGCCTAGGATCCTGCCCGGCTGCAGGGCTCTGGATGGGGCGTCACATCCTGCCCCCTGAGGGTGTGGCGGGGAGTCGATGTCACACAGCTGAGCCACAGGGCCCGGGGACGTGGTGAAAGCCTTCCCCAGGTCCCAAGTGCCCACAGCCCCTGCCCCATCCAAGCCCCAGAAATGCAGCTCACTCCAGCCCTTCAGTGCGGGCCCGCTCTCAAGCCCATCCGTCACCTCCCAGCACTCCCACATTCCCAAAACCTTGTGTTCCCCGTCTCTTTGGTCTCCAGAACTGTCATTAAAGAAAGAAGGGGCGGGGCACAGTGGCTCACGCCTGTCATCCCAGCACTTTGGGAGGCCGAGGCGGGCAAATCACCTGAGGTCAGTTTGAGACCAGCCCGGGAAACATGGTGAAAGCTCATCTCTACTAAAAATACAAAAATTAGCTGGGTGTAGTGGCGTGCGCCTGTAATCCCAGCTACTCAGGAGGCTGAGGCAGGAGAATCGCTTGAACCCGGGAGGCAGAGGTTGCAGTGAGCCAAGATCAAGCCATTGCACTCCTGCCCGGGCGACAGAGTAAAACTGTCTCAAAAAAAAAAAAAAAAAAGAAAAGAAAAGAAAAAGAAAGAGAAGGTTAAATAGGTGTTAAGAAGCATGGCTGTCACATAGCTATAAAATGAGCATGTGTTCATGTCTCCTGGGCTGAGCACTATCCCCCAAAAGAACACTGTCCAGGCCAGGCATGGTGGCTCACGTCTGTAATCCCAGCACTTTGGGAGGCGGAAGCGGGGGTGGATCATGAGGTCGGGAGATCAAGACCGTCCTGCCCAACATGGAGAAACCCTGTCTCTACTAAAATACAAAAAATTAGCTGGGTGTGGTGGCAGGCGCCTGTAGTCCCAGCTACTCGGGAGGCTGAGGCAGGAGAATCCAGAAGAATTACTTGAACCTGGGAGGCGGAGGTTGCAGTGAGCCAAGATCACGTCACTGCACTCCAGCCTGGTGACACAGCAAGACACTGTCTCAAAAAAAAAAAAGAAGACACTGTCCTAAGCCCTAGAGCCTGGGGATGCAAATTTATTTGGAAATGGGATCATTACAGATGAAATTCAGCCAAGGGTCTTTAGACAAAGTCACTGTGGGTAAGGGCAGGCCCTGAATCCAATGACCAGTGTCCTTACAGGAGAAGAGAGAGGCAGATTTGGGACACAGAGGGAAAGGCCACATGAAGGTGGAGGTAGAGACGAGAGAGGATCACGGCCGAGGTGCCCGGAGCCGGCAGCTCCACAGCAGGAAAGAGAATTGGCAGGTTCTTCCTCAGAGCCTCAGAGAGAACCAACCCTGTTGACACCTTGATTTCAGACCAGTGTTTTTGTTTGTCTGTTTTGTTTACACACACACAGCACTGCAATTTCAGACTTCCGGTTTCTAAAACTTTGAGAGAATAAATTTCTGGCTGTTTTATATTTATTTATTTATTTATTTATTTTATTTTTTTGAGACCGAGTGTCACTCTGTTGCCCAGGCTGGAGTGCAATGGTGCAATCTTGGCTCACTGCAACTTTCTCCCGAGTTCAAGCGATTCTCCTGCCTCAGTCTCCTGAGTACCTGGCACAATCTCAGCTCACCGCAGGCTCCGCCTCCCGGGTTCACGCCATTTTCCTGCCTCAGCCTCCCGTGCAGCTGTGACTACAGGCGCCCGCCAGCACGCCCGGCTAATTTTTTTTGTATTTTTAATACAGACTTTCACCGTGTTAGCCAGGATGGTCTCGATCTCCTGACCTCGTGATCCGCCTGCCTCGGCCTCCCAAAGTGCTGGGATAACAGGCATGAGCCACTGTGCCCAGCCCCTGGCACTATTATTTTTATTTTTATTTTTTTAAGAGACAGGGTCTCACTCTGTGGCCCAGACTCGGGTGCAGTGATGCAATCATGGCTCACTGCAGCCTCGACCTCCTGGGATCAAGGGATCCTCCCCCTTCTCAGCTTCCCAAGTAGCTGGGACTATAGACATGCACCACCACACCTAGCTAATTTTTAAATTTTTCTGTAGAGACAGTGGTTTTTTTCGTTTGTTTGTTTGTTTGTTTGAGACAGAGTTTCACTGTTGTTGCCCAGGCTGGAGTGTAATGGCACGATCTCTGCTCACCGCAACCTCCGCCTCCCGGGTTCAAGCAATTCTCGTGCCTCAGTCTCTCAAGTAGCTGAGATTACAGGCATGCACCACCATGCCCAGCTAATTTTGTATTTTTAGCAGAGACGGGGTTTCTCCATGTTGGTCAGGCTGGTCTCAAACTCCCGACCTCAGGTGATCCGCCCACCTTGGCCTCCCAAAGTGCTGGGATGACAGGCGTGAGCCACCACGCCTGGCCCAAGACAGCGTTGATTGCTTGAGTCCTAGTCTCAAGCAGTCCTCCCCACCTCAGCCTCCCAAAGTACTGGGATTATAGGCAAGAGCCACTGAACTCAACCCTGACATGTTGATAGCGACAGGAGGCAGCCAAATGCATAGGCAGATAGGGCGGGTCCCTGGTGAAACCTCACCTCCAAGCCGAAAAAATCAGTCTGAAGCCTGAAAGACAGAACTGCTGGTCTGGGATGAAACCCGAGACCCAGAGCGAGAATTTCTGTTCCTGTTTGCCTGCCCTTTCCTGATGGATTCTTTCCGAATAATGCTTTTAGTTTATTATTGTTGTTATTATTATTATTATTATTATTATTATTATTATTATTTTGAGAGAGAAAGCCTCACTCTGTCACCCAGGCTGGAGTGCAGTAGCACAATCCTGGCTCACCGCAACCTCTACGTCCTGGTACAAGCGATTCTCATGCCTCAGCCTCCCCAGTAGCTGGGATTACAGGCGAAGGCGAACGCCACCACACCCAGCTATTTTTTGTATTTTAGTAGAGATAGGGTTTCGCCATGTTGGCCAGGCTGGTCCCAAACTCCTGATCTCAGATGGTGATCTGCCTGCCTCAGCCTCCCAAACTGTTGGGATTACAGGCATGAGCCACAACACCCAGCCTGAATAATGCTTTTAACCAGTCGAATGTTGCATTCTCTAATACTACCTATGACCTGCCCCTCCCCAATACTGAGCCCATAAAAGCCCTGGACTCAGCCACATTGAGGGGACTTTCCTGCTTTTAGGTAGGGGGACCACCCCCACGTCACCTCTCTGCTGAAAACTGTTTTATCACCCAATAAACCCCCACCTATTTTATCACTCAATAAAATCTCCATCCTCACTCTTCGATTGCCAGTGTATCCCCATTCTTTGTGGGTGCAGGACAAGAACTTGGGAACCAGTGTGCAAGCCAGACTCAGCCTGGGTGCGGTGAGTGGGCAAGCTGTCTCTGCAGCAGGTATCGTGGCCCAGCAAGGCCCAGGTGGGGCGTCATCGGCTGGAGGTCCCTGGCTTGCAAGGTGACTGAGAATAAAATTGTTCATCAATTTTAAGTCACTAACTTTGTGGTAATTTGTTCTGGCAGCCCTAGGAATGAGGACAGTGTGTCAAAGTTCATTTAACTAATTAACTTAGCTGGGTGTGGTGGCTCAGGCCTGTAATGCCAACACTTCGGGAGGCCCAGGCAGGTCCTGAGGTCAGGAGTTCAAGACCAGCCTGGCCAACATGGAGATACCCCGTCTCTACGAAAAATACAAAATTAACTGGGCATGGTGGCGCATGCTTGTAGTTCCAGCTACTTGGGAGGCTGAGGCAAGAGAATCACTTGAACCCGGGAGGCGGAGGTTGCAGAGAACCGAGATCTCGCCACTACACTCCAGCCTGGGTGACAGAGCAAAACTCCATCTCAAAAAAAAAAAAAAAAAGACTGACCACAGTGGCTCATGCCTGTAATCCCAGCACTTTGGGAGGCCGAGGCAGGCGGATCACCTGAAGTTGGGAGTTTCAGACCAGCCTAACCACCAACATGGAAAAACCCTGTCTCTACTAAAAATACAAAATTAGCCAGGCGTGGTGGCCCATGCCTGTAATCCCAGCTACTCGGGAGGCTGAGGCAGGAGAATTGCTTGAACTCAGGAGGTGGAGGTTGCAGTGAGCCAAGATTGAGCCATTGCACTCCAGCCTGGGAAAAAAAGTGAGACCTTGTCTCAAAATAAAATAAAATTAAATTAAAATTAAATAAAATAAAAAATAAATCACACGAGGCCATAAAATGAAGCTCGTGTCAGCAAGTGTGGTCCAATTATTTACATAGGTGCAGAAAGAGTGCAAATACCCCATATAGGCCACCTTACATTTGCTTTGCTGGAAGTTTTCATAAGAAATATCAGATTGGGGCTGGGTGCAGTGGCTCATGCCTGTAATCCCAGCACTTTGGCAGGCTGAGGCAGGTGGATCACTTGCGGTCGGAAGTTCGAAACCAGCCTGATCAACATGGTGAAACTCTGTCTCTACTAAAAATACAAAAATTGCCAGGTGTGGTGTCTCATGCCTGTAATCGCAGCACTTTGGGAGGCCAAGGCGGGCGGATCACGAGGTCAGGAGATCAAGACCATCCTGGCTAACACGGTGAAACCCCATCTCTACTAAAAATACGAAAAAAAAATTAGGTGGGCGTGTTGGCACGTGCCTGTAGTCCCAGCTACTCGTGTGGCTGAGGCAGGAGAATCACTTGAACCCAGAAGGTAGAGGTTGCAGTGAGCCAAGATCGCACCACTGCGCCAGCCTGAGTGACAGAGCAAGACTCCGTCTCAAAAAAACAAAACAAAACAAAACAAAAAATAGCTGGGGGTGGTGGCAGACGCCTGTAATTTCAGCTACTCGGGAGGCTGAGGCAGGAGAATCGCTTGAACCCAGGAGGCGGAGGTTGCAGTGAGCTGAGATCACACCATTGGACTCCAGCCTGGGCGACAAAAGTGAAACAGTCTCAAAAAAAAAAAAAAAAAAAGAAAAGAAAAGAAATATCAGAGTGGACCTGTATTGTTTGCTTCTTTGCAGAGGCAAGAAACGCAATACCTATAGTTTGGGTCAATTTCAATGTTCCTGGGTCTGCCAGGAAATCACCTTCCTGGTCACCTGCAAGGCCTGGGTTCTGCACCCTCAGGAGGATTTGCACGCACTCCTTCATAACAGCAACCCAAGGTCCGCAGCAGCGGCTGGTCATCCCCAGTGAAAGAGCAGAACTCTCCATATGACAACCTAGACAAGGCCCTGATGGCCTAACCAATTTCGTCCAATTGTATTCTGTAAAAGGAGAAGAGTCTCTTAACTGAATCTATGTGCTGTGGTTTGAAAGTGTCCCCCAGAGTTCATGGATTGCAAACCTGATCCCCAGTGTGGCAGTATTGGAGGGGGGACTTTTTTTTTTTTTTTTGAGATGGAATCTCACTCTGTCATCCCAGGCTGGAGTGCAATGGTGTGATCTTGGCTTGTCACAACCTCTGCCTCCCAGGTTCAAACAATTCTCCTGCCTCAGCCTCCCGAATAGCTGGGATTACAGGCCTGTGCCACCACGCCTGGCAAATTTTGTATATTTAGAGAGACGGGGTTTCTCCATGTTGGTCAGGCTGGTCTTGAACTCCTGACCTCATGATCCGCCCGCCTCCACCTCCCAAAGTGCTGGGATTACAGTTGTGAGCCACCACACCTGGCCAGAGGTGGGACCTTTAAGAGGTGATTAGGTCTTGAGGGCTTCGCCCTCATGAAGGGATTAAAGCCATTATTTCGGGAATTGATTCCTTATAAAAGGATGACTTTGGCCCCTTTCCGTCCAGCCACATAAAGCCTCCTGGCATGTTATGTGGCAGCAAGAAAGTCCTCATGAGATGTGGCCCCTCCCTTTTGGACGTCCAAATCTCCAGAACCAATAAATCCATTTATTATCAATTACCCAGTCTGTGGCATTATAGCAGGACAAAATGAACTAAGACATTGTAGGGTCCAGCCCTATGGGGCTTAGCGGTTGTTCTCCCCGTATGCAGAGATGAGAGATTGTGATAAATAAAGACACAAGACAAAGAAATAAAGAGAAAACAGCTGGGCCCGGGGGACCACTACCATCAAGACGCAGAGACTGGTAGTGGCCCCGAACGGCTGGGCGTGCTGATATTTATTGCATACAAGACAAGGGTGCAGGGTAAAGAGGGTGAATCTTCTAAGTGATTGACAAGGTGAAGGAAGTCATGTGATCATAGGACGGGGGCCCTTCCCTCTTAGGTAGCTGAGCAGAGAGAGAAGGCAGCAAATGTCAGCGTTTTCTTCTATGCACTTATAAGAAAGATTAAAGACTTTAAGACTTTCACTATTTCTTCTACCGCTCTCTACTACGAACTTTAAAGAGGAATCAGGAGTACGGGAGGAGCATGAAAGTGGACAAGGAGCGTGACCACTGAAGCACCACAGGGAGGGGTTTAGGCCTCTGGATGACTGCGGCCAGGCCTGGATAATATCCAGCCTCCCACAAGAAGCTGGTGGAGCAGAGTGTTCCCTGACTCCTCCAAGGAAAGGAGACTCCCTTTTGTGGTCTGCTAAGTAACGGGTGCCTTCCCAGACACTGGTGTTACGGCTTGACCAAGGAGCCCTCAAGCGGCCCTTACGTGGGCGTGACAGAGGGCTCACCTCTTGCCTTCTAGGTCACTTCTCATAATATCCCTTCAGCACCTGACCCTATACCCACCAGTTATTTCTTGGTTATATTAGCAATGCAACGAAGAGTAATATTAAAAGCTAATGATTAATGTTTATAATAATGATTGATAATTGTCCATGGTCATCTCTATCTAATTTGTATTATGACTATTCTTATTCTAACTATTTTCTTTATTATACTGAAACAGTTTCTGCCTTCAGTCTCTTGCCTCAGCACCTAGGTAATCCTCTGCCCACAAGACACCATGCAAATACCTATGTTGCCATGAAAAATGAGGAGGCTCAGTAAGAGCCTCTGAGAATCAAGGGCAGGAGGTGAAAGGACAAATCTCTGGGGAATCTCCAAGATCATGTATTTATTTTATTTAGAGACAGAGTCTCGCTCTGTTACCCAGGCTGAAGTCCGGTGGTACAATTAAAGCTCACTGCAGCCTAGACCTCTTGGGCTCAAGTGATCCTCCTGCCTCAGCCTCCTGAGTAAGTGGGACTGTAGGCTCTCACCACCATGCCCAGCCAATTTTTAATTTTTTGGTAGATATGGGATCTCACTATGTTGCCCAGGCTCAAGTTTTTTTTTTTTGAGACAGAGTCTTGCTCTGTTATAGCCTAGGCTGGAGGGCAATGGCGTGATCTCAGCTCACTGCAACCTCCGCCTCCTGGGTTCAAGCGATTCTCCTGCCTCAGCCTCCTGAGTAGCTAGGATTGCAGGCGCCCGCCACCACGCCCAGCTAATTTTTGTATTTTTAGTAGAGACCATGTTGGCCAGGCTGGTCTCGAACTCCTGACCTCAGGTGATCTGCCCACCTCGGCCTCCCACAGTGCTGAGATGACAGGCGTGAGCCACCATGCCCAGCAGAGGGTTTCAGTTTCTATCAGGATGTTTTCTCATATCTAAAACTATCTTGGGCCGGGCGCCATGGCTCACACCTGTCATCTCAGCACTGTGGGAGGCCGAGGTGGGCGGATCACCTGAGGTCAGGAGATTGAGACCAGCCTGGCCAACATGGTGAAATCCCGTCTCTACTAAAAATACAAAAATTAGCTGGGCGTAGTGGCGCACGCCTGTAATCCCGGCTACTTGGGAGGCTAAGGCAGGAGAATCACTTGAACCCAGGAGGCGGAGGTTGCAATGAGCTGAGATCGCGCCATTGCACTCCAGCCTGGTGACAGAGCGAGACTCAGTCTCAAAAAAAAAAAAAAAAAAAGAAAAGAAAAGAAAATCAGCCAGGGTGGTGGTGTGTGCTTGTTGTCCCAGCTACTCAGGAGGCTGAGGTGGGAGGATCATTTGAGTCCTCAACCTCACTTGAGCCTCAGGCCTGGGCAACAGAGCGAGACCTTATCTCTAAAAGACAAACAAACAAGACCGGGTGCAATGTCTCACGCCTGTAATCCCAGCACTTTGGGAGGCCGAGGCGGGCGAATCACGAGGTCAGGAGATCGAGACCATCCTGGCTAACGTCGTGAAACCCCATCTCTACTAAAAATACAAAAAATTAGCTGGGCGCAGTGGCGGGCGCCTGTAGTCCCAGCTACTTGGGAGGCTGATGCAGGAGAATGGCGTGAACTCGGGAGGCAGAGCTTGCAGTGAGCCAAGACAGCGCCACTGCACTCCGGCCTAGGCGAAAGAGCGAGACTCCGTCCCAAAAAAAAAAAAAAAAAAATCAAGGGGTGCAACTGTTCCTTAACCCCGTAGTCACCTGTACCCATCTAGGGACTAAGCTGGGCAGAGAACTACAGAACTGAAGGAGGGGAAGGCTCTTAGGTCAGCCACTCAATCACAGCCAGCGAGGCTTGTCCTCCCACACACGGGATCAGCATCAGATGGGATGGCCACACACCTGGGAGAGGCGGCTGCACATGGTGGCCATGGCCTGGCTGGCCCTTTACTGCTGGTTTTTTTCTTTTTTTGAAATGCAGTTTCGCTCTTGTTGCCCAGGCTGGAGTGCAATGGCGCGATCTCAGCTCACTGCAACCTCCGCCTCCCGGGTTCAAGCAATTCTCCTGCCTCAGCCTCTCGAGTAGCTGGGATTACAGACACCTGCTACCACGCCCGGCATATTTTTGCATTTTTAGTAGAGACGGGGTTTTGCCATGTTTGCCAGGCTGGTCTCGAACTCCTGACCTCAGGTGGTCCACCCACCTCGGCCTCCCAAAGTGCTGGGATTACACGCACGAGCTACTGCACCTGGCCCCTTCTCTGCTGTTGAGGAGCCCAGGAGACCTTTCCTTGTGGAGGAACAAGGAATAGTGAGTTGCAGGCTTTGCTCCTACTCAGGGAACCACCCTCTGGGGTCAGTGTGGGGCATCAGGTCCGGCTCCACTCCTGCCTTCCGGTGGAGGATGGAGTCTCCTCCAAATTCCTCTTCGGCAGGGTTTCACGCTTCAGAGCCTCTGGCCACTTGCTGTGCAGCTGATGGTGGTGGGCACCCTGGCCCCAGCAGGCCCTGCGTGGTGGGCTATCCTGCCTCCCAGGGGCCCAGCTTTGGCCCTGGACTCAGCCCTCGGAAACTGTAAGTGAGCAGTGCTCAAGGCCTTGGTCCCAAGGCACCTTCCCGCCATTATTATTCTGACCCCTGCCCCAGTTCCTAGTGGGCATAGGCAGGAAGCTCACGGAGACTTCAAAAGGCAGCGGATTCCTCACTCAGGCTTGTGCACCTTGCTCCTCTGCAGCCTGGGGGAGTGCGGCTCATGTGTGGTACAGAGCAGAGGCTCCATGGATGCCTTTGATCGCTGCCTTATGGGAGGGAAGACAGAAGAAGCTGGGAGGTAGCTCTACCAAGCCTGCAGCCCAGGGTGGACAGGAGAGGGCAGGCCCCAAGCACCGGTGCTGATGGGGGTGGTGGCAGAGCGATGAGGGGAAGGGGGCAAGCATGAGACCAGGAGCCCTGTTGCCCATAGCTATGCCAGCAACACCACCCGCCTTGGCCCATCCTTGTCCTCGTCCTCCCTCAGAAGTTTTCTTCTTTTACCAGGCGACTTCTGAAGCTCACACTCAACCTGCAGCCCCCACCCCCTAGAGCCCTCAGTACCTGCAATCCCCAAAGGGAAGCAGCCGGGTCAGCTGGACAAGGGCCCAGCTTCAGGCGGCAGCATCCTGGAAGGCTGGAGCTGGCAGTGGCCTCTGCCCTCAGAGCTGGGTGGTCCTGAGCCCCCCTGGGAGCTGGCCTGCCCCTGATGTTTGATGGAGCCCAGACCAGAGGCTTTCCGGGTCACGGGGGCTGCTTCTTCCTCCGATGGTCCTGCCAAGACAGGACGGAGTAGAAGCGGGAAGGAAGAGCAGGCCTTCAAAGGCCCGTGTCCAGGCCAACTCAAGGACAATCAGAAAGGGCCTCCGGAGAGCTTGGGCAGCAGCAACAGACCCACCATCCCCGGTGCCTGCACGCTCCCTGCAGCTGCAGGGGCCCCTCTGCAGAAGTGGGGCCTCTTGCCTGGGAGAATGGGCCTTGCTGCCAGGCCCGTCATACTGATCACAGTTCGGTGTCCTGCCTCCCTGGGGTGGTGGCCCATGAGGTGAAGAAAGCCAGGCTCCTACCTTGGCATGGCCTCTCCCAGCACTTTCTTCCAGATCCTTGCTGCCAGGCTCAGGGGCTCCTCTGTTAGTTCCTTTGCAGCTCCAGCCCTTTTTGTGGGAACCCAAGAACCATCCAGCCCAGGACAGGCCATGGTCAGTGCCAAGGTCCTGCTCCCTGCAGATGCCAACACATACAGGCCCAGGCTGCTCAGGGCCAGGGGCAGTGTGCCAGCAGCCCAGGGAGAAGGCAGCTGTAGCCAAGTCTGCCTAAAGAAAGGGTTTGGGGCCTTTGGGGGTCTGATTGCAGGAGGAGTTGTCACTGAGAGGCTGGAGGCTCAGGGGAGGGGGTAATGCTCAGGCCAAACGGTCCTGATGGGCTAAAACCTTAAACTCTGTTTCTTCTGAGTCCCCCTCACTGAGTACCCCGGTGCCTGCACACCACCAACCCCCTGGTGTAAATCCCTAGCAGGAAACTCCTGGGAAGCTAGCAGGCAAACAGTCATTCCAGGGCTAAGGGTGGACAGGGAGCTCAGCACATCGCAGCCCCATCCGACTGACCTTCATGCCCTTGAGAGGTGCTCGTGGAGCAGTGGCCTTGCCAGGAAGCGGCTCCTCTACTCCTCTGACCACCGAAGCTGGTAGCTCGTGTGGGCCCAGAGAACCCAAGGCAGTTCCAAGAAGTAATGTGGGGGAGTCTGGGCTCAGAGGGCATGACTGTACGATCCGTGAGACCAGCCTGTGGTGGGTAAGGATTTGCCCAGGGCCTGGGGAGAGGTGGCCCCTGTTAAACAGGCCAAGCCATGGCTCTAGTTCAGGGAAGCATCCATACAGAGAGACGTGTTCAAAGAATTAATGCCAACTCATTAAATAAAAATGTTTTATTATGCAAACCACATGTAGGTCCCAGGCTCAAGGGCTTACCCTACAGCCCCCACCGGTCCCTGGCTCCAAGCCTACTCCTTGCCTTGCCCGCCCTGGAGAGCCAGGGTCTTCTATGGAGTGTGTAAGTGTCCACGAGTGTACCGCTGCGCAGGCCTCCTGGGCTGCAGGCACTCAGGCATGATGGCAGCATTGAGGGAAAGACAGGTGTTGGGGAGCGGGGTCCCCACCTGCCCAGGCTCAGGAGTCACAGGGGTCTGCACAGTCCTTTCTGCTGTGGAACACGTGATAGATGCTGGTAGGGGGGAACATAGCAACAGCGCCGAGCAGAGAGCCCACCTGGATGGCCACGCCAGCTGCCAGCAATGCTGGCCGGCCCCCGCCATGCAGCAGGGAGCTGGCTGCCACCTTCACGTAGGAGAACACGCCAAGACACAGCACCCACGACAGCACCTGAGGGGGACACAGCACCAGCTGAGCGTGAGATGTGCCTGCTCCAGGGCAACGCCCCCTGCCCCACTTCATGTCCCCCTGTGCTCACCACGAGGACCACCCCTGCTGAGGTGCCCACCAGGGGCGGGCAGGGGCTCAGGACTGCCAGCGCCATCAGGTAGCCCCCACAGAGCACGCCCAGCAGAGAGAGGCCGCCCAGCCCCGCCAAGGACCTGCAGTGAGTGAGCAGAATGTCAGGGCTGACTGCGCCAGGACCTGGCTCCCAGCCCTGAGTTCCACCCGCACAGGGGCTGGGGGTCCTTGTGTACCTGCACAGCACACCCATGGCCAGGAAGCAGGCCAGGGGATTGGCAGCACTGCCCAGCACCACAGCCAGGTGGTAGGCCAGACGCCCGTAGGGTAAGCAGGAAAAGCTCTGCACGGCAGGCAGCACGCCGTTGGTCAGCGCGTTGGTGGCGGCCAACAGGCCCAGCAGGCAGGCACTGCGGGCTGAGAAAAGCTGATAGGCCTTAGGGTCTGGACCAGGAGTGGTGGCTGCTGCCTGGCTTGGTGGCTCTTGCAATGGTGAGGCCTCTTCTACCTCTTCCTCTGCTCCTAGGGCTCCCACCTGGAGGCCTGATCCTAAGTCCCCTGTGGGTACAGATGGTGGTGGCGGCAACAGCAGCAGGAGACCCTGGAAGGCAGCAGCTGAAGCAACCAGAAGAGCAGTCAGTGCCCAGAAGAAGGTGCTGGCGGGAAAACGCTCAAGGAAGTCGAGCGGGGGGCCAGGGGTGCCGTTGATAGGGGCTGGCGGGCACTCGAGGCGGCCCACACCCTGCGCTAGGGCCAACACGCAGGGCAGCAGGGCACTCAGGCCTTGACCCAGGAAGAATGACCGTAAGAAGCGAGGTGGCAGGTGGCTCAAGAAGGGCAGGAAAGTGACATTAGAGGCACAGCATGCCAGTGCCAGCACAAAGGCCAGTGCTAGGAAGGCCACGGAATGCAACTGTCCTGCCACCGGGGCCACATGGTGCCACAGAGAGGCCAGCAGGGCTGTGCCCACCATGCCCAGCACCTGCACCACCCGGATGGGGACCTGCTCATCCTTTCCTGGGGCCAGCCTCCTCCAGAGGGTCACCACCAGCAGACCCAGGTTCCCCAGCGCCACAAGCACAGAGACGTAGGAGGGGAGGCTCCAACCTGCAGGGAAGAGAGAAGGCTATGTCAGGGGCATGATGCCCAAGGGAAGAAGAGTGCCAAAGCCCACCTTCCTGGGCACACCTGCACCTCCTCCCACTCACCCTCTGGAAGCTCTTTGACCACCACAGGTAGCTCCACCCAGATCCCATTGACCGCAGCCCAGGAGCCCATGCCGAAGAGAGCCACCAGCAGGTGGGTCAGCACCGGACGGGCGGGCGTGGGTGCTGCCATTCAGCCCAAAGCTGGGCCCTTCCAGGTCAGGGCAAAGGTCACAGCCAGTTCTTTTCCCACCTAGGGCCAGAGACGCTTTAGCTCTCCTGAGAACTGAAGACCTCTTCTAGCTTGAAAGAAACAGAGAAGCAGGTAGGATGCAGAGCCGAACTCCGAACAGGGTGAGACCAGGGGAACTGGGGGAGCCCCGGGCAGGAGTGGAGATGGGGAGGATTGGCTAAAACGTACCCAGCAGCACCGCCCGCCAGCGTCGGGACCGCCGGTAGGTAGGGAAGCAGGAAGCCGGCCCGAGTCGCTGCGGCCCCAGGGGAGGAGGCCGAAGGAGCGAGTGTAGCCCTCCTCTCCAGAGAGAGGCGGGGCTGGAGTCACCGCAACCACCACCCCAAGCCGGACGCCGGGAAAGGGCGCCTACCAGCAAGAGCCACGCACGCCCCACGGCTTCACGGTGCCCGCGACCGCAGGAGCCAAGTCAGATCCTAGGGGAGTGGCCGGGACGGCTCTGCTCGGAGGAGCGCCGCCCTCTCGCTAGCCTCAGGTGGGCAACCCGGGAGCCGTCCGGTCCCTGCGCCTGCCGGTCCCGCGCCCGGTGCGCTTCCGCTCCAGTGCCGGCTTCCCGCCACGCCAGGACACCGCCGTCCGGCCCAGGGACGCCACCTCAGCCCAGAGCGCGCACGACCCAGCAGCAGCCACGACCCGACTCACCCGTGGCGGCTCCGGGCCCGCCCCCGGCATGGCCACGACCGGAAGTTCCGCCCCGGAAGCGGGTCGGCGGGCGGGCGCTGAGAGGAGCCGGGGGGTGTCGGTCTATAAGCCTTGCCCGTTCCGCTCCCTGGGGCTTCCCCGAGCGCCGTTGGTGGTCATGGCTGCTCCAGCCTCCGGGCAGGTCCGACGCAGAGCCCGGGCAGCGCCGCGGCCCCGCAAGGCCGAGGACTGGTGGTGGGACCGGCTGGCGCCGAGGGGCTCGGGGTACCACCTGCTGCAGTCCGACAACATGCTGCTGGTGCTGTCCGAACCCGGCCCCGCCCGGCCCCGCGCACAGCGACGCGCTGCCCGCCGCACTCCCCGGCAGCCGCCCCCGGGCCTCCGCGCCGCGGCCAAGCCCAAGGCCAGGCTCAGGCCCAAGCCAGCGCCCTCGCCCGCGGCCGCGCGCGCACCCGCACCTGCACCCACGCCCACGCCCGAGGAAGGGCAAGACGCGGGCTGGGGAGACCGCATTCCCTTGGAAATCCTGGTGCAGATTTTCGGGTTGTTGGTGGCGGCGGACGGCCCCATGCCCTTCCTGGGCAGGTAACGCTGCTGCCGGGCCCGCCGCCGAGCGTAGCGGCTTGGGCCAGACGTGGTCCGAGCGGTGGCCCGGGCGGGGGCGGAGGGCGAAAGCATCGGAGCGCGCACTCCTCCGTCCGAGAGCGCAACCCCTTAGGCGCCCAGTTGGAGTCCCAGGAGCCCGGCTTTGAGCCGGGGTGTCCACTGCGCTGCGAGAGGGGGGCATCGCCTACGGAGGGGCCGGCATCCTCAGCACGCTGTCCTCCCAGGGCTGCGCGCGTGTGCCGCCGCTGGCAGGAGGCCGCTTCCCAACCCGCGCTCTGGCATACCGTGACCCTGTCGTCCCCGCTGGTCGGCCGGCCTGCCAAGGGCGGGGTCAAGGCGGAGAAGAAGCTCCTTGCTTCCCTGGAGTGGCTTATGCCCAATCGGTGAGGGGTTCCCTCTCTTCCTTACCCCTGGCTCCAGGCTCCTTCTGTCTCCCTGCGCCAAGGTGTTGGGTGGGAAGGACTCGTGTGGGAACATTAGTGCAGCTCTGCCTCTGCTGTCGGCCCAGGTTTTCACAGCTCCAGAGGCTGACCCTCATCCACTGGAAGTCTCAGGTACACCCCGTGTTGAAGGTGAGAGCTCCAGGCTGCCCTGCACACCAGCTGTGACCCTCTGGGACTGTTCAGTACTCTAGGAAGTGGGTCAGGCACCTTGGGGGCCCAACGCTGCTCCGTGGGGATGTCTGCCTGCCTGCCTGGTTCTCTTTTCCTGCTGTTTCCTCCAGCAGGGAGGTATCAGAGGCGAGGACACCCAAGTAGGCCTGGCATGGGTAGAAAGGAGGTCACAGCTAAGGCGGTAGAGTGGGATTGGCACCAGCCACTTGTCTGTTTCCCTTGTGGATCTTAGCCTGTCCTCTCCCAACCCCAGCTGCCCCTCTGTCTCCCCGCAGCTGGTAGGTGAGTGCTGTCCTCGGCTCACTTTCCTCAAGCTCTCCGGCTGCCACGGCGTGACTGCTGACGCTCTGGTCATGCTAGCCAAAGCCTGCTGCCAGCTCCATAGCCTGGACCTACAGCACTCCATGGTAAGCCCTGTGTCCCAAGGGGCCCTAAAAAAACCCAGGCCGGGGTGACGGGTGCTCTTGTATTGGGGCCCCAGGTGGAGTCCACAGCTGTGGTGAGCTTCTTGGAGGAGGCAGGGTCCCGAATGCGCAGGTTGTGGCTGACCTACAGCTCCCAGACGACAGCCATCCTGGGCGCACTGCTGGTAGGTTGGCATTGGTGGGAGAAGAGGCAGATGCTGAGGTGGGGACTGCCAGGCCACTGACCCTGTGACCCCCCTCACCCCACCTCTGCAGGGCAGCTGCTGCCCGCAGCTCCAGGTCCTGGAGGTGAGCACCGGTATCAACCGTAATAGCATTCCCCTTCAGCTGCCTGTCGAGGCTCTGCAGAAAGGCTGCCCTCAGCTCCAGGTACCTGGCGCCCTGCCTCTCCCACCTGTCACACCCTCCCCCATCTACAGCCTGGGCCTTGCCCCCAGGTGCTGCGGCTGCTGAACCTGATGTGGCTGCCCAAGCCTCCAGGACGAGGGGCGGCTCCCGGACCAGGCTTCCCCAGCCTGGAGGAGCTCTGCCTGGCGAGTTCAACCTGCAACTTTGTGAGCAACGAGGTCCTGGGCCGCCTACTCCACGGCTCTCCCAACCTGCGCTTACTGGATCTTCGTGGCTGTGCGCGCATCACGCCGGCTGGCCTTCAGGATCTGCCATGTCGGGGTCAGTGGTTCTGGGTTGTGGCCAGGCACGTGAGGTGTGGGGGCCCTTGTGCTGTGCCAGGGTCAGCGGTCCTGGGTGGTGGCCAGGTGGGTGAGGTGTGGGGACCCTTGTTGCCCTGCAGCTTATGCTCACTCCTCTCACTGCAGAGCTGGAGCAGCTTCATCTGGGCCTGTATGGCACGTCAGACCGGCTGACTCTAGCCAAGGAGGGCAGCCCCTTGTTGACCCAGAAGTGGTGCCATACACTGCGAGAACTGGACTTGAGTGGCCAGTGGTTCAGTGAGAAGGACCTGGAGCAGGCCCTGGCTGCCTTCTTAAGCACCCCTGGAAGCTCACACCCAGCCCTGTGCTCTCTTAATCTCAGGGGCACCCGGGTCACACCAAGCACGGTCAGGTCAGCATCCCCTACCCCAGTCCCTGGAGCCAGTGTGGCTGTCACCACGTCTGCCTGGGGCCTGGAAGTTGTGTCCTGCCTGGCCTGAGACCTCCAAGGGTCAGAGGGGCATGCATACTGTCCAAGCCCCTGCGTGGGGTGGGCTTGAGGACACCAGGGGAAGTGGGCTTGGCCTTGGTGGCTATAGGTGGCAGAGCCAAGTGTGGAACACCAGCAGGCACAGCCTCCCTAGCCTGGCCCAGCCCTTCTGGGGCAACAGCTCAACTTCCTGTGGTCTGCCCTCCCCACAGCTCTGTGATCAGCAGCTGCCCAGGCCTGCTCTACCTCAACCTGGAGTCCTGCCGCTGCCTTCCCCGGGGTCTGAAGCGGGCCTACCGGGGCCTGGAGGAAGTCCAGTGGTGTCTGGAGCAGCTGCTCACCAGCCCCTCACCCAGCTAGGCAGCCACAGACCTGGGACACCTCAGCCAGCCTGCCCCCCTCACCTTTGCCCAATTTCAGATATTTGAGCATTTTGTTAAAATAAAACGTTTTTAGAAGTTTTGTGTGTGTGGTCCTCAGGGTAGGGTTGGACAACAGGTTATACCTGATGGAGCCACTGGGGCCACAGCCGTCCCAGAGCCTGTGTGTTGTGGGGTCAGGGTGGCCCCATGGGCTCTTGAGCCTGCAGGTGGCCATGCCTTTGCCTGCCCACTGCTGGGTCCAGTGTGTGTGTTCCGCCCTCGGGGACACTGGTGAGCTTGTCTGTGGTTGCATGTGGCAGGGGGGGGGGCCCGCCCAGCTGTGGGGCGCACTGAGGGGTCCCCGTCTGCAAATTTCTCTCCAGCTCAGGCCTGGGGTGTCCACCCTTCACATGAAGACTGAACAGGCCATACAGGGGGCCTCCAGTGGATGGACTGGCCAAGAAGTTAATGCTCGCTGCAGGACCTCACCCCACACTCCTTAAGAGGTGATCAACAGAGGAGCCCCTTCTAGAACCTACCCAGAACTTCTAGAACCCCTCCGTGGTCCACCCTGGGCCGCTCCCTGGCCTCGCTGCCCTGTCAGTCGCCTATGAGCTCCTCCTTCCTGGGCCTGTAGCCCTAGAGAATTTGCTCACCCAGGTAGGAGTGCCGCTGTGGGCAGTGGGCGGCGGCAGCGGAGGAGCGGCCAGGCTGACCACCTCTGCCTGACTCAGATGCCTAAGGGCCGGGCCGGCAGCCTGCCCACGACCTCCATCGGCTGGCGCTTCCAGCTCTGGTCCCTAGGACTCTCCTGCCCGGAGCGCCACCTGGCCAGGCGCCTCAAGAACAATAGCTTCTACCCATTCATGCAGCAGCAGCCAAACGGTGCGCGCGAGGCGGGGCGGGGGCGGGGGCGGGGGCGGGGGCGGGGCGGGGCGGGGCAGGGCAGGGAAGGGCGGGTCGGGGGAGGAGGGAGACGGGCCCGAGGCCTGAATGGGGCGGAGCCAGGTGGGCAGGGCCAGGGCGCTGGGTGGGGCCGGCCGGTGCTCCTGGGGACCGAGACGCCGCCTCCGCGAGCCTTGCGCGGACCCAGCTAGTACGGGCCAAGCCCTGGCACCGCCACCCCCGGCTGCGGGCAGGGCCGGGGCGTCCTCACGCACCGCGCCTCCCCCAGTCTTCGTGCTCGAGTACTACCTGGACACACTGTGGAAGGGGATGCTGCTCTTCATCATCAGCGTGGTCCTGGCCAGCTTCAGCTCCCTGAGAGAGGTGTGAGCTCCTGGGCCTGACCCCCACCGCCCTCCTCCCCTGAGGGCCGGCCCCGCGCCGCTCAGACGCTCCCCGTGGCGCCTGCAGGTGCAGAAGCAAGAGACCTGGGTCTTCCTCGTGTACGGCGTGGGCGTGGGCCTGTGGCTCGTGATCTCGTCGCTGCCGCAGCGCCGCCTGGTGCTGAACCACACGCGCGGCGTGTACCACTTCTCCATTCAGGGCCGCACCGTGTGCCAGGGCCCCTTGCACCTGGTCTACGTGCGCCTGGCGCTCAGCTCCGACGGTAACGGGCCGGGAGGGTGGGCCAGGGACGGGGAGGCCGCTTGGGAGGTCGGAGGGGCGGCCAGGCCTGCTAAGTCCGCTCTCCCCGCAGCCTACGGAAGGTGCTTCTTCCAGCTGGTCCTCGGCGGCCACAGGTTGGAGCCCCTGGTGCTGGTGCAGCTGTCGGAGCACTATGAGGTGGGTCCCGCCCAGACACGCGCCCTCCTCGGGACACGATGACACCGATCACTGTTTAAGGTCTTTGGGTGGGGCCGTTTCCGCACGCAGAGGGTAAATACAACACGGTCTTCGGTGCTCGGGGCCGTGGAGAGGGCGCCGGGGCTTCGGGCAGGACTGGGGATGCGGCCTGGTAGGGGAAGGAGACGCCTGGCCGGCGACTCGGGTCTGTCTTGTCCCGGCCCCAGTTGAGCGCCACCTGCTCCCACAGCAAATGGAATACTTGGGCCGTTACATCGCCCGGAAACTCAACATCAACTACTTCGACTACCTGGCCACCTCCTACCGGCACGTGGTTCGCCACTGGCCACCCCCTGGCACTGGCACTGTGATGCTGGGCAAGAACCCCATGGGTCACAAACCCAGCTCCTCTCAGTCCAGCTTGGAGGTGTGACTCTGAGGGCCTCCCCCACTCCGGGACTTCGTTCTCAGTAACCTCCCAGCCCCACTCTGGGGCAGATCAAATGTGAGTCCCACTCACTGGCCTTCCTTTCAATAAAGCTGCCTCAGCTTCCACACGGGTCATTTTAGGGGGCAGGGGAGGCCCTCTGGTGCCTAGGTCTTCCACTGTTGCGCACTCCTAGGACCTCAGAGAGCCTGTGCCTTCCAGCTGACTGAAGCAAACCCCACAGCTTGGTTCAAAGACAGAACAGCTGAGAGCAAGGGATGGCATATAGCCAGGCCTCTCAGGTTCCGCCCATCACTAGAGAGGCTGGGAACTCCGTCTCCTCTTAGCCAGCAGCACTTAAGTTGTCCTACCTGACCTCAGAGGTGCTGACCAATGCGTGGAATCCAGGAGTCAGAATCTGGCCCATTCTGGACCCCGTGCCTGCTGCTACTCCAACCAGCAATGGGGTGGGGTGCGGCCAGAGAACAAGCCCTGTGCCTGGGGTGCATGCTTGCCCAGTACCCACAAAGCTGCTGCTGCTTGCCTCCAGGGGGGTGGGCGCGAGAGTCCCGGGCCAGGGTGCAGGGCCTCCTAGGAGGGAGGATGTGCAGTGCCCTGATACCCACTTGCCGTGCCCACTGGAACCCCAGGCCCGCGCCCCTGACACCCACTCGCCGTGCCCACTGGAACCCCAGGCCCGCGCCCCTGACACCCGCTCACTGTGCCCGCTGGAACCCCAGGCCCGCACTACCCTGTCCAGTGGATCCCCCAGCTCTCACTGCAGCACCTGAGGCCTCCTGAGTGCTGGGGGCTGTTGTGGAAGCCGAGAAGGCTGTGGGCCATGGGGTCCCAGGGAAAGCAGCACCTGGCTCTCCGGATCTTCAGGCATTATCAGCTGAATGTCCCTGCAACCAGGAGCAGCTACATAATTTGCAGGGCTCCATGCCAAATGAAAATTTGGAGCCCATTGTTAGGAAGTTATTAAGTGGGGTGCAGTGGTGTATACTTGTAGTCTCAGCTGCTCAGGAGGCTGAGGTGAGAGGACAGCTTAAACCCAGGAGTTCAAGGCTAGCCTGGACAACATAGTAAGATCCTAGTCTCTAATAAAATAAACAATAAAAATAAAAATAAAGTTATTAAGAATTTCAAGATAGACTGGGCGTGGTGGCTCACGCCTGTCATCCCAGCACTTTGGGAGGCCGAGGTGGGCGGATCATCTGAGGTCAGGAGTTCGAGACCAGCCTGACCAACATGGTGAAACCCTGTTTCTACTAAAAATATATAATTAGCTGGGCGTTGTGGTTCATGCCTGTAACGTCAGCTACTCGGGAGGCTGAAGGAATAGAATCGCTTGAACCTGGGAGGCGGAGGTTGCAGTAAGCAGAGATCGAGCCATTGCACTCCAGCCTGGGCGACAGAGCGAGACTCCATCCCAAAACGACAACGACAACAACAACAACAGCAACAAAAATCCAAGTATGGGGACTTTCTGAGCCTGGGGCCCTGTGTGACTGCCCAGGTTGCAGGCTCATGAAGCCAGTTCTGCCTGGAACCATGACTTAGAGTCTCCACTTGATCCCCAATCCCAAGGCCGCTCAAAACTCACTCCCCAGCCCCTCTCTGGGCACACAGGCACCCTGGCCCCTTTCTGGGCACACAGGCACCCCGGCCCCTCTCTGGGCACACAGGCACCCCGGCCCCTCTCTGGGCATACAGGCACCCTGGCCCCTCTCTGGGGCAGGATCTGGGGGCTACTGAAGTGGCTTTAGGTAATCCCTGGGAGCAATTGTTATTAACAGCACAAGTGCAGGGACCCCCACTCCCCAGAAGATGGGGCTCAAGGTGTCCTACAGTGGCAGCACCAAACTTAGGTTTGGGTTGAGGGCTCAGTTTCACTCAGGCAGGCAAAGTCCCTCCTCCCTGGAGCTGGTGATCTAAGAGGAACCCAGAATGAAGAGTGGTTGGAGGGGCAGGGTCCCTCTGGCTGGGGAGCTTTGGGGGAAGGGCATCCCGGGCAGAGAGTATGCACAGCACAAGGGCGTGATACAGGATTGAGCTGGGTGTGCTGGAGAAGCTGCAAGGGGATTGGGCTGGTCAGAGTAGAGAGGACAAGGGAGAAGGAGGCCTGAGATGAGGTGGGAAGGGCGGGCAGCATCCTTGGAGGCCATAGCTCAGAGCTTTAGTCCTGTGTGCCATGGGAATCTGCTGGAGAGCTGTAAGCAGAGATGCACTAAGACCCAGGGAGGGAGTGGTGGGGAAAGGCCAGGAGGCTGCAGGAATTGTGCAGGAAAGGGAGCCGTAGGGGCAGAGGGGAACAGAGAGGAGCAAGGACCACAGGCAGTTCTGAGCTCCGGCTCCATGGATGGGATTTGCTGCTGGGCGGGAAGTGGGCTGGGAAGAAAAGTGACTCAGGGGAGTCCAGAGTTTCTGGCCTGGGCACTGGGGCTGGAGGCCATGGGGAGAGAGGTTGGCAGTCAGGAGTTCTGAATTAGACAAGGCCTGAGGAGCTTACGGGACCTTGCGGGGGAGATTTTGAAAAGGCAGAAAGGCCCTGGGGAGAAAGGAAAGGGGGAAGCACAGACCTGAAACCATCATGCCCTGGGAGGTCCCTAAAGCTAAAGCACTAGATGAGATGTCCCTGGCAACGCAGAAGATGGGGAAGAACAGGAGGAGGGCCAAAGATGGAGCTCTGGCATCAGACACAGAGGCAGACAAGGGGCCAAGGGGAAAGAGGACCCAAACAGAGGGAGAAGGAACCCATGTTGAGTAAGATGGGGACTCATAAGAGGCACAAACACCCCTGCAGGAATAGCCTCAAGAAGGGGCCTCAGCAGCACAGAACTGGGGAGGGGAGGAGGGAGGGAGACACGGCCGAAAGGAGAGGAAAGCTCACACAAGAAGTTTCACTGTCATGGGCAGAGAAACCAGGGGGCAGCTTGCAGGAGGAAGGTCTTGCTTGTTGGTGTGCAGGTGCGCATGGCCCAATAGAGATTTTATTTATTTATTTATTGAGACCGAGTCTTGCTCTGTCACCCAGGCTGCAGTGCAGTGGCGATCTCGGCTCACTGCAACCTCTGCTTCCTGGGCTCAAGCAATTCTCCTGCCTCAGCCTCCCGAGTACCTGGGATTACAGGCCTGTGCCATCACACCTGGCTAATTTTTGTATTTTTAGTAGAGACGAGGTTTCACCATGTTGGCCAGGCTGGTCTTGAACTCCTGACCTCAGGTGATCCACCCGCCTCGGCCTCCCAAAGTGCTGGAATTACTCTGTCTCAAAACAAACAAACAAACCAATAGAATTAGGGAGCTCTGTGATTGTAGAGTTGCCCTACTAGTCCTGCATGGCTTCTACTGGACTCTATTTATGTGAAAGAGACAAATTTCCAGTTTAAGCTACTGTAATTTACATTTGTTGTTGTTGTTGTTGTCATTGTTGAGATGGAGTTTCGCCCTTTTGCCCAGGCTGGAGTGCAGTGGTATGATCTCAGCTCACTGCAACCTCTGCCTTCCTGTTCCAAGTGATTCTCCTGCCTCAGCGTCCCGAATAGCTGGGATTACAGGTGCCCGCCACCATGCCTGGCTAATTTTTGTATTTTCAGTAGAGACAGAGTTTCACCATGTTGGCCAGGCTGGTCTCAAACTCCTGACCTCATGATCTGCCTGCCTCGGCCTCCTAAAGTGCTGGGATGACAGGTGTGAGCCACCACGCCCGGCCTATTTGATCCACCTGCCTCGGCCTCCTAAAATGTTAGGATTACAGGCATGAGCCACCATGCCCAGCCTATTTGGAGTTTTCTAACAGTTGCTGGCAAGTGTGATTCTAATTAATAAAATTATTAGGCCGAACGTTGTGGCTTGTGCCTGTGATGCTAGCACTTTGGGAGGCTAAAGCAGGTGGACTGCTTGAACCCAGGAGTTCAAGACCACCCTGGGTAACGTGGTGAACCTTGTCTCTACAGAAAATACAAAAATTAGCCAGATGTGGTTCCGCACACCTGTAGTCTCAACTACTTGGGAGGCTGGGCTGAGGCAAGAGAATCGCTTGAGCCCAGGAGTTTGAGACCAGGCTAGACAACATAGTGAGACCCCATCTCTTAAAAAAAAAAAAAATGGTTGGCCGGGCGCGGTGGCTCATGCCTGTAATCCCAGCACTTTGGGAAGCCGAGGCAGGCGGATCACGAGGTCAGGAGATCAAGACCATCCTGGCTAACACGGTGAAACCCCATCTCTACTAAAAATATTTAAAAAAATTAGCTGGGCATGGTGGTGGGCACCTGTAGTCCCAGCTACTTGGGACGCTGAGGCAGGAGAATGGTGTGAACCCAGGAGGCGGAGCTTGCAGTGAGCCGAGATCGCACCACTGCACTCCAGCCTGGGCGACAGAGCGAGACTCTGTCTCAAAAAAAAAAAAAAAAAGGTTATTAGCTTTGAAGGTGGAGGGGATTAGCAGGTTTTAAGTCAAAAAGACGAGGTGTGAAATAGTCTTCCCAGGGAGCAGGAGAGTAACTGGATAGGGAAAGTACAGTAAGATTGTCAGGCAGTGTGGGGTGCTCAGTTGAGATGTGTGTCATACGTGTGAAGGGTCAGTGGATGTGGTTGTTTTTCTATAGCAAAGGTTTGCTGCTTAGACGCAAGTGTGGAGTAGGCAGTTAGTTGGGTCAAACAAGGGTAGGTGGCCGGGCCTGGTGGCTCGTGCCTGTAATCCCAGCACTTTGGGGGATCGAGGTGGGCAGATCACCTGAGCTCAGGAGTTCGAGATCAGCTTGGCCAACATGGTGAAACCCCCTCTCTACTAAAAATACAAAAATTAGCCGGGCATGGTGGTGGGCTCCTGTAATCCCAGCACTTTGGGGGATCGAGGTGGGCAGATCACCTGAGCTCAGGAGTTCGAGATCAGCTTGGCCAACATGGTGAAACCCCCTCTCTACTAAAAATACAAAAATTAGCCGGGCATGGTGGTGGGCTCCTGTAATCCCAGCCACTCGGGAGGCTGAGGCAGTAGAATCGCTTGAACCCAGGAGGCGGAGGTTGCAGTGAGCCCAGATCACGTCACTGCACCCCAGCCTTGGCAACAAGAGCGAAACTCTGTCTCAAAAAAAAAAAAAAAAGAAGAGAAAAGAAGAAAGGGCTAGGTGTGGTGGCTCACGCCTATAATCCCAGCAGTTTGGGTGACCGAGGCAGGTGTATCACAAGGTCGGGAGTTCGAGACCAGCCTGGCCAACATGGCGAAACCCGTCTCTACTAAAAATAGAAAATTAGCCGGGCATGGTGGCAGTTGCCTCTAATCACAGCTACTCAGGAGGTTGAGGGAGGAGAATCGCTTGAACCTGGAAGGCAGAGGTTGCAGTGAGCCAAGATTACACCATTGCACTCCAGCCTGGGAGACAGAGCAAGATTCCGTCTCAAAAAAAAAAAAAAAGAAAGAAAGAAAGAAAAGAAAAATAGTAACTTGACAGCGGAAGAATCTGGCAGACACCACATTAACCAGGTGACTGAGGTCAGCCTCACCAGTGATGTCACAGTGACGTCACATGAGCCCTGCGATGATGTAATGAGAAGATCACATCGCCTCCATGGTCTCCTCCCCACACCCCAAACCCTCATCACGAGAGCACATCAGACAAACCCCAACTGAGGGACACTTTACCAAAGACTCATTCAATCTATAAAATTGAGCAGTGCTCCTCAAAACTGTCAAGATCATGAAAAACAGGGAAAGACTGAGAAATTGTCACAGACCACAGGAGACTAAAGAGATGTGATAGCTAAATGCAAAGTCGTATCTTGAATTGATTTCTGTAACAGATAGAAGATGTAGATGGAAAAACTAGTGAAATTCAAATAAAGCCTGGAGTTAGCAGTAACATATCAAGGTTGGTTTCTTTTTTTTTTTTTTTTTTGCAACGGAATCTTACTCTGTCACTGAGACTGGAGTGCAGTGGTACTGTGTCAGCTCACTGCAACCTCCGTCTCCTGAGTTCAAGCAACTCTGCCTCAGCCTCCCGAGTAGCTGAGATTTCAGGTGGCCACCACCATGCTAGTTTTTTTATATTTTTAGCAGAGACGGGGTTTCACCATGTTGGCCAGGCTGGTCTTGAACTTCTGACCTCAGGGGATCCACCCACCTCGGTCTCCCAAAGTGCTGGGATTACAGGCATGAGCCACTGGGCCCAGCCCAATGTTGGTGTCTTAATTGTGACAAAGGAACCATAGGCATGGAAGACAGGCCGGGCTCAGTGGCCCACAGCTGTAATCCTAGCACTTCGAGAGGACAAGGCAGGAGGCTCCCTTGAGCCCAGGAGTTCAAGCCCAGCCTGGGCAACATAGTGCTACCTCGTCTTTACAAAAAAAAAATTTTTTTTTTTTTTAAATGGAGTCTCAATCTGTCGCCCAGGCTGGAGTGCACTGGGTATGATCCCAGCTCACTGCAATCTCCGCCTCCTGGGTTCAAGTGATTCTCCTGCCTCAGTCTCCCCAGTAGCTGGGATTACAGGCATGTGTTACCAGGCTGGGCTAATTTTTGTATTTTTTTTTTTTTTTTTTTTAAGTAGAGACAGAGTTTTACCATGTTGCCCAGGCTGGTCTTGAACTCCTGACCTCAAGTGATCTGCCTGCCTCAGCCTCCCAAAGTGCTGGGATTACAGGCGTGAGCCACCATGCCCAGCCAACTTTTTAAAAATTAGCTGGGTACAGTGACATGCACCTGTGGCTGAGGTGGCAGGGTCACTTTAGCCCAAGAGGTCGAGGCTGCAGTGAGCTGTGATTGTACCACTGCACTCTAGCCTGGACAACAGGATGAGACCCTGTTTTTTTTTTTTTTTTGAGATGGAGTCTCACTCTATCGCCCAGGCTGGAGTGCAGTGGTGTGATCTCGGCTCACTGCAAGCTCCGCCTTCCGGGTTCACGCCATTCTCCTGCCTCGGCCTCCCGAGTAGCTGGGACTACAGGCGCCTGCCACCACACCCAGATAATTTTTTTTTGTATTTTTAGTAGAAACAGGGTTTCATCATGTTAGCCAGGATGGTCTTGATCTCCTGACCTTGCAATCCGCCTGCCTTGGCCTCCCAAAGTGCTGGGATTACAGGCGTGAGTCACCAAGCCCGGCCTTTTTGTTTTTTTTTTTTTTTGAGATGGAGTTTCTCTTTTGTTGCCCAGGCTGGAGTGCAATGGTGTGATCTTCGCTCACTGCAACCTCCGCCTCCTGAGTTCATGCAATTCTCCTGCCTCAGCCTCCTGAGTAGCTGGGATTACAGTACAGGCATGAGCCACCACGCCTGGCTAATTTTGTATTTTTAGTAGAGACGGGGTTTCACTATGTTGACCAGGCTGGTCTTGAACTCCCGACCTCAGGTGATCTGCCCACCTCGGCCTCCCAAAGTGCTGGGATTGTAGGCGTGAGCCACCTCGCCTGGCTGACCCTGTCTTTAAAAAAAAAAAAAAAAAAAAAAAAAAGGCCACACTACTCCACCATCACTTGAGCTAATTAAATCTGCACGCAATGGGCCTATTTCCCAATATTGTCATATTCTGAGATATTCTGAGACACTGTGGATTAGGGCTTCAACACATCCTTATTTGGTGGTGGGGCATTTCATCCCATACCAGGCCCCTCCACATTTTTGCCTGCATCTCGGGGCCCAGAAACCAGCATCAGGTGCAGCTGTGTCTCCAGGTTGCTGTGGCAACGCCACTCTGGACTCCTGCTGACATGGCTCATCTTCCTCCATCCTCCTCCTGGGCTCCTTCACTCCCAGTCTCTGTTGACAGTCTCCTCAGGTCTCTGCTTGCCATGCCACCCAGTCCTGGAGCCAGTGCCACTGATTTTAGGTATTGGTCAAGCAGCACCCCGCCTCCAGCTGCCAACTTCTATTTCAGTCACCTATTTGCTATGTAAAATGTAGACGCTACTAGCAACTTTTTTTTCTTTTTGAGACGGAGTCTTGCTCTGTCACCCAGGCTGGAGCACAGTGGTGCGATCTCAGCTTACTGCAACCTCCGCCTTCCTGGTTTGAGCGATTCTCCTGCCTCAGCCTCCCAAGTAGCTGTGATTACAGGCATGTGCCACCATGCCCCACTAATTTTTGTTTTGTTTTGTTTTTGAGACAGAGTTTTGCTCTTGTTGCCCAGGCTGGAATGCAACGGCACGATCTCGGTTCACTGAGACCTCTGCCTCCCAGGCTCAAGCGATTCTTCTGCCTCAGCCTCCCTAGTAGCTGGGATTATAGGCGCCCACCACCACATCCAGCTAATTTTTTTTGTATTTTTGTAGAGATGGGGTTTCACTATGTTGGCCAGGCTGGTCTCGAACTCCTGATCTCAGGTGATCCACCTTCCTCAGCCTCCCAAAGTTCCGGGATTACAGGTGTGAGCCACTGTGCCCGGCTAATTTTTATTTTTATTTTTAGATGGATTTTCGCTCTTGTTACCCAGGCTGGAGTGCAGTGACCATCTTGGCTCGCTGCAACCTCCGCCCCCCAGGTTCAAGTGATTCTTCTGCCTCAGCCTCCCAAGTAGCTGGCATTACAGGCATGCGCCACCACGCCTGGCTAAGTTTGTATTTTTAGTAGAGACGGGGTTTCTCCATGTTGGTCAGGCTGGTCTCAAACTCCCAACCTCAGGTGATCCGCCTGCCTCGGCCTCCCAAAGTGCTGGGATTACAGGTGTGAGCCACTTGCACCTGGACTAACTTTTGTATGTTTTAGTAGAGATAGGGTTTCACCATATTGGCCAGGCTGCTCTTGAATGCCTGACCTTAGGTGATCTGTCCGCCTTGGCCTCCCACAGTGCTGGGATTACAGGCGTGAGCCACCGTGCCCAGCCAGTAGCAACTTATTAGTTATCCGATCATGCAGGCTGACTGGCTCCATGGGGCAGTTCTACCCCAAGCATTGTAGCTGGGGTTACTTGTGTGACTGCATTTGGCTGGGAAGTCTGCTGGGGCTGGACCATCTGTAGCACCTGTCTCACAGAAACGCTCCGCATGGCCTGTCCTCAGCGGCCCCGTCTAAGCTCTTGACAGCCGTAGCTGCAGGCATCCCAAAGCGAGCGAGAGCTCTGGAGTCACCCCATGGTGTGTGTGGTTACAGCCTTGGCTTGCACCAATCTTGCTGATGCCCACAGCCGGACCCAGGTCAATATCGGAGGGGGCACCTCAAGAGCGATGCCCGGAGGAATGATTCCTGGGGCTCCATGAGAACAGTGGCCATAGGCAGTGAGAAGTGGTGGGGCTGAAGGCTCTACTGAGTTTGAGGTGCTGGAGTGAGAGCACCGGGGTAGAGGAGCTGAGGGTGGGAGAGGGCAAGGAGATGATGGGGTTCCTGGAAGGAGCCTTGGGCCCCCCCGCAGGGTGAATAGGCATGAGAAGAAGCCCAGGACGGCTGGGCCAGGGTGAGGAGTAGAAACGGTTGTTGCAGAGGCACTGTCCCCAGGGAATTTTCAGCCAACAGGAGAGTGTGGAGAGGACCGTCAGGCCCAAAGGTCTTCAGGGAACCTGGGGTAGGGGAGCGTGGGGCTGGGGTGGAAGTGGGGACAGGAGTGTGAACTTGGCTGGAAATATCACATTCCATTGGAGGGAGCAGAATGAAGCTCTGGGAAGGGACTCTGATCCTGAGTTTGGAACTTTAGGATATTTACAAGACTGCCCTAGGGATGGACATCTGTGGAGGGAGGGCGAGGGGTCAGATGAGGCTGAGGGAGGAGTGATGGCCACCCAGCAGCAACGGCTCCGGCTGGCCCCCAAAAGGCCTGAGCTGAGATCACCCCTCAAGGTTGTCCTGCCTCAGGCAGGAATGCCAGGGCCTCCATCAGTCACCAGGTGTGGCCACCCCTAGGAGGGTGTGGTCCTGGGCGAGGGGCTCTGCAGCTGCAGCCATCCCTCAAGGCTGCTGGTGACAAGACTCCCAGCAGCTGGGACAGCAGGAAGCCACACCAGGGGCAGGTCCAGGAAGCTGAGGGTGGGGAGGCTCATGCTGCATCAGGAATTAGGAGGCTGCATAGGAGGCTGTCGACACTGGGCCTCCACTGTGCAGGCAGGTCAGTGCCCCCCGGCCACTTCCAGAGCCCTCCTCGTATCACCCTACTAGGAAAGCAGTGAGCCCAGCTGCCAGGAATGCTTGCAGTGCTTAGGTGGGGCCCGGCTGCCCTCTGGTGGAAGCCCTCTCCTCTCCCTCCTCCGGAGTCGCCTCCTCCACCCCTGCCTCTTCCTCCCCCACCCCTTTCCTCCCCACATCCCCCGTCTCTGCCTCCTCCCAGGCCTCACTCTCAGGTTCCCCTAGCCTCTCCTCAATGTCTCCTTTATAACTTTACACCTGCCCCGAAGGACCACCCTGTAAGGTGTGGAAGTATCCTGTGTCTCTGTAGGTGAGTGGGTTACAAGAGAATATGTGTTTTTAAAGCTGATGGAATTCTACATTTAAGATATTTTACATATGAAAATTGTATCTCCAGTTGGCTGGGCGCAGTGGCTCATGCCTGTAATCCCAGCACTCTGGGAGGCCGAGGCGGGCGGATCACAAGGTCAGGAGATCGAGACCATCCTGGCTAACACAGTGAAACCCTGTCTCTACTAAAAATACAACAAAATTAGCCGGGCGTGGTGGTGGGCGCCTGTAGTCCCAGCTACTCAGGAAGCTGAGGCAGGAGAATGGCATGAACCCGGGAGGCGGAGCTTGCAGTGAGCTGAGATTGCGCCACTGCGCTCTAGCCTGGGCAAGAGCAAGACTCTGTCTCAAAAAAAAAAAAAAAAGAAAAAAAAGAAAAAAAAAAGAAAATTATATCTCCAGTTTAGATAAATTAAGTGACCCCTGCCTGAAGCTGAAGGTCTGAGCAGGTCAGGCAATTGGACCTCTTGGAAGGGGGTGGGATTTGGGCCACTTCAGGGCTGCTGGCCTCTCGCTATGCAGCCAGGGGGACACAGGAGACTGAGGGGTTGCCCTGCTGAAAGCAAGAAGGAGGCGGGGTCCAATCCTGTCTCCAGGCACCCCCAGCTCAAGCTGGGCTGGGTCCGAGTAGGACCCTGAGGCCCAGCTCTGCAGCTTCTTAGCTGCACCCCCACGCTTGCTCATGTGTACCGCTCATGTCTTTATCAAGAGAAAATGGCCGTGTTGTTTTTTGTTTTTTTCTTAAGACAGAGTCTCACTCTGTTGCCCGGGCTGGAGTGCAGTGGTGCGATCTTGGCTCACTGCAACCTCCGCCTCGTGATTTCAAGGGATTCTCTGCCTCAGCCTCCCAAGTTGCTGGGATTACAGGCGCCCACCACCACACCCGGCTAATTTTTCTATTTTTAGTAGAGACATGGTTTCACCATGTTGGCCAGGCTCGTCTTGAACTCCTGACCTTCTGATCCATCTGCCTTGGCCTCCCAAAGTGCTGGGATTGCAGGCATAAGCCACCACACCCGGCTACACCTGGCTAATTTTTTTTTGTATATATATGTGTATATATATATATATTTGTTGTTGTTGTTGCTGAGGCAGAGTCTCGCTCTGTTGCCCAGGTTGGAGTGCAGTGGCGCAGTCTCAGCTCACTGCAACCTCCGCCACTCTGGTTCAAATGATTCTCCTGCCTCAGCCTCCCAAGTAGCTGGGATTACAGGTGCTTGCCACCACGCCTGGCTAATTTTTTGTATTTTTAGTAGAGATGGGGTTTCTCCATGTTGGCCAGGCTGGTCTCGAACCCCTGACCTCAGGTGATCCACCCACCTTGGCCTCCCAAAGTGCTGAGATTACAGGCATGAGCCACCATGCCCAGCCAATTTTTGTATTTTTAGTAGAGGCGGGGTTTCACCATGTTGGCCAGGCTGGTCTCAAACTCCTGACTTCAAGTGATCCACCCACCTCGGCCCCCCAAAGTGTTGGGATTACAGATGTGGGCCACTGCGCCCTGCCAAAGATGGCGTTCTGTGATGCCATGTCTGGGATTTGCTTCAAAATGATGAGGGAGTCGGGGAGGAAGCAAGATGCCTATAGGCTGTTGGCTGTTTTTTTTTTTTTTTTTTACGGAGTCTCACTCTGTCGCCCAGGCTGGAGTGCAGTGACACGATCTTGGCTCACTGCAAGCTCCACCTCCTGGGTTCACGCCATTCTCCTGCCTCAGCCTCCTGAGTAGCTGGGACTACAGGCACCCGCTACCACACCCAGCTAATTTTTTTTTGTATTTTTAGTAGAGACGGGGTTTCACCATGTTAGTCAGGATGGTCTTGATCTCCTGACCTTGTGATCCGCCTGCCTCGGCCTCCCAAAGTGCTGGGATTACAGACGCCCTGCCACCCATAGGCTGGTCTTTAGTGAAGGTGCTTATTGGGCAAGAGGGGAACCTGCATTAACTGGCTCTCTGCACATCTGTGCGTATTTGATATTTTCTGTAATAAAACAAGAAAAAAACCCTGTAATTTGCATTTTGTCCTTTAATTTGCATGTCTTTGATTCCTTTTTTTTTTTTTTTAAAGACAGAGTCTAGCTCTGTTGCCCAGGCTGGAGTGCAATGGTGCAATCTCAGCTCACTGGAACTTCTGCCTCCTGGGTTCAAGCAATTCTCCTGCTTCAGCCTCCCAAGTAGCTGGGATTACAGGTGTGTGCGCCACCACGCCCAGCTAATTTTTGTATTTTTAGTAGAGACAGGGTTTCACCATGTTGGCCAGGCTGGTCTCGAACTCCTGACCTCAAGTGATCCACCCATTTTGGCCTCCCAAAGTGCTGGGATTACAGATGAGCCACTGCACCCAGCCAGCATGACTTTGATTCCTAATAAGGTCTCTTATTTCTTCTGTAGTCAATCACCTGCTAAGCCCTTTGGAGTCTCAGCATCTTTGTTCTGTAAAAAGTTCATTTATACCAGTTATTTCTTCCGACAATCAGAATATTATCCTGTTGTTATGTTTAGTGCAAGTATTTTCTGGCACTGATACTTGCCCTTGCTCTCTGCTTCTCTTTTTCATATGCACATTTACAGTTGTGTTGTGCAGCAACCTTGCTCTTGTGGCTCCTCCAAAGCTCCTGCCCAGCAGGGACCAAGTCTGCCCACGGGCTTTTCTGGGCCACTCCTCATGCCCTTGTCCCCTTGCCTACCCCCAACCCCACCAGAAGAACCATTTTGGAATACAGACCCCCCATCCTGAAACCTTCCCCAGGGGCTCCGTCCCCAGTGACCCCACGTCCTCCCTGCTGAGGGCCCTCCTTCCATGCTGTCCCTCCCCACAGCCCTCTCTGGGGGCTGCTTTCTCTCTCCCCCAAACACTCCTGTGCTCCTGGCTGAGGCCTGCAGACCCCAATTCCCTCCTCTCCTTGAGCGTCCCAGCTGGAGCACATGTCATCGGCCACCAAACACCCAGCAGCAGCTCTCACTGTGGCTTCGCCCCCGCCCGTTGCTGCCTGAATTCCTGGTGGTCTAATGTTCTCGTGGATGAACCACTGCAGACTGCCTGTCCCCTCCAAGCCTTGACCTCTTCTCCAAGTCAATGTCCTCATCTTCTAACCCAACTGTGCTCCATCACCACCAGTAACTGCACCCCATACCTGTCACCTCCATTCAACACCCTATTCTCTGCCCATCGCTTCAGTCCAGCAGGGTGGACCCTCGGATCTGGGCTGTCCACTGATTTCCTGGGTTGGAGCCTCAATAGGGCAGGGGTGGGTGAGAATGCAACTGCGGGATCTGAGGGTGGGCACACCAGGGGATCTGGCTTTGCTGAGGGTGGGGTGCTGGAGACACAAGAGTGGGGACCCCTGACCCTTATGGCTGACCTTTCCACAACATGGGGCCTGGGAGGGGCAGGGAGAGGTGCGGCCAGCAGCAGAGGGCACAGAGGGTTCAGAGCCAACACTGCACCCACACGAAGGGACAAGGGGCAGAACTAGGGCTTGCATCAGGGCGGCAGGAAGAGACTCCCCAAGAGGAGCTCTGCGGAGAGTGGCTAGGGGGACCAGGACTTTAATTGGCTGGGGACCAAGGCAGCCTTGCCTGGGGACCCTGACCATCTCTTCTCCTGCAACAAAGCCTCCCAAGGCCCCAGCTCTCAGTAAGAGACTCGGGGAGGCCTCCCATGCAGGAGGGCTGACACTTTTCCAAAGCGTGAGAATCGTCCACTGTCCTCCTCCGGCCTCTCCTAGCTGGGGCCCAGGACTGGGGCACCACAGCGACCTCCTGATGCTGGGGGTGAGGGCGAGGGGGGGATCAGGATGCTGGTGCGGGGGCGGGGCCAGGAGGCCCAAGTAATTGCGCCCGGGTCGCATGTGCGCTCTGCACCCCGGTCGGTGGAGACTGATGGGCAAGGCCTGGACCCAGCTGTCCCTCCCCGCCAGGGGTCCCGGGGGGCTGCGGGCTCCACCCGAGCGGGAGCAAGGGCCGCCCCAATGGTTCCCGCGGGAGCGCCTGGCCACGGGACACATGTGTGCCGCTCTGATGCCTCTTCCGTCAAGGGGGCTGGGGGCAAAAGGGGCGAGGAGCTTGACAGAGGGAGGCAGGTATGTGCACAGAGGCAGGAGAGGAAGGGGCTGAGAGGGTGGATGGAGGGACAGGGAAACGGGGTGAGTGCAGGGCGACAGGAATGGCGCGGGGAGAAGGGATGAAGTGGGAGGGGCAGAGGAGAGAAACGGGGGGTGGGGGGACAGGGCAGACGAACGGAAGAATGGGGGAAGGGGACAGAGTTGGGGGTCCGAGGACCCGGAGGGTGGGGACAGAGAGGCAAGAATACTAGGACGAGCGGAAGAGGCCAAGGATGGAGTCGAAGGACAGAGTGGAGGGCGGGGACAGGGTCCGGGAGGAGGCGGTGAGCGCTGGGTGATGAGGGGATCGCGCCTGGCACGTCCCGCCGGCGCCCCGAGGGTCTGCCGGGTAATTAGGCCTCGGTCCAGATGGCCCCCCAGTCCCGCAATCAAAATGTTAATTGGCCCCGCGCCTCCGGCTGTGCCTTGGCCCGGCCCCCTCCTGGGAGGGAGCCAGGACCCGCGCGGCGCGGCCGAGGGGGATCCCGCCCCCGCCCCCACCGCGAGCCTAGCCGGCTGCCGCTCGGAGATAAGGGGGCGGCCGCGCCCCGCCCCCACCCCTCGGGAGCGCCTGCCACGCAAGATGAATGTCCCGCCGCTGCCGGGGCCGGGGCGGCTGGCACAAAGCGGATCCGTGGTCTCCGCCGCGCCCCCCGCGCGGGCGGGCCGGGTCACACCCACCCGGGCTCGGCGCGGGGCCGGGCGACCGGGGGCGGGGCGCTGAGCTCAGCAAGTGCAGCGCGCCCCCGCAGGCCGTCTTTCCCGGGGCCCGCCCGCCGCGCGCTCCCAGCCTCTGTCCGCGGGTCCGCCCCGCGCAAGGTCACTGTGCGCCGCAACGAGCGCGCTCCAGTATCGCACGCGCTCCTGGCACACCCGCGCCCGGACGCTCCCCGGGGCCGCCCCCGCGACCTTGGTCCCCAGCGGCAGCGGGGCGCGTGGGAGCGCGCTCGGAGCCCGTAGACCCGGACCACCGGGCGGGGCGGGTGAGGGGACAATGGCGGCGCCAGGCCCTAATTGGGGACAGAGGCACCCGCGCGCGGCCATTGTGCGGCCCGGAGCCCCGGAGCCCCCGCGCCCGGCGCCCCGCCATTGGCCGCTGAGCCTGACGTCATGGGGGCTGCAAACGCTGGGCGGGCGGCCGAGGAAAGGGTTATCCGCCTGGTTGCGGGGCTGCCGTGGGGAGCTGCAGCCGCGCGGAAGGGCGGAAAACCCCCAAAGCAGCAGAATTTCTGGAGCAGGGTCGTGGCAGCCCCTTTCCAGCTCCACACCCGGCTCGCAGCGACGCCGCTGCGCCGCACACCCGCCCAAGGGGAGAGAGGCGGGGGCGGGTAGGCCCCTCCAGCGTGCACGGGGTCAGCCGGGGTGACCGAGCGGCGGGAGCCACTGCGGCACAGGGCGCGCGCTGCGCTTTCGCTGCCTCAGCACTCGCTCCTTCGGCTCCCGCCTCCCCCGCCCCCGCAGATCCCGCGCCCCAGGCCCCGAGCGAGGCAGGCGGGACTGGGGTCCTCCCTGCGTTCCTCCCCAGAAGACCCCGAGTCCGGGGCGCGTGGGTCCCAGGCCTGGCTCCATTTCTCCCCACACGCCCGACAATGCTGCTGGCCGCAGGGCCGCGGTTCCCCGAGCCGCGCGGGGGAATTCCCCACTCGCGCAGGCTGAGGCATCCCCGGGACCCCTCCCAGGAGATTCAGGCCGGGGCTCGGCCCAGCGCAGCCATTTCCGCCGGCCTCTCCCCCACCTCCCTCCCCCTCCCCCAGCTCCTGGGCTTTAAAAGCCAGAGGCTGGGCCGGGCCGCAGGCAGAGGCGGCTGCGGGCTCTGGAGGCCGGGCCCAGGAGCAGTCCGAGCGCCGAGCCCCGCCCCCGGAGCCCCGTCCCTCCCTCCCTCCCTCCCTCGGCCCGCCCTCCCTGCGTACCCCTCCCCCCAGGACCCCCGCCCCCCGCCCGCCGCCGCCGCCGCCGCCGCCGCCGCCGCCGCCGTCGCCACTGCCTCTCGCTCCGGCTGCAGAACAATAAAGCAAGCCTCCCAGAGACCCCCGCCGAGGACCCCTGCCCGGCGGCCAAACCCCCGCGGACCGCCCCTCTCCGCCCGCGCCGGTTGAGCGCGCCCGGGCGCTGGCCGCGGTGCTGCCCAGGCCGGCGCTGGCCGCGGTGCTGAAGCTGCCGGCGCTGCCGCTGCCGCCGCGTTCTCCGGGCCCGGCGCCGCCGCCCCCGGGGGCATGGGGGGCCGCTGACTGAGGCTCCGCCGCGGCGGCGGGGGGGGGGAGGGGAAGGGGGCCACCGAGCCGGGCCAGCCCTGCACCCACTCGCAGCCTCCAGGCCCGGGACGGAGCCGCTCCCCCCCTCTCCGCCCCCCCAGCCTCCTCCCCCGCCTGTCCAGGGGCGGCACTGCGGGCTGGGAAGCCGGGACCAGAGGAGGGAAGGAAGGAAGAGGAGAGGAGAGGAGAGAAGGAAGGAAGGATTGAAGGAAGGAAGGAAGGATTGAAGGAAGGAGGAAGAAGAGAGATCCGGAGGGGCAACGGAGGAGACGCAGGGCAGCAAGGAGAGAGGACACCACTCGCGCGGCAGCATCCAAAGGCCAGAGTGAGGACCAGTGCTGCCTCCGCCGCTCCTCGGATGGTGACGGGGCCCTGCCGCCGCAGCCCCCCCAAGCCCCGGCTCCGCAGGCCCACAGCGCCGGAGCCCCGCAGGAATCATGCCCAGGTCCTTCCTGGTCAAGAAGGTCAAACTTGACGCGTTCTCTTCGGCCGACCTGGAGAGCGCCTACGGACGCGCCCGCAGCGACCTCGGCGCGCCACTGCACGATAAAGGTGAGCGCTGGTCTGAGACCAGGGCGCGGGGCCTGGGGCTTTGCTGGAAGCGGTGGAGAGCCAGAGTGTGGGGGTGGAGGGCAGGGCCCGGGGAAACAGACTGAAGGGAACCAGAAAAGGCAAGAGTCTGTGGCTGGAGCCTGGACAGCAGAGGGGAGGAAGGGGAACACAGAGGCCAAGGCTGGGCAGGGAGAGTGTCGACGTTGGAGAGAGGGTGGGGAAGAGGATCAGGAATTGAGGTACCCGAACGCACACATGGACCCACACCCTGACCCATCCTGGGACAGACACAGCCGCATGGACGCTGCCATGACGGGACCCAGCCATGCCGGCACACACAGACCTACACTCAAGAGACCAGGGCCGCCTCGCCACCCTCTCCTCTTCCTTGGCTGCACCAGGACACCTGCTAGGGTTAGCTGGGGAATGCAGGGAGCTCCAGGGAGTAGGCAGGGGGTCCAATAGGGCCGCCCACCTGTCAGAGCAGAGGGCCAGCAGAGGCAGCAGCACTCTCTTCCCTGAAGCCTGGGTCAGGGAGAGGAAACAGGGAGGAGGCTGTGAGCAAGGGACGCCCAAGGTGTGGGAGGCAGGGGGAGGCTCTTTGTGTAAGGGTGCCCGAGTTCAAGGACAACTGTCAGCATGCAGGAGAGGGGGACGGGAGTGCCAGCAGCATGGGGTGGCAGAGCGAGTGTGACCTGCAGGAGTGTGAGCCTGTGTGGGTCCATGTGACTGTGTGTGGCCATGTGACCGTGTGCGCTTGTGTGTGACCCTGTGTGTGTGTGTGCTCGCCTGTGTGCCACTACATGGGACCATGTGACTCCGAGGCCACTGTGCACCATGTGACTGAGAGTGTGTCCGGGGTGACTGCATGTGTGACCCTGCGTGAGTGAGGAGGTGGTGAGTTCGGCACATCAGCATGCAGCCCACCCTGTGAGGGCACACAAGGGCTGATGATGCTGGGAGACTGGGTGTAGCCCTGAAGGAGCCAGAGCATCGCGAGGGGCGTGCATTTGTGACTTTGAGGTTATGAGGTCCATCTTGTGCCTGGGGAGCAACTGCAGCTACCGGTATAAGTGATGCCCTCCTGCAGCTCCTCCCTGTGAAAGTGGACGCCCTGGCCCTCTCTGCACTGTTCAGGGGCTTGGGAAGGCCCTGAAAGGGGTTAGGGTGTGAGCAGGAGAGGGCAATGTTGAACACGGTAGGACCCAAGGGTGCAGGATGGTGAGAGGGAGTTGGGGAGAGAAGCAGAGTGCGTGGAGGAGCAGTGAGGGCAGGGTCAAGTCCAGTGGGTGGCAGGAGAGCTGAGGGAGGTGCTGGTGAGGCCGGAGGGAACTGGGGGAGGGAGACGTCTTCAGGGCTTGTTGGAGGAACCAGAAGGCCAGAGGGGGTCAACATCCAAATGGAGCGCACGTTCTGCAGGTCAGGGGGAGAGCCGGCCAGGACCCCGGAGAGGCGGGACAGACGGGGTCCCTGGGCCGGCAGTCCTGGCTTTGTGCGCCGCGGGTCTGCAGTGTGTTGCATAATCAGGGAAAACTGCTGAAGTGGGGAGAACCCGAGGGGGAGGGGAGGGTGGGTGGGGGAGGAGGGAGAGGGAAGCGCCGCCCCTCCCCCCTGACCTTGAGGCTCCGCGGAAGGGGGGCAGCCGCGCCCGAAGACGCGCCTCTCTCCTCCTCTCTGCGAGGGTGGGGCGGCGGGGGCGGAGCCTGGCCCGGCCCTGTCTCATCCTCTCCTCCCCTCTCTTCCCCTCCCTGCTGTCTCCATCCTCCCTGCCCCGCGGTCCCTCGGCCCCCTCTCCTTTGTCCTCCTTCCTGTTCGCTTCTCTCCCGGACCCGGGTCTCCCGGTCCGCGTCTGCTGTCTCCTGCCCCCCCACCCCCCGTGTGTGTCCTGCCGCCGCCCCATTCCCTTCCCGCTGTCCGTCCGCCTCGGCCCGCAGGGTACCTCAGCGACTACGTGGGGCCCTCGTCCGTCTACGATGGCGACGCCGAGGCTGCGCTGCTCAAAGGGCCGTCGCCGGAGCCCATGTACGCAGCAGCTGTGCGTGGAGAGCTGGGTCCGGCGGCTGCAGGGTCTGCGCCGCCGCCCACCCCGCGCCCGGAGCTGGCCACCGCTGCGGGCGGCTACATCAATGGTGACGCGGCCGTCAGCGAGGGCTACGCGGCCGACGCCTTCTTCATCACCGACGGGCGCTCGCGGCGTAAGGCTTCCAGTGCCGGCGCTGCCGCCGCTCCCTCCACAGCCTCGGCGGCGGCCCCCGACGGCGACGCCGGAGGCGGGGGCGGGGCGGGCGGGCGCAGCTTGGGATCCGGGCCGGGGGGCCGGGGCGGCACGCGCGCGGGGGCAGGCACCGAGGCGCGCGCGGGGCCAGGGGCCGCAGGTGCTGGCGGCCGGCACGCGTGCGGCGAGTGCGGCAAAACATACGCCACGTCGTCGAACCTGAGCCGCCACAAGCAGACCCACCGCAGCCTGGACAGCCAGCTGGCGCGGCGCTGCCCGACGTGCGGCAAGGTGTACGTGTCCATGCCGGCCATGGCCATGCACCTGCTCACGCACGACCTGCGCCACAAGTGCGGCGTGTGCGGCAAAGCCTTCTCGCGGCCCTGGCTGCTGCAGGGCCACATGCGCTCGCACACCGGCGAGAAACCCTTCGGCTGCGCGCACTGCGGCAAGGCCTTCGCCGACCGCTCCAACCTGCGCGCGCACATGCAGACGCATTCGGCCTTCAAGCACTTCCAGTGCAAGCGCTGCAAGAAGAGCTTCGCGCTCAAGTCCTATCTCAACAAGCACTACGAGTCGGCCTGCTTCAAGGGCGGCGCCGGAGGCCCCGCGGCTCCTGCGCCGCCACAGCTCAGCCCTGTGCAGGCCTAGGGCGGCGGGGCCTCCCACAGCCAGGTCGGCTCTCAGCAATACGGCCCCCCAGGGAAGTCTTCGCTGGCGTCCGGGTGGAGGGGCCGGAGGGCGGGCCCCTCCTCACAGCAATAGGGGGAGGGGGGCCCGGTCCCACCCCGCCCCGCCCGCCAGGGGCCTTGCCGGCCCCTTCAAGCAATAGGGTCCCGAGGGGAGACCCACCCCGAGCCCCCTCCCCTCCCCTCCAGGGTGCCCCCGGCTTTCTCCCAGCAATAGGGTCGACGAGACCTAGAACCGAGCCTCATCTCCGAGTTGGGTCTCTGAAGACGGGGGTGAGGTGAGGTAGGGAGCGCCCTCCTTCTCCCGCCTCTGCGCCCTTGGATCGCGTCGCAGGGACTCAGGTCTTCCCCACCCCTTCCCAAGCCTTCTAGCGCAGGGCCTGCGGCCCAGACGTCCAGGGAGCCGGCCCCTCCCCGGCAGCAGGCCGGGGCGGAGCAGGAGCGGGCGGGCCTGCAGGGACGCCCCTGCCTCGCAGTCTTCGCGGAACTCCCGGGAGTGTTAGACGCGTTGTGGGTCGGGGAGAAGGGCGGACGGCGGCACCCCCTCCCTCGGGTTGCTTCTGGGGCCTCAGTCGGAGCCGCCCTCCTACCCTCGCCTCGCATCCTCTGCCAAATCCGAATTCTTCCAGCCCAGCTTCCCGGGCTCTGTCCTCCATATCGAATAATAATGACACATATCGAATCGCATGGACTTATCCGACCTCCTCAGACCCCGCTTCCGCCCTGCCCCGGGCCCCCACCCCCCCGTACCCCAGGCATTCGTGTTGGAGGACGGATTCCCGGGGCCGGCAGGCAGGCCTGGGCGCTGCCCTCTACACACCTCTGTCTTCGCTTTGCGGGTAAAGCCCCCTGGGGGGGTTGCGGACGCGTCGGGTTTCTTTCTTTCTGTATTTGTACGTTTTATTTATGAACGGATTGCACTCGGGTCAGGGAGGGGGCGCTGAACCCCCAGCTTGCCCGCCGACGCCGGGGGCTTGGGATGTCCGGGATTACTTTCCACGCCCCGAGGCCCGCCCCTAGCTGGGAGCCTCTAGGGAGCCTCAGGCCCCGCCTCTCCGAGGCAGGCCCCTCCCCTGAGACCCAGGCCCCGCCCCCACTCGGTTGCCAACTTTCGCCCGTCTATGCCAAAGCCTCGGCGGCGACCCAGCCCCAAGGGCCCGCCCCATTGGCCGCCGCCTTTGTGACGTCACTGCATGCAGCCCCACCCCTCCTCCCGATCCTACCCGGGGCTGCCCGCTCCCCCTCCCTCTTAGGTAGTCCGAAGCCGACTATAGAGCAATAATGCGCACTGCATGCGAAGCTGCCGCCGCCTCTAGAGTTACTGAGAATCAGGTATCCCCTCGCCCTACCCACCCCATAGGCCCCTAGATCAGGGACGCTGCGCGGGGCCGGCCGCGCAGACTTTCTCCCCACCCCTCCCCGACCCCCACGGCAGAGCCCGGCGGCTGTAATGGTTCCATGGGCGGGGGTGGGGTGGTTACACCCAAGACCTCTCCTTCAGTCATTAATCATTCACTGATCGTTCATTGAGCACCTACTATGTACCAGGCCAATTGCTGAGTCCGCCAGGAGCGCAGCCACCTGCTGGGAGGTGTGTTTGCAGGACAGGGGTCCAACCGGCTTGGGTGGGCCAGGGAAGAACGGCAGATGCAGAGAGACCAGGTCCCTGGGCTCAGATGCCCCCCACACTCCTCCCCATCTCAACCAGTCCCTGCTGGGTACAACTGGGCTCTACCTTTGAGTTAAGCCTTTTGGCTCCAGCTGAGGGGAACAGATCCAGGGATCCTGGGCCCCCACACAGGTGGCCACTTCTCTGATCCTCTGGCCAACACGCATCTGCCATGTCCAGCCAGGGGCAGAGCCATGGCTGGAGAAGAAGGTGCCAGCTGTTGCCTATGGTGTGGACAGCCTCACCCCCAGCAGCAAGCGTGGCTGCCCCCACAGGGATGACCCGCCGCTCTGCACAGCAGTGCCCACATCCAAACACCCTACACAACCAGGTGTGGTGCCTGCACAGCTCCCAAGCTGGGGCCTGCCCACCTGTGCCGCATGCACACGCACACACAGGCGCCCCCACCTCACCCCACCCCATACTCCTGTCTACCTACCTAAGGAGAAAGCTGGAGGGCTGTGGGCCCGTCAGGGTCTCCTGCTTCCCCCTACACCCCGCCGCCGTGGAAAGCCATGGGCCCCCTCCCGCCCCCATAACTAAGCAGCACAATAACCGACTTAGCGAATTCAGGTAGAAGGAACGTTTAGGTAGCACCTATTTTGTACTGATTCTACAAGTAGGGCCCGAGGTGCGGGGGCCCTCGGGTGGGGGCTGCGGCCGCCGGCCCGCCCGCCCCCACCCCCGCCTGTGCCCCGCCGCCTTGTACATATTCCCACCCGGAATAGGCCGGGATTTTTACTCGGGCCGTGCCCCTCTTCCGCCCCCATTTGGGGCCAGGCCGGCCGGACAGACGGACGGACGGACAGACCTCCTTCCTAAGCACAATAGCACCAGCTCCCTGGAGCACCGCACCTCCACAAGGAGAATAAATGCCACTCTTGATAGAATTTGGAGTGTCGGGCTGATGTGTCCTGGGCTGGGACCACGCTGTTGGGTGGCTGGGAGGGTCTTCCCAGTCTGGCAGTACCTCAGAGGCTGGTGCTGCAAGGGTCAGCCTGAGGCCTTTCACAAGACGGCCCTCTTCTTCCACTGGGGAGGGCAGGCTTGGCAGGCCCAACCACAGGAGCAGCAAGTCTGAAGGCAAAGTAGTTGGCATTTCCCCTGGGGTAGGTGGATCTGCTCTGCACCAGGAACAGGAGCACTAAGGGGCTCCAGTCTAAAGTCAGGCTGAGTGGGCAGGGTAGATATAGTAGGAGCTGCCGTTCCCCAGCCTGGGTGCCTTCACTCTTCTCTCCCTGAAGGAGCTTTACGCTGTGATGGAAAGCCTGACAGCCACCTCAAGCCCTCTGAGATGCTGTTGCAGGAAATGGGGACAGTGGAGAGTTTGAGGTCTGGCCCTTTTCCTGTGGCCTGCTGCCCACATTCTGACCCCCAGGCGTCCCAGATGTGCCCCCCCAGTGTCTGCGGATGCCTCCATGGATAGCTGGGTTGGACCGGTTCCAGGGAGGAGGTGCCCAGGGGGCAGAGAGGCTTCTGCAACCATCGCCCAAGGGCTCTAGACAGAGTGAGTAGTGGAGGAGATAAGGGACAGGGACCCTTTGCCCAGCAATGTCCCCTGGTAACCAGGTAGGCAGGCATGAGTTGAGAGGCCCAAAGTCTACGGGCACATACATTCAAACCAGGTCAGTCCTAGGTCCAGGGCCAGCAAAGCTGCCCACACCCTGGCAGGGACAGGGGACAGACCTGCCCAGACTCCACTGCAGTGGAGAGCAGGGGAACCAGGTCTGCAGCATGTCATGGCCTGTGTGCCTGGCACTGGGAGGGGCTGTGGTGCAGGTGGATGCTCTCTTTGGGAGAGCACTACCAGCGATGACAATGGCAGGCAGCAATGGCGGGGAGGAAGGCTCCTAGCCTCACTCCTTCCGAAGGACTCCAACAGCGAGTGGCTGTTTCCAGCAATGACAATGGCAGACAGCAATGGCCGGGAGGAAGGCTCCTAGCCTCACTCCTTCTGAAGGACTCCAACAGCGAGTGGCTGTTTCTACTTCTCCAGGATTCTGATGCGTACAGTGGGTAGAAGGATGGAGGTGGCCTCCCTGAGGCCTGGGATGAGTTTGACCCCCCAGTTCCTCCCAGCCACGAACACAACCTTCCCTCTGAATGAGTGGCATGGGCCACAGACCACCACTGGCTGTGAACTCTCCTGGGACCCTTGCTTCTCACAGGCCTTCTTGACCCACCCATGGCCCTCTAGGCCCTGGGGTCAGCCTGAGGCCCCAACCCACTTCCGGCCCTTTATTCCACTAGCCCTGGAAGGCAACTTGCTTCAGGCTTGGGCCCCCTCATTTGTTGCTGCCCCCAGCAGGGTGATATGCATCATGCTTTCCTCGATGACCCAGCCATACACACCCTTGTCCCCAACCAACCTCACCTACCCTGACCATTCCCCTCACCCTAGATCCTAGGGTACAGGGCCTGCCTGGCCACAGAGTGTGTCTGCCAGCGACTGCAATCAACAAATGAATATTCTGGGAGACTGGGTAGGAGATGGGGCTGGTCCTGACCGACCAAGGCCCATGTGTGAGGGGCTCTGGGGTCCAGTGAGGGCGGCCCCACTCAGCAGGCTACACAAAGGGCATCTGCCACTAACTCCAGCCTGCCTGATATCTGGCTGGCAGCAACCCACAGTGGCCTGTGGTGACAAGAATATGTTACCGGGGGGCAACCAAGGGGGCAGCCCTGCTGGCCACTGTTGGTGGAGATGGTGGAAGAGGACAGAGCTCAGAGGGGAAGCTGTGACCAGCCCACAGGAGAGGACCCCACCTCAGGAGGAGCACCTGTTTGCTTCCAGAGAAGCGCTGCTTGCCCCTGCTCACCCCAGAGGAATGAAGGTGTTTCTAGAGTCAGAGTCCTCAGTGAACCCTGGCATCCTGAGATCCAGGATGTTCTCACTCCATGCTCTGTACAATATGCACACCAAGCCAAGGTGGGCCGCAACTGTGGCTGTTACAGTTGATTAGTTGCTTCATTTAACATAAAAGATGTCTGGGGCAGCGGCTCATACTTGTAATCCCAGCACCTTCAGAGGCCGAGGTGGGAGGATTGCGCGAGGCCAGCAGTTCAAGACCAGCCTGGGCAGAATAGCGAGACCCCCGTCTTTAGAAAAAATAACAGACCAGGCGCAGTGGCTTGCGCCTATAATCCCAGCACTTTGGGAGGCCGAGGTGGGCGGATCACGAGGTCAGGAGATCGAGACCAGCCTGGCCAATATGGTGAAAGCCCGTCTCTATTAAAAACACAAAAATTAGCTGGGCGTGGTGGCACACGCCTGTAGTTCCGGCTACTTGGGAGGCTGAGGCAGGAGAATCGCTTGAACCCAGGAGGCAGAGGTTGCAGTGAGACGAGATCGCGCTACTGCACTCCAGCCTGGCGACAGAGCGAGACTCTGCCTCAAAAAAAGATAAAAGAAAACAACAAAAAACAACAGGGCGCTTGCACAGGCCGTGCAAGTGCACAGAAGCCTCTTGAGTCCCGGCGATCCAGCGGCCCAGACTTCTGACATCCTGGAGAGGCTGGCCCACGTTGGAAACTGGGAGGCCCTGAGAGTTGAGGGACGTGGAGCTACTTGTGGAGGGAGTGGGTGGGCCGAGAAGACACCACCAAGGGGCCTGCGCCCTTGCCCTCGCCCTCCTCTCACCGGGCTCTGCAGGCGGGGAGGTGGAGAGCCTGGGAGTCGCGTGCAAGGCAGGCGTCCCGGTGACGCAGGGCCTGGTGCATTTCTCCAGCTTGGTCTTCTGACCTGGCCCTTGTCTGACGCCCCCCTAAGGCGAAGAAAAGCAGGTTCCTGCCGGGATAACCAGAGGGCTCGCGGAGCACAAGCGCGCCAGGGACGTTACTGTAAGCTGCGCGCGCAGAAACCAACGCGCTGGGTGGCGGGCGACGCGAGCCGCCGCGGACACCGGCCCGGGCAGCTGGACCGTGGCGCACTAGGCGCTTCCTAAATGATCGCCCCGAGTGACTCGCCGAGACCCCGCGTGTACACAAGTGGGACGAGGGGCGGGCGCACAGCGGCCAGGAAGCCGGGACCCAGCGCACCCCTCAGCGGACCATCCCGCTCCGTGGGGCGAGACAGGACCCCGGGACCACGCGGGGGAGATGCGAGGTCCGTTCCCGCTGCGCGCACTTGCGGCCCGCAGCCCGTGGAGCGACCACGGCTCCCAGGGTACTCCGCGCCGGTGCGTCCGCGACGACTACGACTCCCAGGGTGCTCTGCGCCGGCGCTCCCGCGGCGACTACGACTCCCAGGGTGCTCTGCGCCCCGTCAGCCTCTCCAGGCCCCGCCTCAGGTCGGCCGCGGACTACAAATGGATGTGAGAGGCGGCCATCCATTAGTTAGCGGCTCCGGAGCGACGCGGCCGTTGTCCTTGAGGCCGACGGGCCCGACGCGGGCGGGTCGAACGCGCCGGTGGGGCGGGCATCCGGGCTACGGCGGCCGGCAGGGGGCGGTGGAGGCCTTTGTCGAGGGCCCGGAGGTGGGGCCGCGCGCCTCGGGCGCTACGAACCCGGCGGGCCTAAGCTTGGCTGCGGCCAGGTGCTGGCTGAGGCCATGGGCGACCGCGGCGGCTCCCGGCGCCGGAGGACAGGGTCGCGGCCCTCGAGCCACGGCGGCGGCGGGCCTGCGGCGGCGGAAGAGGAGGTACGGGACGCCGCTGCGGGCCCCGACGTGGGAGCCGCGGGAGACGCGCCAGCCCCGGCCCCCAACAAGGACGGAGACGCCGGCGTAGGCAGGGGCCACTGGGAGCTGAGGTAGCGGAGCGCCTGACCCCCTAACCTCTGACCCAAGGGCCCCGCGACTTTCCGGGGTTGGCCGAAGTGCGAGCTCCGAGTCCGAGAACATGGGCCCTGGGCTAAGCGGGGATTGGTCTGCCCTATGGGCCCTGTGGGGAAACTGAGGCTTGGCGGGGAGAGTCTCCTGACAAGGTCACTGGGTAGGGGCTCTGGAGCTGGCCTTGGCCAGGCAGAGGGGAGCCGGCAGGTGTCCCGCATTCAGATCCTCTTGGGTCTGTGCATCCTCAGGGGCTCCTGAGGAGTTTTTCGAGGGGCGGGCTGGTGGGGGCCCGGCCCTGGACAGTGTCCCCTTATCTGGAAGGAGTCAGATAAGATCTGGGCAGTTTGTGGTGATGGGTTCCTTCTTGGTGCTATGAGCGGTGCCTTGCGGGTAGGAAAGGCTCCCAGAGGAGGGCTGGCCTGCCAGGAAGGGGGCCAGAGGAGCCCAGGCCTGTCCGAGGACAGGGGAATCAGCAGCTGCCCCGGACAAGGGGCAGTGTAAGAGGCGTTCTTGTCCTTGCAGACCCTCCTGAGAGAGGCTGCGTGGCCCATTCATTTCTCCAGTGGTTAGGCTGGCCTGGAGCCCTGCTGATGTTGCCAGAACCAGCGTCTGTTGTAGGGATAGAGAGTTGGGTTCTGTGTTGGGACTTCCATCCTCCAGGTGGGGAGTGGGGTATGGGGGTGGTGGACACACTTGCAGGCGTGTGCCCTGCTCAGCTGGATGACTGACAGAGAGGGGTGGAGGGAGAGAACCATGGCCAATGGGAAGGACTTGGCCAGCCTGGGCATTGGCTTCCTCCTCCAAGCTGGCCTTGAGCAATCCCCTTGCCACCCTCCATCCCCCCTTTATGGCCTTTACCCTAGCCCAGGGGCCCTCAGGGGCTTTGTTTTAGAGGGCAGCTGAGGGCCTAGAGGTTATCAAGGCGGAAGTGGGCTTATTTTGGACATGTAGTTGCCAATGATTTGCTCTCTCAGTGAGCAAGAGCGGAGCTTTCCTTCACGGGGCACCATGGGGAGGGGGTCGGGGGAGGGCAGGCACTGTCGTGGCCCTCAGGGTGCTCAGTTCATCTGGGAGATAAGATAACCTCAGCAAGAGTCAGGCATGGAGCAATGTGGACAAAGGTCGGGCACGGAGCCCATGAAGGCGCCGTGGGGAGGAGGGTGGCCCTCCTGAGAGGGGTGCTTGCCTGCTGTGGGCCTGGGGTGTTGGTGAGGGAGGCTGGCCTAGGCACCTCCTGCCTGAAAAGGGGGTGTGGCTCCTGGAGTTACTCTCTTTCCAGGAGGCAGGGGGATGGCTACATGACCTGTGGAGGACATGGGAATTGAGATTTCTTTTTTTTTCTTTTTTTTTTTGAGACTAGTTTTGCTCTTGTTGCCCAGGCTGGAGTAAGATGGCACAGTCTTGGCTCACTGCAACCTCTGCCTCCCAGGTTCAAGTGATTCTCCTGCCTCAGCCTCCAGAGTAGCTGGGATTTCAGGCGCCCACCACACCCGGCTAATTTTGTATTTTTAGTAGAGATGGGGTTTCTCCATGTTGGTCAGGCTGGTCTCGAACTCCTGAACTCAGGTGATCCACCTGCCTTGGCCTCCCAAAGTGCTGGGATTACAGGTGTGACCCACCGCGCCCGGCCGGGAATTGAGATTTTTTTTAGTGTGAGATGAGGGTAGTCCCAGCTTTGGGCCAAGCTGCCACCCGGGGGTAGGCAGGGGAGAGCAGTCACCTTCCTGCTTTGCAAACCAGCAAGATTTTCCTGTACTTCTGCTGGTGTGGGATGGGTGCAGAGCTCGTGGGAGAGGCCTGGTGAGTCCCTGTCCCTGCCATTGAGGTCAGGTCTTCTTGGGAAGAGGGGCAGTAGATGGCAGAGGTGAGGCCTTCCTGGGGCTGGAGGCTGAGACCGAAAGTCTGTCTGCTCCTGGGTCTCCAGGACTTGCAGGCCATGTGCGCTTGTCCCTCAGACCTAGGGATGCAGCAGGGCTCGGGGCCCACTGGCTGTGGACACTGGACTCTTCTCCCTGCTGTCTGGGTCAGGCCTTGCTCTGCCTGCCCTCCTGGGACTTGGCCTCTAGCGCACCCCCTTGTCAGCCTCACAGCCTCCCCTCCCTCCAGCTTCCTGCTGCTCTTGGCCCAGCCCAGCCTTTCCTCTCCCGCTTCCTCATTACTTCTTGAGCTCGTGCCTCCTCCCCCTCACGGCCACTTCCTGCTCACCTAGGGCTGGGCTCTGGGTGTGAGCTCCTTTCTTCCGGCCCCGTGGCAAGGTGAGGCTGTGTGGCAGGCAGGAGAGGGCACCCCTTTCGGCTCTGCCTGTGGCTCGCTCCTGCCAGGCTCTTTGCACACACCCACCAGCCCTCTGCTCACAGGCACCCCAGTTGGGGCCATCCGGTTTCTGGCTTCTCCAGGGTGTTTTGTCCCTGAGGTGTCCTCTCTGACTCTTCCTTTCTCTCTCCAGCAGGGCCTGCGAGGTGCAGGGAGCCTGCCCCAACCATCTTGAACCCAGGCCCAGCCCAGAGGCCACAGTGGAGGAGGCGGCAGCGAGCAGAGCTGGACTCTGCCCCCTCCTCATTGTGCTTGGCCCTGGAGCTGCACTGTGTGCGCCCCAAGTGTGGGACTCACTGGGACCTGTGCATTTGGACACACTTTGAACCTGGAGACAGGGTGGCGGGTGGGCATGTGCCAAGGTCTCAATGTTGCTGTGACACTGAGAGGATCCTGCTGGATGGGTGGGCCTGGGGGCTGCAGGAGGGAGGGCAGGCTGCTCCGAGTCTTCTTGGACTAGGGAGTGGGTGTAGGGACAGCTGGAAGGTGCAGAGGCTTGGGCAGACCCTCCAGTCGGTGAGAGGGTGATAAAGGTGCTCTGGGCACAGGGGCAGATCCCGCCTCCCCATGCCGCTCCATGCAGCCTGCCCTCTAGCCCACAAGCCGCTGGCTGCACTGGCTGCTTGGAGCTCTGTGGGTACTGGGGGACCCGGCTTCCTCCTCATGGGGGCCTGTGAGGGGTAGGGGTAGCGCAGTGGGGGTGCTGCCTCCGGGTGGGGCCGGTCAGGCCTGTGAAGGGCCTGAGGCAAGGCTGTGGCTGGGTTGAGGAAGGCCTTGGAAGCCTGTCAAGGGGCCCCTGAGAAAGCTTGTGTAGGATTGTCTGCAGTGAGCTTTGGGAAGCACCGCCCTTTCCCGACTGTTTTCACCTTGGAGATGGGCACGGATAAAGCCAGCATGCTGTCCTTGGTGGCTCAAGGGGGCAGGGGTCACACTGTTGTGAAACAGCTGTTGTTGGCAGGTTGTGGCACAAGAAGGCCAACCCTGAGGCTTGGGATGGTTCTGTTGAAAACAAATGGGCTTGAACTTGGGGAAGAGGGGGCAGTGGAGAGGCCCCCAGACAGACAGCCCAGAGAGGCTGCTGGGCAGTTGGGCCTCGTGCCCCTGCTCCCGTCATGGTGCTGGGGCTCTGGCGGTGTCCACACCCAGCCTCCTGGTTGTGGGCAGGCAGTGAGTGGAGTAGGCTGGGGAGATGAGCCAAGGGCCGTGGTCAGTTGGGAAGGCAGCTGCCAACTTGGGGAGGAGGGAGGCTCAGGTGGAGACCACAGCCTCACTACATGGCCCAAGATGGACCTGGTGGGTGGACACAGGATGCTTAGGCTGGAGCTGGGAGAGGCAGGGGCTGGGTGAAGCTGCCTGCCCCTGTGTTCCAGTCTAGATGGGCAGAGGGAAAGGTGTGAGCATCCTCCCTGGCTGGGGGTCTTGGGGGCTAGTGTAGACTTGTCCAGGAACTGTGTAGGTGTAGACGGGGCAGGTGTTGCACCAGCCTTGGTCTTGGGGGGCAAAGGTTGGGCTTGTTGGCATTGCCTCTCTGCCTCCCTGGCCCTTTGCCTCCTGGGCAGGGCTGTCTGACTGCTGACCCCAATCCTAGCCAGCTTGCCTTGGGCGCCCTGAGGGCGTCTGCCTCATGGGGCTCCTGCCATCGCTCTCAGGCCCACTCTCCCTGCCTAGGGGCTCTGAGGGGCAGATGTGCGTGTGTGGGAGGGAAAGGGAGGCTCTGGCCTCTCCTCTTACAAAGTTGAGGACTTGCTCAATGCTGTGTGTGGTGTCCTGGTGGCACGGCAGATGGGGGGTGAGGCGGGCTTGCAGCTAGTGTATATGAGCCAGCACTGCTTCCTAGGACGTGTGGGGACTGGCCAAGCTCCTGCTGTCCTTGTCCTAGCTATATGGCAGTCCCTCTATTGGGCTGGGTGCCCTCTTCCACCTGTGCAGTATGCTGAGGACCAGGCAGGGTCTGCCTGTGCCCCTCCAGCGCTGGTTGGGAGATCATAGGTGGGCGCCTGCCTCTGTTGGAAGCCTCTCGGCCAGCAGGCACCTTGTCCCCGGTGGGTTCCTTTCAGCCCCCTCAGCCTGGGCTGGAACACATCACAAACAAGTGGAGGCTACACCGGCACACGAGGGCTGGATCCCTGCCTCTGGGAAAGTGCATGTCAGGCTGGTGTGTGGCTGGCACTTGGCCTGCCTTTGCCAGTTTGAGCCTGCACATCCAAGTGTGGGGACCCCTTGGCTCCCGGGTGCTGGGATAGGCCAACTGAATAGGGTGGACTCAACACTCACCACTTGGTCCCCGCAGTGCTGGGCATTGCCCCCTGTTCCATCCCCAGATTGGACCCTGCTTGTGGCCCCAGTGCTAGTCCACAGCCAGAGTGCATGGCAGTGGCCAGAGGCCTCTGGAGAGTGAGGCCTGGAGTGTCCAAGCTCCATGTAGGTCCAGTCCGGGCAGGGCCAGCTGAGCTTGCTTCTGACCCTGACGTGCTCTTCCCACTGCCTGGAGGTGCAGGTTCTGGGGGTCCTGAGAGCTTTGCCCACTGTAGGTCTTGAGGCCACAGTGTGGCTCTGACTGGCTTCTCCTCCTGGTTGTAAATAAGGAGTGGGGCCTGAGGGCAGACGAGGACACGGGGGTGGGGGCCTGGATCCTGCGGGGGCGGCCCTGCCCTGCTGGTGCCCACTCAGGGGGTGCTTGTGTTGTGCTCTTGTCAGGTGCCATCGCCTGCAGGATTCTTTGTTCAGCTCTGACAGTGGCTTCAGCAACTACCGTGGCATCCTGAACTGGTGTGTGGTGATGCTGGTGAGTGGGACGTGGTGTTGGGAGCAGATCTAGGTCCAGGTGGGGCTCTGCCCCAGGCTGGCCTTTGCCTGAGAACAGGCTCTGCCACCCAGGGTGTCGGGGCTGGAGCCCCTGTGGGCTGGGGTGTGTGGAGCAGGCTGCACCTCTATGTGGCCGCCAGCACTGGACTGTTGGGGAGGGGAGTGGCAGTGGCTGCCCCTGCTGTGGTCACTTGGGCGCCCATGTACCACATACTTGCTGCTTCCCATTGGATCCCAGGAGAGCCCTGCAGATGTGGTGTGGGCGTGGGGAGGCCGAACAGTGCCTGGCTGGAGCCTGTGTGTTGTGAGCTGGGCCTGAGGGGTGCAGGGCCTCCATGGAGGGCAGGGTGGAGGGGTCTTGCCCTGGGCTGGTGGGAGAGTGGACTGCATGCTCTGTGGACACAAGGCCTCTCTGGCAGGGGATGTGAGAAGAGCTTCCTGTGCTATGCCACATGGCCTGTGTGGGTATGGAGCCCTGCAGGCCTGGCCACCACTCTGCATTCCTCCTGGCCCCTTTCCTCAGCTGTGGGTCCTAGGAGCCCCCCAGGAAGGTGATTAGATGGAGCCCTGTGCCACGTCCAAGGCCTGCTGCCTCTGGGCCTGGTTCCCACTGGTACTTCGTGGGGTGAGGCTGCCAGCCCCACCCCAGAAACAGTTGGAGTCTAGGGCTCAAAGGGGCATCTGCAGGGCAGGTTGGGGACAAGGGCTATCTGGGCCCAGCCTCCCCCACTCAGGGCTGATGTGGCTCGAGGCCTTTGACCTTCACCCAGGTGTGTCTGTCTCTGGCCTTGGGTGCTGCTCCTGTGGCTACCCACGTGGAAGGGGCTCCACGCACATCCACATCCCCCACCGCCCATGGTCCTAGGTTCCCTGGGGGTGGCCAGCTGTGGAGGCCCACGAGTCCTGGTGGCTGAGAAGCTGGCCAGGCAGGAGGACAGTGGGCCCAGCGCCAGCCCAGCACTCAGGAGACACAGGCCATTCCTGGCCCAGGCTGGGCCTTGTGCAGCCCAGCACTCAGGAGACGCAGCCCATTCCTGGTCCAGGCTGGGCCTTGTCCAGCCCAGGCAGCACTGTGTGTTCTCCCCAACCCCTTGGGCCTGCCTGGCCCTTTGGCCCAGCCCTGAAGCCTTTTCCCTGCTTTGGCTCCCCCATGCCCCCACCCCGGGCACGTGTCCTGCTCTGGGCTGCTTGTTGCATTCCTTCTGTGGCCTGGGCCTGGAGGTGGGTACCGTCCATTGGCAGCTTTGGCGCCTGCCTGCTGGCAGCCCTCAGGAGAGGCCGGTGACAGTGTGGGCCACATGTGTCCGTGCAGAAGGCCTGCGTGTCAGCCCTACGGCCGGGGGAGGCAGGGCAGTAGCCCTTGTGTCTCTGAAGCAGTCTTCTCTCTCATGAAGCCTTCCCTGATCATCCAGGCAAGAGACCCTCAGTGTTCCCTTTGCCAGCGACCCTCTTCCCCAGCACCAGTTCACTGCCGCATGAGGCCTGAGCTCTGGGTGGTCAGCCAGGTCTGTGGCATTGGGGCCCAGCTCATGGAGGTGTTGGTAGTGCTTGTAAGATGGAGGAGGTTCCTGTCCCTGCAGAGGGAGGCCAAGCACCCAACTCCAGGCTAGTCCCAGGAGCCTTTTTCCATGGGGGCTCAGTCCTGGGAAGTTGCTTTGGAGCCAAGTGTCCAAGGCTTGGAGGGCTGCAGGAAGCAGAAGAGGCAGGCGGGACACAAGCCTTGGGAAGCACTCCAGGCCCAGCCCCCCTTGTGACACAGCTGGGCACTGCTCCTGCAGAGAAAGAGTAGACGACTCCCCCTCTTCAGCCTGAGCCACCAGTAGGGACCGGTTCCTTGGGGCTCAGCCGTGGGCAGGCCTCCCTGGGCAGGCCTGTAGTCTGGGGCTGTCTCTGTGGTGTGGTTGGCTGTGGGAGCCTTGGGTCCCTCACTGGCTCGGCTCAGCAGGAGGGATGTGAGCAGCTCAGCAGCTGGTTTTTCTGCTCCTGAAGACCCAGGCGTCTGGCAGGGTTGGTTGGTCTGGCCGGTTGGTTCCCTCCATGCGGGACCCTCTGGTGTGATGGGGACAGGGAGGGACTTCCCCTTACCCAGCACTGGTGTTGACTGAGGTAGGTGCTGAGTCTTGGAGCTTGGCATGGAGACCAGACAGGGCTGGGTCTGCAAGCCTGAGGCTGCCGCCCTGAGCTTGGGCTGGGACGTGCCCAGAGGTGTTGGGAGGATCTGGGGTGAGTACCCTGTGGCCAGGACTAAAGGGGCTGCACCCTCCTGTCCATCCCTCGCAGATCTTGAGCAATGCCCGGTTATTTCTGGAGAACCTCATCAAGTGAGTGCCTTTGCCAGGTCCCACCCCTGCCCCACCCATGGCCTGTCCAGGCCCCGCCCCACAGCCCCACCTGCCACCCACTCAGGCCCCCATCCCTCCACCCCCAGGTATGGCATCCTGGTGGACCCCATCCAGGTGGTTTCTCTGTTCCTGAAGGATCCCTATAGCTGGCCCGCCCCATGCCTGGTTATTGGTGAGCTGGGCTCTGAGGAGGGCCTCGGGTGGGGATCAGGCTGACGTGGCCCTCAACCTGCCTCTTGGTGCTTCTGTCCACAGCGGCCAATGTCTTTGCTGTGGCTGCGTTCCAGGTTGAGAAGTGCCTGGCGGTGGTAAGCAGTGCCCCTCACCTCCGTGTGTGCTCACCCTGCTGTGTGCGCTCCCCCTGCTGTGTGCGCTCCTGGGAGGAGCTGCTCCCCAGGCCTGGCAGCCCTCCCCCAGGCAATGGGAGCCCTGGTTGAGTGCGCTGCTCCCCAGGCCTGGCAGCCCTCCCCCAGGCAATGGGAGCCCTGGTTGAGTGCTCTGCTCCCCACTCCAGGGTGCCCTGACGGAGCAGGCGGGACTGCTGTTGCACGTGGCCAACCTGGCCGCCATTCTGTGTTTCCCAGCGACTGTGGTCTTACTGGTTGAGTCTGTCACTCCAGGTGCGCCCCCATCCCACCCTGCCTGTCTGTCTTGGGCCGGCCACGGGCATGGCCTCTGGCTGTGGCCCTGTGGAGGCCTGAGTCCACCTCTCCTGCAGTGGGCTCCCTGCTGGCGCTGATGGCGCACACCATCCTCTTCCTCAAGCTCTTCTCCTACCGCGACGTCAACTTGTGGTGCCGCAGGGCCAGGGCCAAGGCTGGTGAGGGGCTGCCGGGGGCTGGGGCTGCCCGCTGGGGGGCTGGGCAGCAGCAGGGCCCCACCACCCCCCTTCCACTCTGCTGTGCTCGTAGCCTCTGCAGGGAAGAAGGCCAGCAGTGCTGCTGCCCCGCACACCGTGAGCTACCCGGACAATCTGACCTACCGCGGTGAGGACCTCTGTGGGGCTGAGGTGCGGGGGACAGGCTGGGCCTGTTCTGGCACCAACCCCCCATTCCCATTCCAGATCTCTACTACTTCCTCTTCGCCCCCACCTTGTGCTACGAGCTCAACTTTCCCCGCTCTCCCCGCATCCGGAAGCGCTTTCTGCTGCGACGGATCCTTGAGATGGTGAGGTTGGGGGCTGGGGGCAGCCACTGGAGGCTGGGGGGCCTTCAGGCTAGCCAGGGCCTCAGCTGGCTGCTCTCTGGTTCCCCCCCAGCTGTTCTTCACCCAGCTCCAGGTGGGGCTGATCCAGCAGGTAAGTGGGGTAGGGCAGGGCTGGGTGCAGCTGGGCACGGTTGGGAGCTGACATGGTGCCCTCCTTTGCAGTGGATGGTCCCCACCATCCAGAACTCCATGAAGCCCTTCAAGGTGAGTGGCTCAGGTGCTCTTGCAGCTGGGGTGGTAAGGGAGTGACCGGGAGCATGGCTAGCTGAAGGGCTTGTTTCTGCAGGACATGGACTACTCACGCATCATCGAGCGCCTCCTGAAGCTGGCGGTGAGTGCGGACAGGTGGCGCATGCACGGGACAGGAGGGGACGGTGGCATGTGGGGGAAGGTTCTAGAACTTGGTGCCCACCCCCACCCCCCTGCCAGGTCCCCAACCACCTCATCTGGCTCATCTTCTTCTACTGGCTCTTCCACTCCTGCCTGAATGCCGTGGCTGAGCTCATGCAGTTTGGAGACCGGGAGTTCTACCGGGACTGGTGGTGAGTGGCCCTGGGGTGTCCCTGGGGGCTGGGATGGGCCATGGTGTGCTCTGATCCCCCTGTGGTCTCTTGGCCCCTAGGAACTCCGAGTCTGTCACCTACTTCTGGCAGAACTGGAACATCCCTGTGCACAAGTGGTGCATCAGGTAGGTGAGGTGTGTGTGTGTGATGTGGAACATGGCTGTGAACCTGACCCCTTTCCACACTCCCCCTCTGCAGAAACCACGTGGTGTGTGCGTGTGAATGTGGAACATGGCTGTGAACCTGAACCGCTTTCCATGCCCCCTCCTCTGCAGGCACTTCTACAAGCCCATGCTTCGACGGGGCAGCAGCAAGTGGATGGCCAGGACAGGGGTGTTCCTGGCCTCGGCCTTCTTCCACGAGGTCAGTGCTCTGTGGGGGCATCCTGCCTCATCCCTGGGCAGGGGTATGCCCACAGCAGGGACGGCTGACGCCCCACTCCCTGACATCCTCTCTCCCTCCCATCTTAGTACCTGGTGAGCGTCCCTCTGCGAATGTTCCGCCTCTGGGCGTTCACGGGCATGATGGCTCAGGTGAGCGACCCCCACGTGGCCTCTCACTTGCCCATTTACCCCGCGCCTGAACCCCTGGGCTGACCCCCCCTCCGCCATGCCCGTGGACCCTGAAGCCCCCAGCCCTGTGGTCACCATGGCCGACTGACTTGGCCCCTCATTCCCCAGATCCCACTGGCCTGGTTCGTGGGCCGCTTTTTCCAGGGCAACTATGGCAACGCAGCTGTGTGGCTGTCACTCATCATTGGACAGCCAATAGCCGTCCTCATGTACGTCCATGACTACTACGTGCTCAACTATGAGGCCCCAGCGGCACAGGCCTGAGCTGCACCTGAGGGCCTGGCTTCTCACTGCCACCTCACACCCGCTGCCAGAGCCCACCTCTCCTCCTAGGCCTCGAGTGCTGGGGATGGGCCTGGCTGCACAGCATCCTCCTCCTGTCCCAGGGAGGCCTCTCTGCCCCTATGGGGCTCTGTCCTGCACCCCGCAGGGATGGCGACAGCAGGCCAGACACAGTCTGATGCCAGCTGGGAGTCTTGCTGACCCTGCCCCGGGTCCGAGGGTGTCAATAAAGTGCTGTCCAGTGACCTCTTCAGTCTGCCAGGGGCCTGGGGCCTGGTGGGGGGTATGGCCACACCCACAAGGGTGAGTGCCAGAGCCGTGTGGATAGCTGTTCCAGGGGCCAGGAGGCCTGAGGGTCCCAGGACCTGCCGGGGAGAAGCAGCTCCACTGCAGCAGGGCGGGCATGGCCGGTAGGGGGAGTGCAAGGCCAGGCAGACGCCCCCATTCCCCACACTCCCCTACCTAGAAAAGCTCAGCTCAGGCGTCCTCTCCTGGTGCTACTCCTGCTGGGTGTGGGGGAATCAGCACTCTGGCCCTGAGTGCAGGATGGTCAACTTGCACCCACCATGCTCAGCTTCAGCTTGGGAAGAGGTCGCCCTGGGTTTGCTGGAAGTGGGCTCCAGCCAGGATGGCCCAGGGATGGGCAGTCCACAGGGCCTTTCTGGTGTGGGTCTGGTGAGCCGACGGGCTACGGTACACAATGGCTATGTCCATGGCTATTTGCCTTGGGGCAGGGCTCGGGTTGGCAGCCTCTTTCCTTCACATGGAACCTGGGCAGACAGGTGGGCTGGTGGCTCTCAGCTGCCCTCCACGAGGTTGGGGCACCCCTGATCCCTAGGCCTGCCTTGCCCTCTGCTCTTCTGGCACCAGGCTGGGCAGTGCAGACAGTGCAGCCCTGCAGCCTTCAGGACACTTTGTTCCTAGGCCCTGCAATCCACCAAGCTGGATAGATGGGGCCCCCCTTGGTGGTAGCGGGAGGTCAGGGGTAACCCCATGGCCCTGCTGCTGCCTTACCTTGCTGGGGTGACTGCTTGATTAAAGACCCCAAGACTGGACCAGGCCCTGGTGTCCCCAGACCTGCAGCTATGGCCCAACAAGGCAGGTGTTTGAGGAGGCCCTGCACGGGGTCCCAGGACTGCACCGGGGGCCTCATCAGCAACCTGCTGGACTGGTGGTGTGAGGGGAGGGTAGGCTACCTTGGTGGTATCCTCCCTCTACCCCAGTGGGGGCCTGGTGGGCCCTGAGGTGGAAGGCATCTCCTTGGGCCCTGCTGAGGATGGCAGTAGTGGGTGAGCTCCTGGTTGAGGGACAGGTGTGGGGCCGACTCCTCCATCCCACATAGGCTCCTGTGCCTCTCCCCATCAGTTGGCCAATGGAGCTTGAGAACAAGCTGTTGCTGCCAGATAAAGCGGCAAAGCCTGCTCCACTGCCCACCGCAGGCCCCCTTCCCTTCCTCCACCAGGCTGAGTGGAGAACCCTAAAGCTATGGGACAGGCTCTCGTTGCCTGTGCCTACATAGGGTGCTGGCTGTGACAGGAAGACAGTGTGCCTGCCCTGCATCACCTGTCCCTGAGTGCAGACACCTTGGGAAGGGGGTTCCTGGTGGTCCTGTGACAACCAGAGACCCCCAGGGCCAAGGTGCCCACCCCTGGTCCCTCAATAAAGAACTGCGAGCAAACGCTGGTCCTGTGGAGTTGGGCAGGCATGGGGCTAGCTGCAAGCATCCGTCTTCCCCCAGGAGGCCACTGCAGCCCGGCCCTTCTGTGCCCTGGGCTCCTCCTCATTGCACCACCACCCACGGCACCAGCCTGGGACAGAGGAAACACATGGGAACCACAGCATAGAGCCTGTCTGTTTATAGATCTCTGCCTGTCTTGTCCGTCCATCCACTGTGTGTATATATTTGTATATCTCTATGGAGCGGGGAACAGGACAGTTGTGTAAAAATCCAAAATACAATTCTGACTATGAACAACCTGCAGGGTCAGTCCAGGTGTGGCTGTGAAGCCCCAACCAAACCACAGGACACGGGGTTGGGGGAAGGCAGACTGGCAGGCCGGGGTGACCCTCCTGACCAGAAGTGCTGCCCAGACCCGAGCCCGTTTGTCCTACTGGGGCTATGGCGGCCGACCCACCAGTGCCCAAGACCGCGAGGCTGCCCTGCCTCCCCAAGACCAGCCCTGCACTGGGGGTGGGGGTGGGCAGGCCATGGCTGGCCCAGCTCCTCCAGGGCCTCTAGGAGACAGTGGGGTCCTTGGCTTTGGGAGGCTCCGAGCCTGTCAGCAGGGAGATGGTGGGGTCCTCTGCGAAGCTGTCCCCTTCAGAGAAGTAGGAGCCCTCTCCCAGCTCAAACAGCACCGGCAGGTCGTTGCTCCCGGTGTCCACGGAGCCGGGGTCCAGCAGGAACAGCGGCTGCGCTGTGTAGTGTACCAGCTGCTTCCCTGTGGGGGTGGGGGTGTCAAGGCAGTGGGGGTTGGGGGCAGAGATGGGGCTGGTGGGACTTGGCTCACCTGAATCCGGGCTGCTGTTCTCTGCCTCGGGAGGCCTGGGGGGCTCCTGGGGAGACAGGAGCTCTTGGATCTGTGGGGTGGAGGAGATGGTATTGTGAGCACTCCTGCTGGTCTCATTCCCCCTCACCCCCCGCCCGCCTACGCACACTGGCCAGGCTGCTGTCAAGGTCAGGCAGGCTCATGTCGGGCACGGTCACCGAGGGGCTGAACAGCTGCGGAGGAGGGAGGGAAGTCAGAACAGCACCCGGGGGCGGGGCGGGGCAGGGCGGGGAGGCGGGGCTCGACTCACGTCCAGCAGGGCACTGGTGTCCACGCTGAAGCCGTGGCTGCTCAGCATGGTCTGCAGGTTGTCCAGGTTGGAGTCCATAGCATCCAAGTGGTCACTGAGCTCATTCCTGGCCCGGGATAAGGGGGTACCTGAACCAGTGCCCCAGGCCCCACACCCCAATGTCCTCCTGTGGGAGAAGGGCTCCCCTTGACTGTATCCCCCAAGCTGCACCCCCGTGTACGCCTGCACAGGCTGGAGGGGGCAGCGCATTCGAGGACGGCCTGGAAGGTGGTGGAGGCTCTGTGCCCTGCAGGGGTGCGGCTGGGCCCATGCTGGGCATCCCTTTGCCATGAGGGCCTGGAGGCCCTGGTGGCAGTGGACCCAGGAGACAAGGGGCATATTCAGCTCTAGCACAAGGATCAGGGATTTCAGTTTTCAGGGTTGGTGAGGTTTCCCGTTGCACTGGGAAAACGGCTGGGGCTGTGCTCAGTGTGTGGGTGGCTCAGTCCCTGCCCTGGTGCTGCTGTGGGGATGAGACCCACGGTCTGGTGGCTGTGACCAACAAAGCCCTAGGCCACGGGGCACACCTGGGCCATGGGACTGGCAGCCAGGCTGGGTCCCGGAGGTGCCCCGGAGACCCTGCCTGACAGGAAGTGCAGTCAGCACCGCAGTCTGGATCCTGCCAGCACCAGAGGCCGTGCCAGACCAGGGAGGCCTGTCCCCGTCATCCCTGTCACAGGCAATGACCACAGGCCCGTGGCCAGGGAAGCCATGATGACACTGAGCCCCCACCACAGAGGGGTCCCGGCCGCTTCCGCCCAGGCCTGACGCTCATGCCCGGCCAGGCTGGGTCTGGTCCACGGCTGTGTGGGAGGGCCCGAGCTCTGGCAGGGCCCTCCTCCCTCCCCAGTGGGGTCGGCGCTAACCCTGGCTGGACTTGGCCATGCGGACAGGAAGAGGGGTAGGGGAAGAGGCGGGCGACCCTAGACATCTGTGAAGTGCGAGCCAAACTGCAAGATACAAAAACAAGAGCCCCCATTGCAGGCGGGGGCTGGGCAGGGTCTGGGAGTGTGGAGGCCGGGCCCTGCTCACCATCTCCTGCCATGTGTCTGGGCAGCATGACCTGCCAGGACCCGTGGCCTGTGGCAAGGGTGGTGGCATCAGGAGGGGTGGCTGAGAGCAGGGCCCAGCAGCCTGTCCGGACACGCCCTTGGCTTCTGTGGCATTTGGGACTGTGGGGTGATCTGGCTGGCACCTGTCTCCCTCCCCAGCCCCGAGCTCCAAGGTTGGGGGTAGGGTCCTGCCTCGCCAGCTGCCCTGCTCAGTCCACTGGGACAATTGGAACTGAAGCCCAGGGCTGTGCATCCAGGCACTGTGGGTGGGGCCGTGGGTGGGCGGCACTCACTTGTCCAGGCAGGCTACGCTGAGGCACTTTTCAGGGGTGGAGGTGGGCGGGGGTGAGGGAGGCCGGCCCTCGGTGTCCGTGTGGCCCCTGGCATCCGTGAGGGCTGTGGCGGAGGCGGGGGCAGGTTCACTCTCCCGCAGGATGGAGTCAATGAGGGCGGTCGGGGACAAAAGGGTGTCCACGGAAGATGGGCGCCCGGGACTCGCCTCCTCTACCCGGGGGCTCTGAGGCGGGCTGGGGGGCTCCTCCTTGACACGCACCAGGGGGCTGCTGGACAGGGGCCTGGACACGAGGGGGGCCAGGTTAGCTGGCGTCTTGGCCAGCCCCACCTCATCCCCAACTCTGCCCTGGGCCCACAGGGGCTCGCCTCGTTGGGGGACAGGATGGCTGGGGTGATGCGGCCCCCACCTCTCGTCTATGCTCCCGCCAGGGGAGGCCACGGGGCTGGCAGGAGCCAGCTCGGTGATGTCGGAGATGATGGGTCCAGAGCTGGCCACAGCATCGGGGGCGTAGAGGCTGGAGCTGCTGTAGGCCGGGGAGGGGGCCTGCAATCAAAGGCAGGAGGTCCATGCAGTGCCGGCAGGGGAAACCCACCCCATTGCCGCCTGCATGCCTGGGTGGGTGCCCTGTCTCCGGCACTCACCGAGTAGGGGCCCGAGCCATGGACGTGCTCCAGGGAGAACTGCCGGCCGTACTTGGGCATGGAATGTGCTGAGCTACTGTCGTTCAGCATCAGGGGGCTGCGGGGAAGGGTGCAGGTCAGCCACCACCCCCCACCTTGGGGTACCTGGGGCACAGCTGACAGAGGAGGGGGACAGCCCTGGGCCCCGGGTGGTGGATGCAGGCATCCCCAAAACCTCACATCTTTCTCTTCACCCCCAGGATCCGGTTTGACTGCACCAGTGAGATCAGGAACTGAATGAGCTGTGGGGAGAAAGGACACAGTCACCCTGGCCCTTGTGGGGCCCCCGCCGGCCCTCTGGCCCTGCCCCCACCTTGTTGACGACTTTCTGTTGCTGGGCATGCTTCTGCCGAAGGCTGGCCACCTCCCGCCACAGAGCCTCATTCTCACTGCAACAGACCAGGCTGGGTCAGTGGGGCCCAATCCCATGAGCCCCAGGGCTGAGGGAGCCCCACAGACCCTCCCTGTCCCCCAGGCAGGAGCAGGGGTAAGTGTGACCATGTCTGGCCTGGCCCACCCCAGGATAAGAACTTGTGTGTGGAAGGACTGGAGGCCAGGGCCAGGGCTTGCTGGTCCCACTGCCCCTCCCTGCCAGGGACACCCGGCGTCAGGTAGGGTGTTGGGGATGGATCCATGCGAGCCAGGTGCACCCGGATCCTGGCATCCATCCTAGCCAACACCTGGAGGGCTGCCTTGGACACAGGCCAGGAGCAGACCCTTGAGCCGCCCTTCCAAGGCCTGAGAAGCCAGGTTAAGGGAGGACAGTTCTTCAGGCCGCGACACTGGCTGTCCCATGTCCTGTAGGTGCTCAGGGCCCTCGCCAGGCCTGGAAGTGGCTCAGAGGTGGCCCCACGGGGTAGGGAAGGCTGCTCTGGGAGGCTGGGCACTGTCAAGCCTGAGTCTTCTTGGTAGGCCAGGTCCATGTGGCCGGACTCCAGGAATCACAAAACCGGTGGCTCCTGCTGGACCCCATGCAGGAGAGTCTGAGGCCAAGGCCTCCTCCGTGACGTGGGGGTCAAGAGCGCCTGGTGCACGGAGCCGAGGACGCCGTACTGGCATTGGGGTTCCCGCATGCCTGGAGCCCCAAAGTGGATGTGAGACCTGAGCTGGCCTTCCGAGGTGGGCTTGCCTCAGTTTCTCAGGTGCCACCGTGTGTTAGGCTCCTGCTAAGGCTTCCCCAGAGCCGCAGGGTCCCAGTGAGGAGGGGCCGGGGGGCTAGCTCCATGGGCCCAGGCAAGTGTGGGGCAGAGGTTCCAGGAAGGGCCTGAGATGGGTCTGACCCCAGGCCGGAGGCAGGTGGGATGGGTCTGCTGTGCAGGGCTTGTCCTCAAAAGTAGGCTGGTTGGTCCCACCAAGCTCAGAGCCAGGCAGAAGCCGATGGCTCAGAGGGCGCTGGGGATGTGCAGAGCAGGGGACCCTCCCAACCCTCTTCTGCACGTGGAAAACGGCTGGCCCCAGAGCTGTTGCAGCAGCCACGGGCGGCGGGGCTGGGGCAGACGCCTAGGGTAGATCTGCGTGGAGCGGGAGGGTGGAGCTGAGCATCTGGCCCCGGTCAGGGCCCTGCCCCCACAGCACCCGGGGCCTCCTGGTGGGCAGCAGGACCCACTGCGGCCCACAGTGCTGGTGTGGGACCTACTGCTTCATGGCCAGGAGCTTGGAGTCCATGCACTCCTGCTTCCCCTTCATCAGCTGCACGTCTGTCAGCAGCTTGGTGACGCTGTCCTGGCGGATCTTTATGTCTTCACTCTTCAGGGTGGACACCTGGATTCCCGAGAGGGACAGGAGTCACTGGAGCAGCCCAGGAGCTTGGCAGGCTCAGGCTCGTCCACTGCAGCCAGGTCCCTCAGGAAGGGGCAGGCTGGGGTGGGAGCTCTCAGGGAGGTGCGGGCGGGGAGAGCTGTGGCAGGCAAGACCGGGCGAGGGTGCGGGGCTGGCACTCACACTGGTCACTTTCCTCTTGATGTTCTCAAGGAGCTGCTCCTGGCCACGCAGGAAGCATGGGTGCTGGAACTCCGTGTCGTCTCTCTCTGGCTTGACCAGGCCGCCCTGCTCGATGTGGACGACTTTCCGGAAGCCATCTGCACATGACAGGGAAGGGGGTGGCTCTGTCTCAGGGCGGGACCAGAACCCTTGAAGAGCGGCCACTGCTCCAGGAGGCTGCTGCAGGGCTTGGCCACGGTCAGACCTTGCCCTGCCCCTCAGAGCCCCATGCCTGGGTGGCCGGGTGGCCTTGGTCTAAGGGAGACCCTGTGTCCCCACAGGGCTCTCCGTGCCCGACACATGTGGAGTACAGCTCTGGCTTCACGGTTCTTCCCTGGGGACCCCAGGTTCATACCCACAAGGACCCTCCCCCATGGAAGAGGCAGCTGCCCCCGGCCCCAGGCTTGCAGGGTCCCACGCCATGCCCTTGGCCAGCACAGGACGCCCCGTCCTTCATCCACAGGGTCCTCCTGCTGTGGTCCCGCCATCTGCAGGTCTGCCTCCCGCACCCCTGCGCTGCCTGGAGGCAGCACTCACACATGTTGAGTTGCCGCACGAAGCTGGCCATGTTGTTGTGCTTGAAGTACTTGGGCAGCACCTCCTTGGCAAACTGGCCCTGGTCGAACACGTGGAAGCTGTTCCCGCTCTGAAAGGGAGACATGGGTGGGTCACGTGTGGTGGTGAGGGGCAGCGTGCCCAAGCCGCCCCTTCCCCGGGCCGCCCCTTCTGGAACGCAGGCAGTGCACATTCCACCTGATGGGGCTGGGGCCATGGGAGGCCCAGGGGGGCTGGCGGGAGGTGAGTTCGTTCCTGGGACCACCTGCCACACGGGCCTCATCTGTGCAGCATGACCTGCATCCTCACTGTGAGGCCCAGGACTGGGCAGTGGGCAGATGCGGGGCCTTCCTCTCAGTCGGGAAGCCCCTCCCCAGGGCTTCTAGAGAAAGCCACGTTTCCACTCACAAAGCACCTGTTTAAGCAGGACATTTCTCTTAGGAACACCGAAGGAAATGGAGCCCTAATTTCATTACTCCCAAGGAAAACACAGTTGCCTTCAGAAATCCAAATTCATTCTTGTTTTGTGACGTGAGACAAGAAACAGAGACAGTCAAACACTGCATATACTCTTCCTCTTCCATTTCTCTCCCGAGCTCAGGCCCAGAGCTATCAGGAGGAGCTGGCGAGGGAGGCATCCCTGTTGGCCATGGCTGCAGTGGCTCAGAGGGGGCATCGAAGGCTTAGGGGACAGCGAGAAGCCCACACGGTGGGGAAGGGGGGCCTGAAGCAGGGCCAGAGAGAGGTGAGGGGTGTCTGCATAGGAAGGGGCAGCTGACTCAGTGAAGAAACTGGTGAAGGGCAGTGGGGCAGGTTTCTCCCTGCCAGGGAACAGAGCTGCAGATGCAAACAGGGAAAAAGCCAGAAAGACCCCCGTGGTGTGGCACTAGAAGTGGAGAACTGCTTTCCAACATAGAGATGTGAAATACACAGGGTGTGCACGTGTCAGGGAGGGAAACGGTCACGGAGAGGACCCCAAGGCAGCAGGAGAGAGACGGCGAAAAGCGCCAAGCCAACTTTCCAGAACTCTGAAAATTAACCAAAGAATTACAGTAGCATGGGGAGCATTTATTCAAGAAAAACAGCTGAATCTTAGTAAGAACAGTGGGCTTTGTGAACTTTTTTTTTTGAGACAAGGTCTTGCTCTGTCGCCCAGGCTGGAGTGCACCAGCACCAACATGGCTCACTGCAGCCTCTGACTCCCAGTTCAAGCGATTCTCGTGCCTCAGCCTCCCGAGTTCAAGCGATTCTCCTGCCTCAGCCTCCCGAGTTCAAGCGATTCTCGTGCCTCAGCCTCCCGAGTTCAAGCGATTCTCGTGCCTCAGCCTCCCGAGTTCAAGCGATTCTCGTGCCTCAGCCTCCCGAGTTCAAGCGATTCTCGTGCCTCAGCCTCCCGAGTTCAAGCGATTCTCGTGCCTCAGCCTCCCGAGTTCAAGCGATTCTCCTGCCTCAGCCTCCCGAGTTCAAGCGATTCTCCTGCCTCAGCCTCCCGAGTAGCTGACTATAGGCGCCACCACGCCCGGCTAATTTCTGTATTTTCAGTAGAGATGGGGTTTCACCATGTTGCCCAGGCTGGTCTCGAACTCCTGACCTCAAGTGATCCGCCTACCTTGGCCTCCTGCAGTGCTGGGATTACAGGCGTGAGCCACTGTGCCCGGCCAGGCTTTGTGGCATTTTACATGCCCTATTCCCACTCCATCTACAGCCTTAAAAACTAACAGCTGCAGTCCCCGTGGGAACCAGCGTCCTGGCAGCCGCCGCGGGGTGGGCCAGAGCTTGGGCTCCTCCAGGGCCCCGTTCCCAGAGGACTGTCAGCCTCTGGCCTAAGAGTCCACTCCCAAGGCTGTCTCTGATTTGACCTGAAGCTCTCCTGAATAAAAAAGCTGTTTGCCGAGCTGTGCTTGTTGAAACCTTTAGAGGTGATTTTTGAACGCTGTGGCTGACTGAGGCAGTGCCTGGCAGCTGGGGAGAAGGAGGCACCACTGGGGGCTCTGAAAAGCTCTGAGATATTCCAGGACATCTTGCAGCCGTGTACATGTGTGAGCCGTGCCCATGTTCAGGAAAGACCTGAGCCAGCCCCGAGCTCTCACTTCTGGCTGACCTTGAGGCTCTGCGTAAGCAGGAAGTCAGGCATACAGTTGGGTTGTCCACTGCCTGGCCGAGTGCTGAAGGCGTCCCCAACACACACACACACAGCCCCCAGAAAAGACGGGAGACTCAATGGGTCCAGGCATTCAAGAACATTTCTGCCCCATCACCACCTACCTTAGTTAACTGAACAGAGACTGCAGTGGCCACGAACAAGAAAGAACACAACCTTTACAGAATTAGTGGCGAAAGCTACCTGACAGACAACCACGACAAACAGCAGCAATGACAAATCCTGGGGAGGTGGGGGAGTCCCAGCTCTAGAGCTGCCACTCTCAACCAATGAGAGGTTCAGTTTTCCAGCCAGCTGCGCTGGCTCACGCCTGCGGTCCCAGCACTTTGGGAGGCCGAGGCGGGTGGGTTGCTCGAGCTCAGGAGTTGGAGACTGGCCTGGGCAACAAGGCAAAACCCCGTCTCTAGAAAAAATACAAAAATTAAATGGGCATGGTGGCGCACACCTATCATCCCAGCTACTCAGGAGGCTGAGGAGGGAGGATCCCTTGAGCTCCGGAGGTGAAGGCTGCAGTGAGCTGTGATCGAACTACTGCACTCCAGCCTGGGTAACAGACTCAAAAACAAACAAACAAAAAACTCTAGTTAAAAAAAAAAAAAAGAGTTATGCAAAGAAACAAGAAGCTAGGACCCATACCCCATACACAGGAAAAAAAAAAAAAAAAAAAGGCAATCAATAGAAACTGTCCCCAAAGAAGCCAAAACATTGGACATTGGACTTACGAGGCAAAGATTTTAAGTCAATCACTTCAAATATGTTCAAACAACTAAAGGAAACCACATCTGAAGAACTAAAGTATGAGAATGACATCTTATCAGAGAGTATCAATAAAGAGATAAAAATTGTAAAGAAGCACGAAATCAAAATTATGGAGCTGAAGAGTATAATAACTCAGACTAAAAGTCAACCAGAGGGGCCGGGCGTGGTGGCTCACGCCTGTAATCCCAGCACTTTGGGAGGCCAAGGCAGGCGGATCACCTGAGGTCAGGAGTTGGAGACCAACCTGACCAACATGGAGAAACCCCGTCTCTACTAAAAATACAAAATTAGCCAGGCGTGGTGGCTCATGCCTGTAATCCCGGCTACTCAGGAGGCTGAGGTAGGAGAATTGTTTGAACCCGGGAGGCGGAGGTTGCAGTGAGCTGAGATCACGCCATTGCACTCCAGCCTGGGCAACGGAGCGAGACTCCGTCTCAAAAATCAAAACAAAACAAAAAAAAGTTAACCAGAGGGGCTTAAGAGCAGATCTGACTAGGAGAAGGAGTCAGCAAACATGAAGATAAGTCAATTGAGGTGGTCCAGTAGGAGAAAAAAAGAAAGGAATAAGGAGACGAGCTGGCCGGGCGCGGTGGCTCACGCCTGTAATCTCAGCACTTTGGGAGGCTAAGGTGGACGGATCACGAGGTCAAGAGATCGAGACCATCCTGGCCAACATGGTCAAACCCCATCTCTACTAAAAATACAAAAAAAATCAGTTGGGCATGGTGGCGTGTGCCTGTAATCCCAGCTACTTGGGAGGCTGAGGCAAAAGAATCGCTTGAACTCTGGAGGCAGAGGTAGCAGTGAGCCGCGATTGCACCACTGTACTCCAGCCAAGCGACAGAAAGAGACTCTGTCTCAAAAAAATAAAAACAAAAACAAAAATGAGCAGAGCCTCAGAGACCTGTGAGACACCACAAAAAGTGTAATACGGCCGGGCATGGTGGCTCACACCTGTAATCCCAGCATTTTGGGAGGCTGAGCCAGGCAGATCACCTGAGGTTAGGAATTCGAGACCAGCCTGGCCAACATGGGGAAACCCTGTCTTTACTAAAAATATAAAAATTAGCCCGGCATGGTGGCATGTGCCTGCAGTCCCAGCTGCTCGGGAGGCTGAGGCAGGAGAATCGCTTGAACCCGGGAGGCAGAGGTTGCAGTGAGCCGAGATCATCCCACTGCACTCCAGCCTGGGGGACAGAGTGAGACTGTCAAAAAAAAAAAAAAAGGATTAAAATGCCTGGTTGCCTGGTGTGGTAGCTCATGCCTGTAATCCCAACACTTTGGGAGGCTGAGGTGGGTGGATCGTTTGAGGTCAGGAGTTCCAGCCTGGCCAGCGTGGTGAAACCCCGCCTCTACTAAAAATGGAAAAATTTCAGTGTGGTGACTCATGCCTGTAATCCCAGCTACTTGGGAGGTTGAGACAAGAGAATTGCTTGAACCCGGGAGGTGGAATTTATAGTGAGCACAGATCGTGCCACTGCCCTCTAGCCTGGGCGACAGAGCGAGACTCCATCTCCAAAAAAACAAAAACAAACCAAAACAAATAAAATAAAAGCATTAAAATAAAAGACCCTGCCACTCAATCTTTGTATATTGGCCGGGTATAGTGACTCATGCCTGTAATCCCAGCACTTTGGGAGGCCAAGGCAGGAGGATCCCTTGAGCCAGGAGTTGGAGACCAGCCTGGGCAACATAGCGAGACCCCATCTCTACAAAACATAAAAATTCAATATCCGGCAAAACTATGCTTTGAAAACGGAGAGATTTCCACTTCTGGAACAGCAATGTGAGGAGCTTCGTGGAAGTACTTCCTGTGAAACAAGCAAAGCTTAAACTATTTAAAGTCTCAAAACTGTCCTAAAGGCATGTAACAGATAAACACTTATGGAGTAAAATCTACTGACACCTGGTACGAACATTGAGCCTGGTGGCATCTGAGCCTCAGCCTCCTCTTTCCCTCTCACCCCAGCTCGCCATGATGGGTACTACACTCAGGGAGAGGGGAGCAGGAAGATGGGGACCCTTCTCCCCTCAATTCCCAAATAAGGTTTCCTGGATCTCATGGGCTGGGCAGACCACCAGAGTTTCACATCCTCACCAACTCCAAGTTGAAGAGACTAAGATCCTGGTGCATGCCAAGAAGCCAGGGGCTCCCTTCCTCCGCCTTGCCCACGCCTCAGAGAGGAGACTCTACCCCACCACAGCAGGCTGAGGACACCCAGGTCGCTGATCACCCTTCCCGCAGCTCCCACCTAATTAAAGCATTTTCAAAACCACAATTTTTTTTTTTTTGATATGGAGTCTTGCTCTGTTGCCCAGGCTGGAGTGCAGTGGTGCCATCTTGGCTCACTGCAACCTCCGCCTCCTGGGTTCAAGCGATTCTCCTGCCTCAGCTTCCTGGGTAGCTGGGATTACAGGCATGTGCCACCACGCCCGGCTAATTTTTATATTTTTAGTAGAGACAGGCTTTCACCAGGTTGGTCAGGCTGGTCTTGAACTCCTGACCATAAGTGATCCACCCACCTTGGCTTCCCAAAGTGCTGGGATTACAGGCATGAGCCACTGTGCCTGGCCTTAAAAACCACAAGTTTTAAACACAATTCAGGCTTTCTAGGTTAAAACAGTAGGGTAGAGCACCCATGCTGGGAAAGCCAGGCCAAGAAGATCAGAGGCTGCTGTCTTGCCCAGTGTCCAGAGGGGTGGTGCAGAGAATCAGCCTGGGGAGAGAGGCCGCCCGTAAGGAAAGAGCTCTGAAGCTACCCGAGGAAACTCATTTTATTTGAAAGTTCAGCCCAAGATTGCTCTTGGAAACAATAGCTTCTCTAAATTAAGAGAAACAAGTGAAACCACAGGCTTGTTCACCTGCAAAGGGAAAGCTACGAAGAGCCCTGCTGGGGCCAGAACAACCCTGACTGACCTCAGACACTACCACTGCTCAAAAACCCCAAACACGCCTGCAACAACAATCCAAATAGCGAGACCCCCATCTATACCAAAAAAATGATAAAAGAGATGAAATCATAAAGGACCCCCAGTGGAAACTCTGGAGTAGAATAACCAAAGCGGAACTGCTGGCCGTGTGGTAAATGCTGAATCTCACATGCAGCTCCCAAGCTGCTTTCCAAAGCGGATGCAGCATTTGTGTTCTCAGCAGCACAGGTGAGTTCCAGGGGCTCCACGCCCTCCTCAGCACCTGGCTGTTCTAGTCGCTCTCACTGAGGTTTTCGTGTGCATTTCTCTGACAACTAATGATGCTGAGCATCTGTTCAAGTGCTTATTTGCTATATGTCTTTTTTTGATGTATCTGTTCAAATCTTCTGCCTTTTTCAATATATGTTTTTTCGAGACAGAGTCTTGCTTTGTCACCTAGCCTGGAGTGCAGTGGTGTGATCTGGGCTCACTGCAACCTCTACCTCCTGGGATCAAGAGATCCTCCCACCTCAGCCTCCCGAGTAGCTGGGACCGCAGGAGCACACCACCACACCGGGCTCATTTTTTTTTGTAGAGATGGGTCTCCCTATGTTGCCCAGGCTGGTCTCGAACTCCTGAGTGGAAGCAATCTACCCGCACTGGCCTCTCAAAGTGTTGGGATTACAGGTGTCAGCTACCATGCTCAGCCACTTGCCTTTTACTTATTATTATTATTATTATTTTTAGACAGAGTCTCGCTCTACTGCCCAGGCTAGAGTGCAATGGCGCGATCTCGGCTCACTGCAACTTCTGCCTCCCGGGTTCACGCGATTCTCCCACCTCAGCCTCCTGAGTAGCTGGGACTACAGGCACCTGCCACCACGCCCAGCTAATTTTTGTATTTTCAGTAGAGACAGGGTTTCACCATATTGGCCAGGCTGGTTTTGAACTCCTGACATTGTGATCCGCCTGCCTCGGCCTTCCAAAGTGCTGGGATTACAGGCGTGAGCCCCGGTGTCCGGCCTGCTTTTTATTTTTTTTAAATCGTTGTCTTCCTGAGTTGCAAAAAAAAAAATTTTTTTTTGGAGACAGAGTCTCGCTGTGTCACCCAGGTTGGAGTGCAATGGCGCAGTTTCGGCTCACTGCAGCCTCTGCCTCCTGGGTTCCAGAGATTCTCCTGCCACAGCCTCCCGAGTAGTGGGGATTACGGGCGCGCGCCACCACACCCAGCTAGTTTTTGTATTTTTAGTAGAGACAAGGTTTCACCATGTTGGCCAGGCTATGTTGCCCTATCTGGGAGCAATCCTTCCACCTTAGCCTCTGAGTAGCTGGCACCACAGGCGCCACCATCATGCATGGCTCTTCTGGATGCCTTTTTTTTTTTTTTTTTTGAGATGGAGTCTCACCCTGTCCCCCAGGCTGGAGTGCAGTGGTGCGATCTCAGCTCAGTGAAAGCTCCGCCTCCTGGGTTCATGCCATTCTCCTGCCTCAGCCTCCCGAGTAGCTGGGACTACAGGAGCCCGCCACCATGCCCGGCTAGTTTTTTGTATTTTTAGTAGAGACGGGGTTTCACCATGTTAGCCAGGATGGTCTCGACCTCCTGATCTGGTGATCCGCCCACCTCGGCCTCCCAAAGTGCTGGGATGACAGGTGTGAGCCACCGCGCCCAGCCTCTTCTGGATGCTTCTAAGATTTTCTCTTCACCAGCCTGTTCCAGCACTTTGATTGTATAATGTGCCTTGATATGGTTTTGGTTTTATCCTGCTTAAGACCGATATTCTTGGATTTGTGAGCTTACAGCTTTTCAAAACTTTGGGAAAAATTTTGGCCATAATTTTTTTTTTTTTTTTTTTTTTGAGACAGGGCTCTGTTGCCCAGGCTGGAGTGCAGTGGTACGATCATGGCTCACTGCAGCCTCCACCTCGTGTGCTCAGATTGATCCTCCTGCCTCAGCCTCCTGAGTAGTTGGGACCACAGGCAGGCACTACCACACCCAGCTAATTTTTGTATTATTTATAGAGACAAGGTCTTGCTATGTTGCCCAGGCTGGTCTTGAACGCCTGGGCTCAAGCGATCCACCCACCTCAGCCTCCCAAAGTGCTGGGATCTTGGCCAGGAGCCACCATGTCTGGCCTTTTGGTCGTATTTCTGTATTCTCTTCCCCACTGTTTTCTGGAACCTCAAATACGTTAGACCACATGATATTATCTCCTTGAATCTCGGCTAAGTTTTTGCAGTCCTTTTTCTCTCTGTACATCACTGTGGATAGTTTCCATTGCTTTTAGTTCAGGAATCTTTTCTTCTGAAGTTTCTAATGTTTTGTTAAACTGCTCCGATGACTCTGAAGAACCCCCTTTTTACTTTAGAATACATGCCCTACACCAGTGTCCCCCATCATTAACATCCCGCCTTTGTGTGGTACATTTGTCTCAAGAACATTAGACACATTGTTAACTAGGACCCACATTCTATTTAGCTTCCTTAGCTGTTAACCCAATCCTTCCTCTGCTCCAGGACATCATCCAAAATCCATCCAGTTGTCACATCTCCTTCAGTTCCACTGGCTCTGACACCTTTCAGACTTGCCTAGTTTTTGAGAACCTTGACAATTTTGAGGACTCATCAAATAGTTTGTGGAATGTCTCTCAATTTGGATTTGTGTTATGTTTTTTCATCATTAGCTGGGGTTACGTATGTTTTTGGGAGGAAGATCCAAGAGAGTGCTGTTCTCATCATCCTATCAAGAGTACACAACAGGCTGGGCGTGGTGGCTCACGCCTGTAATCCCAGCACTTTGGGAGGCCAAGGTGGGCGGATCACGAGGTCAGAAGATTGAGACCATCCTGGCTAACACAGTGAAACCCCATCTCTACTAAAAATACCAAAAAATTAGCCGGGCGTGGTGGCGGGCGCCTGTAGTCCCAGCTACGTGGGAGGCTGAGGCAGGAGAATTGCTTGGACCCGGGAGGTGGAGGTTGCAGTGAGCCGAGATTGCGCCACTGCACTCCAGCCTGGCGACAGAGCGAGACTCCGTCTCAAAAAAAAAAAAAAAGAGTACACAACAGTGATACGCATGTCACTGCTGATGGTGAGCGTCGCCCCTGGTGAGGCTGTGTTGCTGGAGGTCTCCACTGGAAAGCTGCTCCTCCTGCTTCTGTGCTCTGCTCTTTGGAAGGGGGTCACTAGGTGCAGCCCAGGTTTCTGGAGTGAGGAGTTAAGCATCACCTCCTCGAAGGAGAACTACCTCAGTAAACAACGTGGAATTCTTCTACTTGGGAGATTAGTTCCAGTGACATTTTGTCCAACTTGCTTCTTTTCTGTATCTTCCATTTCTCAGTCATGTTTTCTTATTTTTTGAGACGGAATCTCACTCTGTCACCCAGGCTGGAGTGCAGTGGCACGATCCTGGCTCACTGCAAGCTTCACCTCCCAGGTCCAAGCAATTCTCCTGCCTCAGCCTCCGGAGGAGCTGGGACTACAGGCGGCCGCCACCACGCCCGGCTAATTTTTTGTATCTTTAGTAGAGACGGGGTTTCACCATGTTAGCCAGGATGGTCTCGATCTCCTGACCTCGTGATCCACCCGCCTCGGCCTTCCAAAGTGCTGGGATTACAGGCGTGAGCCACCGTGCCCGGCCCTCAGTCACATTTTTGCGTTATTTCCTTGAGCACAGGGAACATTTTTATAATTGTTTACTGTCTTTGTCAGCTAATCCTATCAAAACCGGGCCTGCTACTGAACTATCCCCCTCCAGTGACAAGTCCATCTTTCTGCCTTGGCTTGTCTGCCCGTGACTGATTAGATTCCGGATGTGAAATTTTTTTTTTTTTTTAGACGGAGTCTTGCTCTGTTGCCCAGGCTGAAGTGCAGTGATGCGATCTCGGCTCACTGCAACCTCTGCCTCCCGGGCTCATGTGGTTCTCTTGCCTCAGCCTCCCAAGTAGCTGGGACTACAGGCGCCCATCACCACACATGGCTAATTTTTTGTAGTACAGACAGGGTTTCACCATATTGGCCAGGCTGGTCTTGAACTCCTGACCTCAGATGATCCGCCTGCTTCGGCCTCATCACACCTGAGATGACAGGTGTGAGCCGCTTCGCCTGGCTTCTGTCTTCTTCTCAAGAGTGCTGTGTGTACTCCGTGCTAGCAGGCAGTGGTGTTTCCAGGGCTCGCCTTGCACTTGTTTCCACGGCATGTGGAGTGGCCTTTCCTCTCCAGCTTATTCTGCACCACTTCCAGGCTGTGGTTCCTCTAAGGTCTCATGAATGCTCCGTGTATTTAAAGTGGCTTCTGTACTCTGGCTGGTGGGAACTGAAATCACCACGGCCCTGTGTGAGTCCTGCTCATCTGTCCCCTTATACTTATTCTTCCCCTTCAAGTTGCTCTTGGTCCAGCTCCATGAGGTTTCACTGTGTGAAACTGGTGTGTGCACCAGCAAATCGGATCCAACCCAAGATGCAAGCGGGTTCATGCTCAGATTGCTGGAACTCTTTTTTTTGGGCGTAACTCCTTCCTTTCTGGCACCACACCCCACAAATTCTAGCTGCCTCAGCTTCCCCAAACTCTGGGTTTGTTGGGTTCTCTGCACGTGAGTCTGCAAATTGCCTCCACATAGAGAGCCTGGACAATTTGCTGGTTTACCTCAGTCCTCACCAGTTTTCTTTTTCTTTTCTTTCTTTTTTTTTTTGAGACAGTTTCTCGAACTGTGGCTGGAGTGCAGTGGCACAATCTCAGCTCGCTGCAACCTCCGTATCCCAGGTTCAAGTGATTCTCCTGCCTCAGCCTCCCGAGTAGCTGGGATTACAGGCACGCACCACCACGCCTGGCTAATTTTTTTTTTTTTTGTATTTTTAGTAGAGACGGGGTTTCACCATGTTGGTCAGGCTGGTCTTGAACTGCTGACCTCAGGTGATCCAACCGCCTCGGCCTCCCAAAGTGCTGGGATTACGGCCGTGAGCCACCGTGCCCGGCCCTAGTTTTCTAATGTCTGAACATTGTTCAGTGGTTTCTTATGCCTTAAGGGTTAAATCCAAGTTGAACATGTCAGGCAACCCCTACCTTAGGGGCCATTATGAATTTCACAGGGTCTGCTGGTGAACCCATCAGAGAACCCAGTGTCTCATCTTCCTGCCTCAGTGGAACAAGGTTCCTCCTCTGCTGACCACAGGCGCCTCTTGGAGGAGTCACAGGTCATAACTGGATATCATGAAAACCTGCCACTGGAAATGGGAGGCCCCTGGCTGGTGCGAGATGCCACACGCTGAGAAGTGTAGGTGTCAGCAAACCCCGCAGCTTGCAGTAAACTTGGAGCCTGTGGCCTCATTTTCCGCAGCACTGTGAAGGACCTGAGATCCTGCCTGCAGGGACACCTTACATAGAAAGTGTCTGTGTCTCTGAGTATCTTCTCAGAGGGCTCCCTGGCCCAAAACGTGAACAGTGCCATATTCTACAAGGTGGCCCCAGAGCCCAGGCCACAAGCCTCTTGTTCCAGCCTCCTGCCAAGTCAAAGCTGTATCTGCTGACGGGTGATCTGGGCTCCTGGGCTGGGCTGGCTGGCTGTTCCCTCTCCGGGTCCCGGGAGTATGGGCTTTAGGAGCAGTGGGAGCGCGTGTGTGAGTAGCTGCAGCCCACGTGTGGGGAGCGGGGACCACCGGGGTCGGGGCATGGAAGCAGTGAGGCAGGCGGGAAGCGCGAGCAGGTGCAGAGAAAGTGGCTGACTTTGTGGCCCCGTTCCCTGGCCTAGTTCTGTCCACGTTTGAGCCAGCTGCATCTTTCTCATAAACACTCTTCTTGTTTCCGCTCCGGAGGAGCTTCCAGCGTGTTCTCGCCACACAAGGACCAAGAGCAGCACAATCGCCCTCATCTCTCATTACATCTCGTCACTGGCTGCCGTGCACAAGTGTGGTGGCTACCGCTGCTCACCATGGCCCACAGGGTCATAGGGAGGAGGCTGAGGCAGCAGCAGCCAGTGCTGCCAGGTGCCTTGAGACATTTGGGACCACCTCCTTTCCTTAGACAGCCTCCCCTCCACCTGCCAGACCTTGAGGAGACCCTGGAGCCAACAGCCCTCGATATACCCGATGGGAGCTGCTTGCTTCCTCCGGGAAGGCACTGTGAGCCCCACCGACCCCTCTCCAGCTCTCCCTGCACAAAGGCTGACTCCTCCAAAACTGAGAGACTTCCAGGGCCAGGCTGTCCATCCCTGGTCCCTCAATAAAGGACTGAGCAAACACTAGCCTGTGCAGCTGGGTGGGCACGGGGCACTGGAGGCATCTGCCCTCCCCCCAGGAGGCCACTGCAGCCCAGCCCTTCTGTGCCCTGGGCCCCTCCTCACCGCACCCCCCCACCACACCATCCAGGGCAGAGGAAACACAGGAGGCTACAGCACAGAGCCTTTTAAATTTTTTTTTATTTACTTTTTGAGACAGGGTCTTGCTCTGTCGCCCAGGCTGGAGTGCTGTGGCTCGATCTCAGCTCACTGCAGCCTCCACCTCTGGGGCTGAAGTGATTCTTGTGCCTCAGCCTCCCAAGCAGCTGGGGTTACTGGCTGTGCCACGCATGGCTAATTTTTGTATTTTTAGTAGAGACGAGGTTTCACCATATTGGCCAGGTTGGTCTTAAACTTCTGGCCTCATGTGATCTGCCCTCCTCGGCCTCCCAAAGTGCTAGGATTACAGGTGTGAGTCACCGCGCCCGGCCAGAGCCTGCCTTTTATAGTGTTTATAGATCTATACCTGTGTGTGTATATTTGTCTATCTCTATGGAAGGGGAAGGAGAACACTTGTGGGAAAATCCAAAATACAGTTCTGACTATGAACCAGAAATACCACTCACTCACTCCACAGGTGGCTGGGGTCTAACTAAGAGGGCCAGTGGGATGGGTGAGCCCCTGCTGCACTACTTGGGAAAGGCATGGTGCCGGGCGCTGAGTGGCAGCTGGACCCCTCGGGGAGGGAGCACGGACTCTGGAGTTGGTTTCACCATGTTCCAGCACTTAGTGAAGCTTCTTCACATCCAGAGCCTTGGTTTTCTTATCTATAAAGTGAAAATTATGCCATCTACCTGAATGGCTACAGATGGAACAGGACAAAGAGCAAGCTTAACCTCGTGCTATGCACAGAAGCTGTATGAGGACAGATGTGTGCCTTCTTTTTTTTTTTTTTCAGATGGAGTCTCGCTCTATCGCCCAGGCTGGAGTGCAATGGCACGATCTCGGCTCACTGCAAGCCCCACCTCCTGGGTTCACGCCATTCTCCCGCCTCAGCCTCGCAAGTAGCTGGGACTACAGGCACCCACCACCACGTCCAGCTAGTTTTTTGTATTTTTTAGTATAGACGGGGTTTCACCGTGTTAGCCAGGATGGTCTCAATCTCCTGACCTCCTGATCTCATGATCCGCCCACCTCAGCCTCCCAAAGTGCTGGGATTACAGGCGTGAGCCACCACGACCAGCCCCAGCTGTGTGTCTTCTTATGGCCACACCAGGAGGCACTCTGCTCCGGGCACACATCAGGCCCTCCAGACCCTGCAGCACTTCTCACAGCTGCTGCTGTGGGGCCTCCAGCATCTTGGGCCAAACACCAGATCTTCCAGGGCGGGGCCAGTGGGCCTGCTGGGTCTTGGCAGCTCTCAGAACCAGGGAAGCAGGGGTGGCCCTGCCTGCCGTGGGAGCTCCGGACACGATCTGTGGCCAGGGTCTGAGTGACTGAGCGTGGCCAGGTCGGCTCTGCTTCTGCAACTCCTTGTGTGCTTATGAGTGGATGCCCTGCCCCCTGCCTCACTGCAGGGACCACTCATGCCCTGCCCCCTGCCTCACTGCAGGGACCACTCTGCTCCCAACTGTCCACCCAGAGACCCTCCACAACGGCCATCTGACCACTGGCTTTCAATGGACCTCTCTCCCGGGATAGGCTGAGGGCCTTGGTGATCTCTAGCTCAGTCAGTCTCAGGGAGCCCCAGGGTTTCAGCACATCCTTCTAGAGTCTTTCCTGCTGCCAAAGAGAAGGGAGCTGCACCCATGAGGCTGGGGCCAGGTGAAGACAGAGAAGCGTCCAGGAGCCCACATCTAAGGAGGCCTCCACTCTCAGCGCCATCCAAATGCAGGTGGGTCTTAAAAAGGAATGCCTCAGGGCCAGGCGTGGTGGCTCAAGCCTGTAATCCCAGCACTTCGGGAGGCTGAGGTGGGAGGATGGCTTGAGCCCACGAGTTCCAGACTAGCTTGGGCAATACAGCAAGACCCTCTCTACTAAAACCTTTAAAAAAAAAAAAAAAAAAAAAAAGCCAGGTCTGGTGGTGCGAGCCTGTAGTCCCAGTGACTCAGCTGAGGTGACTGGATCACTTGAGCCCGGGAGGCAGAGGCTGCAGTGAGCTGCAATCATAGCCCTGCACTCCAGCCTGGGCAACAGAGGGAGACCTTGTTTAAAAAAAAAAAAAAAAAAAAAAAAAGGTGCTTCCTTAAATTTTGCACCCAGGTGCCCCCTCTGGCCTCACCTTGATCCTGAGGCCTCCGTCTACCTGGGTTCATTCTAACCTGTGTGGCCATCATTCTAGCATTTGTCTGGCACAGGTCATGTGGCTGTGCCTTGTTCTCAGGCTCCTCAGCCAGCTGGGTGGTTCCTGGGGCTGTAATCTCACCATCTCAGATGTCAAGATTACTTTTCATACTTCCTTATCTTGTTAATAAAGATGGGACAAAATCATAGCTTGTAAAAAACTGAGATGATGATGAACCCAGTTCTGAGCCTTCACTTTCTGCTTTTGTTTGGTTCTCCATGCTGTCAAATTCTCTGAAGAGGCTGCTGCCCTCCTGAGTCAGCTGCAGCCCAGCAAGGCCCTAGAAGAGCCTCCGCTGGTGGACAGAGGACCTGCTGCATGCAGACGAGGAAGCTGGGCTGAGGGCCGGCACCAGGGCACGGGGCAGGGAGGCTGCGGGTCTCGGGTCTCATGGGTCTCAGTTCTATGGAGCTGCCTGTCAGTCCAGGTATTCAGTTCCCCAACTCCGTCTTTGGGTCTCAGTGGTACTGGATCCAGGTGCACCTTTGGGATAAGCTGTTGAGAAGCTGGCTGAGGGAGGACCACCCATGTGCACACCATGCTCTTATGTGGATCTCCCGGGATCATAACCTTGTGGCTGACACATTTCCTCTCCAAGGCTGTGCTGTCCTCCACGACTTGCTGGGTCCCCTCAAGGCCCTTGCCTGTGTGGGTGGGGTGCTCATGGGAATGAAGGTCTGGGGTGGGGGGTGGGAAATCAAACACCACAGGGATGGGGCAGCTGCCACAGTCCTCACCAATGGGGTGTCCTGGGCAGTGACCCGGCATTCTGTCTCCAGTGGCTGCAGTGGGAGTCCTCATCTCAGGCCAGGGAGGGGACGTGCAATTGTTGTCCAGACCTGGTCCCATTCCTGGCCAGGCTCAGTAAAGTTACTGGCCAGTTTCTGGGCCTCGGTCTCCCCCAGGTTATTCAGCCTTGAGAGTTAGTCACCATGCTTGTGATTCTGCCTCATCTTCTTGTGTCAAACAGGGAGGGTTTTTCTTGGCAGAATGGTGGTAAGACTCTGAGCCAGAAGGAGACTCTCCCAGAGAAGGCAGCAGAGAGCAAGAGCACCAGGGCCTTCTCAAGGCCTCCGAGAGCCAGCTGGGCCTGGGCAGTAGATTTGTGGGAGGGTCCCCTGTTGGGACTCTGCCGACAGGGAGTCCTCAGGGCTTGTGTGAGTGCTCTCAAAGCCACAGGATGGGATGATCATCTCCTCTCTCTAGGCCAGGCAGCCAGCAACAGAAAGCTCTGCAGCCCCCTGCGCAGCCTGGAGAAGGGCTTCCTTCCAGTTTTAAGTCAGTGTTTCTGTCTCATTGCCGTGCTCGCCCCCAGTGCTACATCCTGCACCAACCATTGCCACTTCATACTGACCAGGTGGAACCAAACACTCACATTCCAGTTGGCTCCCCATCCCTCACCAGGGAGAACAGATCCACAGGTGGCGCACCTGTGAGTGGAGTGGAGGCTGGCTACGGGCCTCATCAAACCTGCCTCCCTTGCTCAAAAGCCCTGCCCAGAACATGCCTCAGTCCCAAAAAAGAGTACACAGGGCCCTAACCCACACATCTCATAATCTTTAAGCAGAAACAGCAAGCAGATTACGGGACAGGACAGATCATGCTAGTAGGATTAAGCTTAGAATATCCCAGATAATCTTGGATGCCCCTCCCCCAATGGGGGAGTTATTCCCCTTAACTTCTGAGGGTTAAGGGGAATAAGAAAAAGAAGGAAGGGCTGGGTGCAGTGGCTCACACCAGTAATCCCAGCACTTTGGGAGGCCAAGGTGGGTGGATAACTTGAGGTCAGGAGTTCCAGACCAGCCTGTCCACTGTGGTGAAACCCCATCTCTACTAAAAATACAACAATTAGCCGGGTGTGGCGGCACGCACCTGTAGTCCCGGCTACTCGGGAGGCTGAGGCAGGAGAATTGCTTGAACCCGGGAGGTGGAGGTCGCAGTGAGCCGAGATCACACCACTGCACTCCAACCTGGGCGACAGAGCAAGACTCTGTCTCAAAAAAAAAAAGAAAAAGACAGATAAAAGAAGACAGAAACCTGGGAGTATTTCCTTTGCACAAGAATCCAAGGTCTAGAATGAAGAGATGGTGAAATGAAGCCAGCCTCCAGGAAGGTGCACTGCGCCTTAATGGGACCTGGGGATGGGAAGGCCAACAGAGGTGTCAGCAGGACACACACAAAGTGTTTCTAACAAGAGCAAAGATTTCCAGTCTTCTTTTTATTCTCAAACACTCTGTAGGTAAAGCAGAGCCTCAGTAAACCCAAGAAGCAGAAAACCTGGCCTCCTGCCTGGGGAAGCTTCAGTTCAGACTTTTCTTCATTCCTAACAGCATAAAGAGGCTGTGCAAATGGGAGGCACTCAGCAGAGCCTGAAGAACTCTGGGGTCTTAGCTCCCGGGAGGCCACACATGCTTGGTGGCATCCTGCCTGTCATGGTACCTCCAAAAGCTCCCAATGATCAGTGGCCTTTCTTTTTTCTTTTTCTTCTTAGACAGGGTCTCACTCTTTGCCAGGCTGCAGTGGCGGGATCTCGGTTCAGTGCAACCTCTGCCTCCCACGTTCAGGGAGTCCTCCTATCTCAGCCTCCCAAGTAGCTAGGACCACAGGCAAGCACCACCACGCCTGGCTAATTTTTTGTATTTTTAGTAGAGTTGGGGTTTTGCCATATTGTCCGGGCTGGTCTCGAACTCCTGGCCTCAAGTGATCCACCCGCCTCCGCCTCCCAAAGTGCTAGGATTACAGGCAAGAGTCACCCCGCTTGGCCAGTGTGGCCCTTCTTCAGGCCATCACTTGCCAGCCACAGGCTGTGGCTCTGCCCCTCACCGGACACGACGTCACAGCCGGGATGTGAACAGCAGATTCTGATCTCCAACTCCAGACAATCACTGATTTACTTCTGCAAACCGGAGCTGTCCGGTCTTGCAGGGTCGGACCATGTAAACAAGCCTGCTGCCAGGCAACTGAAGACAGAGACACGAATAAAGACGCCCCAAAAGGAATGAAAAACAAAACTCTTGGGAAACCCAGATCTGGGATTCGGAAACGGGCTTGAGATCAACCTGAAGCTTCATGACGTCTTACTTTCTGTTTCCACTGCCTTTCCTGTTCCACTACAGCAACGCCCTCCGCTTCACGTGCCAAGTCCTGACTTTCTCCGAATAGTTGCCGACCCAGCACCCCGTAGGCTGTCCCCTGGGGACGCCGATGTCCTCTGGGGCACAGCGTCCGCTGGCGAAGCCGGGTGCTTGCCCTAAGCGCGGACACTTCCGCAACCGCCCAACAGTTAGCAGAAGCCCAATACAACAGACGCCCCATTCTCCCCATCCCAGGGAAACTTCGCTGGGGCAGGGGTTGAACCGAGTGTGGGTCTCGTGGCCGCTTTCCCAACTTAAGGCTCTGGGTCTGAGCAAGCTCGGGACCCGCCGTCCTTCTCTGGCGGGGGCAGGGCAGGCTCACCGCGCAAAAGCTGAGGTGCGGCAGGGCCCCTCCCCGCAGCCCTCCCGCGCCGTCCGCCGCGGCTCTGCTCCCTCCCGGTCCCCACGGGCCCCGCGCCCGCGCGCTGCCCTCACCGGGCTCCAGCAGATGAGCGCGTCGGTGTCCGGGTCGCTCACGAGGGTCCACAGCTTGGTCAGGAAGGCCGGGACGTTGCTGGGCCCCGCCGCGCCGGGGCCCACGGGCAGATCCATCTCGGGCAAGGCAGGAAGAGGCGGAGGGAGCGGCCGCGAAGAAGGGCCGAAGGCGGGGCTAACGCCGTCGCCGCGCCAGCCTTCCGGGCCGCGCCGCCGCCCGCTGCGCACACACAGCCCCGGGGCCCAGCATGGCCGCCGCCATCTTGCAACGGGCGCGCTCCCGCTGCCGCCGCTGCCGCCCTCCCGCGTCATCCCCGGCGCGAGCACGCAGGCCCCGACCCCGCCCCGGTCCCCGGCCCCGCCGCGCGCCTGCGCGTGTTGGTCCCGCCCCCCCACCGCCCTCCGCCCGCCAATCGGGGCCGGGCTGGGCGGGGCGCGTCCTCCTGCGCACGCGGCTCGGTGGCTGTCGGAAGCGGCTGTGCGGGTGGCGGCCGGCGCGCGGCGGGGCATGGCGGGTTCGCGGGGCGCGGGGCGCACGGCGGCGCCGAGAGTGCGGCAGGAGAAGCGGCGATCTGAGCCCGAGATGGAGCCTGAGCCCGAGCCGGAGGTGACTGTGGCGATGCGGGGCGGCGGGGCGCGTCCCTAGAGGGCCCGGCGGGCACGTGGCCGCGCTGGGGCGGGTGGGCCCGGCTGCTGTCACCTGGGCGCCCGTGCCCAGTGAACCGGCCTTGGGCGTGGACGCAGCTCCTCTATCGGGGGGTCTTAGGCAGAGCGGACTGCGGGATGAAGGACGGCGTCCGGGAAGCAAAGAAACGGGGGAGCAGGGAGTGGGGACGGGGCGCCCCTTGCAGCAGCCTCTCCAGCTGTTCCATTTGTGCATCCTGCCAATAAAAGGGCTCGGCTTGCGCTCCCAGTAAGTGCTTAACCTACGTATACGCTAGTTAATTGCGTTTTTATGCTCATGGGATAGACATGAGAATAAGAAAACCTGAATAGAACCCGGTGTCTGCTGCATTTGCTGTATCAGAACTCACTTTTGCTCTCTGCTAGCTCAGCCCCGTCTTGATTGTGGGGATCATCAAATTGGGTGGTGGAGGGGATGGACAGCCAGCCCCTCACAGCCCCCTCGGTCGCGGCCGCGCTGGGTTGTTGAAACTGCCCCATTGCTTTGTGAAGCGAACTCAACTCATCCTGGTTCCCATGGGCTGCATGGCCCCCAGGCCACTCTAGGCACCAGGTTCTGCTACTTCCACCCTTGGGCTGAACGGTCCTCAGGAGCCAGTTGTTTACGCGCAGGCCACGGATGCCATTTCCACTAGTTATTGTGATTGTGTAGCCGACTGAACACCAAGACACATCATGACTGTGTGTGAGAGAGGCATTGTGTGAACACTCGGTATGCAATAGCTAATACGTGCAGGTCGTACCTTAAGTGAGGCTTGCACTTAAGGAAAGCAGTAAAATGTAGAATTCTGCATTCAACTGCTTCCTTTTTCTTTTCTTTTCCTTTTCTTTTCTTTTTTTTTTTTTTTGAGACAGAGCCTTGCTCTGTTGCCCAGGCTAGAGTGCAGTGGCGCAATCTTGGCTCACTGCAGCTTCCGCCTCCCGGGTAACTCAGCTTCCTGAGTAGCTGGGATTACAGGTGCCCGCCACCACCAGCTAATTTTTGTATTTTTAGTAGAGATGGTTTCACCATGTTGGCCAGGCTGGTCTTGAACTCCTGACCTCAGGTGATCCACCCGCCTCGGCCTCCCAAAGTGTTGGGATTACAGACGTGAGCCACTGTGCCTGGCCTTCAACTGCTTCCTAAGAGTCTAAGTTGTTGTTCCACTTTTTAAGGCCAGTGAAGGACCCAAGCACTGTGTGTGCCGGTGTCACGCAGCCAGCAGGGCTCTGCTCAGAGGCAGCTGTGGTCCTGCTCAGAGAGAGGAGTGGGTGGGTTGGTGCGTGGTTGCGATTAGAGTCTGTATCATTCCTGTGACTTGTCAGCCAATCCTTTCAATTTACTGATCAGTCTTTGGTCCCAATCTGGTTAAATGAGGAGGCGTCTGCTTCAGGTGGTAAAAGCCCTTTGGGGACCCGGTTCTCTTCCAGCCCCCAGCCCCTTTTCTAGTGACGTCATGGCTCTGGGGCCTTGGATGCCAGGGTGAGGTTGGAGAGGGCTCAGGCAGGCTGTGTGAGGGACCCAGTGGAGTCCAGCCCAGCCTGAACCCACAGGGCCTCTGGAGTGGCAGTAGGTGGTAGAGAGCAGTGTTAGTTTTGTGATGAGAGCTGAGCTCCAAGAGGAGGAGGTTGTCCTTGTAAAGCCCGTTCCCTGTGAGGTGCTAGGAATTAAAATGTCGATGCCAAAGGCAAGAGGCTGTCTTGTCAGTGGAGGTAGAAGATGAGGAAGGCTCAGGTTGGGTGGATGCTTTTGGTGGAAGTTTGTGACTGGAGGGGTGTGGTCCTGGAGGCCGCATGGAGCTGCTGGTGGGTGCCTGGAGGGGCGAGCTCTCCCTGCAGTGTTCAGCGCCCCATGCCTGGAGGAGCAGTTGTCACCAACCCAGTGTTTCCTTGCAGCCTCCTCTCCTCTGCACCTCTCCTCTCAGCCACAGCACCGGCAGCGATTCTGGCGTCTCCGACAGCGAGGAGAGTGTGTTCTCAGGCCTGGAAGATTCCGGCAGTGACAGCAGTGAGGATGATGATGAAGGCGACGAGGAGGGAAAGGACGGGGCCCTTGATGACGAGGGCCAAAGTGGGATGGAAAAGACCACTGAGGAACAGGTGCAGGTGGGTGAGCAAGGAGCCCCCTCGAGGGCTCTCCCCCATGTGCAGGTGGCCTTGGGCTTTCTGAGGCTGCCACCGCACTGCCTTCTCCACTGTCCCTCAGAACCCCAAGGCCGGCGTCCCTCCTTCGCTGCACCTGGGGCACACTTGGGCTCTAAGACGCTGGTTTCCATCCCCAGTTGTGTGCCATTCCCAGGAACTCTGAAAATCCACATGCCTAGGCCCTTCCGCCTCAGATGATGCTCGGGCAACCCTCCTGGCAATAGGCTGGGTTTCCTCGAGGTGGGGATTTTACTGCCTGGGATCCAGTGGCAGGATCCAGCTGAGGAGGGAGCTGAGCAGCGTGGCAGGGCTCAAGCAGGCGGCATGGGGGCCCCAACGGAACCCAGCTGGGCCTGACCCCACAGGGCTTCAGGGGCCTGAGCAGCCCATGGGTAGAGGGTTTGACATTGTACCTGTTGCAGCGATGGTGGGGGAGGATGCACCCTACTCTTATTGAGAACAACAGGAGAAAAGCATAATTTAACTAAAACACACCACTTGTTATTTTATTTTATTTTTTTTTTGAGACAGAGTCTCACTCTGTCACCCAGGCTGGAGTGCAGTGATGTAATCTTGGCTCACTGCAACCTCCATCCCCTGGGTTCAAGCAATTCTTCTGCCTCAGCCTCTCTAGTAGCTGGGATTACAGGCACATGCCACCACGCCCGGCTAATTTTTGTATTTTTAGTAGAGACAGGGTTTTGCCATGTTGGCCAGGCTGGTCTGAATCTCCTGACCTCAGGTGAGCCACCATGCCCGGCCTATTTTTTTTTTTTTTTTCTAAGATAGAGTCTCACTCTGTTGCCCAGGCTGGAGTGCAGTGGGGCGATCTTGGCTCGCTGCATCTTCCACCTCTTGGGTTCAAACAATTCTCCTGTCTCAGCCTCCTGAGTAGCTGGAATTACAGGTGCCCACCACCAGGCTCAGCTAATTTTTTTTTGTATGTTTAGTAGAGATGGGGTTTCACCATGTTGGCCAGGCTGGTCTTGAACTCTTGACCTCAGGTGATCTGCCTGCCTTGGCCTCCCAAAGTGCTGGGATTACAGGTGTGAGCCACTGCGCCCAGCCCAGCATTTGTTACTCTGAACATTCTGGAAATCGTTTGTAAGGATTTACTTTCCCGGTAGTTTCGGTGTTCTGGAAGTTACGGCCTTGGCAGAGGTTCCCGTGATAGAAGCCAAGGAGCCATGGCTTGTTCATTCTGTGCTGTGTTGGGTTGGCTTGTTCGCTGGGAAGAAAAGCTTTAAAATCACACTTAATTCAGGCTTTAATTATAACACTAACATACACAGAGAAAAAATGATGTGCTGTGTTGGCAGTGGTTTGTAAGATTATGGACAACTACGTTACCCCTTCTTGAGTTTTTAAAATGACACAATACTGGGCCAGGCACAGTGGCTCATACCTGTAATCCTAGCAGCTCGAGAGGACAAAGTGGGAGGATCGCCTGAGCCCAGGAATCCAGGTTGCAGTGAGCTATGATAGAGCCACTGCACTCCAGCCTGGGCGACAAGCAAGACCCTGTTTCAAATAACAATTATGAGGTACAGTATCCTGGGAAATAACTTAGATACTGCAGCAGCACCATTCAGTAGGGTGGAAGTTCCCACTCAGGGCCCTCACACCTAACCCGTGAGCACAGTTAGTGGTCTGATGTACATCTTTCTGGGTCTTCTGTCCCTTTTTAAATTAAGGATTTACACATTTACATGTTAACGATTTTCTTATTAAATTCTTTCAGCTGGGCGCGGTGACTCACGCCTGTAATCTCAGCACTTTGGGAGGCCAAGGTGGATGGATCACCTGAGGTCAGGAGTTCAAGGCCGGCCTGGCTAACATGGTGAAACCCTGTCTCTACTAAAAATACAAAAATTAGCTGGGTGTGGTGGTGCATGCCTGTAATCCCAGCTACTCGGGAGGCTGAGGCATTAGAATCACTTGAACCTGGGAGGCAGAGGTTGCAGTGAGCTGAGATCTCACCACTGTACTCCAGCCTGGGTGACAGTGAGACTCTGCCTCAAAAACCAAAAAAATTTTTTCACATAATAACATATCCAAGTACTTGAAAGGTACTAGAGGTGTCCTGCGGAGTCTGGGGAGGTGCCGTCTTCTCTTCTCGCTGCTTGTCTCCTGGCCCCTGGAGCGCCAGGTCCTCTGCACTGCTGAGTGTGTGCTCGCCCTGCCCATTGCCCTGCTCAGGTTTCTGTGAGCGCGTAACTGGCTGCCCCATGCAGGGTGTTTTCCAAAGCACTGTTGTCTGTGGTCTGTGTGCTCCGTCATCCAGCAGGGCCTGAGGCGGCAAGGCCAGCCGGGCTGGTGGGGTGGTCCTCAGAGTTCCCCACGCCTCTGGCTGCTGGCTGGCCCAAGGACCTGCCTGAGGCCCCGCCCTGTTGTGGTGCTCATGCCTCTGCCTGTGTGTCCTGTGCTTTAGCTGAGGGGCCGAGGCCCTGCCCTGCCGTGGCGCTCATGCCTCTGCCTGCGTGTCCTGTGCTTTAGCTGAGGGGCCGAGGCCCTGCCCTGCAGTGGTGCTCATGCCTCTGCCTGTGTGTCCTGTGCTTTAGCTGGGGGGCTGAGGCCCTGCCCTGCCGTGGCGCTCATGCCTCTGCCTGCGTGTCCTGTGCTTTAGCTGAGGGGCACATTGGGCCCTGTCAGGGTGTTTTCAGTTCTAAAGTGTGATCCTCATGACTGGATTTAAATTATTCCAGGTCAGGAAAATGAATTGATGAGGTGGGGGTGCTTTCAGCTCCTTAGTGGGAACGCCTCCTTTGTCCCCCCCAGTTCATCAGAAGCCACCCAGGCACCTTGGCCTGCTGAGCGGCCATTCCCTCCTGCCTCCGCTCCGCACCCCCCTTGAATGGTGGGAGTCCTTTCCCGTCGTGCAGCCCTGCAGGTGGAAACTCAGCCGGCAGCCTGGTGCTGCTTCCTGCATGTTCTCTGGGCTTCCGTGAGCGTGGCCACGTGAGGCCTCCCAGGGTGCCGCCAAGATGGCCCCGTCATGCCCAGTTAGTGGCCTCGGGTTAGGCCTGTTTCTCTGTCTTCCTGAAAGCAGTCCAGGGTTCCTTACGCCTGTAACTCCGCCACCTCCCACTCGCATCGTGGGTCCACAGGGCCAGGCCACCATGGGCTCTGCCAGCCACTCTCGCCCGCCACAGCCATCTGGAGGATTCTGCCCCCAATGCCCCTGCCAGTGGTTGTGGGTCTTCAACCCAAGAACCCTTCCGTTAAGCGGCTTCTAGAATCAGTGCCCCTTGGTTCTGGGAATTCACACCACAGTGACATAGCAGCTTCTCCTGCTGCTAAGTGTCCTTGCCCTGCAGTGGGTGCACTTGGGATTCTGTGGTCCTGGCCGTGGCCACTCGTGTGGTCTTGCAGACAGTTCATGGGCCTCGGTGGGCTACTTGGTAAGTGAAGGTAATGTCTGCCTGGCAGCCCCTGAAGGATGAGGTGACGTTTTTGCTAATTTCTCTTCTGCCACGTGCTTCTGCCTGTCCCCCCACTCCCTCCCATCGCTGTTTCCTCCACAGTGGTTGTCAAGACGTGGCCCCCGCGGCCTCTGCCTCATGCGTCTGAAGGACACCCCAGCCACAGCATCACATCAGGATGGGGCTGGACTCCAGGCAGCATGTGTGTGTCACGTCACGGACACCTCAGGGACACACCAAGTCAGGCAGAGCGAGGCCCTCACTCCCCAGGCCGCCTAGCCCTCGGTGGATATACCCGGCCCTGATGGTGCTGTGGGGAAGGGGCTGTGTGACTGGCATGGGAGGGAGCTGGGGCTCTTGTTCATCTCTGCCATCCTGGCAGCGACGTGGCTGACAGGTCACCTTCAGCGAGCCTCCTCCATAAATCTGATTCCAAGTGTGTGCCCCAAACCAACACAGACAGGCCAGGGGCGCCCTGCCAAGAGCCCCACAGTGGGAGGCCCTTATAACAGGGAGCCTGGTGACTGCTGGGGGTCAGCTGCTGGCGGCCCCCGTGGAGACCTGCCAAGGGCTCCGGACCTGTCTGGGTGGACCCAGGGTGGGCGTGCATCTGGCTTCAGGGCCGGGCCACAGGCTTCCCTCTGGCTTTCTGCCCTCAGGCCTTTAGCATTGATGTGCACACGACCCTGCCTTCTTTTTAGGGACTGTAGAATTACGTGGCATTCATTGAACAGGGGCATGTGGCATTCTAGGGCACCTGTGGATGCTCAGGTGCTCCTGAGGGGCGTGCCAGGGAACGAGTCTCCTACGCTTCCCTTCTGGCTCCTATTGCTGCATCCAGGCAACTACTGTTTCCAGTGTTGAGGTCTCTTTCCAGGATGTTCTAGACACATCCAAACTCGCACAGAGTTTTTGAATGGTGGTTTCTTAAGAGAAGGGGCAGCCGTGCGCTGTCTCAGGATGGTTCTGTCCAGGAGGCTGTGACTCTGGTTTGTACAGTGAGTGCTTGGTGCCCGCAGAGTGGCTGGCAGCTCGGCCTCACCAGCTCCAGTGGGTGGGCAGTTGCAGGCTTTTGCTCTTACAGTTGACCTGACAATAATGTGCTGTTTCTCACATGTGCACACCGTTCTTGGGAAAAATTCCAAGAGAATTTCTAGGTCAAAGGGTAAATGCTTTTTTTTTTTTGAGACAGGGTCTCACTCTGTCACTCAGGCTGGAGGGCAGTGGTGCGATGTTGGCTCACCAAAACCTCAACTTCCTGGGTTCAAGGGATCCTTCTACCTCAGCCTCCCTGGTAGCTGGGACTACAGGCTCCCACCACCATGCCTGGCTATTTTTTTTTGTTTTGTTTTGTTTTGTTTTTTGAGACAGGCTCACTCTGTCGCTGAGGCTGAAGTACGGTGGCGCGATCTCGGCTCACTGCAACCTCCACCTCCTGGGTTCAAGTGATTCTCTTGCCTCAGCCTCCTGAGTAGCTGGGATTACAGGCGCCCGTCATCACGCCCAGCTAATGTTTGTATTTTTAGGAGAGACGGGGTTTCACCATGTTGGCTGAGCTGGTCTCAAACTCCTGACCTCGGGTGATCCGCCTGCCTTGGCCTCCCAAAGTGCTGGGATGACAGGCGTGAGCCGCCGCACCCAGCCATCAATTCATTTAATTGTGAAGGTGCTTGGAGCGTCCCTCCACGAGGCGGTGATGCCATGCACTACTGCAGCCGCCCCTCAGCTGCTTTCCCGCCACCAGCGTCCCTCATGGTGTTGCTGCTTCATCTTTTCCTCTTGTTTAGTGATGTTTTTCTTTCATTAAGAATGAGGCTCGCACAGCTGGGCTTAACTGAAAAAATAAAAGTAAAGAATGAGTCACAGGCTGGGCCCAGTGGCTCACACCTGTAATCCCAGCAGTTTGGGAGGCCAAGGCAGGTGGATCTCTTGAGCCCAGAAGTTCAAGACCAGCCTGTGCCATATAGTGAGACCCCATTTTTACAGAAAATAAAAAAAATGAGCCAGGCGTGGTGGTGCGTGCCCGTGGTCCCAGTCTTGGAAGCCCTTCTGTCTCTTCCCTGTGGCGGGATCATCCGTGCACTTAGCTGGCTGGAAACCCTCACGGCTGTTGCCCAAGGGCAGGACAGCTAGCTGGTTCTTGTCATTTTGGTCTGAGCTCCCTGGGCCAGGAGCCCTTTGCTGTTTTCTCTGTTTGTTTGTTTTGTTATCTGGCACTATAACAAACTGCCCAAACCATAGAGCCTTTTTTTTTTTTTTTTGAGACGGAGTTTTTTTGCTCTTATCGCCCAGGCTGGAGTGCAATGGCACGATCTCAGCTCCCTGCAACCTCCGCCTCCTGGGTTCAAGCGATTCTCGCGCCTCAGCCTCCTGAGTAGCTGGGATTACAGGTGCTAGCCACCATGCTCAGGTAATTTTTTTTTTTTTTTGTATTTTTAGTAGAGAAGGGGTGTCACCATGTTGGCCAGGCTGGTCTTGAACTCCTGACCTCAGGTGATCCGCCTGCCTTGGCCTCCCAAAGTGTTGGGATTACGGGCGTGAGCCACCACACCTGGCCACCATAGTGCCTTTCAACAACGAGCATTTGCTGTCTGTGTTTCTGGGGTCAGGAGTCCTGGCGTTTTGTGAGGTGCACTCGAGGAGCAGGGTCTGGCTGTGCCCTTCGCAGCTCCTCCCCTGACTGTTGGCACGAGGAGCTCAGGAGTGAAGGTGAAGAAGGGTACTCTGTGTCTGGGGAGTGGTCAGTGGATAGGGATGAGGACAGGGAAAGGGCCCAAGAAGATGGGGTGGGTGCTATACCTCCCCCTTCCCTCCCTGGAGTATCTGGTCTTGGCCATGGCAGGGCCCACAGCTGTTGCTAGTAGCCTGCTTGGGGCCAGTGGGTTTGATTTATTTTTGTGTATGTGTGGCTTAGGGGCAGGCATCTCTTCCCCACCCTTCGCGTCCCTGCTACAGTAACCCCTCTTTCTGAGTCTACCTGCTCTGGCACGAGCTTGCTGGGCCAGCCTCACCCCAGCGCCCACCCCATCTCCAGCCTCCCTGCCTCGGGCCTGGCAGTCCTGCCTCTTAATTGCGTTCTGTGCCACCTGATGACTTGGGAGTTCTGTCCCCTGGCCTGGTTCCTATTCCCTGGGACTTTCTCCAGCCCCTGCCCTTCCAGCTGTTGACCGTGTCTGCGAGCCGTCCCACTGGAGGGGCGCCCTGGGCTGTGTGCTCCCTGCCCTGCAGCACCCCTGACACGGGTGCTCCCAGCACTCCACTGACCAGCCGGGGAGGAACCTGCCTCCTGCCGGCCTGTGCCTCGTTCTCTGTGCCCTCTCCAGCAGCGCACGGCAGCGCGGGCCTCGGGCTCGCCAGAGTGAGGACTGGTTGCAGGGCCTTCTCTATTGCTGGTGTCGAGTGGATCTGTGGGGTCCGTGCGCTCAGAGCTGTTTTTTCCCTTCTGTGCTCATTTAGATTCATTTATTTCCCAGCTGTGCTTGGCTTTGTCTTTTTATTTATGTGAATTTTTTCTTTTTATTCTTTTGTGCAGAAGTTTCTGTTTTTATCAATTTAATCTGCAAGTTAAGATTGCAAGTTAAGTTAATCTGCAATCTCACAGTCAAGAATGTGAGAAAAGACTGGGTGTGGTGAGCCAAACCTGTAATCCCAGCACTTCGGGAGGCCGAGGTGGGTGGATCACTTGAGGAGTTCCAGACCAGCCCGGCCGACATGGTGAAACCTCATGTGAATTGCTTGAGCCTGGGAGGCGGAAGTTAGAGTAAGCTGAGATCATGCCACCGCCTCCATCCTCGGCGACAGAGTGAGTGGGACTCTGTCTTGAAAGAAAAAAGCACAAGTAAGAGAAGGCCTAAGACCTAGTGTTAAAGTAAGAGAAGGCCTAAGACCTGGTATTAAAGTGAGAGAAGGCGGAAGACTTGGTATTAAAGTGAGAGAAGGCCGAAGACCTGGTATTAAAGTGAGAGAAGGCGGAAGACCTGGTATTAAAGTGAGAGAAGGCGGAAGACCTGGTATTAAAGTGAGAGAAGGCCGAAGACCTGGTATTAAAGTGAGAGAAGGCCGAAGACCTGGTATTAAAGTGAGAGAAGGCCGAAGACCTGGTATTAAAGTGAGAGAAGGCGGAAGACCTGGTATTAAAGTGAGAGAAGGCCGAAGACCTGGTATTAAAGTGAGAGAAGGCGGAAGACCTGGTATTAAAGTGAGAGAAGGCAGAAGACCTGGTATTAAAGTGAGAGAAGGCCGAAGACCTGGTATTAAAGTGAGAGAAGGCGGAAGACCTGGTATTAAAGTGAGAGAAGGCCAAAGACCTGGTATTAAAGTGAGAGAAGGCCTAAGACCTGGTATTAAAGTAAGGGAAGGCCGAAGACCTGGTATTAAAGTGATGATTCCAGATTTTTTTTTTTCTGAGACAAGAGTCTGTCTGTCGCCCAGGCTGGAGTGCAATAGCCTGATCTCGGCTCACTGCAGTCTCCACCTCCCGCATTCAAGCAGTTCTCCTGCCTCAGCCTCCCGCTGGGATTACAGGTGAGTGCCAAAGTGAGAGAAGGCCTAAGACCTGGTATTAAAGTGAGAGAAGGCCGAAGACCTGGTATTAAAGTAAGAGAAGGCTGAAGCCCTGGTATTAAAGTGATGATTCCAGATTTTTTTTTTTCTGAGACAAGAGTCTGTCTGTCGCCCAGGCTGGAGTGCAATAGCCTGATCTCGGCTCACTGCAGTCTCCACCTCCCGCATTCAAGCAGTTCTCCTGCCTCAGCCTCCCGCTGGGATTACAGGTGAGTGCCACCACGCCCAGCTAATTTTTTGTATTTTTAGTAGAGACAGGGTTTTCCATGTAGCCCAGGCTGGTCTCGAACTCTTAACCTCAACTGATCCACCTGCCTCGGTCTCCCAAAGTGCTGGCATGACAGGCGTGAGCCACCGGGCCCGGCCTTCCCAGATAATCTAAGGAGAGTTTGGCCTGTGCCGAAGCGTAATGCAGACTCTTGGGCAGGGGATCCCGCCAGCGTCTCAGCAAAGGCTCTGGGAATGGCAGGTAGCGGGGGCGTGTTGCTGCAGCGTCGGAACCCTGGGCTCGGGCCTCCTGTCGCTGTGGTTCTGGGGTCTGGGCGCTGGTGCCGTCTGTTGGAGAGGGGTCTGGAGCTGCAGCTCTGTGGAGTCTGGAAAGGGGCTGCCCAGTGATTCTTACCAGCTGGTTAGTGGAGCCCACCTCGGGCGAAGTTGCCTGGGTGTGGACCACAGAGCTGGGGATGGGACCAGGGGCCAGGGCTGGTGGTAAACTCTGCTCTTGCCTCCGCCTGTGGCCTTGCTTTGGGTTCTTTTGAAGACTGCCAGCTCCAAGCTTCTTGGCCCCCATGGGGGAGTCAGGCAGCTGTTCTGCCACCTGCCCTGGCACTTTGCAGCATCAAACAGATATTTTGTAGCATTCTGGATTCGAGGGGTCAGAGTTCAGGCCGAAAGCAGTAGGGTCAGTACACCCTGAGTACAGTGTCACGCTGAGGGGCCGGGGAGCCCCAGAGGGTTCTGGTACATTCCACTTGAGGAAGATTGACACTCAGCTCACATCCTGTGCTCTGGGACTTGGGTGAGGATCTCGGGTGAGCACAGCCGGGCCTCCTCTTGTGCGTCCAGACCACCCCTGACAGTCACGTTCACGAAGGGTACCCCTGTCCAGCCATCCCCTCTCCCAGGGCTCAGGGCTGCAAGGATGCGGTCTCCTGTGCCAGGCAGAGCCGCACGGCCTTCACGGCCTCAGCCCAGAATCCTGTGGCATCAGTGTGGGCTGCCTCCCTTGGGTGGGTAAAGCAGCCACAAGCCCACCCAGATTTGCAGTGGGGGGACAGAGACTCTGTCTCTTGATGTGATGAAAATCAAAGGTTTGTGGCTGTGTTTTAAAATGGTCACAGTCACCCTTACGCTTGCCAAATACTCTTCCCCCAACGCTCCTCAGAACCTCATTCCACTGCCAGGGTCTCATCTAAACCAGGCCTGGCAGATGGGGGTCCTTGGGCCCCTCTCTGCACAGCTGTCTGCAGTGGGGCACCGAGTCACAGTGCTGTGGAGTGGTCTCTGGTCTGTGGTGGTCCTAAGGTGGCTGGGCACATGGCTGGTGGTGGTCTTGGCCCTGGTGGTCTTGGCCCATGGTGGTCTTGGCCTGTGATGGTCAGGGCCCATGGTGGTATAGGGGACCTGTGGCAGTTGTGGCCTGTGGTGGTCGTGGGGCCCGTGGTGGTCATGGCCCCGTGGTGGTCTTGGGGCCTGTGGCGGTCGTGGCACGCAGTGGTCTTGGGGCCTGTCCTTGAGACCCATGATGGTCTTGAGACCCGTGGTGGTCATGGCCTGTGGTGGTCGTGGCCCCCATGGTGGTCGTGGCCCCGTGGTGGTCGTGGCCCCATGGTGGTCGTGGCCCTGTGGTGGTCTTGAGGCCCATGGTGGTCGTGGCCCGTGGTGGTCATGGCCTGTGGTGGTCTTGGGGCCTCTGGTGGCAGCACACATGGCCAGTGCCTCATGCAGGGTTGGCCTCCATGCGTGGGAACGACCCTGCCACTCTTGGGCTCCTCTCCTGAGTTACCTTCCTTTTCCCTGAGTAAACAGGGATGTTTTTCGGCTGTATTTTCTCTGGGCTTTTCAGTTCCTGCTGATGTACTTTCTTTAAAACAAAATGTTGGTTTCCTAGGTACCTGTTGATGAGTCGTTGCTGTCACATGAGCCATCAGCACAGAGCTCTTGGATACCAGCCCGTCTCTGTGCTGGGCACCCTGCGGCTAGCGTGGGCAGGGCCCTGGGGAGCCTTGGCAGTGCTGGGGTGCTGGGTGTGGGGTCTGTGGTGCAGCGCTGGGTTCTCTTGGTGTCCTTGGCACCCCGACAGCAATGTTCTGGCTCTGGTCTCTGGGCACATTAGGACTGCTTCCCTCCTGCTGTCCACATCTGCAGCAGAACCCTCTTGTGGGCAGCCCTGGGAGCAGAGTTCTCTTCCCACCGAACCAGGACACTGCAGCTCTGTTGCCATCCTCTCCCAGGAGGTGAGGGCAGAGCCCGTGTCTCATGCCTGGTTGGTGGCAGTGGGGCACGGCCTGGCTGGCCTGATGCTGGGGAGGGGAGGCTCTGGTGCGGTCACAATAGGGGGCCCATGCGCTTGGACACCGTTTCTGGCTGGCTGAGCCCACTGTGGATTTCTCCCTTTGGTCCTTGTGGTGACATTCTAGCCCTGGGGCTGGGCAGAGGCCACACAGGGTTCAGGGACTGCAGCAGCCTTTCCTTGGCCCCAGTGGCCCTACCTCCTGCTGGCACTGCCAAGCTCCTGACACCTTGTCCTTGCACTCCCCCTCAGCGGCTCCCTGCCCACCCGTCGGTCCTTCAGACCCGCCTGCCTCTGCCCAGTGGCACTTGCCCGCCCACTCTCAGCTTTTCACACTTCACCGTCACATGACTCTCGGGCTCCATCAGGCCCGACCCCTCCTCAGCGACCCCTGCACCTGGACCCCGCAACCCTTGTGTCCCCCCAGCAGTGGAGGTCCTCAGCGACCCCTGCACCTGGACCCCGCATCCCTTGTGTCCCCCCAGCAGTGGAGGTCCTCAGTCAGGCCACGCACATTGTGGGTGGTGCTGGAGGCCCTGGAGGATCTGGGCTGACTCCAGGCATGGGCGTGGCGGGAGGGGGTCCTGTCCCCAGGGGTCCGGAGCGTGGCGTGGGCTCGTGTTCCGTTGTCTGTGTCGTTAGGGTTTTAGTGGCCTTTTCCTCTAATTTTTAAATTTAAAAAAATACGTTCAATGCCCCACAGCATCTACCTCCAAAATCTGAAGGGGCCTTCTAGGTCAGGCAGTTCCCAGCAGTGGCCGCCCCTGCCCACGTCGCCCCTGCCTGCACCGCCCCTGCCCTTAGGGCGCTGGGCCTGGCTGAGCGCTGTCGCCCCCTGGTGGTGGACTCTGTGTCCCACAGCTGTCCCACGGGGATGCTGCGCCCCTGGGAACCCAGCACCTCCGAAGGGCGCCTCTGCCCCCTGCCCAGAGCCTGCCTGTGCCGTGGCCTGTCCACATCCAGCACAGAGGCTACGGGGCACAGAGCGCTGGGTGATAAGTTTTTTGTCACCTGCCAGGACCCTGGGACTGTGGCCTGTGAGCAGCGAGGTTGGGACTCCAGGGTACCGTGCTTCAGCCCTGGCCACTGTGAGGGGTCGGAAGCCCAGCCTGATACCCGTCAGCAGAGGCCAGGCGGGGGCAGCTGACCGCAGCTTGGTATGGAACTGCCTTTGTGCGGGTCTGGGGCTTAGGGCCGGGGTCGCGTGTATCTGCCGCGGCTGTTGGGGCTTGTGTGCTCCAGGCAGGGGCAAGAGCTCAGTGTCACTGAGCGCCCCAGGCCACTGTCAGCGGCAGGGGGAGATGTGGAAACTGAATCCTTCCTTGTTCCTGGCCTGGGAAAAAACTTAGTCTCCCATCTCTCTTTATATTGAAGGAAAAAACAGGCAGGGGAGGAGCCCGGGCCGGAGGGAAGAGGGGCTTGGGGCGGGGGTGGGGGCGTGCCCGCCCTTGCTCTGGGGTTCCTGCGCCCGAGCACTTTACTGCCCCCACGGGTGAGAGGTGGGCCTGTTTTCCCCATCAGCCTTGGTTCCGCCAGTAAACCCGATCCGGTTGGAGCCATCCTCACCTCCCCAGTTGAGGGCAGAATCTGTTTTCCAGGTTGGGATGTGAATTCTCAGTAGCGCCCACTCTGTGACCCGGTGGGATGGGGTCAGCCTGGGCTGTGGACGTGGTGGGTAGGAGAATGCTGGGCGCCAGGGAGCCCGTGGGGGCTGCAGCCCTTCTGAGTGTTTGGGGCCCTCTCTGGGCCCTCTGCTGGCTGGACTGGGCTGGACGTGGCCCCCGGGATGGGTGGACAATGTGTGTCCTCCGCCCCTTCAAGAGCATTGCCCCCAGTGACACTGCTGCGACGGCTGTCTGCTCCTTCCCCCCGACCATGTTGCCCCCTGTCCCAGGCGGGGCTCGGCAGGAGCACCATGTGGAGCCTCTGGGAGGAGTCCTGTGGCTTTGACATGAATGGGGGTACGGGGTGGTTGGCGGTGGGTGGGGGTCTTAGTCCTCAGCTGGCGGGTTTGCTCCTGACTGCCCCAGTGGCCTCCGTGTCTAGCGTGACACCCGTGTCAGCCCAGGGACAGAGGCCCGGGGAGGCTGCAGTCCAGCAGAGGACAGGGCCGTGGGCAGGGCCTGCGGTGCTGGGTGCCAGCCACAGCCCCCAGAGGCCCCCTTAGAGCTGGGTGTTCTCAGCCTTGTGCTGAGGCCTGTGCCAGGCTGGAGCTGCTCAGAGATTTGGGGGTGGTGGGCTTCCTGGGGTCCCCCCAAGGTCAAAGGGCACCCTGTATCCCCTGAAGTCACCATTTTCTCCCTCTCTCTGCAGGCCGGCACCCCTTGCCCGAGGACAGAGATGGCGAGCGCCTGGATTGGGGATGAGTATGCGGAGGACAGCTCTGATGAGGAGGTGGGACTGGGGCTGCTTCCCACTGGGCAGGGTGGGGCGGCTCCCATCACAGCCTAGCAGGTGCTGGGCGTTGGGGCCGGGGTTGCCCTTGGGGTTGCTGGGACCTGCCGCAGGTGGGCTGCACTGTTGGAGCCGAGGCCCGCGTGGGCGTCCTGCTTCCCCATCTGCAAGAGCAATTGCGGGGCCTGGGACTCAAGACTGCAGTGTATGTGTGTCATCATGGCCTGTGAAGGGAAGGGCCTGGGTGTGGCTCTGTGCCCCTGTGTCGGCCCTGGCGTGTGGACAGGCTCCGGGGGCTCCTGTGGCGTCTGCAGGGTGGCCGTGGGCTCCCTGGGCGCGGCGTGCATGGTCTGGGTGGGGGTCACGGGCATGGGTGGTGCCCCTGTCGTGTGTGCTGTGGGGTGGGCCATAGGTTGGCTGTGGGCCAGGCGGGCAGAACAGGGCCGGGGCCACCTCCTAATGGCCTGATGTTCTGGGCAGCGGTGGCCCTTCCCTTCCCCTGGGGTCCCCCCGCCCCCTACCCCCGGTGGTGGCTGATGTGGGCTGGGGCCATTGCCTCTGGACCTCTGATTGAGTCCCAGGAGCACATCTCAGGAGGGGCAGGAGGTCGGCTGTTTCTCATAAGGAGCTTGCAGGCGAAGGGGGATGCGTGCTGCTGGGCTGGGCTCCACCAGCGTGGAGAGGCTGGCACCGGGCTGGGCCCCGCCAGCGTGGAGAGGCTGGCACCGGGCTGGGCTCCGCCGGCATGGAGAGGCTGGCACCGGGCTGGGCTCTGCCGGCGTGGAGAGGCTGGCACTGGGCTGCGCTCTGCCGGCGTGGAGAGGATGGCACTGGGCTGTGTCCAGGAGCAGATTTGGCTGCGGGGGGCTGCCCTCATTTGGGAGGGGCTGGAAGCTCTGAGAAGCTCTGAGGCCAGAGGCAGTGCCTGCCTGTACCCTCCTCAGTGTGGCCTGGCCCCAGTGTAGGACTGGTCCCAGTGGAGCACCTGGGTGTGAGGCGGAGTCCCCTTTGGGCCCTGGGGGCTGCGGGGGAAGGAAAAGGCTTTGGTGTAGGGCCTTCCCAAAGGAGCTCTTCCTGCCTGCCTGTCAGGGGCTGTCCCCGGGGGGCCTGGGGGAGACACGCGCCCCCCTCCCCCCAGGTTCCTCCCCCATCCTTCGGCTCTCTTGGCTGTGGCTGCAGGAGCCTTGGCCGCCCGCCCGATCCGGTCTCTGCTGCGCATTCAGAGAACAGAGACAAAACAAAATAAATTGGTTTCCTGGCCGGAGCAGCGGGCTCACTCAGAGAGGGGGGGCCACGCCGCGCACTCCCTGCCTGTCTCCCCTCCCCCTCCCAGGGGCTCTGGCTGTCGGCAGCCACATCCTGTCGGCTACTTTTTTATATTTGGTATTTTGAGAAATCGATGATGATTGTAAACGGAGCGCAGAGGCCGGGGGAGGGGCCTCGGCAGGGCCTGTGGGACCCTGCTGCCCTTGGGGGTGCTTTGCCAGGCCTGTCCAGTGCCACTGCCGCCTGCCGGGTGGGCAGCCCCCTGCTGTGCCGGGAGGAAGCTGGCCAGGGATGTGGGGGCTGCTTCCTCCAGTGATGACTATCCCATATGTTGGTCTGAGTGACAGCGAGGGAGCCGGGGTGCCGCCCGGTGCTCCTGCCAGCACAGCCGGCCAGCGGCTCGAGGGGGCGGCAGAGCTCAACTTTCAGGAGCCAGGCCAGGCCCGGACAGATGCCTCCCGTCCAGAGAAGTCCACATCTGTCTGGGCCTCTGTTCCCTTGGAGCAAAGTGGAGTGGCTCTAGGGGAGTGATTTGGGGCCACAGGTGGGCAGGAAAGAGGCTTGGGAGGTGGGAGACAGCTTGCAGCTCTCCGATGAGACAGTGGGGTGAGGAGAGCAGGGCCCATCAGGCAGCCCCGTGTCCTTGGAGGTGGCCTTGGCACCAGGACCATGGTCCTCCTTGGCACTGGGCAGAGCTGGCTGAGAGAGGGCCGACCTCACTGCCGGGGCCCTTCAGGGCTGTGGAGAGGGCCCCTGGTAGCAGGGCAGGGAGGGCGCCGCTGGGGGCTGTGGAGAGGGCCCCTGGTAGCAGGGCAGGGAGGGCACCTCTGGGGCGTGTGCTCCTGCGAGCGGCGATCTCAGCTGGAGCGCACGGGTGGCAGTGGCTGTGATGCTGAGAAGGTCGGGCCAAGCTCCTGCTGGTGGGAGGTGCCTCCCTGCCACCCCCTGCCCACCTGCCTCCCCTTCTTCTCAGGCCATTTCCCTGCCCTTCCTGGGTCTGGATCCAGGGCCTGGACCTGGATGACACTGGGGCTTCAGGGCCTCTCACCGCTTCAGGGACCCCCTGCTGGACGCTGACTTTTGAAGACCTGAGCAGCCCCTCAGGGAGAGCTGTACTCCAGCTCTTGGTCTCTTATTCCCCTCCCCCAGGTGCGCAGGCAGCAGCAAGCAGGCGGAGGGAGGCGGGCGGGGCCCCTGGAGGAGGCGCTGGGCCTGGCTGGGGTCCTGCCGCCGGGCAGTGGGGGGCCCCCAGGAGCCGGCTGAGCTGCGGCTGCCCCGCCCCCGCATGGCCACCTCACCCCTCTCCCACCGCGCCTGGAGCTTCACAGACGTGATCTCATCCAGCCGCTGGGACCCCCGGGGAGGTGGGCCGGGGTGGAGGGGCGGGGCAAGGGGGCTGCTCGGCCTTTGCAGAAGCAGCCCCTCCGCTTTGATTTGAGCGGTTGGGAGAAACTGAGGCCGGGTGGCTGCTCAGGCAGAGGATGCAGCCACCCACCCTCCCCCTGCCTGTGGCCGTGTTTGTCAGAAAAGCGTAGCAGGCTGAGGGATCTGGGTGGCCGTCAACTCTGGCCGGAGGAGCTGCCCTCTGCTGTCCCTTTCCCGTGCCCTGTGGTGCTGGCCTGGGGCCATCCCCCACAAGGCCTTCCACTGGGGTCTGGAGTCTGGGGCTGGGGTGCAGCCTTGGCGGCTCCCCGGTGCCCCTGACCCTGCCTGGGCTGTGAGTCGGGTTCCCGCAGGGATGCAGCCGGGCCTGTCTGCGTCCAGAGCCCGTGGTCCCCTCTGCTCTCGCGCCAAACGCCGTTAATGGCTTCTCCCAGCTACTGAACCGGCAGCTGCCTCCAGTGCTGGCGGCCTCCGCTCCTCCGGGCCGCCCCCGCCCCCGCGTCCTGGCCCCGCGCACTCAGGCTTGCGTCGCTGCTGGCAGCGCGGCCTCGGCTCAGGTTTCCCGGCGAGCGAATGGCCCTCCCCACGCTGCTTGTGGAGGGCGCCCGGGCCTGCAGACCGCCCCAATCTCCCTGGCGGCCATCCACCCCCGTGGCCGCCTGCATGCCTGCCTCCGAGGGGGCTGCTGACTGGGCTGGGGCTGGCCCTCGGGTCTGGTCCCTTTCCACCGAGGAGGGAAATGGGCGCGCCCTGCTACCCAGGCTATGGGTGGGTGTGTGTAGCCTGACTGCTGCGTGCCCCTTGGCCAGCTTGGAGGCCCTCCTAGGCCTGGCCTGCTGCGCTCAGTTGTCCGGTTTGGGAGAGGAGAGACCCTAGGGTCAGCGAGGAGGGGCAGGGAAGCCAGGGTCCTCATGGGGGCGCCTGGGCTCTGGGATGAAGCAGGGCCGGGCAGTGGCTGGCAGGTGGGAGTGGCCTCTTCAGAGCCGCGTCCTCCTGCTTGTGGGCTGCAAGGGTGGTGGGGGCCCTGGCCTGCTGTGCCCACTCGGGGCCAGTGTCCTTGGCAGCTGGAACCCGGGGTGGGGAGTGCTCTACAGGGCTCTTGAGTGGAGGCTTTGCCCTGGGGCTGGCAGAGCAGCCTGTGGAGTGGAGCCAAGGAAGGCATTGGAGGGCAAGGTCTGTTAGGGCAGGTGGTGACAGCTGCAGGCTCTGGGCCCTCTGGGGAGGCCAGCTGGGGAGAGCTGGGTCTGGGTGTGTGTCCCAAGGCTGGGGCTGTTCCGCAGGGGACGGGAGTCCCAGGTACGTGTGTGTGCATGGATCAGGATTGGGGGAAGTCTCCAGAATGAGATTTTGGAGGTGTCCAGAGTTGGGGGCTGAGCGGGTGTGGACCTCTAGAGCCCTGTCCCCACCCTACCTGGAAGCTGTAGCTCTGAGTTGTGGGGCTCAGAGCAGGTCAAGGAGGGGTGAGCACTGGTGGGTGTCGGTGCGGGGTGTTTGGGGTGTCATGCCCCAAGCCTGTGCCCCACTCCCAGCATCCTGGAGTTTCTGGGAGCCCCTGCTTATGAGATGCCAGGCATTGGGGTGCTCTGCCTGGGAACAGCTACTGTCCCTGGGCCAGCCCCAGCAGAGACCGAGGCAGGCCAGATCTGGAGGAACCCCTGGGTCAGTAGTGGTTTCTCTCCAGCCTGCAGACCCCCAGGGGGTGACTTGCTGCCCTCCCAGCTGTGGAGGTGCAAGGACCCCTGGGTCAGTAGTGGCTTCTCTCCAGTGGTGGAGGTGCCAGGAGAAGGCCGAGCTGTGTGCCCAGCTTCTAGAAGGGCAGATGTGTGGTTGGTGGGAGCCGGGCCGGAGCTGAGGGCGTCTGGGCTGGTGGCTCCTCCTGCCTGGGACCCCACCTTGGGCTGGGGTCCGCTCAGCTAGTTTGGACTTTGAGGAGGAGGAGACTAAGCAGGACCTGGCTTTCTCCCCTCTAGCCCCGGCGCCAGGGCCCAGCACCCCTGCTGGAACCTTCAGTAGGGTGAGATGCAGCAGGTGAGCCTCCCGCCCTGGCCTTGCCCTGAGCACTTTGACAGATAAAACCCTGAGGAAGAGGAGGAGGCGGCGGCCTCACGTCGCACAGGAAGGCCGTGTGGCGCTCCGAGACAGGCGGGCGTTTTGTGCAGGGGAGCGGCGCGAACGCTGAACACTACCCGCATTGTAATCGGAGAGGGGCTGGGGAAGAGAGAGACGGAGCGAGGGCGGCTGACCCCACGCTCCCGGGGGACAGGTGGGAGAGGCGGAACGAGGAGAGAGTGAAGGATTCCAGAGGTGGGCCGGCTTCCTCTCTCGCAGACAGACACGGGAGGAGGCGGGCAGCGGGCCAGCCCCATACCTGCAGTTCCAATCTGTGGTCCTGACAGCTGCAGCCACTTTGGGGAGGGGGAGGGAAGGGGGCTCATCGAGAGCGGAAAAATCCCAGCCGACACATCAGCCAGTTGCGGCCTGTGTCCGGTGCAGTCTGGGCTGGGGGCCTGTCCTTGGGGCTGGGCGGCCCCCAGGAGAGCCCTGATGCTGGGTCTGTGTGTGCCCCCGGCCGGCCGGGGCTCTCTGTGCGGGGCCTGACCCGGAGGGGTCACATGTGTTTCCTGGCAGCCCGCAGGTGCTGCGCAGGGCGGGGCGGGTGGTGGGCGCAGGCGGCGTGATGAATCATGTGTCCCGCCAGCAGCTCGTTCCCCAGGCCGGGGACAGGAGCTGACAGCTGAGGCCCAGCAGAGCGTTTCCAGCCCAGCTCGGCTCGCAGGGGCGGCTGCTGGCCCAGGGTGCAGGCTGGGGCCCCTTCCGTCCCAGCTGCCTCTGTGGGGCACAGGCGGAGGGAGCCCTGGGTCTCTGTGGAGGTGAGGCCAGCACTCTGGGAAGGGAGCCAGGGGCTGTAGTGGGCAGGGAGCACCTGCCACTCGTCTGCCCGGCGGCTGTGAGCTGCGAGTGGATTCGGGTGGGCTGCCGCAGGCCCGGGGGTCAGCCCACGCCACCCCCGGTCTGGTTTGAATTTCTGGAGCAGTGGAGGGTGACGGAGTGTTCCTCCCCCGCCCCTCCCCTCTTGCTGGCTGGCGGGCCGGGCCCTCGGCCGCTGCTACCGGTGCAGCTCAGGGAGCGGCTGGGCTGGCTGCCCAGGCCTGAGGCTGGCCAAGCTGCAGCCGCGGTCGGAGTCAGGCCCGCAGCGAAGGGCTTGGCTGTGAGTGCTGCACCCCAACCAGCAGGGCCCTGGGGATCCTTTCAGCTCTGAGGCCTCCAGGTTGTTGTTCCCTGTTCCCTTTCTTCTAGCCTCGTTAGATACCCCAGACTCTGACCCCCGTCCACGGGGGCTCTGACGTCCCTTTCCCCTGCACTCGCTCTTGACCCTGCCCAGACCTCCCCAGCCCGGCCGGCACCTTCCCACCTGCTCCTGTCTGGCCTCCTGCATTCCCGCTCCGGGCTGGCTCTGCCCTGTCCTTGGTGCCGGCCGCCGACGCCCCGCACCTGCCCGCTCAGGCCAGCAGCCCCTGGTGTCCCTGCCCTGGGGACTTTCAGTATCTTCCATCCGATTTGTCCCCAACGCTGACCGGCCACTGAGGTGGGGGGTTCATGTAGAGGTTTGCAACCCCTACCAGGCCCGGGTCTGGAAATGGGAGGCCTGGAGGTGAGGGGTAGGTGGGCTATGGACCCTCCCTACACAACTGCACCCAGTGCCCAGTGGAGGGAGGGAGGGAGGGCCGGCGTGGGCGCCGTGGGCCTTAGGGTGCTATGCAGAGTGCCCGGCCTGGCCATGCTCCTGGTCCACCCTGCTCCTCACTCACCAGCGCCTTGGTGCCTGGGAGGGTGGCGGGGCGGGGGTGTGAGGAAAGCTCCCGAGAAGGGAAGGGGCTGCCTCAGTCCCTAGCTGCATCCCCATGTCCCCCGGGCCCTGGCTTCCCGGCAGAGGCTTCTGCAGTGACTGAGCTTGTCGTCTCCTCCCCTCCCTCTGGCCAGCTGTGGGCTCCTGCAGGATTAGGGAGAGGAAATTTGGGGTTGGGTTTCTCTCTGAACGAAACCTGCCGTTGTGACTTTTTATCCTGTTATATTTCTATCAGATTGGACGCAGCCCCCCTCTAGCCCTTAATGGCTCTGGCTTTGAGAATTTCCTCCAAAATTACACCACTGCTTCCTGCTCCGCGGTTCTCTGGAGCCTGTCTTTGCAGAGGAGGGGCAGTCCTGGGCCAGCCCTGCACCGGTGCCCACGTGGGCCACAGCACCTGGTCTCCCCCTGGAGGGTGCGTCCGTGCCTGTGCTAGTGGGGAACTGGGGCCAGCCGCTGCCCTGACGCCCACACCTGGCACCGTCAGCCATTGTCCACCCAGCCGGAAGTTAGGCTGTGGCCTGGCAGGGTTGGGGGGAGGTGGTCCACCCAGCACCGCCCGCCTTTCTTCTCTCTGTGCCCACTGAGCTCACACCACTAAACGGTAATTATCACCTGCAGGGTTTTAATGGCCGGCCAGCTGTGACAGAGCACTGTGGGGGCTAAACCCACCTCCTGTGGTGGGCGGGGTCTTAACCCACCTCCTGTGGTGGGCGGGGTCTTCAGGGGGCTGGGTGGGACGTGGTGGTGGCAGGAGGATGGCCAGGGGTCCTCCTTCCCATGTGGGCAGTGCTTCCAGGGGCCAAGTGGCACTGGTGCATGAGGAGATGCCCCTCTCTCCAGTCAAGGCTCGTGGAGGCAGGACACCCACTGCCCTCGCTGGGGCTGGAAGCCCACCCCCTCTGCCGGGCAGCACAGCTCGCTCCACTCCTTGTGGCCATATGCAGCGCCCTCCTCACCCTCAGGGCCCCTGGGTGCCCGGCAGGCCCGAGTGGGGGGCACCCTTGCCCTGCCGCTGCCTCCGTCCCTGCCGTTGCCTCCCTGTCCCTGCCTTACGGCGTCCCTGCCTTGTGCCTCGCCCTCCCCATCTTATGCCACGCAGCTCCTCTTCCACCCTCTCTCCCGGCGTGGCTCCCTTGTCCCCACCCCACAGCTTCCTGATATGAGGCTCTGCGGGTGAGCTAAGCCCATCCTCACCGCCTCAGCCCAGGGAGGGGTGGCCCTGAGCCTGGAAAGTGGGGGCTTCCCAGGGAGCCGGGGTACTTGGCCCAAGGAGGATGGGACCACCAAGGGTGGGAATGGAGGCTCAGGCTGGGGGCTGGGGGTGAGTTCTGAACCTTTCACGAGGACGGTTGGCCTCCATATTTGGAAGATACTGTTTTGTTTTTAATTATACAAAATTTTCAGACTTTATATTATCATATGAAAAACACAAGATGCCATCACACAGTGGCCGGAAGAAAAGCCAGCGCAGAAAGTTCCAGTGGGCCCGGGCAGGTGCTGGGGCCAGCGCAGAGTCCCGCTGCCGGCGCATGTCTGTACGTCCGTCTGTCCCTCGGCCCCGCTCGCAGCCAGGGCTGGCCTGGGGGCATGCTTGCGGTGGGCCTTGCCCAGCTCAGGTCCAAGGTGGGGGCTGTCTGTGGTCACCCCGGGCGTCCACCTCCCCCAGCAGCGTCTGCCTCCTGGCTGCTGCCGGCCACCTCCTAACTGCGAATCGCTGTCTTTCTGTCGCGGTCCTTGCTCTGCAGAGGGGAGGGAGGAGTGTCAGGCCCCGGCAGAGCCCAGCGCCAGTCTGTGCCTCTCTGGCCTCCCTGCTGGGTGCCATCTCAGGTGGCCAGCGCCGAGGCACCTCCTTCCCGGCTCTCCCCAGCTTCCCTCAAGCGTTTTGGGGAGGGGAGCATACTGCTGCACAGCCGAAATTGTAAAATTAAATTTCCCAGATGTTCAGGCCCCAGGAGCTCGCGCGTGCTGTCTGGAGAGGAAATGGGGATTGGGAAAAGCCGTGCCGTATTTTCTCCCTGCTCACCCTGCTTTTCCGGTGCCACCAAGCACAGCAGGAGCTGTAAATCACAGCTGGCCAGCGTCTCCTGCAGGGGCCCTCACCCCCAGCCCCCACATCTCCTGCCAGCCTCTGCCTTCATGTCCAATGGCCGACGTCTCCGGCAGCCCTACAGGACCTGGTGTCTTGGTGTGCAGCCTAGGTGGGGGACGGACAGCAGGTGCCCAAGATGGCTTAGGCCAGTGGTGGGCCGCAGGGGCTAAGACCCCGGGGTCCTTCCTCTCTTGCCTTGCAGCCTCTTACTTTCTGAACTCAGCTGTTTTCACTCCACCTTTCAACTTGCTGAAAAGGGAAGCTTGCAGCGGCCTGGTCCAGCTCCCCAGCCTCCCCGCCCTGGGTGGGCCCCTTTGGCCATCCCTAGCTCTTACCCCTCATGCAGCAGGGACTACACACTCCACTGGGAGCCGAGTGTCCTAGGGACGCCCTGGAGAGGAGCCCCAGGAGAAGGCCCCAGCCCCCGGCAGGCCTGTGTTACAGGTGTGCCTGCCTGTGCCCTGTTGGGGAGCCCTGCCCGTGTGGCCTCGCCTCCTCTGCCTGGCAGGTGTGGGCTGAGGGGCGCGTTGGAGGCCCCCTCCGTGCCCCACTGCCCGTGCTCACCAACTTTCTCTGGTTGCTGAGGCAGAAGGTGCAGATCTGTTTGGGCTGGGTGTTCTCGCCGTCGCGCGCCGGAGGCGGCGGGGGCGGCGGCGGGGGGCTGCCGGCGCGCGCCGCGTGGAAGAAGGCGGGCCCGGAGTGGCAGGGCTGTCCGTCGCCGCAGGCCTCGCCCGCCAGCAGCACGTTGCCCAGGTGCGAGATGTAGCTGGAGGCCAGGCGCAGCGTCTCAATCTTGGAGAGCTTGCGGTCGGCGGGCTCGGTGGGGATCAGCGTGCGCAGCGCCGTGAAGGCCGTGTTCACGCTGTTGGTGCGGTCTCGCTCGCGCGCGTTCGCCGTGTGCCGCTGCCGGGGCTCACGGCCTGGCCGGCCCCCTGGCCCCCCGCCCCCGGCCCGCCGGCCCCCCGCCCTCCGCCGGGCGCCCTGGAGGCCGCAGCGCGCCGCGTGCACGCGACAGGGTTTCTCGTCGGAGCCCGAGCTGTCGCTGCCACGGTCCTCGTCCTCCGACAGCGGGCTCACCTCGGGGTACAGGTAGCGGCCCGGCGGCGCCGGGCGCAGCGTGGCGAAGGACATGGGGCCGGCGGGGGCGCGGCGTCAGCTCTGTCGCGCGCTGCTCATGCCGCCTCCTGCGGCCGCCGCGGGCCTCGCGGGCCGGCCGGGGCGAGGCGCGGGGTGTCGGCTGCGCCCCGCGGTGGCAGCTGCCGGGCGCCGCCGCGCGCACATGTGCGTCCCGGGCTGGAGCGGGGCCCCGAGCTGCGCCTTTATAGCGGCGTCCCGGCCCCTCCCCCGCGCACGCCCCTCCCCTCTCAGCCCGGAGGCTCCTCGAGCAGCGCCCGCCGCGTCCCTCGGCCTTCTGTGGCCACACTTTGGCGGCGGGCGCGGGGCGGGGGGGTCTTTGGAGCATCGTTCCGTCTCTGGGGATGCGGAGGAAGTGGGAGGTCGCTTCTGGGCTGTAGTTACTCAGGGCCCCAAAACTGCAGTGACCCCCTCCCTGGGAGAGGAGAGGAAGGTCAGCGGGACCCACCACCCCGTTTTCTCCCGTGGCACAACTGAGTTAACCCAGCCGCCCTGGCCCTGCTGCCTGACCGCACCCTGTCTGTCTCTGCCTCCCATGTGCGCCAGCGCCTGCCTGTGCCAGGCCGTGTGCAGGGGGCGGGCACAGGCGAGTATTCAGGGGCCTAGAGCTCAGTCTCTCCGGCTGTCTGTCCTGCACCTGCCTCTCCAGGCTTGGCACAGACTGTGCTTCCTGCTAGCTGGCCAGGTCCCCTGTTCTGTGCTGTGTGGACCTCTCACCCCGTCGGTCTCCTTGCCCCCTCCTCCTTCCCCCGTTCCTCTCCAGGGTCACCAGGAGAAACACACACATACCCCCATTATCCAGTTTGGGGATGGCCCCCTATCTCCATGGGGAGGAGAGGGAAGGACCCGCAGCAGGGGGCAGGGCCCAAGGGGTCCCTCCTGCGGCAGGGGGCCCGGCAGGCTCCCAGCTGTGCTCTGTCTTGCCTGGGCCCCTCCCCGTGGCTACTGTTGCAGGAAGCAGCCGCCTGGGCAGCGGTCCCCAGGCTGGAAGGAGTGAGGGTGGCGGCTGGCAGGGGCTGCAACCAGGAATGTACGTCCAGGAACGTGGCTGTTCTGCCTGGGGAGGGGCCGAGGGCAGACGGTGGGGGGTCCCCCACAGAGAGGTCTTGGCTTCTGCCTCTCTGTGGAATGGGTCAGTTGGGGTCTTCCCCGAGTCCCCGTCTTACAGCTGCCCACTTCTGCCTAAGGCCCCTGCCAGGGGAGGGAGCCCGTGGGTGATGAGGTCATCCCTGTCTGTGGCTGCCCAGAGCCCTGGCCAAGGAATCCAGTGAGGGGGGAGCTCTGGGGTTGGCACCACTTCAGTGGAAAATGTGAAGGTGCAGCTCCGGCGCCTCCGAGGGCGGGGGTGGGGGCAGCGTGGCCGCCATGCCACGTCAGACCCCAGGGCTGGGGAACGGGTGTAGGTCAGGGCCAGTGACCTCAGGGCACTTGAGGCTGGGCCTGCACTCACCCTGCAACCTCCTCACCTGCTCCCCTGGGTGGCCCGAAGCGGGGGTGAGCATTGTAGGGTCAGATGCTGACATGGTGGCCCCCGGCTGCAGGACATCCGGAACACGGTGGGCAACGTGCCCTTGGAGTGGTACGATGACTTCCCCCACGTGGGCTACGACCTGGATGGCAGGCGCATCTACAAGCCCCTGCGGACCCGGGATGAGCTGGACCAGTTCCTGGACAAGATGGACGACCCTGACTACTGGTGAGGGCTGGTGGGGTGGGGCCAGCAGCCAGGGTGGGCCCGAGGAGGGGGGCAGGGCTGGCGGGGTCTGACTGGCGGTCTCCAGGCGCACTGTGCAGGACCCGATGACAGGGCGGGACCTGAGACTGACAGATGAGCAGGTGGCCCTGGTGCTGCGGCTGCAGAGTGGCCAGTTTGGGGACGTGGGCTTCAACCCCTATGAGGTAGGTGGCAGTGGCTGGCCCTGGGGTGGGGGTCCTGGAGGCACCAGCAGGGCCTCAGCCACCCTGGCCCACACGCCCACATCTTTTCCCCCAGCCGGCTGTCGACTTCTTCAGCGGGGACGTCATGATCCACCCAGTGACCAGCCGCCCGGCCGACAAGCGCAGCTTCATCCCCTCCCTGGTGGAGAAGGAGAAGGTGGGGCACATGGCCCCTGGGGCTCGGCCTGGGCTGCCTGCCCCGCGCTGCCCGTCCTGACCCGGCTGTCTGTGCAGGTCTCTCGCATGGTGCACGCCATCAAGATGGGCTGGATCCAGCCTCGCCGTCCCCGAGACCCCACCCCCAGCTTCTATGACCTGTGGGCCCAGGAGGACCCCAACGCCGTGCTAGGGCGCCACAAGATGCACGTACCCGCTCCCAAGCTGGCCCTGCCAGGCCATGCCGAGTCGTACAACCCACCCCCTGAATACCTGCTCAGCGAGGAGGAGGTGGGCCTGCATCCTGGGGGCCGGGACCCTGTCCCCACGCTCCCCTGTGACCCTCCCCACCCGTGTCTCGGTCTCCACAGCGCTTGGCGTGGGAACAGCAGGAGCCGGGCGAGAGGAAGCTGAGCTTTTTGCCACGCAAGTTCCCGAGCCTGCGGGCCGTGCCTGCCTATGGACGCTTCATCCAGGAACGCTTCGAGCGCTGCCTCGACCTGTACCTGTGCCCACGGCAGCGCAAGATGAGGGTGTGTGGGGGCGGCATACCAGGGGGGCGGCACAGGGGGCAAGGCTGACCTGGTGCTCTCATGCCCCAGGTGAATGTAGACCCTGAGGACCTCATCCCCAAGCTGCCTCGGCCGAGGGACCTGCAGCCCTTCCCCACGTGCCAGGCCCTGGTAAGTGGAGACTAGGGGGCTGGGGTTGTACCCTCCGAGTCTGGCTCCTCACTGCTGCCGCCTCCTCCTCAGGTCTACAGGGGCCACAGCAACCTTGTCCGGTGCCTCAGTGTCTCTCCTGGGGGCCAGTGGCTGGTTTCAGGTGGGTCCAAACTGGGGGCAGCCTTAAGCTGGGGGGCAGGTGGGATGGCCAGGTGTTGAGAGCTGTCTCTGCTGTATCCAGGCTCCGACGATGGCTCCCTGCGGCTCTGGGAGGTGGCCACCGCCCGCTGTGTGAGGACTGTGTCCGTGGGGGGCGTGGTGAAGAGTGTGGCCTGGAACCCCAGCCCTGCTGTCTGCCTGGTGGCAGCGGCCGTGTAAGTGGAGGCCCTGGGGGCTGGGGAGGTAGGGGTGGCACTGTGCTTAGGGGCTGTGTCTGGGCCTGGCTCACAGGGAGGACTCAGTGCTGCTGCTGAACCCAGCTCTGGGGGACCGGCTGGTGGCGGGCAGCACAGATCAGCTGTTGAGTGCCTTCGTCCCGCCTGAGGAGCCCCCCTTGCAGCCGGCCCGCTGGCTGGAGGCCTCAGAGGAGGAGCGCCAAGTGGGCCTGCGGCTGCGCATCTGCCACGGCAAGGTGCGTGGGGTGCATTGGGGGTGAGGCTGCAGTGGGAGGGGCCTGGCTCAGCCAATCAGCCAGCCTTGCTCTCCTGCAGCCAGTGACACAGGTGACCTGGCACGGGCGTGGGGACTACCTGGCGGTGGTGCTGGCCACCCAAGGCCACACCCAGGTGCTGATTCACCAGCTGAGCCGTCGCCGCAGCCAGAGCCCGTTCCGCCGCAGCCACGGACAGGTGCAGCGAGTGGCCTTCCACCCTGCCCGGCCCTTCTTGTTGGTGGCGTCCCAGCGCAGCGTCCGCCTCTACCACCTGCTGCGCCAGGAGCTCACCAAGAAGCTGATGCCCAACTGCAAGTGGGTGTCCAGCCTGGCGGTGCACCCTGCAGGTGAGGGGTGGGGGCGGTGCACCCTGCAGGTGAGGGGTGGTGGGGGCGGTGCACCCTGCAGGTGAGGGGTGGTGGGGGCGGTGCACCCTGCAGGTGAGGGGTGGTGGGGGCGGTGCACCCTGCAGGTGAGGGGTGGTGGGGGCGGTGCACCCTGCAGGTGAGGGGTGGTGGGGGCGGTGCACCCTGCAGGTGAGGGGTATAGGTGATGGGCAGGGCAGTGCACCCTGCAGGTGAGAGCGGGAACACCTGCATCACAGCCTTTGGCCCTAGGTGACAACGTCATCTGTGGGAGCTACGATAGCAAGCTTGTGTGGTTTGACCTGGATCTTTCCACCAAGCCATACAGGATGCTGAGGTGAGGAGAACTGGGGGTGGAGGAGGCCAGCAGAGCCCCTCCCTTCAGCCCGAGCCTGCCTTCAACCTGGTTCCCTCACCCCAGACACCACAAGAAGGCTCTGCGGGCTGTGGCCTTCCACCCGCGGTACCCACTCTTCGCGTCGGGCTCGGACGACGGCAGCGTCATCGTCTGCCATGGCATGGTGTACAAGTGAGTGCTGACCCTGCCTGGCCCCCTCCCCAGGGCAGTGGTGTCTGGCCGTGTCCTGAGCCCTCCTCGTCCCCACAGTGACCTTCTGCAGAACCCCCTGCTGGTGCCCGTCAAGGTGCTGAAGGGACATGCGCTGACCCGAGACCTGGGAGTGCTGGACGTCATCTTCCACCCCACCCAGCCGTGGGTCTTCTCCTCGGGGGCAGACGGGACCATCCGCCTCTTCACCTAGCTGTTCCACCTGCCTGGGGCTGGGGCGGTTGTGCTGAAGTCAATAGAGCCTTAGCCTGTGCTGCCTGGTGCTCCCACCTTCTTGAATTGGGGTTGCCAACAAAGCTGCCCCCACCATAGCGCCGAGCCTTCCCCTCACTCAATTTTGCAAAAACAGTGGGGACAACACATCCAGTCCAGGGCACCCTCTGGCCCATCCCCTAAGACGCTGCAGCATCGCACCCTGTCAGTCGCTCGCTGGGACCAGATGAGTTTATTGGGCACACAGACTCCCGCACCCTGTCTGGCCTCGGCACATCCTGTGGGCTTGGGTTTGGTCCCTGGCAGTGCCTGTTTTGGGGCCAGGCCCCTCCAGTCGTGTGCCCAGGCTGTGGTCCTCGGGAAGCCCCGTCTTGGAGCTCAGGCACAGGTCTGGGTGCGTACTCCTCGCTGGGGGTGCTGGCTGGAGCCTTAGGCGAGCTTCACCAGGCGGCCCAGGGCCTCAGCAGCCCTCGTCCGCACCTCGGGGGCCGGGTCCTTCAGCAGGATCTGGAGCGCTGGGGGTAGAGGAGGGGGACTGCCTGCGGGCTGTGACCTCGGCATGCCCATGCCTGCGCGTGGGCCACGCTCTCCTGACAGCCTCTGCTGGGAGGCTTAGGAGCCAACGGAAAGATAGTTTTTCCTTTTTTAGTGTTTTTTAAGCTCTTTTGGAACAGTTAAGAAGTTTCCGTGAATTACTAGAGACGATGAGGTCACCAGTGACAGGGAAAAAATCCTGAAATCCAGGAAAATCACTTAGTCCCTGCGGGTGCCTACAGGGTCAGCAGGGCCCAGCGGAGGGGCCCCGTGGAGGGGGTGCTCACCCGAAATGAGCTGGTCCAGGTCCACCTGCGGCTGCTGCCTGGGCTCTGCGTGCAGCACCAGGAACCCTGTGAAGTGGGGGCATCAGGCGGGGCTGCCGGGTGGCATGGGGGCGGGGCAGGGGGTGGTGCTCACCGGTGAAGAGTGGTGCAGCAGCTCGGACGTCCTCCCAGCTGCTCTTGAAGTAGAACAGGCAGGTGGTCAGGAGGCGGCCCAGCAGGTCTGGGAAATGGTGCATCTGGGGAGAGGCCTGGTCAGTGCCGCCTGGCCCCGCCCCGCCCACCACGCCCCGCCTGGCCCCATCCCTCACCAGGTGCTTGCAGGTGGTGTTGAGGAACTCCCCAAAGTGCAGGGCTCGGCCCTCCTGCAGATGTTTCTGGAAAGCGGCTGAGAGCTCCTCACATGCCAAGTTGGGGCCACACATTCGCAGGGCGAACCTGCAGGCCTAAGGGATGCGGCACTGGGGCCAAGTCCAGTTGAGGCCACCCACCCCATCCCACCCACCCCCTGGCTACTCACGCTGGCCACGGTGGCCTGAGGGTCCTGCAGGTGCAGCAGCAGGGGCGCCAGCCCACCCACCACCTGGTCCAGGAAGACGTCCTCACAGTCTCCGTGGCAGACCTTGTTAAGGTGCCCAAAGAGGCGGATGGATGCCGTCCGGAACTCCATCTTTTCCTGGGAAGGACATGCAGCATATGTCTCCTCACAGGCTGTGCCCCTGCAGGCCTGCCTGCCTAGCCCCCTGCCATTGATGGGTGCCCTTGCCTGACACGGGCCAGAAAACACCCTGACGGGTGGGGGCTGCCAGGCCCAACAAAGCAGCAGCCCTGCAGGTCCGCGCTGTCCACGGTCACCTGGCCGCAGTGGGAGACAGGGAGGAGGGTGGGGCTGGGGCTAAAGCTCAGAGTAAGAGGCAGGAAGGGCTGGGGCCCTCTTCCCTCCCCCTGTGCCAGCCAGCCTACACTGTCGAAGAAAGGCCGGATGCGGATGGCCACGTGCAGCAGTCCTGAGCGCAGGTCCCAGGCCTCCACCAGGTGCACCAGCCTTGCAAGGCCCAGCATGGCCTCCAGGGCCACCGGGCTGTGAGGGTTGTCCCCGTCGTCCAGCCCGCCAATCATGGCTGTGAGAAGCTGGGGGCCGTGGGCTCGCACCTGAGGATACCCTATGCTCAGCCTGGGTCTCAGAGCCACCGTCTGCTACCCCACAAGACAGAGTCGCCTCCATGCACAGCCCCCCACCCATGCCGCCTGGGCCCCAGAGGGGCTGGTGGCCACCCCACCTTGTCAGGGCAGCCGGAGGCCAGGTTGGCCAGGCCGCGGAGCACCAGCCTCCGCACGCTGGCGCATGTGTCCTTCTGGCGAGCCGCCAGGCTCTCCAGCAGCGAGTCCAAGAGCATAAGGTCGTTGGCCACGTTGCTGTTCAGCAGCTGCAGGCAGAGGTGCTGTGACTTCCCCCTGCCCGCTGACCCCAGGGCCCGACGCACCAGTCCAAGCGCAGAACACCAGAGGCTGCCCCACGCTGGCGTGGCAGACAGAGGTGGAGGACCTACTCCCTGGGTCTCAGATCAGTGGCGACCCCTCCCTGTTGTGCCGCTGGGGCCTGCTCTGATGCCCACTCTGCTCTGCTGCACGGCCTCGGGCAAGATTTTGGCATCTTTGGCCACAAAGGCCAAGACCACACCACCAAGGGCACCTGGGGTCCCAGGGATCAGCCCTGTCCAGCTACAGATGTACCCAGCAGGACTTGGGAAGAGTACAGGCTGCAGGCAGCCTGGGTCCTCCTCTCACCAGGAACAGAGCGGGTGTCCCTGGGTGGGACTGAGTGAGTTCTGGCATGGGGGAGGAGGTAGCTAGCATCCGCATACTCTCCCTCGCAGGCCGCAGTCAAGGGGGCCTTTTAGGGGTAAGAAAAGGGCATCCCGTGCCTGTCCTGAGCAGGAGCCCCACCCTGGTGCCCAGCATCCGTCCCTGGAAGGGCCTACCTCGGCCAGGAAGGCGGTGGTGGTCACCCTCTGGTTCTCATACACACTGCTGTGTGTGCATGCCAGCGTCTTCAGCACCAGGGGGAGTCGGGGCCCTGCGTGCTCAGCCATGGCCCTGGGAAAGGGGGCCGCTGAGGGTGCAGGGGCTGTTGCTGTGCTGAACCCTACCCAGGCACCTTCCACCCTGCACAGCCCTGGTCCGCTCCACCGCCAGCTGCCGGGTTCTGGGAGTTCTACGTGTCAGGGATCCCTCCCAGCTTGCCTCGCCAGGCCTCTGCAGGGGGTCCCTCCCTACCCCTGCCCCAGAGAGCGAACAGGCAGGAGCTCAGGCCACCACTGGCCTGACACGCATGGGTCCCCGCCTGATCCTGTCACGTCCTGGGCTCGAGATCCGGCGCAGCCCGGAGCCCAGCCAGTGCTGGAGCCGCAGTGGGCTGGGCCCGCTCACCTGGCTAACCTGGCGGCCCCCTCCTCATGCCCCGCCGAGGTCCTGAGCAGCTCCCAGCCTCCCTCTAGGTCCATGCGCTGCACCACATCCTCGCTGCTGCTGCGGAGCAGCATGGACCGCAGGGTGTCCACTGCAGAGCTGCAGGATTGCCAGGGTGCTCAGCTGCTGGGGCACACACGCCCACCTCCCTTCCCGATGAACCCCTCAGGTCTGCACCCAATGTGTGTTGCCCACCTGGGGGCTTGCCCTATCCCTGCCAGAGCCATCCTCCAGGAAGCAGGCTCTGGGCCACCTGCTAGAGGCCCCCCGTTTCCCCACCCAACGCAAGGACGCAGATATTGGCTTGGAGGTGAGCTAGTAGCAAGGTCAGCCTGTGGCCACCCGGCCACCAGCCTGAGAGCTGGACACAGGCAAAGCCCCCTGGCTGCACCTGCCTTCCTTTCTGGACACCCAGACACTGCTGGGCACCCACACCACAGGTGCCCCACCCCGGGCCTGTTCCTGGTGGCACCTCGGGCTCTCACACCTGTACCCCAGGAGACTCCACAGCCCTCTGGGAGGCGGGAAGGCCCTGACCCACTCCCAGTGTTGGCTGAGGCTGGCTGGCAAGTGAGCGGGGGGATGGTGCCGAGAACTGGAGGGGCTGCAAGGGTGCTGAAGAGCAGGCGCCCTGGGCGTGCAATGGGCCACCTTGGCCAACTCTCTGCCTGACTCCCCAGACCCCCACCAGGCAAGCACCTTGCCCTCTGGTCTCCCTGGCAGTGGCTGGGCCAGAAACTGGCAGGGAGAGTCTGATGTTGAAGCCTCTACAGGGCCCAGCTTGAGCCTGGCATCAACCATCGGCTCAGATGAGCCCTTCCCTGCTGAGGCTGCTCCACTCCTGGCTGCCAGTGGGTGGGGCGTAGTGTGCGACCCAACAGGCACGGTTTGGGGCAGAGGATGCCCTGCACCAGCGTCCCCACCCAGCAGGACCCTCCATTTCAACTCCACAGCCCCTGCCATGTGGCTTTCCGCTGCCCACTAGCACCTCACACTTAGGCCCCCGCCGCCTTTGGACCTCTGTCCCCACAAGGCTTCGTCCTCAGGAGCACCTGGCCCAAAAGCAGACAACCCCTGAGTGGCATGGGCCGGGTGGTGACCACTGGTTGCGGTGACAGTGCCACTGCCCTGGTCACCTCCTGCCAGGTGTCCCACAGGCCCCCTGGTGTGCTGGGAAGTGGAGTAGGCCTAGCAGGGAACAAGTGGCCCCACCAAGCTGGGGGCCAGGCCCTACTCGCCTGGATGGTGCGTGAGGCCCTCATGCAGGTGGGATCTAGGAGGAGGATGTGGTGGGCACAGGAGCATGAGACAAGCTTGTTAGAGATCTGGTGATGGGCCCCATGAGGCTTCTGGGCGGTTGGGTACACAGGGCCAGTGATGCCGGCAGGAATGAGGCGGCCTGGGAGCTGGATGGGGACTGTAGGAGCTGAGGGCCATGGGGTCTTGGCAGCCCAGGAAGGAGGTGCTGGGGGTCTGCTCCCAGTATACTACTGTCCCCATGGGGTGTGCCTGGGTGGTCTGGTGCTGACCAACAGCAGGGCCAGCCCGTCACACAGCCCTTGATGAGTGTCCCCAGGCTCCTCTCTCTCAGGGGTTCCCTCCCCAAGGTAGGACATGCTAGAAGGCAGCTCTGGGAGAGCCAGGAGTCACATGGTTCCAGTGTTGGGGCCTGATCTTTGAGCCCAGGTAGCCTGGGTGCCAAGGGGGCTTCTAGCCCTGGGAACAGGACAGCCAGCACGGACTACAGGCAGAGGACAAAGCCACACCAGTCACTGCAGTTCCTGGGAGATGCCCTTGACACATACAGGCCGGGCCAGCCGCAGGTGGAGGGAGGACCCACAGGGCCACAGTCAGTTCAGCTGGGCCTCATGGTCTGAGCCAGGGCCCGGCTTGAGTGCAGCTCTGCCTCCAGCTCCACACCCTGCTCCAGGCCTCGAGGCTTGCAAGGCGCCATCTGGACCAGGGGCTGCGCTCCAGGCTGCAAATGGCGCAGGCGCAGCAATTCACAACTAGCTTCGACAAATCTAACGGGAAGCGTGTGTTTGGCTCAGGAATGTGTTAGTGATTTGGATGAGGGTGCCTCCCTTGCTTGTGTGTCCAGGACATTTAAGAATGTGGCACCCACAAGGGTCTGACCCACTGGCGGACGGCCTGTACACCAGACTCTCCAATCGTCCCAGTGAAGGGGTACCTGGGGGTGGGCGTGGGGCCCGCAGCCCTACAGCTCAGGGCGGAGGCACTGATTCGCAGCAGGCCAGGCCCAGGGGCTGGTGGCTGCCCCATCCCATTCACATTTTCCACTCAGTTTGCTAGGGGCAGAGCAGCGCTGGCAGCCGGCCCCACTGGGCTTTACGAGCTGGCCTGTGGCTGAGCAGCCTGTGGTGCTGGGGTAGGGGGAGGGGGCTGAAGTGAGGCTGTCCCCCTGGTGTGTCTTGGCCAAGGTGCACACCCAAACCTGAGTGCCTGGGTGGGACAGAACCGGAGCCCTCCTGGGCAGGTGGGGCATGGCGGCCCTGCGTTCACATGGGCTTGTGGTCCTGGGGTCAGGCCACACAGCCACACCTGCCCAGGGTGTCAGCTTTCTCTGTCTGTGCTATGGCTCCAGGCAGGTGTGTAGGACCTGAAATGCTTCATGTCAGGCACCTTGGCAGCTCTTACGTGTGGGGCTTTGAGCACGTGCCAAAGGCCGCTCTGCTGGGGCAGTTTCAGGGACAAAGCTGGTCCTGCCATGGTTGGCCCCAGCCTATACCCCAAAGACTGCCCACAACTCCACTCCCAGAAGAAGGAGGCACCACCCTGATCCTGCCTGAGCTGCCACGTGAAGCCCCCACCAGCTGCCTGTGTTCAGCACCACTGCGCAGACCGCCCGCAGAGGAGAGGAAGGAGGCCTTCACAGCCAGTGTGAGAAGGGTGGCCATGGATGTCACCACTGACAGCTCAGCCCTGCACCTGGGTGAGGCGCCAGCTCCCTGGGAGCAAAGTCACTCCCACGCTCCCCCCCGATGGTTCAGATCTGCTGCCCGCCCCCACCATGCGCGTGCACACACATGCCTGTGCTTCCGAATCAGTACTGGAGGTGGGAAGTGGGGACCCAGATACCTGCAGGGTTCCAGGTTCCTGGCGGCTAGGGCTGGACTGGCACCCCTCCTTTCCTGGGCCTGCAGGTTCCGGGGCAGCTGGACACCTACGGTGCAGCTGACGCGCAGCAGAAGTGCCACAAACAGCTGGGGGTAGAGCTCTAGCACCGCGGGCCCCGCTGCAGATGTGGACATGACCTCAAACAGTGCACAGGTAGCCTGGGGGAGAAGTCATCACAGGGCCATGCCTCCCTCCAGGCCGCACGAGATCTGAGCCCTGCACCCAATGAGCCCGCATCCCCCTTCGCATGCGTCGTGTGCTCGGAGGTCTCAGATCCCAGCTGCAGCGCAGGAAGGGCGAGGCGCACTACTGCATGGCGTGGCCCTCGGGTAGACGCAGGAGACAGGGACAGAGGGGCAGTCAGCCTTCACAGGACAGACCTCAGGCCATCTGTTCTCAGCTCCTCAGAAAGGAGGAGGAGGGAATTCTCACAGCTGCTTTACTGCTTAAAACACTGCCAAGCTGGGTTTATTTTTTTTCCGCAGAATAAAACATGAAGTGGCCTCCCCTGGGAGCCCACACCTGTGAGGCCTTTATGAGCCCGAGCTCAGAGCTCCCAGCCTGGTGCCGCCTCCAGGTGCCCGTGGGGTGGCGTCCGGGCCACCTCATCGAAAGGCCTGCCCCCAGGCACGCAGGCAAGCGGGGCAGGGACGGTGTGTCAAGGTGGCCCCGAGAGCCCGACTCACCGAGAGAGGCAGCAGCGTGGCCACGCGGTCTGGGGTGCGGCCCAGCAGGAAGGCCCGGCTCTCCTTGAATGGGACGTCCCTACTCATCTTCTCCAGCAGCAGCCCCAGGACCTGGGCAGCCAGGCGAGGCTCCACCGCCAGCGCCCGCCACAGCATGCAGGCGTGGCTGAAGCAAGGCAGGAGGAGAGTCACCTTGAGGCCGCGGCTGGTCAGGGCGCTGCCGGCACCTGGGCCGGGCATCCCTGCCCCCCGCCACCTGGGTGCTGTGGACCCTGGCTCCACGATGCTCAGACACGGCCACCAGGCTCAGCTGCAGCCAGCTGGGAAATGGCCTCTTGGCCTCAGATCTGAGCTCACCCCTTCCCCTGACTCCAGGGGTCTGTAAACAGAGCTGGTAATAAAGGACACAGAGAAAAATCTGAGCCTATACACACAGGGCCCAGGGCAGTAGTGTGGGAGGTCCCTGGGGAGCTGCTGGAAGGGAGAACAAATCTTCCCTGGAGGAAGCAGCGTCTGGCCCAGGCCTCAGGACGGCACAGGGTCAAAGAGTGCAGCTCCCAAGGATACCTGGCAGTGCTGCCAAGAACACTCAGACGGCGCCGCAGACGCACTGTGAGGCAGCTACGCTCAGTGTTTGCAGAAAGAAACAACAAACTCTGAATATGACGGGAACTGGAAATTCTAAAAACAGATACAGCAAATTTAAAAGAAAACCAAACAGCCCTTTTAGAAATGAAACGCTAATGTACTCAGTGGACATATTTGGTGCCAGTCTAGATACAGTAGAAGAGAGAAACAGTAAATAGGAAGATTAAGAACTTACTCAGTGAACAGGAAGATAAAAAAATTTCACATAAATTATTACAGAGAAAGAATAACGTGGGAAGGCAGAGGACAGAGTAAGAGACACGGAAGATGGAATGAGGGCTAACGTACATTTGATGGATGTCCCAGAGACAGAGGAAACAATGGCTGACAAGGAGTAGGTTGGGTTTTTCAGAATTGATGAAATATACTGACCTACAGACAGGGAGCCCTGAAGCCGCCTGGCAGAACAAAGGAAAAGCAACCCCCATCTGCAAACTGCAGACGAGCAACAAGCAGGAAGCGGCTTCCTGGACAGATGTGGTGCTAGGAGACTTCACCTGGCTCTCAAGAGCAATGACAGAAGCCAGAAACAGTGATGTGCTGTCACATACCTGAGCAAACTCCACTGAACTAGGATACTCAGCCACAGAAAGAACAGTCACAAGGGATGGCCAAATAAAGACATTCGCAAGTAAACAAAGGCGGACAGTGTGTTACTGATCCTCGTGGCGGGAATTCCAGGAGATGTCCTTCAAGCAGAAGGCAAGCAGCAGAGGGCAGGGCGTGAGCATGGGGAGCAAATGACCTGGCAGGAAACGTGGACAAATGCACAGGAGGGCAGGCACACAGCACGCACCAGCAAGGACGCGGTGGCCGTCACTGAGGCGCCAGGAGGCCACAGACTCAGTCACTGTGGGCCCCCATGAGGCTGCATATGACAGCCAAGCCAACCTGTGCCCAGGGAAGGGCTGGCAGGCTTCTGACCAGGACAGACAGTGGCTCAGGCCTTGGGAGCCGGGTGGTCTCTGGCAGCTCATCAAGCCTGCCGCTGTAGTGCGAGAGCAGCCAGACAGCGTGGAAGTGGATGGAGCGGGTGCTTCTGGAAGCTTTAACTCATGGACCCTGGAATCAGGATTTCCTATCATTTTCATGTGTCATGAAATATTCTTCTGGTCTTTTTCTGACCATTTATGAATGCAGAACCCATCCTTAGCTCACGGGGTGGCAGGGTAGAGATGGCCACAGTTACTCCACTTCTTTTTTTTTTGAGACAGTCTTGCTCTGTTGCCCAGGCTGGAGTGCCATGGCGCGATCTCAGCTCACTGTAACCTCCACTTTCCAGGTTCAAGCGATTCTCCTGCCTTGGCCTCCCAAGTAGCTGGGATTACAGACATGTGCTGCCACGCCCAGGTAATTTATATATATATATATATGAAATAAATTTTATTTATTTTTTGAGACGGAGTTTTGCTCTTGTTGCCCAGGCTGGAGTGCAATGGCCCAATCATGGCTCACCGCATCCTCCGCCTCCCGGGTTCAAGTGATTCTCCTGCCTCAGCCTCCCAAGTAGCTGTGATTACAGACAGGCACCACGACACCTGGCTAATTTTGTATTTTTAGTAGAGATGAGGTTTCACCATGTTGGTCAGGCTGGTCTCGAACTCCCAACCTCAGGTGGTCCACCTCCCAAAATGTTGGGATTATAGGCGTGAGCCACCGTGCCTGGCCAATTTTTTTTTTTTTTTTTGAGACGGAGTTCTCGCTCTGTCACCCAGGCTGGAGTGCAGTGGGGTGATCTCGACTCACTGCAAGCTCCGCCTCCCAGGTTCATGCCGTTCTTCTGCCTCAGCCTCCCCAGTAGCTGGGACTACAGGCGCCCGCCACCTCGCCTGGCTAATTTTTTGTATTTTTAGTAGAGACGGGGTTTCACCGTGTTAGCCAGGATGGTCTTGATCTCCTGACCTCATGATCCACCCGCCTCGGCCTCCCAAAATGCTGGGATTACAGGCGTGAGCCACTGCGCCTGGCCATGCCTGGCCAATTTTTATATTTTTAGTAGAGACAGGGTTTCACCATGTTGGCCAGGCTGGTCGCAAACTTCTGACCCCAGGTGATCCTCCAGCCTCCCACACTGCTGGGATTACAGGTATGAGCCACAGTGCCCGGACTTGATTCCACTCCTATATACACACGAAAGAGAAATGCATGCTCTACCCACCAACAGACACTCCCAGGAACATTCAAAGCATCGCCATCCCCAGCAGCCCCAAACCAAAAACAACCCGAATGTCCATCACCTAGAAACAGACACACGGTGCAGCGCACACAGCACCCGGCACTGCCCGGCAAGGAGGAAGGATGGGAAGCAGCACCGCCGTGCTAAGCAGAGGCTGGGAAGACCCAGCACACAGCACAATCGCCAAAACCTCTAGTGGTGGCGGTCAGGTGGCCCTGACCCTCTAGGGGACTGAGGGGCACATAGGAGCCTGCTGGGGACTGGACACCTCCTCTGCCTTGACCTGGAAAGTCCCGCAGGGCCCAGTGACTCCGTGCTTGCCCTTTGCGTGAGCCACGCCTCCACGGAAAGCGAAAACTGATGAGCCAGGCGGTAATCACGGAGGAAATACAAGTCAACGCCGGCTGTGCCCAAGAACAACAGTCATGACGACTCGGATGCCCAGCAGCCCAGCCAGACCCAGACCTCAGCCTGCATTCGGGGCCCATGCTGGACTTCAGCGAGGACACATGCAGCCACCTTTAGGGCAAATGCTAAAAGAAAAGCAACAGACTGCAGGATTGCAAACTGAGTGGAGAAAGTGAGGTAAGAGGGACACTGTCAATCTAAAAAAGGATAAGAAAGAAGATTTTTAAAAAACAAAACGTGTAACAAAGACGCAAAAGATATGACAGTGGATTTAAACTCTCTCTATCAGTAACAAAATGCAGCTATTTACCATGCAAGAGATTTAAAACAAACACACAGAAAGGTCAACAGTACCAGGAAGGAGCAGGCCCACCAGACAAGTGCACCTCTGAGCAGAAGGTGCCTGCGGGTCCCCCCTGCCAGGAGGAAGTGGGCATTGCAGCTTGGATGCACCTAATGGGAGGGCCTCAGAGCATATGAAAAAAAGCAAAGCTGACAGGGTAAAGGGCCAGGTGCAAGGAAACCTGCGTCCCCACGGCAGCCTCGTGCCCCCGCCTGCCAGGGGAAGGGTCACTCTGCCTTGCCCAGCATGGAGTCTCCTGGAGGTCATAGGAAGGCAGGTGCCCCTGGGCCAGCCTCTGTCCACGACTAAGATGGCAAAGAAAGGAAGGGCCAGCAGACCCATGCTCCGGAGGCCTCAGTGAGGAAGGGGGACCCCACTGGGCTGGTGGGTGGTAGACACGCCCTGCCCTTTGCTGGAAGCTGGGAGGTGTGAGTTTGGGAAGACATAGTGATGTATGGTACAGACAAGGTTGTCCTTGGGCTCCTGAGGGGGCTCAGATCAGGCAGTTCCCGGGGGTCTGCTCACAGGCAGCAGTGGATGCCCTGCAGAGGACAAGGCTTGGGGCAGCTGGAACCAAGACACAGGGTGAGGGGCAGCCTCCAGTGTGTGCTGGAGCCTGGGGCCGACAGAGCAGCCAGGCAGTTTTGGGACCTTAGAGGAGGGCAGAAACAGCAGCTTCCCTGTGGGGGTGCTGTGCAGGGCCCACCGGGGCCAGTGAGGATCCCAAAACGCCTGGAGAGGAGCGGTCCTCATGTGTACCTGAGAGACTGGGGCCTGTCTCCATGTCACTTTCTGTCCCACGTGGCCTACAGCCATGGGAACTCATGCAGAAAGCTGGGGTGCAGAAAGTCGGGGTGCAGAGCCGGGTGGAGGGCTCGGGGAGCATCATTCCAGAGGGACCCCTAAGCCTAGAGTCTGAGCTAGGTACCTGTCCAAGGGCAAGGGGCTGCCCAGGAGGCTGGACACCACGGCCGAGCAGTGCTGGGTGGCCAGGAGGTACACGCTGTGCTGGGCGGCCGGCAGGACGTGCTCTCCCTGGGCCTCCTGAAGCTTTGAGCGCAGCACGCTCACGATCTCGGGCACCTGTAGATGGGCGGGACACGGTGGTCAGGCCATGCATGGGGGACAGCTGTGGGCACACCTACGCCAGCCCAAGGGGGTGGGGCCATGAGGGAGCCCCATGAGATGCAGAGCTCCATACTGCTGGTGCCAGCCTGAGGCAGGGCCAGGATTCCCCGTGGGCCACGGACAGCCCAGAAGCCAAGGAACTGGAGCCACGACCTGGATTCCTCGTGCAAAGTGGCCAGTGCCCTGGGAGGTAGAGGAAGCGCTGAAGGCACATGTGACCCAGAGGCTGGTGCGGAGCTGGGCAGGCATCCAACACAGCCAGCGGCCCCATGCCCTCACAGCATGCCTGCTGGGTCCAACTCTCAGGCTCCCCTGGCAGGCCCACCAGAGGCAGGACCCACACAGCTGCCATCTGCACTCCTGCAGGAGTTGGGCTGGGGACCTGGCGGGGAGGGAGAAGAAGACAGATTCCCAGACCGAGGCTGGAGCTGGGCCTGAGATGGAAGGATTGGACTTGGGGGCCTGCGAGTTTGCGACTGTCCTGCTGCTCCAGAAAGCAGGTGAACGGAACACGGGGGAAACATGGGCAGGAGGACGCTGGCCCCTGGGACCCCCAGGCCCACCACAAGTCCAGCAGCAGCATAGCATGTGCGCCTGACTCTGGGGGACGGCCTTGTCACGAGGAGGCTCCCTGCCCACGGTGGGTATTGGCCTGGGAGTCTCCTCTCCAGCCTCAGCCATGGTGACCCCTACTGCCAAATGCCTACTGCACAGCTGGAAAATACCACGATGTGGGGTGAAAACAAACAAAGCAATGGGCCATGAGGTCAGGCTTGGCTCGCCCTGGGGGACGGCTGACAGACTGTGGGCTCAGGGAGACATGAGTGCTTTCACCCGCCTTTCCACTTCCTTTTCCCCCCTTATTCTCTCAGCACTTGTTTTTGCCAAATTCTAACCCCTGTCTTCAGACATAAGAGAAAGATTTCTCCATGGTAGTCCTGTAGGGAGAGGGGGCATAGCAGTGAGGGCCACACCCGAGGAGGGCTGGGCAGGGCGGTCCAGGACAGGCCAGGGCCACCCTGTTTTCTCCCGCGGTGCCACCTCTCCAAGAGCCACCTCCCCGCCCCTGCCTTGCCCGCCCCACCCCACCGCACCCTCTCCCAGCTTCTCCTGGAGCCACCACTCCACTCCTGCCCTGCCCGCCCTGCCCCTCCCCGCCCTCTCCCACCATCTCCTCGAGCCACCGCCCCGCCCCCCCGCCCTCTCCCACCTTCTCCTGGAGCACGCCGCCCCGCTCCTGCCCTGCCCGTCGCACCCCACCCTCTCCCACCTTCTCCCACCTTCTCCTGGAGCCATCACTCCACTCCTGCCCTGCCCGCCCCGCCCCCTCCCACCATCTCCTCGAGCCACCGCCCCGCCCTCTCCCACCTTCTCCTGGAGCACGCCGCCCCGCTCCTGCAGCAGGCAGTTGATCATGACGGTAGCTGCTCGGGAGCAGTTCTTTTCGGGATCTCCCAGGGCCTCAAACATGGTTAGCAAGAGGCTGATGAGCTGGTCTGGGGGGAGGCGCTTGGCAATAATCTAGGAGGAAGGCGATGCCAGAGGTTAAGGAGGGAAGGGGGGTACCCCAACGCCACTCCTCCGAGGCATTGAGTCTCAGAGGCTCGTGTTAGGGCGGGAGGCCACGCCCCTTCTTGCAGCCCGGCCCCAGCCGCCGGGCCCTGGTGCCTTCAATGAGCTCGCTGCACGGGGGTGGGGTCTCCTTCTCCAGAACTGCCAGGGCCCGCTGGAACCTGGGCGGGCTCCTGGAAGGTGGTGCCTGGGCAGCTGCAGGGCTGGGGTCACAGCACCCTCCTCGGGCTCCTTCTGACCCGTGAAGTGGGCTGGGAGCAGCCCTGTGGTGCAGTGGCCCTGGAGCTCTCTAGAACACGGGGTCAAGGGCAGATGAGCCTTAGCTCACACCTGTGATCCCAGCACCAGAAAGGACCCTGGTGACCTACCCCTCCTTCCTCTGCAGGAGACACAGTCTCTGGACCTGGAAGGCCGTTCCTAAGCACCAAATGGAGACAGGCCGTGTTCCAGCTTGGGGACCCACATGAGAGCACGGAGGGAGGGGCAGCTTTCTCATCCCCTTGGAGGGACTTTTTTCCCCCCCGCCCCCGAAATGCAATACTTTAATAATACTCAAGCTTGTGTTGTGAGCTGAGCCTCAGAGTGGACCAGGCAGGCACAGGTCGGGGAGGGGACGCAGTGCCCAGGGCCATCCTCCCTTCAGATGGTACTGGACAAAGCACCTTGACCAGCTGGAACCAAGGGCAGGGCCCGTCCCTGGCCCCTTGGCAAGAGGGCTAGAGCCCGCTGCACCCTGCAGGCGATGACCCTAGCCCCCCATGTGGCTCTTGGATAGCCTTTGGGGACAACTCCACACAGGGCAGCCGCTGGAGATTCTGTTCCAGAAACCTGCATCTTCATGAGCAGGCCAGGGTGTCAGTGGCAGGCAGAGGGTGGCTGGGCCTCATGGCACCCCATTCTCTCCTCGGCCTCTGCCAGGTCTCAAGACAAACAGCACCTTCCTCTCGTATGGACTGCACTGCCCCAGCGTAGGTGGGGGTGGGTGATGGGGCCAGTGCAGGGCAGCGCCGGCAACTAATGCAAACACCCAGGCCCTGCCCCGTGCCCACTGGCCATGGGTGGCACTTACAGAGGCTAGGGGAGGCCAGGTGCTGCCTGGGAAGGCCCTGTTAGCCCCAGATAGTGCCAGCCTGCCTTCCGGCCGCAGAGCTCCCAGCTGGTACCTGGCCTACACTGTGGCAGGTGTGGAAGAGAATGGCGGGGTCAGGGTGCACGAGGCCATCCTTGAGGCTGAGGAGCCGCTCCGCCACGTCATCGCGGTAGTCCCGGGAGAAGCCTGAGAGGCGGCAGGAACAAGCAGTCGGGCCCAGGCCCTCCCTGGCGATCCCGCAGCCTGGACTCTGCACCTCATCCCTCCAAGCACCCCTGCACGACCACTGGCCCCCACACTCCTGACGAGGGCTCACCCTCATAGCCGAGCTGGAGGTAGAGCAGGGAGTAGACACAGTCCACGGCCTCCTGGCGGGTGGCAGGCCACAGGTCCGCACACCGTGGGGAGAAGAGGCCGATGAGAAGGCCCAGGTTGTGGAAGGGCACCAGGGCCTGGAGGAGGAGATGCCTGAGCTATTGGAACGCTGGGATGGGTGGACGCCACCTATGCCACCTGTACCCAGAGGAGGGCTGGAGTGTGGCCAGGAGTGCTGCTGGTGTCCACGAAGCCCTGGGCCGTCACTGTGGCCAACACAGCTCCCAGTGAGTTCCTCCCTCCCCTCCCGCTGCAGCGTGGGCGCTGCTCAGCTCAGCTCTGACCACACCTCGTCTACACCAGGGCCACACAGGCTCCCAGGCCGGGCCCCTACAAGAAGGAGGACCAGGCCATGCCGATGTGGGCACGCAGGCATGTGCAAGCGGACGGACAACTGGGGTGAGGAGGGGGCCCCAAATGGGAGGAGTGCACGAGCTCTGCCAATTTGGGTGAGGGGCGGGACTGTACAAGACCCCCTCACACGCTGACTGTCCTGGTCCTGCCTTCCAGAGCCTTTCTGCTCTCCTCAGTCCTGCCCCTCCCACGCTCCTATAGGCAAACACCTTCCTCCTACTTCCACACCTCCTCCCCAGCAGACGCACCTGTCCCCCTCCCACCACCTGCTCCCTCCTCAGCCCCCACGTGCGAGGCCTTCCTGGGAGGTGCTCCCACCCTGCTCCTGGGCTCAGATGGAAACCTGGTATCTACTTGGGCACCATTGATGAGAAAGAATTTCAAGTCAGAAGGGGAAGGTTGGAATGTTAGAGAAAGACTGCAGGGTGACCAGCCACTGTCCTTAGGCTGGGCATCCATCACACCGTGCACCAGGGTGAGCTTCAGCCAGATCAGGGTTCTGTGATGAGCAGGCCATGAAAGCATGAGGTGGGAAGAGCCCTGAACACACGAGATTTGGCCACATAAAGAATGAAAGTTTCAGCCAGGCGCAGTGGCTCATGCCTGTAATCCCAGCACTTTGGGAGGCTGAGGTGGGCAGATCACTTGAGGTCAGGACTTCAAGACCAGCCTGGCCAACATGATGAAACCCCATCTCTACTAAAAATACAAAAATTAGCCGGGAGTGGTGGTGGGCGCCTGTAATCCCAGCTACTCGCGAGGCTGGGGCAGGAGAATCGCTTGAACCCAGGAGGCGGAGGTTGCAGTGAGCCAAGATTGCGTCATTGCACTCCAGCCTGGGTGAGAGCGAGAGACTCGGACTCAGGAAGGAAAGGAAGGAAAGAAGGGAGGGAGGGAGGGAGGGAGGGAGAGAAGGAAGGGAGGAAGGGAGTGAGGGAAAGAAAAAAAAAAGAAAAGAAAAAAAAAGAAAAGATAGTTTTGGTGCATTAACAAAAGGCCACGTGCAGGGGGCTCACATCTGTAACCCCAGCATCTGTAATCCCAGCACTTTGGGAGGCCGAGACAGGAGGATCACTTGAGCCCAAGAGTTCAAGACCAGCCTGGGCAATGTAGCAAGACCCCATCTCTACAAAAAAGAAAAGAAAATCAACTGGGTGTGGTGGCATACACCTGTAGTCTCAGCTACTCGGGAGGCCAAGGCAGGAGGATCACTTGAGCCCAGGAGTTCCAGGCTGCAGTGAGCTGTGTTTGCACCATTGCACTCCAGCCCGGGCAACAGAGTGAGACCCTGTCTCAGGGAAAAAAAGAGAGAGAAAAGAAAGCCTAGAATAATCCTGATAGACGACAAAAAGATATTTAGCAAAATCTAATATCTGTTCCTGATAAAAGTTCTCATTAAAACAAATAGATGCTTCTGGAACATGATAAAAATATCGCCAACCAAATCAAGCACCGCGCTCAACAGTGAAGCCCTGGAGACCAGAGGTGCACGTTCCTCCCGGCTAACAGTGGGCCCCTGATGACAACAGACTCTACTCTGAGCAGCTATCCCTGACAACTCCTGGCCCTGACAGGCCCTCAATCCACATCTCAAGGAAGAGGACTGTGGCCTGAGCTGGGGTGGTGGCCAGAGGAATCCAGGAAGGCAGCTCACACTCTGGGTCATGAGTGCCACAGGAAGCAGCACCTGGGCCGGGGACCCAGGTACTCACGCTGACACGCAGGTGCTCCAGGAAGTAGCGCAGCAGGAGGGCGCTCAGGCCCAGGGCCCGCGCCCGCTCGTGACCTCTTGGGGACTTGATCCACGGGCTCAGGTGCTGAGGAAGAGGGGGCTTCACACAGGTACTGCTCAGAGGGCAGCCCTGGGGGCAGGAGCCTTGTGCATCGTGGGCCAGCTCAGCGTCCCTGCCAGGCCATCCTTCCCGGGCTACAGGGGGCCAAGCCGGGGACCCAGAGTGGTGCCAGCCTCAGGCCACCGTAGCTCCTCTGGCCCTGCCACTCTGTCCTCCAGTCTGGTCACAGACACAACCCAGCCCAGGTGGACCCAGTGCCAGCCAGGACTGTGGAGGGACAGGGTGGAGGCCACCTTGGTCCTAGAAGAACACACTCCGAGCATGGGGGTCGGCCCCACCCTAGCCCACTGTAGTGCCACCCTGGTAGCTCGGCTCCCAGTCAGGAGCCATGAGTACCTGTAGGCCCCTCCATCCCCACGCCATGCAGTGGCGGGAGAGGACAGGCTCCAGAGGCCCCACCTGGGTCAGGGCCTCCCCAACTGCTTGCCAGCCCAGATGGGAGGGGGTGCACCTGCCTGTTCATAAACCACCTCCAACTGCAGAGAGCACCAAACGGTCCCTGTGGTGCCCACATGTGGAGAGAGGGCCAGCAGCCAGGTGGAGTGCCCTCTGTGCCCCCATCCCCATCCCCATGACAGTTCCCCGCTGCACACCTCAATCATGATCTGCAGGCCTTGGGGGGTCATGTTCCGCTGCAGGAGGCTCGTCAGCAGATCCTCAAGGGCGTGCAGCGTCTCCAGATACAGGGACTGGAAGGAGAGCCAGGCCGTCCAGCCCCACCAGTGACCCTGCGGCCTACAGTGGCCTCCCGCCGCTCTCACGGGTGTGGACACAGGCAAGAGAAACACGGGGATACCTTCTGGAAGCCTCCGTCCTCCTCCTTGGGCTCAGGCAGCAGGGCCATGACGCTGTGCAGGCAGCCACGGATCACATCCGCCCGGGCCTGCTCGTCCAGCGCAGGCTCCACAGAGCTGAGAGGCAAGTTAAGGGCCCCAGACAATGATCCTGAGGCTGAGGCTCAGACACCCAGCAACCTCCAGGCCTGTGCCGGCAGCACAGCCACTGCCATGTTTACTCTGCTCCAGACCATGGTGGCACCCACGCAGCATGCGCATACACACGTATGCACACGCACACACAAGGCACGCACAGATGCACACACACGTGCACACACACGCACATACACACGCGAGCACACATGCACACATGCACACATGCACGCACAGGCGCACGCACGCACATACACATGCGTGCACACGCACATACACACGTGCACACATGCACGCATACATGCACACACACATGCACACACACACGCACACACGCACACAGGCACACACACACACGCACACACGCAGCTGCACGGGCCTGTGCAGAGGCAGGAAAGGATACACCAAGTAAGTGCAGGTGAGCATGGCTTTCTTCCGAATAGGTGTCCTCAGGGAGTCTGGAGGCTCTGCCCTGATGAACTCCTGGGTGAGGCAGGTGCATGACTCAGCCCTTGGAGGAAACGCCAGCTCCCCTCCCTGGTCAAGCTCTGTCCCCCAGCCTAAGTGACAGGCGGGGCCCGAGGAGCAGAGCCCCATGTGTCCCTACATGGCCCCTCCCATGTTCCCAGGCTGTCTTCACGTTGTCACCCTCAGTGCCCCCAGTCCCCACCTCTGGCCTCAGTCTCCAAGAACCTGCCCGAGGTCCTGCCAGGCCACGGCCATGCTCACCATCATCTGTGCCACCAGCTCTGCTTTCCGGGTGAAGTGGAAGGAGCCAGCCTGGGTGCTGCTGCAGATGGCGCGGCTGACCATGCACACACTCTGGACAAGGCACAGCTTCAGGGCTGGGTCCTGCAGGGACGCAGGGCTACAGGAGATGCCCACGCCTGCCCTCCAGGGCTGAACCCGCACACACCCCCTTTTCTTTTCTCCGAAGCCAGAGGTGCTGCACTCTGCTCTCAAAGGAGCTCTCTAGCCAGCCCTTTTGCTTATCAAAGTCCGTGTGGAAGAAGCCGGGGGCCACCCAGGGGTTCCCCCGTGTCACACTTCAGAGAAGACAGGCCACAGAGCAGACACTGTGTGGTGTGACCAGAGGGCCCCCCACAGCAGGAGGAGAGTCCTCCAGGGAGCACTGAAGGGCTGGGAAAAGAACCTCTCAGAACAGCCCTGCCCTCCCAGCCACCGCAGGAGAACCAGAGGGCCTGTTCTTCAAGGAGGGGCTGACTGTCCCGAGAGAGGGGCTTGTCAGGTTAGTGCCAGGGAGGCCAGAAGAGAAACTTGTTAGGCTGGGGTGAGGCCTTGGGGGTCAGTGGAGCCTCCACTACCACTTCCACTGGCTTTGGGCCTTGGCCCCTCTCCTAGGTGCTCACTGGGGTCCGGGGAGGTACAGCCCCCACAAGCACTGGGGAGCAGAGCCAGAGGAGGTTCCAGCTGTCCTGGGACGGGTGGGGCTGGCTGAACTCCCTGGGGGGCGACAGCCCACGACCCGGCCCCTTGGAGGCGCAGACACCTCCCTTCTTCCCACTGCCGTCCAGGGCCCAGGCCAGGGCAGGAGCCCTGGTGAAGCTCTCGAACGCCTCCTGGGGATGGAGACCAGGAAGCCCCAGCAAGCTCCAAGCTCCCCCTCCGGCCTCTGCCCATGAAGCTCAACCCGCCCAGAGGAGAGCCGAGAGGGGAGAAGCCAGTCCAGCACTTAATTCCTACACACTGTACCTTGGTTTCTACCTTTACTCCTAGAACCTGAATAACGAAAAGTGAAATGAGTTAAGATGTGACTCCCCGGCAGTCCCAGCTCCCCTGGCATGGCAGGCCCACCGCAGTGCCCACCTTGGTGTTGAAGTGCTGGCAGATGTTCCGGAGGATGTCCGACTCCACCTTGGCCAGCACCAGCTCCCGGGGGGCCCGGGCCGCCACGTGCCCGTAGCACAGGATCAGAGCACTCTTCACCTTCTCCACCTCGTTCTCACTTCGATCCTGAGAGGCCAGAGGAACCAGCGGGACTGCAGTTACACAATTACACTCCCCGACGGGAATCCTTGGCCTCAGAAACGCCTGAAATCCTCCCAGAAGAAGGGCCAGAGCCAGTCAGTGACAGCAGAGGTGTGACCCAGCCATGCAGGGCACCGCCTGAATCTGGGGATGGGGAGAGCCTCTTTGAAAGGGGCAGGAGCACAGGCAGCCAGCCAGGCATGGGCCCACTGGGTACCGAGTAACAGAGGGCCAAGGGTCAAGGCAGCGCAGCCATGTGTGAGAGTCAGGCAGGAGGCAGCTGAGAAGAGCTCGAGGCCCCACCCTTGCTGCGCTGCAGATCAGCCTCCATCTGCACAGCAAGGGCTGGGAAGCCCTGCATGCTTGGTCCAGCCCTGAGATGCTGTAACTGGGACAGTTACGGGAGACAGAAAATAGAGGGACCACAGCCGGGTTAGGGGCCTGTGGCAGGGGCCCACTCCTTCCTTAAACCAGGCTCAGGCTTTGCCAGCACAGCTGGTGGTTCGGCAAGAATGCAGAATCGGCCTGCCCCGGCCGCGAGCCCCTCTCATCACCCATACCTGGCAGAGACGTGGCCCTGGCCACAGCTACGTTTGCCTCTGGGAGGCCATTCTGCCGCCCTCCCCACTGGGAGCACCCACACACAGGCCCCGCCCATGGAAGGAATGCAGGAGCAAAAACTGCTCCAGGGACACAACCAGCTTCCTGCCCCACTCCAGCCCGCAGGGCACCCCCTGAGCCTCAAACTTGTGGATAGACAGCTGTCCCCAGCCCTGCACCGGTGTCACCCTAACCTTAAAAATGTTGAGAATGCCAATGGATTTTCTGAAGACCTCTGACCTCACGAAGTCCTCCAGCTGGGCCAGTGTGTCCTCGAGGTGGGAGATGGCACAGATCCCGAAGCAGCAGGCGAGGCCCTGGGGGGCAGCACACTTACCCCGGGCAGGGGAGGGCACGCGCTGCCACACACGCACGCACACTGTCATGTGTGGACACGGGCACACCCACATGTACACACACGCACACACCTGCATACACATCAACATATCGTGCACACACCCTCTCTGTGCATATACGCACACCACATGTGTATGCACACAGGCACACACAGGCATGCACAGGCATGCAGGCTAGCCGGCTGCCTCAGAGAACAGCAGGTGCCACCGTCCTCCAGCCCTGGGTTGTCTGGGGCTTCTGTAGGGAGAGTGGCCCCACCTCGCGTTCTGCCTCCTCCTGGTATCTGGCCGTCTCCAGCAGCTCTTGAAGGTGCTTCCTCACCACCTCCTTACTTGAAGCAGCACCCAGGGTGGTTCCTATGCATTTGTACAGGAAGTTCTGAAACAAAACCAGAGAACATGGCTGTGCCTGACTCCTGAGTACAGGGAGACCCAGCGCTGCCATGGGGCTGCCCCTGGGGTGCACCTCCTGCCCACAAGCTGATGAGAACTGCAGGGTGAGTCTGGGGCAATATCTGAGGAATAAGGGGTGGGGCCGGTGGGCTCTCGCACTCTTGGCCCTCAGCCACCACGAGGAGGCTCTGCCAGGCCACCAGGGCCACGGGAGACAGGGCCCAGACAGCAAGTGACAGACACGAGACCCAGGACTCAGAGCCCAAGTGCCACACCAAGAACGCCAGCAGGCGCCCCACCTTCTCCTGGGGTGCCTCGTCGTAGCAGGGCAGCTGCCTGCACAGCTCCAGGCTCAGCTGGCAGATCCACGCGTTGTCAGAAATGATGGCCAGGGTGTCTCGTAGGAACTGCAGGCCAAGATGCCACTGAGGGGCTGGGAGCCCGACCCCTCACAGGGCGGCTGGAGTCTGGGCACATCCCCATGTGCTGTGGCTGCAGGGGCTGCAGACCGCCTTCCAGCGGAGGCCGGGGGCAGCAGAGCCAACCCTCAGGGGACAGCCATGCCGCAGTTGGCTCACCAGGCAGGGTGAGAGGTGGCCCGCGACGCTCGGGGCTGTGACTGCTAGAGGGCCGGTGCCTTGTCACAGCAAGTCCCCCACTGCAAGGCTGCTGCGGTCTTCAGCCTTGACGCTGCCTGATCCTTGGCTCCCCAGCCAAACCACGAGGTGAGGTCGAGGCAGGTGGCCCAGCCTCTGCCACCCCAGCACCCCCCAGGCCAGACAACACCTTAAGGCCCAGGATGGGCCGTGTCCCCACCATCCCCGGCCCTCACCATCAACAGCTTCTCCTCCCACTCCTCCTGTAGCAGGGTCTCTTCTGTGTGCTCTGAAACGACAGCCGTGCAGGCCAGCCCACCCCAACACGCACGCGTGGGGCTCAGAGCCCAGCACCTGCCCTGGAGCTGGGGATGCTCAGCACAGACAGGGCCCACGACAGCCGTGCAGGCCAGCCCACCCCAACACGCACGCGTGGGGCTCAGAGCCCAGCACCTGCCCTGGAGCTGGGGATGCTCAGCACAGACAGGGCCCACGACAGCCGTGCAGGCCAGCCCACCCCAACACGCACGCGTGGGGCTCAGAGCCCAGCACCTGCCCTGGAGCTGGGGATGCTCAGCACAGACAGGCCCCACCGCCCTGCTGCCCCCCACCTGCTCCCAGGAAGCACCCAGCGGGAGTGCTTTTCAAGCCCCAGGTCATCTGGGGCCTTTCTTGGACCACAGGGGAGACTGTTTTTTCCAATTATACAACCCTAGTTCCCACTGGCCACCCTAGTGCCACTTGGCAAAGGTGGGGTCAGAGCTAGCACCCTCCTACTCTGAGACCTGCCCTCCCCACAGGGCTATGCACCCCATCCTGACCCCGGCCTCACCATCCAGGTACCCCAGCAGCAGCGGGACAGTCGTCTCCCAATGCTGACCCAGCAAAGGGTGAATGTTTGGGTGCAGAACACTGAGGAGGTGCAGCGCTGCCACCCCACGTCCGTCCCCCAGGTAGGGGCTGGAAGACACAACCTGAAAAGAGGCAGCGTGGGAGCCGGGTCTGAGCAGGGAGCACTGGCCATGCCCACAACCTGCACCTGCAGGGCCACAGCACCCAACGGGGGCCTGGCTCTTCCCAAAGCTGGGCCGCCCACCTAGAGGAAAACCACACCTGAGCCCTGACCACGGCTGCCCACTGAGAAGGTAACCCCTTCCAAGCCTGGGTGGAGCACAGGGACACAGAGTGGGGCGCCGGGCACGCTGTGAAAGGGTGAGGCTCACCAACAGTCTTCCGGTTACAGCATAGGGAGACGGGAGGCTCGCTGGAGATGAGAGGTGGAAATAGTCAGTGGGAGGCTGCCTGTAGCCCTGGGGCGGGTGTCAGGAACTGGAGGATGGGGAAGTGGGGACAGGAGCGAGTAGGTGGGGTACGGTGTGGCACGCACCATGGGCGTTGTACTGGATGAGGAAGGCGTCTGCCCCAGCCTCCTGCCTCTTCTGCGCCAGATGCACGAGGCTCCTGCAGAGCGGAGTCAGGGCCCCGGTGAAGCGCACAGGGATGAGGAACTGGAGCAGGTATGGCCAGAGGACCTAGGGGAGCAGAGGGCCTGGTCTGCATCCGCCCAGAGGGAGGTCCCATGCAGATAGGGCCCTGCCAGAGCTCCAAGGTGGAGACAGACCCTTTGCTGGGCCTAAGCACCCTGGGCCACTGCCCTGGAGAGCTCTGTTGTCGCCAGGCAGGGACGGGTGCTGTGCACTCACGTGACTCATCCTGTCCACGGTGGTGCTGACCAGGTAGAGGGTGCGCACGCTGATGGCCCGCACACTGTCGGCCTTGGGGTCCTTGCTGCCGGGGCCTGGCTTCTCAGGCTGGAGAAAGGCAAAAGGCAAAGGCGTGCATGGGCGGCCGTGGCTCTGGGCCTGAGGACGCAGCCTGCCCGGAAGCAGGGCAGACCCTGGGCCTCGCCGCAGGACATGCAGACATGTGCACCACCTGCCACAGACAGCAAAGGCACTCTCCGCTAAGATCACCCAAGAAAGCAGGCTCACCTGCCTCAGTTCTCATCTCCACAACAAGCAAAACCTTGAGCATTTGCTAAGCCACTGACTCCATAAAAAATCACTGCTCGTGACGTTGCAATGCCTGCAGGGGAGGGACGGGATAGCCTCTGTGGGAACGTTAACCATGTCAGAAAACCTGGTTCCCACCAGGACACCACCCAGCCTCGGCAGCCACAGTGGGCTGGATGCCTGCCGTCCTCTCTGTACGCTTAGCTCCCCGGAAGGTGTCCCTGCAAGCAGACGACTTCTGTTTCCCACACGTTCCATTCAGGTTTTGAAATACCAAAAAGTAAAAGCTCAACCACAAAGCGGCATATTTGGAAAAACGGCAACACTGCAGGGACTTCTAATCCCTCTCTTTCAGAAGCCAAAAGTCACACAGAAAAAAAAAAAAATAGTGATATTTAGGCCTTGAACTTCAATTTTTACAGTAGGTGCTAAAAATATAGATAGAACTTCATACCAAACATACACTTTGAAATCCTGACCATTAGGCCAAAAATAATATTGCAACCAACACTTAAAAGCAGAAATCAACCTGGCCAGATTCAATATAACAATAAATCTACAACACCCATGAAAACCTATCGACTGGAGATTTTAAAGATCATAAAAGAATCATTTGTGTTAATAAAGAAACCAAATAGAAACTGCAAAATACCTGATAACGAACATTGAGGACATACTCCAACTCCACCAGAAACACAAACGTTAGGGCACAGACCGGGGACAATGCCTATGCGAAAAAATGCACCAAAAGTACCACAACAGGGAAACAAGGAACCACAACAGGGAAATGAGGAGCCAAGAACAAGGAAAATCCCAGAGACAGGGTGTGAAAAAGTATAACCGTGAAATAAAGAATTCAATTCAGGAAACGAATAATATAACGATTCACTGAGGAAGAAATTACTAACTTGGAAGAACAGGCTGCCGAAGACTTCAAGGAAGAAGAAATTTAAAAAGAATGGAAGAAGAAAAAGCTAAAAGATGTGAAGACAGCAGTGCTAGCCTTCGGATAACAGATACACCAAAGTCAGTGAGACACAAAAACAGGGGCAAGAAATACTCAAGAAATAAAGGAGCGAGCTTCCCAGAAACAAGAGACCAACAGCTCATGGAAGGGTCCGCAGAGCAGAGGCACGGGCAGCCCCAGGTGAGCTGGGACACCGTCCTGCACCAGAAAGGGCAACGGGGCCTCAGGACAGGGGCCGGCGCGCTCGAAGGGTGCTACCGACCAAGTGTGGGACAGTTTGAACACTAAGGCCAGCAACAGGGACTGCACATGGACCCCTGCGTCAAACAGCAAACCACGAGTCCACGCGGAGAGAGATGCATGCATATAAGAATAGGAGAGGCTCTCGCCGGGCGCGGTGGCTCACGCCTATAATCCCAGCACTTTCGGAGGCGGATCACAAGGTCAGGAGATCGAGACCATCCTGGCTAACACAGTGAAACCCCGTCTCTACTAAAAATACAAAAAATTAGCCGGGCGTGGTGGCAGGCGCCTGTAGTCCCAGCTACTCGGGAGGCTGAGGCAGAAGAACGGTGTGAACCCGGCAGGTGGAGCTTGCAGTGAGTCGAGATCACCCCACTGCACTCCAGCCTGGGCGACAGAGCGAGACTCCGTCTCAAAAAAAAAAAAAAAAAAAAGCCCTCTCCCTCTCCCTCTCCCTTTTCTTCGGTCTCCCTCTCCTTTTTTCAGTCTCCCTCTGTTGCCGAAGCTGGACTGTGCTGCCGTGATCTCGGCTCGCTGCAACCTCCCTGCCTCGAGCTCCTATGACTCTCCTGCCTCGGCCTGCCGGGTGCCTGGGATTGCAGGCGCCCGCCGCCACGCCTGAATGGTTTTTGCGTTTTTGGTGGAGACGGGGTTTCGCCGTGTTGACCGGGCTGGTCTCCAGCTCCTGGCCTCGAGTGATCTGCCTGCCTCGGCCTCCCGAGGTGCTGGGATTGCAGACGGAGTGCAATCCCGAGGTGCTGGGATTGCTCACTCAATGCTCAATGGTGCTCAGGCTGGAGTGCAGTGGCGTGATCTCGGCTCGCTACAACCTCCACCTACCAGCCTCCTGCCTTGGCCTCTTAAAGTGCTAAGATTACAGCCTCTGCCCAGCCGCCACCCCGTCTAGGAAGTGAGGAGCGTCTCTGCCTGGCCGCCCATCGTCTGGGATGTGAGGAGCCCCTCTGCCCGGCTGCCCCATCTGGGAAGTGAGGAGCGCCTCTGCCCGGCCGCCATCCCGTATAGGAAGTGAGGAACGTCTCTGCCTGTCCGCCCATGTTCTGGGATGTGAGGAGCGCCTCTGCCCGGCTGCCCCATCTGGGAAGGGAGGAGCACCTCTGCCCAGTCGCCCAACGTCTGGGAAGTGAGGAGCGCCTCTGCCCGGCCGCCCCGTCTGGGAAGTGAGGAGCGCCTCTGCCCGGCCGCCACACCGTCTGGGAGGAAGTGAGGAGCGCCTCTGCCCGGCTGCCCCGTCTGGAAAGTGAGGAACGCCTCTGCCCGGCTGCCACCCCGTCTGGGAGGTGAGGAGTGCCTCTGCCCGGCGGCCCCGTCTGGGAGGTGAGGAGCGCCTCTGCCCGGCCGCCCCGTCTGGGAAGTGAGGAGCGCCTCTGCCCGGCCGCCCCCTCTGGGAAGTGAGGAGCGCCTCTGCCCGGTTGCCCCGTCTGGGAAGTGAGGAGCGCCTCTGCCCGACAGCCCCGTCTGGGAAGTGAGGAGCGCCTCTGCCCGGCTGCCACCCCGTCTGGGAGGAAGTGAGGAGCACCTCTGCCCGGCCGCCCCATCTGGGAAGTGAGGAGCGCCTCTGCCTGGCCGCCACCCCGTCTGGGAGGAAGTGAGGAGCGCCTCTGCCCGGCCTCCCCGTCTGGGAGGTGTACCCAACAGCTCCGAAGAGACAGCGACCATCGGGAGCGGGCCATGAGGACGATGGCGGTTTTGTTGAAGAGAAGGGGGGGAAGTGTGGGGAAAGGAAGGAGAGATCAGACTGTTGCTGTGTCTGTGTAGAAACAGGTGGGCATAGGAGACTCCATTTTGTTCTGTACTAGGAGAAATTCTTCTGCCTTGGGATGCTGTTGATCTATGGCCTTGCCCCCAGCCCCGTGCTGTCTGAAACATGTGCTGTGTCAACTGAGGGTTAAATGGATTAAGGGCGGTGCAAGATGTGCTTTGTTAAACAGATGCTTGAAGGCAGCATGCTCTTTAAGAGTCATCACCACTCCCTAATCTCAAGTACGCAGGGACACAAACACTGCAGAAGGCTGGAAGGCCGCAGGGACCTCTGCCTAGGAAAACCAGAGACCTTTGTTCATGTGTTTATCTGCTGACCTTCTCTCCATTATTATCCTATGACCCTGCCATATCCCCCTCTCCGAGAAACACCCAAGAATGATCAATAAATACTTCATAAATTAAAAAAAAAAAAAGAGTAGGAAAAAATATATGAATAAGAAAACCATATTCAGAAATAAAACTAAAATTAAGAGCACAACATTATAGAGCTTATTGCCTTTGAGAAGCTCAGCAAAGAAAAGAAAAAAGAAGAAAAGATAAAAAAGAAAAGAAAAGGAAGAGAGGAAGGAAGGAAGGAGAAAGAAAGAAAGAAAGAAAAAAGGTAGTTTTTTTTCTGACAAGCATTAGTTTCACTACTATGAAGTCCAGATTGGGAGGGAAAAAAATGTCTGAGTACAGAGTCAGAAATGAGAAATCTATTAACACAATTTCCTTAGAAAACAAAGGAATAACTTTAGTTCTCATTCCTGATTTTACTCTTGTATGAACTTGGTGAAGTAAGGTTCATGTATTTCTGGAAATTACCTACTTAATAAAGAAATTGAATTAAAAAAAAAAAAAAAAAGAATAGGAGAGGCTCTGTCATAACAGAGGCCAAAGAACTAAGTACAGCAATATCACTGGAGTTAGAAAACCATCCATGGATAATTAAAAATAATTGATGTTGACTAAGTGTTTATTTACTTATTTTATTTTATTTTTTGAGATGGAGTCTCGCTCTGTCACCCAGGCTGGAGTGCAGTGGGGTGATCTCAGCTCACTGCAACCTCTGCCTCCCGGGTTCAAGCAATTCTCCTCCCTCAGCCTCCTGAGTAGCTGAGATTACGGGTGCCCACCACCATACCTGGCTAATTTTTTTGTATTTTTAGTAGAGATGGGGTTTTACCATGTTGGCCAGGCTGGTCTTGAACTCCTGACTTCAAGTGATCCACCCACCTCGGCCTCCCAAAGTGCTGGGATTACAGGCGTGAGCCACCGCACCTGACTAAAAGTTTAATCACAAGAAGATGTTTACTTAATCCCAAAGATCTCCCTACAAACTACTTATTTATTACAAGGCAGAAACAGCAACTTTCCAGTGCAGAAACCGAGCATAGACAAGTGATCAGAACTAACAAGATCAACACTGAAACAAACCAACACTAGGACCCCCGATATGATACACTGGTGGGGACATGCATGATTCCATGAGATTCCTCCCAAAACTACATCACCTGGATCAAATCGTGAGGAAACACCACCATACTTGAGCTATTCAACAAAATAACTGGTCTCAATTCTTTGAAAGTATCCAGGTCAACAAACACAAGGGCAGGAGGCTAACAGGGCACAGCAGCCACATAATGTATGTGTCTGGGCTGTAGCCTGCGCCAGAAAGCAGCTAAAGGGACAGAACTGGGATGACCGACGAAGTGCATGGATCAGGTGACATTGTGGCCTCCATGTAGAATTTCCTGATTCCAACATCTGGACTATGGTTGTGTAGAACAATGTCCTTATTCTTAGGAAATAAACAAGGTATTTAGTAGTCAGTGATAAAGGGACACGATGTCTCAAATTTTCTCTCAAATGAGTTGGAAAAAAATTGTGCATGTATGTACCTGTGTATGTGTGTACAGATTACACAAATATCATACAAAGGCATAAGAAAAGCATATACCATGATCTCTTATATAGACATGAAAATCCTCAACAAAATATCAGCAAACTGAACACAACAATGTATAAAAATGACTATAAACCATGACCAAGTAGGATTTATCCCAGGAATGCAGGTTTAACATCTGAAAATCACCTAATGAAATATACCATATCACTAAAATAAAGACAAAAACGACAAGCTCATCTTAGACACAGTAAACAGCACATCAGATCTAGTACTTCATAACAAAACCATTCAGCAAAGCAGGACTAGAAGGTGGTACCCGTGACCTGATGAAGGCCCACAGTGGGAATCATACCTAAATGCTTCCACACAAAGGGAAGGAACAAGACAAGGGTGTCTGCTCGCACCGATTTTATTCAACAGTATTGGACGTTCTAGCTGGGACAACAGAAAATTAAATAAAAGGCATCCAGACTGAAAAAAAAGAAGTAAAACTATAGTTGTAGATGACACAATCCTTATAGAAAATCCTAAGAAATCCAATAAAAACTATTAAAACTAATAAGCAAGTTCAACAAGGTTGCAGTATACAAGATCAATATGAAAGAATAATAGTAGGCCGGGCACAGTGGCTTATGCCTGTAATCCCAGCACTTTGGGAGGCCGAGATGGGCAGATTGTCTGAGCTCAGGAGTTCGAGACCAGCCTGGCCAACATGGTGAAACCCTGTCTCTACTAAAATACAAAAACAAATCAGCTGGGCATGGTGGCACGCGCCTGTAATCCCAGCTACTGGGAGGCTGAGGCATGAGAACTGCTTGAACCCGGGAGGCGGAGGTCACAGTGAGCCTAGAGGGTGCCATTGCACTCCAGCCTGGGCAACAAAGTGAAACTCTGTCTCAGAAAAAAAAAAAAAAGAAAAAGAATAATTGTATTTCTATACAGTAGCAAAGAATAAACTGAAAATGAAATTAAGAAAATAATTCAGACTGGGTGCAGTGGCTCACACCTGTGGTCCCAGCACTTAAGGAGGCCAAGGCGGGTAAATGGCTTGAGGTCAGGAGTTCAAGACCAGCCTGGCCAACATGGTGAAACCCCATCTCTACCAAAAAAAAAAAAAAAAAAAAAAAAATTAGCCAGGCATGGTGGTGGGCGCCTGTAATCCCAGCTACTCAGGAGGCTAAGGCAGGAGAATTGCTTGAACTCAGGAAGTGGAGATTGCAGTGAGCCGAGATGGGGCCACTGCACTCCAGCCTGGGAGACAGAGCAAGACTCTTTCTAAAAAAAAAAAAAAAAAAAAAAAAAAAAAAAAAAGAAAAAGAAAAACAACACAAAAAAAGAAAGAAAATAATTCCATTTATAATAGCATCAAAAAGAATAAAATATTTATGAATAAATCTAACGAAAGAAGTGCAAAACTTATACTCTGAAAACTACAAAATATTAAAATAAATTAAAGACCTAAATAATAGAAATACATCCCATGTTCATAGATACAAAGATTTTGATATTGTTAAGATGGAACTACAGCCGGGCGCGGTGGCTCATGCCTTAATTCCAGCACTTTGGGAGGCCGAGGCGGGCAGATCACGAGGTCAGGAGATCGAGACCGTCCTGGCTAACACGGTGAAACCCCGTCTCTACTAAAAATACAAAAAATTAGCCGGGCGTGATGGCGGGCGCCTGTAGTCCCAGCTACTCGGGAGGCTGAGGCAGAAGAATGGCCTGAACCCGGGAGGCGGAGCTTGCAGTGAGCCAAGATTGTGCCACTGCATCCAGCCTGGGCGACAGAGCGAGACTCCGTCTCAAAAAAAAAAAAAAAAAAAAAAAAGATGGAACTACTCCCCAAACAGATATACAGATTCAGTGCAATCCCTATAAAAATTCCGGGTGACTTCTGTGCAAGAATTGACAAGCGGATCCTAAAATAAATTCACATGGGAATTCAAGGGACCCAAAATAGCCAACATGACCTTGAAAAAGAACAAAGTTGGAGAACTTGTATTTCCCAATTTCAGAATTTGCTACAAAGCAACAATGTTCACAGCAGCATTATTCACAGGAGCCAGAAGGTGGCAGCACCCCGAGTGTCCATGAAGGGACGAATGGGATAAGCACTTCGCCATCTCCACACAGGGAATATGGAGCCCTGAAGGAGCGAAATTCTAGCAGCGCCAAACCATGGGAGAACATTCAGGACCTCATGCTGAGTGGGAGAAGCCAGACACAAAAGGACAAACGCTGTTTACGTCCACTTATACGAAGTGCCTCGAGCAGTGAAATTCGTAGAGAGAGAAGGTGGATGGTGGGGTGCAGGAGCTGCAGGGGAGGGAAGGTGGATGGTGGGGTGCAGGAGCTGCAGGGGGAGGGAAGGTGGATGGTGGGGTGCAGGAGCCGCGGGGGAGGGAAGGTGGATGGTGGGGTGCAGGAGCTGCGGGGGAGGGAAGGTGGATGGTGGGGTGCAGGAGCTGCGGGGGAGGGAATGGGAGTTAGCATTTAATGGGGACAGAGTTTCTGTTTGGGAACATGGACAAGCTCTGGAGCTGGAAGGTGGTGACGGCTGCACAATAATGTGAATGAGCTTAATGTCGCTGAAGTGTGCACTTAAAATGGGTTGAGACAGTCAAGTTTCTGTTATTTTACCATCATAAAAATGTTTTACTAAAAAGGCAATCATGGCCAGGTGCTGTGGCTCTTGCCTGTAATCCCAGCCCTTTGGGAGGCCAAGGCAGAAAGACTGCTTGAGCCCAGGAGTTCTAGACTGGCCTGGGCAACACAGAGAGACCCCATCCCTACAAAAACACAACTTAAAATTAGCCAGGTATGGTGGTGCCCACCTGTGGTCCCAGCTACTTGGGAGACTGAGGCAGGAGGACTGCTTGAGCCTGGGAGGTTGAGGCTGCAGTAAGCCATGATTGCATCACTATACTCCAACTTGGGTAACAAAGCAAGACCCTGTCTCATAAAAAAAAATAAATAGGCCGGGCGCAGTGGCTCACACCTGTGATGCCAGCACTTTGGGAGGCCGAGATGGGCGGATCACCAGGTCAGGAGATCAAGACCATCCTGGCTAACACAGTGAAACCCCATCTCTACTGAAAATATAAAAAATTAGCCGGGCATGGCGGTGTGTGCACGTAGTCCCAGCTACTTGGGAGGCTGAGGCAGGAGAATGGTGTGAACCCGGGAGGTGGAGGTTGCAGTGAGCCGAGATCGCGCCACTGCCCTCCAGCTTGGGTGACACAGTGACACTCCATCTCAAAAATAAATGAATAAATAAACAAAGCACTCAATATAATCTACCATACTAACAGTCAAAGGAAGAAAAAATTTCACTAATAGATGCACAAAAATGTTTCAATTTTGACATCAATCCATAAAATCCATAATAAAGTCTCAGAAAACTAGAAATAGAAAGGAAGTTCTTCAAGCTGATAAAGGGCATCAATGAAAACCTATTACAGGCGGGAGCAAAAACAGTGGCTGTCATGGAGACAGAGAGTAGGCTGGTGGTTACCAGAGGCTGGGAAGGGTAGAAGGTGGCGGTATGAAGAGAGGCTGATTAATGGGTACAAATATATATTCAGAAAAAAGACCTAGTATCCTACAGATCAGTAGGGTGACTATAGTTTACCCTACTATAGATTATAGATTATAGTATAATCTATTGTACATTTCGAAATCGCTAGAAAGGAATAATTAGAATGCTTCTAGCATAAAGAAAGAACCAACATGCAAGGTGGTGGATATCCCAGTTACCCTGATTTGATCTTTACACATAATATGAATGTATTATCACAGGTACCCCAAGTATATGTACATCTATTATGTGTCAATAAAAACAAGAAAGCAAGCCCATTTTGGGCGTGACCTTATTTCACTGAGCTTTGCTTTACTGTACATCACAGGTGCTGCATTTTAACTAAGTGGAAGGTCTGGGGCAGCCGTGTGTCCAGCGAGTCTGTGGGCGCCTTTTTCAACAGCATGTGCTTGGTGTGTGTCTCTGTGTCACATTTTGCTAATTCTTGGAATATTTCAAACCGTTTCATTAATATTATATCTGTGATGGTGATTTGTGATTAGAGATCTCTGATGTTACTATCATAATTGTTTTGGGGTGCTATGAACTGCAGTATATAAAACTGCAAGCTTAATCAATGAATGTTGGGTGTCCTGACCCACTGACCAGCCACTCCCCACCTCTCTCCCTCTGCTAGGGTCTCCTTGCTCCCTGAAACACAACAATATTGAAATTAGTCCAATTAAAACCCTACAATCGCCTCTATGTGTTCATGTGAGAGGAAGAGCCGCACACCTCTCACTTTAAATCAAAGGCCAGAAATGATTAAGCTTAGTGAGGAAGGCATGTCAAAAGCTGACACAGGCTAAAGGCCAGACCTCTTGTGCTAGTCAGCCATGTTGTGAATACAAAGGAAAAGCTCTTGAAGGAAATTAAAAGTGTTACTCCAGTGAACACGGGAACGATAAGAAAACAAAACAGCCTTATTGCTGACATTGAGAAAGTCTGAATGGTCTGCATAGAAAATCAGACCGGCCAGACATTCCCTTAAGACGAAGCCTAATCCAGAGCAACTCTTTTCAACTCTGTGAAGGCTGAGAGCAGAGAGGAAGCTACAAAAGAAAAGCTGGAAGCTGGCAGAGGTTGGTTCATGAGGGTTAAGGAAAGAAGCCGTCTCCATAACAAAAATACCAAGGTGCAGCAGAAACTGCTGATGGAGAAACTGCAACAAGTTGTCCAGGAGATTAGCAAAGAGCATTATTATTATTATTATTATTATTATTATTATTATTAATTTTTATTTATTTATTTATTTTTGAGACAGAGTGTAGCTCTGTCGCCCAGGCTGGAGTGCAGTGGCGCCGTCTCAGCTCACTGTAGCCTCTGCCTCCCAGGTTCAAGTGATTCTCCTGCCTCAGCTTCCCGAGTAGCTGGGAATACAGGTGTGGTCCACCACGCTTAGCTAATTTTTGTATTTTTAGTAGAGACGGGGTTTCACCATGTTGGCCAGGCTGGTCTCGAAGTCCTAACCTCAAGTGATCCGCTGGCCTCAGCTTCCCAAAGTGCTGGGATTACAGGCATGAGCTGTAATGACTGCAAAGGAAAAGCTAAGAGAAAACAAAACAGCCTTATTGCCGGCATGGAGAACATTTTAAGAGCATTTTATTATTTCTTTCTTTGTTTTTGTTTGAGACAGAGTCTTGCTCTGTCACCCAGGTGGGCAGATTGCTTGAGCTCAGCAGTTTAAGACCAACCTGGACAACACAGCCAAACCTATCTTTAAAAAAACAAGACAAAACAAAACAAAAATAGCTGGGCGTGTTTGTGCGTGCCTGTAGTCCCAGCTACTCGGGAGGCTGAGGCACGAGAATTGCTTGAACCTGGGAGGTGGAGGCTGCAGTGAGCCGGCATGGTACCATTTTACTCCAGCCTGAGTAACAGAGCAAGACTCCGTCTCAAAAAAAAAAAGAACATAAAGCCATGGAAAGACAGTGTGGTACTGATGACAGATGATGACAGATTCCACAGATGAGTGGAGCTGGAGCATTAGAGAGAATCCATACAGAAGATGCAAGGCAATTTGTCAATGTACAGAGAACAGTGTTCTCAACATGTGGTGCTGGGACAACTGGACATTCACATGCAAAAAAACAAGCCTCAAACACACCTCACATTTAACAAAAATTAACTCAAAAGGCTGGGCACAGTGGCTCATGCCTGTAATCCTAGCACTTTGGGAGGCGGAGGCGGGAGGATCACCTGAGGTCAGGAGTTTGAGACCAGCCTGTCCAACATGGTGAAACCCTGTCTCTACTAAAAATACAAAAATTAGCCTGGCGTGGTGGTGTATGCCTGTAATCCCAGCTACTCGGGAGGCTGAGGCACGAGAATTGCTTGAACCCAGGAGGTGGAGGTTGCAGTGAGCTGAGATCACGCCATTGCACTCCAGCCTGGGCAATAGGGTGAGACGCCATCTTAAAAAAAAAAAAAAAAAAAAAAAAAAAAAAAACAAACTAAAAATGAATCATAGGCCTATATATGAATCCTAAAACTTAAAACTTTTAGGCCAGGCGCAGTGGCTCACACCTGTAATCCCAGCACTTTGGGAGGCCGGGGTGGGCAGATCACCTGAGGTCAGGAGTTCAAGACCAGCCTGGCCAACATGGTAAAACTCTGTCTGTACTAAAAAAAATTTTAAAAATAAAAAATTAGCCAGGTGTGGTGGTGCATGCCTGTGATCCCAGCTACTCAGGAGACTGAGGCAGGAGAATCGCCTGAACCTGGGAGGCGGAGGTTGCAGTGAGCCAAGATTGCACCACTGCACTCCAGCCTGGGCAACAGAGCGAAACTCCATCTCAAGTAAACTGGCCATTAAAAAAAATTAAAACTTCTGCTCTCTGAAAGACAGTGTTAAGAAAGTAAAAAGACAAGCATGCAACAGACCTGTAAGCAAATGTTTATGGGCAGGAGCAGTGGCCCATACCTATAATCCCAGCACTTTGGGAGGCTGAGGCAAGCGAATCATTCAAGGCCAAGAGTTAGAGATCAGCCTGGGTAACACAGGCTGTCTCTATTCAAGAACAAAACACTATGTATTAAAAGTTAAAATATATGTATTTATAAGCCATAAATCCAACAAAGGACTTGTGCCCAGAATATAGAAAGATCTCTCAAAATTCGATAATAAGAAAACAACCCAATTTGAAAATCGGCACAAGAAGTGCCACCCATGGTGGCTGGCGCATGCCTGTGGTCCCACCTACTTGGGAGGCTGAGGCAGGAAGATCACTTGAGCCCAGGAGTTTGAGCCTGCAATGGGCCATTATCGTGCCACTGCACTCTAGCCTTGGCAACAGAGTGAGACCTTGTCTCTAAAAAATTAAAAAAATAAAAATAATTTAAATGGAAAAAAAAAAAGAAAGTTAGGTGGGGTAATATAGCTAAAACAGTAAAATAATAACTAATTCTAATCTTTAACTCATGTTTCTCCAAAAACCTTAAAGGGGAATCTACATCCAGGCGAGGCTCCCTGATTTGTCTTCTCCTCCCCAGTGGCCCTGCACCTGCCTGCTCCAGAATCATCCAGCCACCCCTTGGGCTGCACCACAGAGCCCAGCACCCAGTGGCACCACAGGGCCTGCCGCTGCCGCTCACCCCCTCTGCAGTGTGTCTGGCGAACACCCCAAGGCCCACTTGTCTCAGAGCAACATGTCCCGCTTTGCTTTCTGAACATTTTATCACGAATAATTTGAAACATGCAAAAGTAGAAAGTTCGATACACTGAACCCCGCGCATCAAGCAATGCAGACTGAGTGAGAGGCTCCACGGAAACAGCAAGGTGCTGTGGTTAAAACACATTTGAGTGCTGGGTGTGGTGGCTCACACCTGTAATCCCGGCACTTTTTCAGGCCGAGGTGGGAGGGTTACTTGACCTCAGGAGTTCGAAAGCAACCTGGGCAACATAGTGTAATCTCGTCTCTACAAAAAATAAAAAAATTAGCCAGGTGTGGTGGCATGAGCCTGTAGTCCCAGCTACTCAGGAGGCTGAAGTAGGAGGATCGCTTCAGCCCAGTTCAAGGCTTCAGTGAGCTGTGATCTCGCCAGTGCACTCCAGTGTGGCTGGCAGAGCGAGACCCTGCCTCAAAAATAATAACAATTATTATTATTACATAGATATAAATATCTGAGTGTTAGACTCCATCCTATTCAAAATGGTTTTTCTTTTGGTTTTAGAAAACCTTAATAACGTTTTCTAATATTCAAAGAAACCTCCAACTCCCAAACTCTTGGGAACTAAAAGACTAAAACAGAGGCCTTGGCTCTCCAGTTCATGCCTAACGACCCGTGGAGCTGCTGTGAAGATGCTGAGGTCAGAATCAGCTGAGCAGGTGGTGGCCCACCTGCTGGGGCCTGCAGAACAGGCACGTGCGCAGCTTCCTCATTGACCACCGACGACCACGCACTTAGAGGCAACATCACAGCATGCTCTCACTGAGCTCGGATGTTTCCAGTTAAATTCACGTATCCCACTTGGAGCACAGCGGGCACCACAGTGATGGTCACGAGAACACAAGGAGGGCGGCGTCTCTGTTCTGAGCTGGCCTCGGTGGACAGACCGGCTTTGCCAACTTGAAGAACCAGACCCAGAGCTGCAGGGACTCAAGCACCGATGCGCTCAGCAGCCAGCGGGCTGCAGCTCAGGGTGACAGAGGGCTGTCTAGACCATCTGTGGGTTATTTCGCCATGTTCTACCTTGCTCTCCTTCAAGAAGAAATTGGCATTTGTACAGTAACTTCTTAAATAGAAAAGCCCCAAATAGGACAAACTCTCCATTTCCTGCTTCTGCGTTCTGAGTCCTGGGAGCTGCTGAGAGGACTGGCTCGGTGCAGAGGCTCTGACTCAGAAACCAGAGGGAGCCGGGCACAGTGGCATATGCCTATAGTCCTGGGGGGCTGAGGCAGGAGGGTCTCTTGATCCCAGGAGTTCCAGGCTGCAGTGTGCTATGATCACACCTGAGAATAGCCACTGCACTCCAGCCTGGGCCACAGAGCAAGACCCTGTCTCTATTAACAAACAAAAGACAGCAGAGGGCACCTCCGCACGCAGACTGCAGCCCACACATCCACCCTCTGCTGGGCCAGCAGCTCCTGATGCCAGTGCCTAACACAGGCCAGGGGCGGCATGGGCCTAGGAGGCGGGCAAGGTGGCAGCCCCTTACCTCCTGCTCGGGGGGCAGCGCGCACTGCTGCACGATATACTCGATCATCGCCTCACCTCCAGGCTGCTCCAGGTAGCCGTGGTGGGCCATGGCGCTGATCACCTGCACCACTGCCCGCTTCACCTGCCCAGAACAAATGGGAGATCAGGAAGGGGATGCAGAGACTGCCATGCCAGTCCAGCCAGCAGAGAGGAACCTCACTCTTCCTCCCACCCACATCCACACGTGCCCGCAACTGCAGCTACACTGACACCTGTACCTGCACCCACACCTGGGCCTGCACCTGAATCCACACCTGTACCTGGACCTACCCCCACATCTGTACCTGGATCTACCTGCACCTACCCCCACATCTGTACCTGGATCTACCTGCACCCACATCTGGGCCTGCACCTGTACCCACACCTTTACCTACCTGTATCCACACCTGGGCCTGTACCCACATACCTGGGCCTGGGCCTGTACCCACATACCTGCACTTGGGCCTGTACCCACATACCTGTGCCAACGCCCACACCTATACCCACACCTATGCCTGCACCCACACTTGCACCTGTGCCTGCATCGATACCTGCGCCTGTACCTACCTGCACCCATATCCACACCTATGCCTGCTCCCACACCTGTACCTGAACCTACCTTCCTCCACACCTGTGCCAGCACCAACACCCATACCTATAATTACCTGCATCCACACTTAAGCCTGCACTCACACCCATATCTATACCTACCTACCTGGGTCTGCACCCACACCTGTACCTGGACGTACCTGTACCCGCACCTGCACCTGCGCCTGTGTCTGCCTTTTTCTCTGTCCCTGGGCTGTGTGAAGGCCCCTTCGTCCCTGGAAGGCAGCCTTCCTGCCAGCTTGTGGATGTGCTCAGGTCCGTAGGGAAGGATTCTTTTCCTCCAGTTCCCCTTGCCTCCCTCCCCTGCTGCCAGAGGGGAGCATCTCACTCACTTTCCCTCCTCCATCCACTTCCATCAAGCTGCACCCCAACTCCAAGAGAGCTGCTCTGCTGAGGGCTCCGCCCAAAGCCACCCTGCCCCCAACCCCCAGCCTCCTGGGCACTGGCAGCTGCCCTTCCCAGGCTCCAAATACATCCATCCCTCCGTCCAGGGCTTACCCTGGCCTCAGGGGGTGGGGCTGCCGTCTTTCTGAGCTAGCTTCTCTCATGTGATCCCCATGTTTCCTGGGGTGTACCATAAATCTGGTCCCTGAATCTGCAGTTGTCACCCAAACAATCCTAGGAGTTAAGCCTGCATGTCCAGCCTCGCCCAGTAACTATGCCTGGTGACAAAGGCACAGCCAGGCCAATGTGGTCTAACTAGCCCTTCCCCTGAGCCATGGCTTCTGCCCATGCTGCCCTCCCTGGGGATCCTTTTCTCCAGCATCGTGACCACGCCTCTGCCCCTTCAGCTCTCAGGTCCAGCATCCCCACTCCGAGGAGGCTTCTCCAAGCACTTCCTCCTTGTGCTATCTCAGAGAACAGGGTGGGTGTGGAGGAGCAAGCCGGTTGGTCCCAGACTGCCTAGACTGTGCATTTAGCCACCTGGCATTGCAGGCGTCCAAAAGGACCAAAAGACCCTGTCAGGGGCACGTTGGGGAGAAGAGCTCTGAACGTTGGGGAGTGTGGAACATGTAAGGAGCACCGCAACAGATGTGGCATGGGGTCTGTTTCAGTAGCTTCTGGGGAAACAAGAAGAGTCTCACAGAAGGACCCCAAGAGGAGGCCCAGCACAAAGGCTGGAGCAGCCCCCGAGAGGGCTAAGGGTCTCTGCTCCCCCTGTAGCAAGCAGGTCCTACCCAAGACAGCAGCCCCTGGGTAACCTGGGTGCAGTCCTAACTTTCACAAAGATCCACCCGCCCAAAGCTAGGCCTGGCCTCTGCCCTGGGGTCCTGGGAGGTCATCACTAAGCCCCAAACATCTGGCCTGGTAAGAATGTTCTTGTCCACCTGGGGTCTTGGGCCACACCAGATGGTCTCATGTGACAGGTGGGGGCTACGGGCCACGTGGCATCAGCTCCACCTCCAGAGGGGCTGGAGATGGCTCAGCCATGAGGGCGCCAACCAGGTCTACATGACAGACCCCGAGGCAGGAGCTTCCCTGGTTGTGATGCTCTGTGACCCACATTGCTGCTGTGAGGATGGCCGGGGGGTCTAATGCTGTCCGCGACCCCAGGGGAGGACAGCTGGGAGCTGTGTGTGTGGGCCCTCCTGGATTCTGTCCCAGGCACCCCAACCATGGCTGACGTGGACCTGCATCCTTTTGCTGCAATCACCATGAGCAGAGCAGCACTGTGAACTCTGGGTCCTTCTAGAGAATCACTGAGCCTGAAGGAGGGGCTAGGGACCCGCGGGCCTATAACTGGTGCCAGTGTAGGGTGGCCTTGGGGACTGTTTCCTGAGTGAGATGTGGGAAAAGCACCAGCCACACACTGAGTGGCACACTGTCGTCCTTTGTTCCCAAGCTCAGTCCAGCTGAGGGTGGTGGCCGCCTGGTTGGTGGGTGATCTCACAGCACAGCCTGGCCACACCCTGCAGCTGCCTGTGGTGTGGTGGTGCAGCCTAGGCTGGCCCATGTGGTTTACCTTGCTGTTGGTATCCAGGAGAGGAAGCCTCATGGAAGACAGGATAAAGGGCTTTTTATCTTCCATCTGAGCAGCTGCAAGAAACAAACAGGACAGCTCAGCCGACCAGTGAGATGAGGACCTCAAGGTCCATATCCACATCACCAGGGGCCTGGCTTCCCCGTGGTCCCCGTGTAGGAGGAAGAGCGTAAGGAAAGCATACCCACTTTTCTTCAGGGAACAAATGATTTACTTTCCTCAAATAATATCATTCTACCTAATTCAAAAGCTAAGTGGCTAGTAGTTTAGGGCGGTCGTAGAAGAATGGGCCTGAGTCAGGTACACCCAGGTTCCAACGCCAGGGAAGTTCCTTCAGTGGTTCTCAAGCGCTACGGCATCAGAATCACTGAAGGCGGATTAAGCACTGGGGGCAGGGTCCTCTCCTGCTCCCGCTCCAGGCGCTGACTCAGCAGGTCTTGGGGGGCTCGGGTGTGCATTTCTCACATGTTCCAAGGTGAGCTGACGTTGCTGGTCTGGGGAGCCCCTGAGAACCACCAACAGGGCCTTCATTTCCAGATATTGAAATGGGGATAAAAAGTGGATATCTAAGAGTGGCTGAGAGACTAGAAAAATGGAGGACACTGGGGACAGTGCCAGTGCCCTCTGAGGTCCACTGCACAGGACAGGACTGCTGTCCCACACCACAGTCCTTGGAGAGAAGGGTCACCACAACCCAGTGTCACAGATGAGGAACTGGAGGCCCCAGGGACTGTGGAGCAGCAAATGGCAGAGCTAGACACAGCCTCTTCATGCCTGGAACCCAGTGCCTTAAAGCTGCTCATACACCCCATACCCTGGCCCCTCAATGCGGGCACACCCGGGTAGAACACCTTGTCTCTCACTGTCAGTTTCGAGCCCAGCTGCAGCTCTCTATGCCAGTGTTCCCCTAATTAATGCTCTGAGCTGGCATTTAGTGCTTCTTTGGGATCCCAATTGGTCCCCTCTCTGAGGGTTTGGGACACTCCCTTGTGGGAACTCCCCTGTCACGTCCGGGGCGACTCCAGCCCTGGGTTAGGAGGATGAAACAGACGTGTGCCATAGAAGCTCAGAAAAGACAGGTTCCAGATCTAACCATGAGACACATCATACTGCTTTTAGAAGATGCTGTAGAAGGATCTTCATAGCCTCAGAACTGGGAAGTATGGAAGGCAATAAGAAAAGATGTAAGGGGCTGGGCGCCGTGGCTCATGGCTGTAAACCCAGCACTTTGGGAGGCCAAGGTGGGCAGATCACTTGAGCCCAGGAGCTCAACACCAGCTTGGACGACATGGCCAAACCCCTTCTGTACTAAAAAATACAAAAATTGGTCGGGAGCAGTGGCTCACGCCTGTAATCCCAGCACTCTGGGAGGCCGAGATGGGCGGATCACGAGATCATGAGATCGAGACCATCCTGGCTAACACGGTGAAACCTTGTCTCTACTAAAAATACAAAAAATTAGCCGGGCATGGTGGTGGATGCCTGTAGTCCCAGCTACTCGGGAGGCTGAGGCAGAAGAATGGCATGAACCCGGGAGGCAGAGCTTGCCGTGAGCTGAGATCGTGCCACTGCACTCCAGCCTGGGCAACAGAGCGAGACTCCGTCTCAAAAACAAACAACAACAACAACAACAAAAACACAAAAATTAGCTAAGGGTAGTAGTGCACACCTATAGTCCCAGCTACTTGGGAGGCCGAGGCACAAGAATCGCTTGAGCCCAGGAGGCAGAGGCTGCAGTGAGCTGAGATCACACCACCACACTCTAGCCTGGGTGACAGAGCAAGATTCTGTCAAAACAGGGGAGGGGAGGGGAGGAGGGGAGGGGAGGTGAGGAGGGGAGGTGAGGAGGGGAGAAGGGGGGGGAGAAGGGAGGGGAGGAGGGGAGGGGAGAAGGGAGGGGAGGGGAGATGCAAGGGGAGAAGGGAGGGGAGACGGGAGGGGAGAAGGGAGGGGAGACGGGAGGGGAGAAGGGAGGGGAGACGGGAGGGGAGGGGAGAAGGGAGGGGAGGGGAGAAAGGAGGGGAAGGGAGAAGGGAGGGGAGGGGAGAAGGGAGGGGAGACGGGAGGGGAGAAGGTAGGGGAGATGGGAGGGGAGGGGGAGGGGAGAGGGGAGGAGGGGGGAGGGGAGGGGGGAGAGGGGAGGGGAGGGGGGAGGGGAGGGGAGGAGGGGGGAGGGGAGGGGAGGAGGGGGGAGGGGAGGAGGGGAGAGGGGAGGGGAGGGGAGGAGGGGAGAGGGGAGGGGAGGGGAGGAGGGGAGAGGGGAGGGGAGGGGAGGAGAGGGGAGGGGAGGGGAGAGAAGGGGAGGGGAGAAGGGGGGAGAAGGGAGGGGAGAAGGGGAGGGGAGAAGGGAGGGGAGGAGGGGAGGGGAGAAGGGAGGGGAGATGGGAGAGGAGAGGGGAGTGGAGAGGGGAGGGGAGAGGAGGGGAGAGGGGAGGGGAGAGGGGAGGGGAGAGGAGGGGAGGATGGTAAAGGACCACTGAAGTTCAGTGAAGTTCAGAATTTCTGTTAATCAAAATAGTATGAAGAGAGCTGGAAGGACAGCCACTGTGGTGGACACAGCAAAGGGTGCAGGGAATTCCAACAAGTTGATGAGAACAAGACTCATCAACAGGAAGATGAAAGATGTGAACAAAAATCTCAATGGCCAACACCCATGCAACGCCACTGGGTTTCCCCGCTGGCCAGAGACACAGGATGACAGCCTGACTGGAACAGGCGCAGGAGTCCGGTGCAAAACCTCATGTGAGTAAGGATGCTGGAACAGGTGGAATGCTGGGAGGCTGCTGGAGAAACCGGCATGGGGATTTTGGAAAACATCTCGGCATCATCTAAAAGGCAGAGGATACACACACCTAAGACCCAACAAGTCCATCTCGGGTAATGTTCCTGCACCAGAGGAGCTCTGACATATGCAGGGCGGCCTGTTTATGACAGCAAACTGCCAAGAGCCCGAGCGCACACCACACTAGGATAGGGGCTGACGGGGCGCTGGCTTCCAAGCCATGGGGCAGGACACAGCAATGGAATTGAGAGGATGGGCACTAACACAGCCACCCAGGCGGATCCTGACAACGCCCCACAGGATAAAGAGGTAAAACACAGAAGAATACAGCAGTATGATCCTATTTCTATAAAGTTCAGAAATGGGCAAGACCACATTATATTACTTAGGGACTCAAACAATGGTGGCAAAACTAAAACAATAAGGTCTGGTCCCACAAAAATTAGGCAGGTGTGGTCACGCACACTTGTCATCTCAGCTCCTCGGGAGGCTGAGGTGCAAGATTCGCTTGAACCCGGGAGGCAGAGGCTGTAGTGAGCCGAGATCATGCCACTGCACTCCAGCCTGGGTGACAGAGCAAGACCCTGTCTCAAAAGAAAAGAAAAGAAAAACAACAACAACAACAACCAACAATAAGGTCTAGACCCTGTGACACTCAGTGACTGCCGTGGAGGGGCTGATGGGCTCAGCTCAAACACGACTTCTTAAACCCACCTGTGTGTTCTGAGAACTTTCAGCTTGGATAGATTGAGCATTCCCTTATCTGAAATGCTTGGGACCAGATGTGTTTCAGATTCTGGGGCCTTTCAGAGCTTGGAATATTTGCATATACATAATGAGAGTTCCTGGAAATGGAATCCAAGTCCAAACACAAAATTCATTTATGGTTCACATACACCTTATACACATAGCCTGGAGGTATTTCATACAGGATTTCTAAAATTTTGTGCACAAAACAAACTTTGTGTACACCGAACTGTTAGAAAGCAAAGGTGTCACCTTTTAGCACGCGTGTGGACAATCCGTGGTTGTCGGCCGCCCCGGTCACTCCTGACTAAATTTATATGCTACCAATAAGCAATCGTTTTGTTTTGTTTTTTTAGGTGATGAGATCCCACTATGTTGCCTAGGCTGGTCTCCAACTCCTGGACTCAATCCTCCTCCCTTGGCCTCCGAAAACGCAGGGATTACTGGCATGAGCCACCACACCCAGCTCAATAAGCAATCATTTCTTACACTCATTCACACATAAGAACTTAGCAATAGGCCGGGCGCGGTGGCTCACGCCTGTAATCCCAGCACTTTGGGAGGCCAAGGCGGATGGATCAGGAGGTCAGGAGTTTGAGACCAGCCTGACCAACATGGTGAAACCCCGTCTCTACTAAAGATACAAAAATTAGCCGGACGTGGTGGCAGGTGCCTGTAATCCCAGCTACTCGGGAAGCTGAGGCAGGAGAATCGCTTGAACTCAGGAGGCGGAAGTTGCAGTGAGCCGAGATCATGACACTGCACTCTAGCCTGGGCGACACAGCGAGACTCCATTTCAAAAAAAAAAAGCAGTAAAAAATATGACACACCATTAATACAATGAAGACATCATGTGTTCAGGGTAACCAAGTGAACGGTGGGAGCACCAGAACACCTGGAGCAGCCATTAAACAGCTGCAGCAGCAACCAACAGCAGCTTCCACTCTCCACTCACAAACAAGACTACTGTTGAGTACTGATGGCAAGGACACTGGACACTGTGTTTCTTCTTCTTCTTATTTTTTTGAGATGGAGTCTTGCTCTGTCGCCCAGGCTGGAATGGAGTGGTACGATCTCGGCTCACTGCAAGCTCTGCCTCCTGGGTTCACGCCATTCTCCTGCCTCAGCCTCCAGAGTAGCTGGGACTACAGGCGCCCACCACCACGCCCGGCTAATTTTTTGCATTTTTAGTAGAGACGGAGCTTCACTGTGTTAACCAGGATGGTCTCGCTCTCCTGACCTCGTGATCTGCCTGCCTCAGCCTCCAAAAGTGTTGGGATTACAGGCGTGAGCCACCGCGCCAGACTTTTTTTTTTTTTTTTTTTGAGATGGGGTTTCGCTCTTGCTGCCCAGGCTGGAGTGCAATGGTGCAATCTCGGCTCACTGCAACCTCCGCCTCCCAGGTTCAAGTGATTCTCCTGCCTCCCAAGTAGCTGTGATTACAGGCACGTGCCACCACGCCCAGCTAATTTTGTATTTTTAGTAGAGATGGGGGTTTCACCATGTTGGCCAGGCTGGTCTTGAACTCCTGACCACAGGTGATCTGCCTGCCTTGGCCTCCCAAAGTGCTGGGATTACAGGCGTGAGCCACAGCACCCAGCCCATGTTTCATTATTATTATTATTTTTTTTTTGAGACGGAGTCTCGCTCTATCACCCGGGCTGGAGTGCAGTGGCACAATCTTGGCTCACTGCAAGCTCTGCCACCCAGGTTCACGCCATTCTCCTGCCTCAGCCTCCGGAGTAGCTGGGACTACAGGTGCCCGCCACCATGCCCGGCTAATTTTTTTTGTATTTTTAGTAGAGACGGGGTTTCACCGTGTTAGCCAGGATGGTCTCAATCTCCTGACCTCGTGATCTGCCGGTCTCGGCCTCCCAAAGTGCTGGGATTACAGGCGTAAGCCACCATGCCCGGCCTGTGTTTCATTTTTTAGGTTAGAAGAAACCTCAGATGCAGCCGAGGGACCAGGAAGTGGTCCTCTAGGGAGGAGGGGCATTCTGCCAGATGCTTTTTAAAGTGATTTCTCCAGGGTCATCTGCCTCACTAACAGTGGTTTTTGTCTTAGACATCACTCTGATTTTGTACACTGCCATGGTTTCTTGCTCTGTTACGTGTCCTGCTGCTCCAGCTCTTCAGTAAGTCCATCGCACACTCACCACGGTGTTTCTGCACATTTTCTGTAGTGTTAAGGTCATCTTCATCATGATGTCAGTGTTCAAAAAGTTTCGAACTTTGGAACATTTGTGATTTCTAATTTTTAGATTACAGACACTCAACCTATATTTGTATTTCCCAATAAAAGATTAAAAAGTTTGATGGTTAATAGTTGAGTGTCGACTTAATTAGATTGAAGGATGCAAAGTATTGTTCCTGGGTGTGTCTGTGAGGGTGTTGCCAAAGGAGATTAACATTTGACTCAGTGGACTGGGAAAGGCAGACCCATCCTCAATCTTGGTAGGCACCATCTAATCAAATGCCAGCATGGCCAGAATAAATGCGGGAAGAATGTGGAAAGACTACACTGGCTTAGCCTCCCAGCCTGCATCTTTCTCCCATGCTGGATGCTTCCTGCCCTCCAACATCAGACTCCAGGTTCTTCAGCTGTGGGACTGGGACTGGCTTCCTTGCTCCTCAGCTTGCAGACAGCCTATTGTGGGACCCTGTGATCATGAAACTCCCCTACATATACACATCTATCCTATTAGTTCTGTCCCTCTAGAGAACCCTAATACAAAAAGTTAAAGAATATAAACAAACAACCCAATAGAAAAATGGACATGAGCCATGAGCCGTTGCCTCCCAGAAGAAGAGACAAAGGGAACGAACAATGGCTGGGGTGGCCGCGGCCCCACACGAGAATGCAGAACACAAGCAAGCCAGGGTGCGGCTGAGGATTTGGGCCCATCCAGGCCCATGTCCCTGAGATTCAAGACAACAAACAAACTAAAAAGCACCAAGGAAAAACCAAAAATTACGGTCACCGATAACATTTCACATGCACTGGGGTTTACCTGCAATATTTTATTCACTCCTCAAGTTTATGGGGAGGCCAACTCCCTGCCAGGCCCTTTACAAGGCAGATGGCGCCTGCCCTCAAGTGGCTTATGTCCTAATGGAAAAGACACAAAGACAACTGGACAGTAAATAAGATCACCACACACTGTGGCAGCATCAGGAGAGGTGCAGACGAGAGGCTGAGAAACATATTCATGGGGGTGTCGCATTGGAAGAAGGGGGTCAACACCAAGGGCTATTCTGAAAAGTGACCCTGAAGCTAAGACTCAAAGGAAGAGAGCTGGCTATGTGGAAACCACAGAAAGATGATTCCAGGCTGGAAGAGCCTCCAACATCAGGCAGCGAGTGTGGCCAAGGAGGGGTCCATGGTGGGAGGATGGCCCAGGGAGCTGGTGGGAGCAGAAAGGCCGTGGTGAGGAGCAGGGCTCTGTTCTAACTGCAGGGGACTGCAGGACCAACATCAGGATATTCTATGAAATTACTGTGTTTTAAAGAAAAAAAAGAACATCTTTTGGACATCAGAAAACAAAAACAAAACAAAGAAACAAAAAAAACCCATGGCATCTAAGAGGATAGAAAATTAGATTATCATCAGACTTCGATAACAATGCTTTATGCCATAATAGGGTTGCCAGATAAAATATGAGATGCTCAGTTAAATTTGAATTTCAGATAAACAACAAATAATTTTTTTTTCTGAGACGGAGTCTTGCTCTGCTGCCCAGGCTGGAGTGCGGTGTGTGATCTTGGCTCACTGCAACCTCTGCTTCCCAGGCTCAAGTGATCCTCCTGCCTCAGCCTCCTGAGTAGCTGGGATTACAGGCACACGCCCCCACACCCAGCTAACTTTTGTATTTTTAGCAGAAACAGGGTTTCACCATGTTACCCAGGCTGTTCTTGAGCTCCTGACCTCAAATGATCTGCCCACCTTGGCCTCCCAAAGTACTGGGATTACAGACGTGGACCACTGTTCCCAGCCCAGCAAATCATGTTTTCAGTACAAAAATGTCCCACACAATATTTGGGGCATCCTGTTTATTTGTTTTTGCGAAATCTGGCAACTCTCTGCCAGAAGAATATGGAATAACTTAAGACACTCAAGGAAATGTCAGCCAAGAATCCTGTAACCAGCAAAACCATCAACTATAAAAGGCGCAATAAACTATCATCAGCAAGCATGAGGTCGAGGATCATGTTCCCATGAGCCCTTCCCATGGAACCTACAGAGAGCTTTGGACAACAAGAGTGGCAGAGAGCCATGAACAGAGGATGGGGCTGAGGGCCACATGGGCAGTCACCTGCAGAACCAACACCAAGAAGGCAGAGAAGGGAGAGCATGGGATATAACAGCCATGGTGACTCAAACAACAGACACAGGGCAAGGCTGTTAGATCGGCAGGCTGTGGAGGAGCGCGTGCAGGGCAGTCCTCATGTTTCAGTCATGTGACTGGTGATGGCAACATCAGTGTTATTCTGGTGTTAGTGCTGCCTGTGTAACGAGATCAAACAAATGGTAATTATGGGATAGTCCAATTCTATTAACCTTGAGAACTGGATTTTTGAGAACAGAGATAGAGATGTAACAGAAAAGAGGTTAGATGCGGTGGCTCATGCCTGTAATCCCAACACTTTGGGAGGCCGAGGCAGGTGGATCACTTGAGACCAGGAGCTCAAGATCAGTCTGGCCAACATGGTGAAACCCCATCTGTACTAAAAAATACAAAAATTAACTGGGTGTGGTGGCACATGCCTGTAGTCCCAGCTAGTAGGGAGGCTGGGGCACGAGAATCGCTTGAACCTGGCAAACAGAGGTTGCAGTAAGCCACGATCCCACCACTGCACTCCAGCCTGGGGAACAAAGCAAGACTGTCTCAAAAAAAAAAAAAAAAAAAAAAAGATGTAACGGAAAAGAGGTAAAAATCTCTGAGGTCCGTATGTTGAACTGGAAGTATCAACATGAACTCATAAGGTATTTTATCTATCTACTGATAGAGATATTTCCTAGTTCTGTCTACTGAAAAGGCCCAGGAATAGTAACCGTCCAGAAGTAATGAGCCCTCCAGAAACAGACTACTGTCTTAAAAGGTAACTTCTTGGCTAGGTGTAGTGACTCATACCTGTAATGCCAGTACTTTGGGAGGCCGAGGCAAGTGGATCACTTGAGCCCAGGAGTCCAGGACCAGCCTGGGCAACATAGTGAGACCCCATCTTTACAAAAAATAGAAAAATTAGCCAGGCGTGGTGGTGTGCACCTGCAAGTCCCAGCTACTTAGGAGGCTGAGACAGGAGGATCCCTTAAGCCCAGGAGGTTAGGGTTGCAGTGAGCCGTGTTTGAGCCGCTACACTCCAGCCTGGGTGACAGAGCGAGACTCCATCTCAAAAACAAACAAACAAACAAAAAACAACACAGCTTCTCACTAAAAGGAACCAGGGCTATTTCTGTAGAAATGGCCAATTCCAGGTCTAAAGCAAGAAATAGATGAAAGAAGCCTAAAACATGAGCTGCCAAAGACCAGCAGGGACGTGTCAGAGGGATTCAGATCTCAAGAGGCTGCCACTTGCCAAAGATGAGACGATCTGACCTTTGATAATGGTGATGACTGCACTGCATTGAAGCCATCAAATGCGTCCTTCCAAACCACCTTTGGAGGGTGATAGGAAACCAATCCACTACCTCGAAAACTGATAAATAAAAACACAAAAGAATCAAAGGCTGAACCTGCCTTTCTTTTTCTTTTTTCTTTTTTTTTGAGACAGAATTTCACTTGTCGCACAGGCTGGAGTGCAGTGTCACAATCTTGGCTCACTGCAACCTCTGTCTCCTGGGTTCAAGCGATTCTCTGCCTCAGCTTCCTGAGTAGCTGGGATTACAGGCGCACGTCACCATGCCTGGCTAATTTTTGTATTTTTTAGTAGGGAGGGGGTTTCGCCATGTTGGTCAGCCTGGTCTTGAACTCCTGACCTTGTGATCCACCTGCCTCCACCTCCTAAAGTGCTGGGATTACAGGCATGAGCCACTGCACCCGGCCAACCCTGCCTTTCTTATATGAACCATACCCCTGGGTAACTACATGGTACCTGGGGCAAGTATCTCTTTGTCAAGGTGTTCCACTTAATGAAAAATAAATGATAGAATTATAGTATCATCCTCCCACCAATTAATTAATTAATGGATACAGGCATTTGGCATCAATGCTGCTAAGACTGATGTTCAAAAGAGAGAATACCACATATCACATGACCCCTATCATCTTGCCCAAGGGACTGAGCTTGAGTCTGAATCTGTTTCTGAATCCAGCTGCCGATGTGCTAGAAATTCAGATGGCAGAGAAACATGTTGACTTGCACCTTGACAATGCAGTCAGCAAAACTCAACGATGAGCAAATCCACAGAACAAACAGCCAGGTTCTTCTACAGATAAATTATAAGAGAAAGAGAATGGAGGGGAACCTGTAGCTTATGATGGACTTAAATATGGGGAGTTGCTGTTTCACAGGCACGGAGTTTCAGTTTTGCAAGATGAAAAGAGTTCTGGAGGCAGATGGTGGTGACGGTTGCCTGACAATGAGAATGTACTTAACACTACTGAAGCATTTGCTTAAAAACGATTAAGATGTTAAATTTTATGTTACATGTATTTTACCACACTAAAAATAAACAAAATCACCAATGGTCAAGCCTCCAAAAAAAGACTTAAATGTATGTAAAAATATATTTATACATTATTATCTCTATATAAATTTGAAAATATATATATAGAGAGAGAGAGACAGAGTCTCCGTCTGTCACCCAGGCTGGAGTACAGTGGCACAATCTTGGCTCACTGCAACCTCTGCCACCTGGGCTCAAGCGATTCTCATGTCTTAGCCTCCTGAGTAGCTGGGACAGGTGTGCGCCACTACACCCAGCTAATTTTTGCATTTTTAGTAGAGACGGGGTTTCATCATGTTGCGCAGGCTGGTTTCGAACTCCTGGCCTCAAGTAATCTGCCTGCCTTGGCCTCCCAAAGTGCTGGGATTACAGGTGTGAGCCACCGCACAGGGCCTGTTTATGCAGTGGAGTAATCTCGGCTCACTGCAACCTCCCCCTCCCAGGTTCAAGCCTCAGCCTCCCAACTAGCTGGGATTACAGGCACCTGCCACCACGCCGGCTAATTTTTGTATTTTTAGTAGAGACGGGGTTTCCCTGTATTGGCCAGGCTGGTCTCAAATTCCTGACCTCAAGTGATCCGCCCCCCTCAGGCTCCCAAAGTGCTAGGATTGCAGGTGTGAGCCACCGCACCTGGCCATAGGTAGGCTTTTAAAGTGGACACAGCTAATCCTAAGGGAGTGATTACTATAAATATCAGGATAGCTGTTACTTGTTGGAGAGTGAAAAACTGTGACTGGAATAGGATGCAAGGAGGGGCGTCTTGGTGGCAACTTCTATCCAAAAGACCTGGTGGTAGATCTGATGTTGTTGTCTTAGAATGATGTAATAAGTCACACATTTGTTTTATGTGGTTTCTACATTTCCTTCCCTCCTTTTTTTTTTTTTTTCTTTTTTTTTGAGACAGGGTCTCACTCTGTAGCCAAGGCTGAAATGCAGTGGCACCATCACAGCTCACTGCAGCCTCGACCTCCTGGGCTCGGGTGATCCTCTCACCTCAGTCCCCAGAGTAGTTGGGACTACAGATGCATGCTACTACACCTGGCTTTTTTTATTTTTAGTAGAGACAGGGTTTCACCATGTTTTTCAGCCTAGTCTCAAGCTCCTAGGATAGAGCGATCTGCCTGCTGTGGGATCCCAAAGTGCTAGGATTACAGGCGTGAGCCACTGTGCCCTTCCATGATTTCTTTTATACTAACGATTTTTTTTTTTTTTTTTTTGAGACAGAGTCTCACTCTGTCACCCAGGCTGGAGTGCAGTGGCACCATCTCAGCTCACTGCAAGCTCTGCCTCCTGGGTTCACGCCATTCTCTGCCTCAGCCTCCCAAGTAGCTGGGACTACAGGCGCCCGCCACCACGCCCAGCTAATTTTTTGTATTTTTAGTAGAGACGGGGTTTCACCGTGTTAGCCAGGATGATCTCGATCTCCTAACCTCGTGATCCGCCCGCCTCGGCCTCCCAAAGTGCTGGGATTACAGGCATTTGAGCCACCGTGCCTGGCCTATACTAACGATTTTTCAATGGGGATGAACAATCTTGAAGAAGAATAAAGTTGAAGGACATCCTCTACCAGATTTAAAGCCTTAGGATAAAACTAAAACAATTGAGAAAGTGTGATATGGGCCTATAATCCCAGCACTTTGGGAGGCTGAGGCGGGCAGATCACTTGAGTCCAGGAGTTCGAGACCAGCCTGACCAACATGGCGAAGCTCCGTCTCCACTAAAAATACAAAAAAAAAAAAAAGGCCGAGTGCATTGGCTCATGCCTATAATCCCAGCACTTTGGGAGGCTAAGGCAGGTGGATCACCTGAGATCAGGAGTTCAAGACAAGCCTGGCCAACATGGTGAAACCCCGTCTCTACTGAAAACACAAAAATTAGCTGGGCATGGTGGTGCATGCCTGTAATCCCAGCTACTCAGGAGCCTAAGGCAGGAGAATCGCTTGAACCCAGGAGACAGAGGCTGCAGTGAGTGGAGGTCACACCACTGTACTCCAGCCTGGGTGACACAGTGAGACTTTGTCTCAAAAAAGAAAAAAGAAAAAAAAAGTGTGATATTGGTGTAAGGAAACAATAGAGTCCTGAAATATACCCACAAATATACGATGCTATAAGTTGAATTGTGGCCTCAAAATTCATATGTGCAAATCCCAACCCCTGTACCTCGGAATGTGACCTTATTTGGAAATAGTTACTGCAGAATTAACGAGTTGAGAGGGGGTCACACTGGAGTAGGGTGGGCCCTTCATCCAGTATGGCTGGTGCCCTCATAAAAGGGGGATACAGGGATACAGACAGGCACACAGGAAAAATGCACATGAAGATAAAACAGAGAGCAGGGTAATAGAAAAAAAAAAAACAACCCACCACCCAGTCGGTGGTACTTTGTTACTACTGTAGCTGTTACATTAATACATAAGGTTACTTGACCTTCTACCAAGGCACAGAAGCAATTCAAAGGAGAAAGTAAAGTCTTTCCAACAAGTGAGACTGGAATAACTGGACATCCATATAAAAATAACCTTGCAGGCCGGGTGTGGTGGCTCACGCCTGTAATCCCAACATTTTGGGAGGCCAAGGCAGGCGGATCACCTGAGGTCAGGAGTTTGAGACCAGCCTGACCAACATGGCAAAATCCTGTCTCCACTAAAAATAAAAAATTAGCCAGTGTGATGGCATGTGCCTGTAATCCCAGATGCTCGGGAGGCTGAGGCAGGAGAATCGCTTGAACCTGGGAGGTGGAGGTTTCAGCGAGCTGAGATCGCGCCACTGCACTCCAGCCTGGGCAACAACAGCAAAACTCTGTCTCAAAAAAAAAAAAAAAAAATAGTAATTAGAAAAAAAAAAACCTTGCCCCCTACATTTCACCCACACCCAAACATTAGTAAAAGATGAATCATAGACATAAATTTGCAAGCTCAAACAATAAAGCATCGAAAAGAAAATATAGAAGAATATCTTCATGACTTCTGAGCAGGCAAAGTTTTCTTAGACATAAAGGTACTAATCATAAAAACATATATTTATGTCTCTATGTAGCCAATAAAGAACACTACAAAATAATCATAATAAAACGACAAACAACCCAGTTGTTAAATGAACAACAGCTGGGCATGGTAGTGCACTCCTGTAACCCAGGCTACTCTGGAGGCCAGGGCAGAAGGATCGCTTGAGCCCAGGAGGCCGAGGATGCAGTAAGCTATGATCACAGCGCTGCACTCTAGCCTGAGTAATGTAGTGAGACCCTCTATCTATCAATCAATCAAAATGAGCAAAAGACCTGAACAGGGGTCGGGCGTGGTGGCTCACGCCTGTAATCCCAGCACTTTGGGAGGCCGAGGTGGGTAGATCACAAGGTCAAGAGATCAAGACCATCCTGGCCAACATGGTGAAACCCTGTCTCTACTAAAAATACAAAAATTAGCTGGGCATGGTGGCGAGCGCCTATAGTCCTAGCTACTTGGGAGGCTGAGGCAGAACTGCTTGAACCCGGGAGGCGGAGGTTGCAGTGAGCCAAGATAGCACCACTGCACTCCGGCTTGGTGATAGAGCACGACTCCATCTCAAAAAAACAACAACCGGCCCCCAACCCCCCCCCCCAAAAAAAAAAAGACTTGAACAGGAACTTCAACATATATACGCAAATATATCTGAAGGTCAATAAGCATATGAAAAGGTGCTTCATCAATTTACTCACCAGGGAACTTCCATTTTTTTTTTAATTTCTGTTCTCTCTCTCTTTTAATTGAGACAGAATCTCGCTTTGTCGCCCAGGCTGGAGTGCAGTGGTGCAGTCTTGGCTCACTGCAACCTCACGCAACCTCTGCCGCCCAGGTTCAAGCGATTCTCTTGCCTCAGCCTCCAGAGTAGGTGGAACTACAGGCGTGTGCCACCACACCTGGCTAATTTTTTTGTATTTGTAGTAGAGAGAGGGTTTCGCCATGTTGGCCAGGCTGGTCTCGAACTCCTGACCTCAGGTGATCCACCTACCTCGGCCTCGCAAAGTTCTAGGATTACAGGCGTGAGCCACCGTGTCTGGCAAAGAGGACTATTTAAAATGAGAAAAAAGGCCAGACACGGTGGCTCATGCCTGTAATCCCAGCACTTTGGGAGACCGAGGCGGGTGGATCACCTGAGGTCAGGAGTTCTAGACCAGCCTGGCCAACATGGCAAAACCCCATCTCTACTAAAAATACAAAAATTAGCCGGGTGTGGTGGTGTTCGCCTGTAATCCCAGCTACTCAGGAAGCTGAGACAGGAGAATTGCTTGAACCCGGGAGGTGGAGGTTGCAGTGAGCCGAGATTGTGCCACTACATTCCAGCCTGGGCAACGAGCGAAACTCTGTCTCAAAACAACAACAACAACAACAACAACAACATGAACAACCCAAGTGTCTGTTAACAGGAAAACAAATGACTTTTAAATTCACAAAATGTAACAGAATACAACTCGGCAGTAAAGAAGAGTGTACTGACAGCAGCACCGTGCTCAGTGAATGCCTACATTCACGAAGGGTCCTCCTACAACTAGCCCATCTACACAGAACTCAACAGCAGGCAGAATTAATTGTGGTGACAGAAGTCATAACGGTGGGCCAGGCACACTCCTGCAGTCCCAGCCACTCGGGAGGCCGAGGCAGGAAGATCCCTTGAACCTGGGGTCAAGGCTGCAGTGAGCTGTGATCGCACCACTGCACTCCAGCCTGGGCGACAGAGCACAAGCCTGCGCTGTGACCTCATAAAAGAGGTCACTTCTTAACAGTAGGCGTGGCTGTTAGTTGAAAATAAATACAAGCAAAACTTTTTGGGTTTTAGAAAAATGTTCCACATTTCGATTTGAGTGGTAGTCATATGGGTGAACAATGTGTAAAATGTCACCAAGTATACACTTAAGATTTATGCATTTTACTGCATTTCTATTGAAGATTATGTTCAATTTTAGAAAATAAAATTCTGGACGAAAATATGACTGGAGGTCAAAAGCCTTTCAAAAATTTGATTTATAAAAGTATATAAGATAGGCAACAATGACACAACACACATGTACCAGGGAATCCCAAAGAAGGCTTCCGAAGTCATGGGGTACTGAAATACTATGACTCAAAAACAAGGTCTCTTGAGATAAAACAGAATTGACGCACATGCTGAATGGGCACTCTATGGACCTAGGGGGGAAATCGACTCAGAATAGCCAACACTGAGACACAATAAAATTTCCGGTTTTAAAATATAAAAATAGCCTGTAATCCTGGCATGCATGCGTGTGTGTGTTTGTGTGTGTCTATATATATGCAAAGGATTTATATATATATATATATAAATATTTTGGGCATCTAGGCAGAAAAGACCAAATCATGTATAAGGAAAATCACAGTCAAATCAGATAGTCATCAATGAGTTATCAATAGCAGTAATAGATTCTAGAAGACAAGAAAGCAACATATTAAGATACCTCAGACTTTTATACCCAGCTACTTAAACTGAGATGGCCTGGTGTCTAACACGAGAAACAGCTCTCTGGACCATGGACTGAAAGAGTGACATGCAGGGACCAACCACGGCCTCAACTTGCAATCATGTTCCAATATTTTCATTGAAAACTTAATGACTTCTGGCTGGGTGCAATGGCTCACGCCTGTAATCCCAGTACTTTGGGAGGCCAAGGTGGGAGGACTGCTTGAGCCCAGGAGTTGGAGACCAGCCTGGGCAACAACGCAGGACCTCATAACACACCCACAAAAATGGCTAAAATTAAAGACCAACCAATGTTGGTGAGGACATGAAGCAATAATGCTCATAAGCCACTTGTGAGACATAAGGTGTGGGGTATAAATTGGGGTATAAACAGCTACTTTGGAAAAACAGAAGGGTTTATCTATGCAACTTGAACACATACATACTTTATAACCCAAAATTCTACATCTAGGTAAACACTAACTGTGTAAAGGACAAATGTTAATAGTGGATTATGCATTAACAGTTAAATACTGGATATAGCCATTTACCCATCACAAGCAAAATGAATCACTGTAATAGATAATTCACTGGAATCCTTCATGGGAGAGAAAATAAATAAGCTGTACTATATGTATAAATTTCACCAAGAGAATACTGAGGAAAAGAAACCAGATACAAAATTATTTACACCATACAATTCTCTTTGTACAACATCCTAAAACAGCAACACCATCTTCTATTGTTAGAAGTTACCCCTTCTGAGGGACTTGAGAGTGCCACCCCTGGGTGTTGTCAATGTCCCATTTCTTCACCTGGTTGGTGAATAAATACATAGGCTCACTGTGTGATTATTCATGAAGCGGAACAGTTAATGTGTACATTTTTCTGTATATGTATTATACTTCAAAATAAAAACAATTAAAAATGACATAGATGGCATAGGTGCCCATCTCACTTCTGTAATCCCAGCACTTTGGGAGGCCAAGGAAGGAGGATCACTTGAACCCAGGAGTTTGAGACCAGCCTGGGCAACATAAGTAGACCCCATTTCTACAAAAATACAAAAAAATGGCAGAGTGTGGTGGTGCACACCTGTAGTCCCAGCTACTTGGGAGGCTGAGGTGGGAGAATTGCTTGAGCACAGGAGCTCAAGGCTACAGTGAGCTATGACTGCACCACTGCATTCCAATCTGGGTGAAAGAACAAGACCTTGTCTCAAAACAAAAAAATGACACAGATGTATATGTGCTGATGTTAAAAGTTCTCTAAGATATACTAGCAAGTGAAAAAAGCATGTTTTGAAGTATGTCATTTGGTTAAAATATTTCCTTGCGTACATGCATTTGTACATACGTAAATGCACAGAGAAAGAACTTCAAGGAAAAAATGAAACATGGGGAAAACAAAGTGAACGCTGAAAAGCATAAATGTGATTGATGAATTAACAAAGGGAAGTTGAGCATGGTTAATCACATGAAATGCTGAACTTCTGAATGGAAAAACCCATCTCTAACAAGAGCATAGGCACTAAGAATTCCACTTCAGATGCCAATCTCATCAGGTAAATGGGGAGAAGAGCACCTGCCTCAAGGGTTACTTCTACCACCAGAGGCTGAGTGCATGCTGCTGACACAGATGTTTACTTTCTGTGGGGCTGCCACACGCCCCATACCTCTGAGGCTCCCTTCCCCAATGACCCCTGACCAGAGCAGCCCCTCTGTGTGGAAGCTGCAGGCGCTCTCCTCTCAGGCCCTCCACAGAGAGCCTGCGCTTCCCTTTCTTCCCCTCCAGAGAGCAGGTGCTCCTCTCCGGGCCACTCCACAGAGAGCAGGCACTCCCCTCCCAACCCCTCCACAGAGAGCCTACGCTTCCCTCCCTTCCCCTCCAGAGGGAGCGCTCCCCTCCCAACCCCTCCACACAGAGCCCGCGCTTCCTTCCCTTCCCCTCCACACAGAGCCCGCGCTTCCTTCCCTTCCCCTCCACACAGAGCCCGCGCTTCCTTCCCTTCGCCTCCACAGAGAGCGGGCGCTCCCCTCCCAGCCCCTCCACACAGAGCCCGCGCTTCCTTCCCTTCCCCTCCACACAGAGCCCGCGCTTCCTTCCCTTCCCCTCCACACAGAGCCCGCGCTTCCTTCCCTTCCCCTCCACACAGAGCCCGCGCTTCCTTCCCTTCCCCTCCACAGAGAGCCCGCGCTTCCTTCCCTTCCCCTCCACAGAGAGCGGGCGCTCCCCTCCCAGCCCCTCCACACAGAGCCCGCGCTTCCTTCCCTTCCCCTCCACACAGAGCCCGCGCTTCCTTCCCTTCCCCTCCACAGAGAGCCCGCGCTTCCTTCCCTTCCCCTCCACAGAGAGCCCGCGCTTCCTTCCCTTCCCCTCCACAGAGAGCCCGCGCTTCCTTCCCTTCCCCTCCACACAGAGCCCGCGCTTCCTTCCCTTCCCCTCCACACAGAGCCCGCGCTTCCTTCCCTTTCCCTCCACAGAGAGCCCGCGCTTCCTTCCCTTCCCCTCCACAGAGAGCCCGCGCTTCCTTCCCTTCCCCTCCACACAGAGCCCGCGCTTCCTTCCCTTCCCCTCCACACAGAGCGGGCGCTCCCCTCCCAGCCCCTCCACACAGAGCCCGCGCTTCCTTCCCTTCCCCTCCACACAGAGCCCGCGCTTCCTTCCCTTCCCCTCCACAGAGAGCCCGCGCTTCCTTCCCTTCCCCTCCACACAGAGCCCGCGCTTCCTTCCCTTCCCCTCCACAGAGAGCCCGCGCTTCCTTCCCTTCCCCTCCACACAGAGCCCGCGCTTCCTTCCCTTTCCCTCCACAGAGAGCGGGCGCTCCCCTCCCAGCCCCTCCACACAGAGCCCGCGCTTCCTTCCCTTCCCCTCCACAGAGAGCCCGCGCTTCCTTCCCTTCCCCTCCACACAGAGCCCGCGCTTCCTTCCCTTCCCCTCCACAGAGAGCCCGCGCTTCCTTCCCTTCCCCTCCACAGAGAGCGGGCGCTCCCCTCCCAGCCCCTCCACACAGAGCCCGCGCTTCCTTCCCTTCCCCTCCACACAGAGCCCGCGCTTCCTTCCCTTCCCCTCCACACAGAGCCCGCGCTTCCTTCCCTTCCCCTCCACAGAGAGCCCGCGCTTCCTTCCCTTCCCCTCCACAGAGAGCCCGCGCTTCCTTCCCTTCCCCTCCACACAGAGCCCGCGCTTCCTTCCCTTCCCCTCCACACAGAGCCCGCGCTTCCTTCCCTTCCCCTCCACAGAGAGCCCGCGCTTCCTTCCCTTCCCCTCCACAGAGAGCCCGCGCTTCCTTCCCTTCCCCTCCACAGAGAGCCCGCGCTTCCTTCCCTTCCCCTCCACACAGAGCCCGCGCTTCCTTCCCTTCCCCTCCACACAGAGCCCGCGCTTCCTTCCCTTTCCCTCCACAGAGAGCCCGCGCTTCCTTCCCTTCCCCTCCACAGAGAGCGGGCGCTCCCCTCCCAGCCCCTCCACACAGAGCCCGCGCTTCCTTCCCTTCCCCTCCACACAGAGCCCGCGCTTCCTTCCCTTCCCCTCCACAGAGAGCCCGCGCTTCCTTCCCTTCCCCTCCACACAGAGCCCGCGCTTCCTTCCCTTCCCCTCCACACAGAGCCCGCGCTTCCTTCCCTTCCCCTCCACAGAGAGCCCGCGCTTCCTTCCCTTCCCCTCCACACAGAGCCCGCGCTTCCTTCCCTTCCCCTCCACACAGAGCCCGCGCTTCCTTCCCTTCCCCTCCACAGAGAGCGGGCGCTCCCCTCCCAGCCCCTCCACACAGAGCCCGCGCTTCCTTCCCTTCCCCTCCACACAGAGCGGGCGCTCCCCTCCCAGCCCCTCCACACAGAGCCCGCGCTTCCTTCCCTTCCCCTCCACACAGAGCCCGCGCTTCCTTCCCTTCCCCTCCACACAGAGCCCGCGCTTCCTTCCCTTTCCCTCCACAGAGAGCGGGCGCTCCCCTCCCAGCCCCTCCACACAGAGCCCGCGCTTCCTTCCCTTCCCCTCCACACAGAGCCCGCGCTTCCTTCCCTTCCCCTCCACACAGAGCCCGCGCTTCCTTCCCTTTCCCTCCACAGAGAGCGGGCGCTCCCCTCCCAGCCCCTCCACACAGAGCCCGCGCTTCCTTCCCTTCCCCTCCACAGAGAGCCCGCGCTTCCTTCCCTTCCCCTCCACACAGAGCCCGCGCTTCCTTCCCTTCCCCTCCACAGAGAGCCCGCGCTTCCTTCCCTTCCCCTCCACAGAGAGCGGGCGCTCCCCTCCCAGCCCCTCCACACAGAGCCCGCGCTTCCTTCCCTTCCCCTCCACACAGAGCCCGCGCTTCCTTCCCTTCCCCTCCACACAGAGCCCGCGCTTCCTTCCCTTCCCCTCCACACAGAGCCCGCGCTTCCTTCCCTTCCCCTCCACAGAGAGCCCGCGCTTCCTTCCCTTCCCCTCCACACAGAGCCCGCGCTTCCTTCCCTTCCCCTCCACACAGAGCCCGCGCTTCCTTCCCTTCCCCTCCACAGAGAGCGGGCGCTCCCCTCCCAGCCCCTCCACACAGAGCCCGCGCTTCCTTCCCTTCCCCTCCACACAGAGCCCGCGCTTCCTTCCCTTCCCCTCCACAGAGAGCGGGCGCTCCCCTCCCAGCCCCTCCACACAGAGCCCGCGCTTCCTTCCCTTCCCCTCCACAGAGAGCCCGCGCTTCCTTCCCTTCCCCTCCACACAGAGCCCGCGCTTCCTTCCCTTCCCCTCCACAGAGAGCCCGCGCTTCCTTCCCTTCCCCTCCACACAGAGCCCGCGCTTCCTTCCCTTCCCCTCCACACAGAGCCCGCGCTTCCTTCCCTTCCCCTCCACACAGAGCCCGCGCTTCCTTCCCTTCCCCTCCACACAGAGCCCGCGCTTCCTTCCCTTCCCCTCCACACAGAGCCCGCGCTTCCTTCCCTTCCCCTCCACAGAGAGCGGGCGCTCCCCTCCCAGCCCCTCCACACAGAGCCCGCGCTTCCTTCCCTTCCCGTCCACACAGAGCGGGCGCTTCCTTCCCTTCCCCTCCACACAGAGCCCGCGCTTCCTTCCCTTCCCCTCCACAGAGAGCGGGCGCTCCCCTCCCAGCCCCTCCACACAGAGCCCGCGCTTCCTTCCCTTCCCGTCCACACAGAGCGGGCGCTCCCCTCCCAACCCCTCCACAGAGAGCTGACGCTCCTCTCCAGGCCCCTCTAGAGTCCTCCACACAGACAGAGCGCTTCCCTCCCTGCCCCTCCACACAGAGCGGGCTCTCCCCTCCCCGCCCCGCCCCTCCACAGAGAGCAGGCGCTTCCCCCGGCCCCAGCCTCCAGACAGCCCGCACACAGCACCACCCTGGGCTCTGAAATCTGGGCACGTCCAAAGCAGCAGGACCTCAGGCTGCTTCTGCTGGAGCAAGGGACGCTGACGGTGTCCTGAGGTGCCTACACCTGACTCTTAGCCTGGTGACATTCGCACTGTGGCCCCGTCTGCCCCTGTCCTCCCTTGGCCCTGCTGCTTTCTCTTTTTTTTTTTTTTGAGACGGAGTCTCACTCTGTTGTCCAGGCTTGAGTGCAGTTTAGCCATCTCAGCTCACTGCAACCTCAACCTTCTGGGTTTAAGCAATTTTCCTGCCTCAGCCTCCCAAGTAGCTTGGATTTCAGGCGCCCGCCACCACGCCAGGCTAAATTTTTTTTTTTTTTTTTAATATTTTTAGTAAAGACAGGGTGTCACCATGTTGGCCAGGCTGGTCTTGAACTCCTGACCTCAAGTGATCTGCCTGCCATGGCCTCCCAAAGTGCTGGGATTACAGGCGTGAGCCACTGCCCGGCCGACCCTGCTGCTTTGTCAAGCTGCTCCTATATGTCCCAGAACTCTATGGGACTCTCTGGGTGACTGCTGTTTGCAACCCAGCACCTGACTGATAGTGAACCTCACAGGACAGGGGGCAGTGCGCCGCTTCTGAAAAGGGCAGACAGAAAATATTTTAGGCTTTGTGGGTCACATGTGATCCCTTTGTTTGCTTTTATAACCCATTAAAGATGTAACAACCTCCCTAGCTCACAGGCTGAGCATGGGCAGGCTGCAGGGCCGGCAGGCCATGGCCACTGTGCACTGACCTGCGGAAGAGCCACGCTGGAAACCACAAGCTCACTTGTGAAAAATGGTATGTTTTCAGGCTTATCACTAATCACTTCAATTAGCCTTAAGGATGGGTGCGGTGGCTCACGCCTGTAATCCCAGCACTTTGGGAGACCGAGGTGGGCAGATCACGAGGTCAGGAGATTGAGACCATCCTGGCCAACATGGTGAAACCCTGTCTCTACTAAAAAAAAATACAAAAATTAGCTGGGCCTGGTGGTGCGCCCCTGTAGTTCCAGCTACTCGGGAGGCTGAGGCTGGAGAATGGTGTGAACCTGGGAGGTGGAGGTTGCAGGGAGCCAAGATCGTGCCACTGCACTCCAGCCTGGCGACAGAACAAGACCACTTAAAAAAAAAATTAGCCTTAAAACAAGGAAACATGAATTTTTTTAGTCTAACTGCGAAGAAACCATCACACATATGTAAATCGAGGGACATTCTATGAAACAATTGGTCTCCTCATCTCTTAAAAAGAGTAAAAAGGCTCCTCTTGGGCAAACAAGTCTAAGAGACAACCAAACTAAACCAAAGTATGTCTTTGAATAGATCCCAGAATGAGCTAGAGCAGTGGGCTCAGGGATGGCTGTCTTAGGCTCTGGGAGCCCTCAGAGGCATGGTCACCTGGGGAGTGTGGCCACGCGTGGTGTCTGCCGCCAGCTGTCAAAGCAAGTGTGAGGCACTACCATCTGGTGAAGGGTAGATAGGTACCACCCTCGCAACTTTGCAAAAAGTTTAGAATTTTGCAAAATAGAAAGCAGGGAAATCTTTCTAGAGAATTCAAAGCAGGATGGTGCTTTCACTTAGAGGGACACAATCTGCCAGGACCTGCTCCATCCTGGACACGGCCAGGGGTGGCGGCCAGGCTGGCATGGAGGCACTCACCAGCCGAGTTGATGACATGTCTGACCACCTGCAGGGTGCCCACGCGGGTCCTCTCATTGCTGGTGTCCAGCCTGGGCAGCAGGAAGGCCAGTAGGCGGTCAGGCGAGCTGCAGGCTACAGGGCAACAGGTACAGATTAGGCTCCATGTCATCTTGTTCATCCCTATACACAGCGTCCACCTACTCTCCAGCACAGGGGAGGAGCCAGAAGAGAGTTGCTCTGTGAAGGTGAGAAGCTGGGGCCACCTAATCACTGGGCCTGGCTCCGATGCCCTTGTCTAAGGCAGGGTTGGAGCACATGTAGCCCTTACCCCACGGCGCCAGCACCACCCAGAGCATGCTGGGACTTAGATTTGGCCCACCCAGCACACCGGTGCTTGTTTCAGCATCTCCAGCTCACAAGGGGGCCCACAAGAGGGCCCTCAGTGGCCCCTCTTGACTCTCCTGGCTCTAGGCCAGTCTAAGGCTCAAGGGGACTCGAGCTGTCAAGCACACAGACTCCCAGCCCAAGCAGGGCTAATGCAGCCCAAGCTCCAGGAGCCCTCTGGCAACGACTGCAGCAGTCCCCTTACCAGTACTTCATGGACCAGAGCCATCCCCATTCCAGGTGGGCTCTGGAGGCCTGCTCTGCCTGGATATCAGACCTGTGGTCCATCTGCCCACCACAACCCTGCCCCCAGCCTGACTGCAGTCAGTCTCTCCACACCCCTCCTGCGGATCTTGTTTAAGGGCAGATGCTCATGTAGGTAGGGGACCTCAGGCCCCGCCTGCCTGACCAGCTCCAGGGAGATGTTGATGCTGTGGCCCCAGCAGGGTGACAGCCCCAAGTGCAAGCAGGGCCCCTCCTCACACCATCTGCTGCCCCTCCAGGATGGCTATGAGGGCCTGTGCAGGGCATAGGGACAGCATCCAGTGGGGTGGTGACAGGATGCATGGCACCTCCAGGTGGGTCATGGGAGACTAGCAGGTGACCAGGGCTAGCAGCCGCGGGCCACCTGGGGGAGCAGAGAGCAGGCCATGGAGCCAGAGATTGGGTGTGGAGAAACAGGTAGGCGGGGGGCAGGTAGGGAATGCGCGGACTGGGCCGTGAGTGGAGGCCCCCAAGGATTTGGGCAGGTCAGCAGCACGCTCCTTGGAGGAGAACGTTCCAGGCTGCAGCCACTGCCCAGGCCCTGGTTCAGAAGCCTCTGGAGCCACGGGTAGGCCCAGGAGAGGTGGAAACAGGGGCCTCCTCATCCCCGACCAGTACCCCAGCCACCACCATCCTCCACATACAGCAGGTGGTGACCCTATGAGTGTCCACAGATGCCCGTGGGCAAAGCTGGGCCCACCACTCACCCAGCACAGTGAAGCAGCGCAGCACCTCCTTCTGGTTACTCATCACCAGGGGGCTTGAGGACTCCACAGGCACACAGATCTGCTCCAGGAACGGGGCAGAGGTTACAGACCAGAGAGGTCAGAAGGAAGTATTCCCGCCCTCTGACGATTCTGGGCCTGGGCAGCTGGGCAGAGGGCTCTGGGTTTTCACCCCATGCCTACAGCAGGCAGCAGGCGCTCCAGGCTCTTTCTCACTCAAGCCCTAGTGCAGGATAGTCTCATCCCCTGTAATCAGAGGCGCTCCAGAGACGAGCCCCATCTCCTTACGGTGGGGGAGAAGAGGGAGACAGGCAGCAACAGGCAGACACACAGCTACTGTCAAGTCTCCAGGGATACATCCTGCTCCTGCCACCCTCCACCCCTCCTACCAGCAGCAGGAAAAGAGATTCCCAAGAAATATTTCTTGACTAGAAAGGAGAGTCTCCCATGCCCCAGGCATGACGCCCAGGACCCAGGCTGGAAAGCATGAATCTCTAGGACACATAAAGTACTGGAACCCAAAACTTTTGGAGTCCACTTGTTCAAAGTTATAAGGAAAAAAAAAGTCTTATTGGTAAAAAGCAAAAACTAAGGCTGTTGGCTGGGCATGGTAGTGCATGCCTGTGGTCCCAGCTACTCAGGAGGCTGAAGTGAGAGGACTGCCTGAGCCCAAGAGGTTGAGGCTGCAGTGAGCTGTGATGGTGCCACCGCACTCCAGCCTGGGTACAGAGCAAGACCCTGTCTCAAACAAATGAACAAACAACAACAAAAAACTAAGGATGCTGGCAGATGCATCTCTGGGTCCCATGGTACCTTAGCGGGTGATACAGAAGCACACCCCCACTAATCCAGGTGTGACAGCCTAGGTCCCCACTCGCAGGTGTCACAGCAAAGGGCACTGACAGGGTCTCTCTGCACAAAGAGCTCCAAAGCAATTCTTCAGCAGAGCCCTCTTATGAGCCAGAAGAGGTAACCACAGCAAAGGCCCCAGGCCCACAGGGCCACACCCCAACCTGGGTTCTTAGAGAACTGTCAGAAAGCACTGCGAGGTGGAGAAGCTGGCCCGAGGGCTCGGCTCTAGATTCCCAGGTAGCTCCTTGTTATTTCTTTTTCTTTCTTTTTTTTTTTTTGAAACGGTTTCGCTCTTGTTGCCCAGGCTGGAGTGCAATGGCGCAATCTTGGCTCACTGCAACCTCCGCCTCCCGGGTTCAAGCGATTCTCCTCAGCCTCAGGTGTGTGCCACCACACCTGGCTAATTTTTGTATTTTTAATGGAGACCGGGTTTCTCCATGTTGGTCAGGATGGTCTCTAACTCCTGACCTCAGGTGATCCGCCCGCCTCGGCCTCCCAAAGTGCTGGGATTACAGGCGTGAGTCACCACCCCCGGCGTGCTCCTTGTTATTTCTACTGTAAAGACCAAATATGATCATAAAAGATGCTGCAGTTGGCTGGGCGCAGTGGCTCACGCCTGTAATCCCAGCACTTTGGGAGGCCGAGGCGTGCGGATCCCAAGGTCAGGAGATCGAGACCATCCTGGCTAACACGGTGAAACCCCATCTCTACTAAAAATACAAAAAATTAGCCAGGTGTGGTTGTGGGCACCTGTAGTCCCAGCTGCTTGGGAGGCTGAGGCAGGAGAATGGCGTGAACTGGGGAGGCGGAGCTTGCAGTGAGCCAAGATCGCGCCACTGCACTCCAGCCTGGGTGACAGAGCGAGACTCTGTCTCAAAAAAAAAAAAAAAAAAAAAAGATGCTGCAGCTTCCTGCCCGCTCTTTCAGATCACTCACCCTGCAGGAAGCTAGCTACTATGTTGTGAGGACACTCAAGCGGCCTTCTGGAGAGATCAACGTGGTAAGGAACTGGGGCCTCCAGCCAACAGCCATGTGAATGAACAGCCTTGGAAGCAGATCCTCCAATCCCAGTAGAGCCTTCAGATGGCACGGCCCAGGCAAACAGCATGAATGGGTGTAAACTAACAAGGGACCCTGAGTTGAAGCGACCCCCTGAGCTGCTCTCACCTTCTGGACCCACTGTGAGATAATAGATGTTGTTGTTGTTTTTTGAGACAGAGTCTCGCTCTGTTTCCCAGACTGGAGTGCAATGGCGCGATCTTGGCTCACTGCAACCTCCGCCTCCTGGGTTCAAGTGATTCTCCTGCCTCAGCCTCCTGAGTAGCTGGGATTACAAGTGCGTGCCACCACGCCTGGCTAATGTTTGTATTTTTGGTAGAGAAAGGGTTACACCATGTTGGTCAGGCTGGTCTCGAACTCCTGACCTCATGGTCCACCCGCCTCAGCCTCCCAAAGTGCTGGGATTACAGGCATGAGCCACCGCACCCGGCCTAGATGTTGTTGTTTTAAGGTGGTAAGTTTTGTGGTAATTGGTTACACAGCAATATATAACTAATGCAAATGAGTATTCCATCTGGAAAAAAGATACAGTTGGATTCTCATTCCTTCCCTAAAATAAATCCCAGACAGATTAAATAATAAAAGCTTAGGGGGCCGGGCACAGAGGCTCATGCCTGTAATCCCAGCACTTTGGGAGGCCAAGGTGGGTAGATCACTTGAGGTCAGGAGTTCAAGACCAGCCTGGCCAACATAGTGAAACCCCGTCTATTAAAAATACAAAAATTAGCCAGGCATCATAGCATGCGCCTGTAATCCCAGCTACTCAGGAGGCTGAGGCAGGAGAATGACTTGAACCTGGGAGGCAGAGGTTGCAGTGAGTCAAGATCATACCACTGCACTCCAGCCTGGGCGACACAGTGAAAGACTCTGTCTCAATAATAATAATAATAATAAAAGTGTAGGGGAAATTGGGAGAACTGAGAAAACAAAAATTACTGAATTTTTTTTTTTTTTTTGGAGACGGAATCTCACTCTGTCGCCCGGGCTGGAATGAGGTGGCGCAATCTCGGCTCACTGCAACCTCCACCTCCCGGGTTCAAGCAATTCTCCTGCCTCGGCCTCCTGAGTAGTTGGGATTACAGGCACCTGCCACCACGCCAAGCTAATTTTTTGTATTTTTAGTAGAGACAGGGTTTCACCATGTTGGCCAGGCTGGTCTCAAACTCCTGACCTCATGATTTGCCCACCTCAGCCTCCCAAAGTGCTGGGATTACAGGCGTGAACCACTGTGTCCGGCCACTGATCACTGAATTTGAAAGGGTTTTCTATGCATAACAAAACCTGAACTATAACATGAAAGATGGATAAATGATAATGTAAAAATTAAACAACTTTGTATGGCCAAAAAATATCATAAACAGAGTTAAAAGATAAAGGACAAAGTAGCATGATTTGTGGTCCCAGCTACTGGGGTTAGGGGAGGAGATGAGGCAGGAGGATTGTTTGAGCCTGGGAGGCCGAGGCTGCAGTGAGCTGTTATTGCCACTGCACTCCAGCCTGTGTGACAAAGCGAGACCCTGTCTTAAGAATGAATTAATGACTCAAAGTAGGAACAAATATTTTCACATATATAATACAAGGTTATAAATAACTGCTATAGGCCAGGCGCAGTGGCTCACACCTGTAATCTCAATACTTTGGGAGGCTGAGACAAGAGGATCAGCTGAAGCCAGGAGTTGGAGACCAGCCTGGGCAACAGAGTGAGACTCTGTTTCTTTCTTTTTCTTTTTTTTTTTTTTTTTTGAGACAGAGTCTCACTCTGTTGCCCAGGCTGAAGTGCAGTGGCGTGATCTCAGCTCACTGCAACTGCAACCTTCACCTCCTGGGTTCAAGCAATTCTCTAGCCTCAGTCTCCTGAGTAGCTGGGATTACAGGCACATGCCACCACAGCTGGCTAATTTTTTTTGTATTTTTTAGTAGAGACAGGGTTTCACCGTGTTGGCCAGGCTGGTCTTGAACTCCTGACCTCAGGTGATCCGCCCACCTCGGCCTCCCAAAGTGCTGGGATTACAGGCACGAGCCACTGCGCCTGGCCAAGACTCTATTTCTACAAAAAATTAAAAACAAAAAAAGCCAGGCATGGTGGCGTGCACCTGTAGTCGCAGCTATTCTGGAGGCTGAAGTGGGAAGATCGCTTGAGCCCAGGTGTTGGAAGCTGCAGTGAGCTGTGACCACATCACTGTACTCCAGACTGCAGGACAGAGCAAGACCCTGTCTCTAAAAAAATTAAGTAAATAACTGCTACAGATCAATATGAACAAAACCTAAAATGCAATGGAAAAACAAAAGAAATGAATGGATAGCTCAAAGAATAGGAAATAACACATTTTTCTACCTTCTCAGCTTTTGTATATTCTTATTTCCCTTTTCAATCCATTCTCTACTCCCATCCTCACCCCATGTAGATAATCATTCTTTGTTTTTATAGATTTGCAAATGTGTGTTGTTTTGCTCATTTTTAGACTTTGTAAATGATACTATGCCACATCTCTTTTTTTTCACTACGTTTTCAGAATTGTAAACTTTTTCTCCATAGAGTTCTTGCACATTCTTCATTAATTCCTATACATAATAAGTTTCTTTTCCTTTATTTTTTTTTTATCTTTTATTTATTTTTTTGAGACGGAGTCTTTCTCTGTTGCCCAGGCTGGAGTGCGGTGGCACGATCTCGGCTCACTGCAAGCTCTCCCTCTGGGGTTCATGCCATTCTCCTGCTTCAGCCTCCCAAGTAGCTGGGACTACAGGCACCCGCTACGATGCCCGACTAATTTTTTTGTATTTTTAGTAGAGACAGGGTTTCACCGTGTTATCGAGGATGGTCTCGATCTCCTGACCTCGTGATCCGCCTGCCTTGGCCTCCCAAAGTGCTGGGATTACAGGCATGAGTCACGACACTGGGCATTTTTTTTTTTTTTTTTTTTTTTAAAGACACAGTCTTGCACTGTCACCCAGGCTGGAATGCACTGGTGCAATCACAGCTCACTGAAGCCTCAATCAACCTCCTGGGCTCAAGCGATCCTCCCACCTCAGCCTCTCGAGTAGCTGGAACCACAGGCATGCGCCATGACACCTGGCTGTTAATAAGTTTCTGTTGCTATTGTAGATAGTGTTTTCATATACTTTCTAGCTGGTCAGTGCTGGTGTAGAAAAATGTTCCTGGCTTTTGTAGGTTGATCTTGTAACTGGAAAATTTACAGAAATTTTTTTTTCTTTTTCGAGACAAGGTCTTGCTCTGTCACCCAGGCTGGAGTACAGTGGCATGATCATGGCTCACTGCAGCCTCAACTTCCTGGGCTCAAGTGATCCTCCAACCTCAGCCTCCTGAATAGCTGGGATTACAGATCTGTGCCACTATACTTGGCTAATTTTTTTCTGTAGAGATGGGGGTCTCCCTATGTTGCCCAGGTTGGTCTCGAACTCCTGGGCTCAAGCAGTTCTTCCTCCTCAGCCTCCGAAAGTGCTGGGATTACAGATGTGAGCCACCACACCTTGCAGGAACTTCTGATTAGTCCTAATAGCTTGGCCAGAAAGGTGGACAGGTGATGAATAATGGCCATCTTTCCCTATCGAACCAGCAGAGGACCCGATCTGCAGTGAGAGGCAGGCCCTTCCTGTTATTGACCTTACAGGGAATTTCCTAACACTTCCCATCAGTTATGATGCAGACTGAGGGTTCGGGTATACAAACTTTGTTAACTTAGGGAAGTTCCTTTCCAATCTTAGTTGTTAAGAATTTTAGGCCAGGCACAGTGGCTCACGCCTGTAATCCCAATACTTTGGGAGGCTGAAGCAGGGGGATCACTTGAGGTCAGGAGTTCGTGACCAGCCTGGCCCACATGGTGAAACCCCGTCTCTATTAAAAATACAAAAATTAGCCAGGCGTGGTGGCGCGTGCCTGTAACCCCAGCTACTTGGGAGGCTGAGGCAAGAGAATCGCTTAAACACGGGAGGCGGAGGTTGCAGTGAGCCAAGATCGTGCCATTGCACTCCAGCCTGGGCAACAAGAGCGAAACTCCATCTCAGGGGAAAAGAAAAAATCATCAAAAGTTTTTTCTGCATCGATTGAACTCAGACACTATTTTTCTTTAGTCTATTACTGTGATGAAGTGCACTGGCAGCTCCCGAATGCTGGATAGGCCTTGCGTTGTGAGCTAAGCCCTCCTGCATAAGGTGTTTTGAAAAGCACGGTCTTGGCTGGGCTCCGTGGCTCCTGCCTGTAATCCCAACACTTTGGGAGGCCGAGGCAGGTGCATCACTTGAGGTCAGGAGTTCGAGATCAGCCTGGCCAACATGGTGAAACCCCATCTCTACTAAAAATACAAAACACTAGCCAGGTGTGGCGGTGGGCACCTGTAATCCCAGCTACTCAGGAGGCTGAGGCAGGAGATCGCTTGTACCCGAGAGGCAGAGGTTGCAGTGAGCCGAGATCATGCCACAGCACTCCAGCCAGGGCATCAAGAGTGAAACTCCATCTCAAAAAAAAAAATAAATAAATACATACATACATAATAAATAAAAGTATGGTCGTGGGTTCAGTAACCTGCTACTTTATGCAAAACCTCACGTCTATGCTGATCATTACACACCTGCATTTCCTTATACGGCTCTGACTGGGATTTGACCAAGACCTCACAGAATGAAAGAGGTAGCTCTGGATCTTTTTCTATTTCCAAATGTACTTGTACTGGACAGGAATTAATTGTTCCTCAAAAGTCTGACAGAACTCAGTCATGAAACCATTTGGATCCCAGGCTTGTTTTAAGGAAGAAAGGTCTTAGAATATTATTTCCGTTGCTTTATTGGCTTATTCAATTCTCTGTTGCTTTTCGTACCAATTTTGACATTTTTATCTTTCTAAGAACCTAACCATTTCGTACAGTTTTAACAGTTTGTTACCATGTAACTGTTCACAGCACTTACATTATGTTTACTAGCTCTGTGGCTGCCATCCCCTCTTCCCCTTTGTTTCTGGGATGCAGCCAGGACCATCCAGGCAGTGGAGAGTGGGGCCCAGCTGGAGTGGGCCAGGTGAGGGGCAGAGCCAAGCAGTAAACCCACCTCCACACACAAGCCCACACCTCCACACGAGCCCACACCTCCACACTTCTTTTCAGAAAGTCTCCTTGCAGACTTCACCACACCACCCTCTCTAGCTCCCTGCCCCTCTCCTCTCTCATCCAGAAAGTCCCATGGACAGATGACCCCCAGTGCCAAGGTCATGGGTGACCCGGCACCTGCGTCCCTCAGTCGTTCTCAGCCTCATTCACCCGAGCTGGGGAGGGGTCCCAGCTGCTCAGCCTCCTCCCCACATCACTTCCTCTCCAGCAGGGCCTTCAAGACCCCCATCCTGCAGCCCCGGGCCTCTCCTCTGCTCCTCTGAGCTCCATCCCCAGAAACCCAGGGCAGTCTTCCCCAACTGGCACTTTGGCTGTACTGACCTTTCTCAGGGACCACCTGTACTGGGCCTGCACTGGGCCTGGGCACCCACTCCTGCCACCTCCATCCTGGGGGCTCCTATGTCACCTGCATGTGCCACTGCTGGGCAGGGCAAGAGCATCGCCACATCGCTAAGAAGTCACCCGAGTGACCTTCAGGGAATGCCCAGTCCTCAGCCCCACGTGGCTGAGCCGTCCACCCCGACTTGCTTTCTGCACCCCTCGTCCAGCAACTTCCCACGGAAGGGTGTGCAGAACCTGGACCCACCCCGACGCCCGCCTCCTACCTGGGAGTGCAGTGCAGCCAAGAGGGCATCCAGTTGGGTCTCCAGTGTGCGGCTGCCCACACTCACGGCCGCCTCGAGGATCTGGCCCAGGCTCTGCTCGGAGTAGGGAGAAGAGGCCGTCAGTCCTGCCTCCAGCCCCCCGAACTGACTGAGGTCAACCAGAGCCTCCCAGTTGGGCCACAGGAAGACATGGGCCCCACCTTGGGGCTCAAATGAGGAGGCCCTTTGTCTACCTCTAGAACTCGGAGCTGGGGGGGCGGGGAGGGCCCAGGAAGGGGGCTCCCTAAGCCACAGGTGCCATGGACCAAGAGGCCCAGGTTCCTGGCACCGTCCAGGGCAGAGCGATGGGAAAACTAAGCTGGTCCCCACGAGGGCCCTGTCCTTCACAGCCCACCACTGGGCCTTAGCAGAGGACTCACGGCCACCCCCACCCACCACTGAGCCCTAGCAGAGGACTCACAGCCACCCCCAGGGAGTCTGATCGGAGGGGTCCTCAGGGACAGTAGACCTGCCCTGCCTGCAGATACCTTGGACAAGTAGAAGGTCTCTGCGTGCTTCTTGTAGAGGGCGAGGATCCCAGGGAGGAGCTTGGGCAGCTGCTCTTCCAGCCTCTCACTGGGCAGCAGATGGCTCATAGGCCCCAGAGCCTCCACCACGGCAAGACGCAGCTGAGAGGGGACAGTGGGCGGGAAGCTTATGCTGCTTAGTCAACACCGACTGCTCAGAGCGTGTCCAGCAAGAACCCGTGACGGACATGAACGAACACTGGGCTACCAGTGGGTGCTACGGGGGTTGGGACGTGAGCCCAGCACCCAGAGGTCAGCTGTGGGGAGACCACAGCAAGCCAGATGCTGGCCAGGCCCAGGGGGTTTGTAGGAGATGCTCAGTGCCCTGCCAGCAGCACTGGGCCTCTGGGCAGAAGGAAAAACCCCCAGTGACTAGGCCCCTCTGGCACAAGTCACAAGTATGGGGACTGCAGAGGGGGCCCTGCGCAGGTGTGGAAGCCTAAAGGTGGCCGGGCACGGTGCCTCACACCTGTAATCCCAGAGCTTTGGGAGGCCAAGGCGGGTGGATCACCTGAGGTCAGGAGTTCGAGACCATCCTGGCCAACATGGCGAAACCTCATCTCTACTAACAATACAAAAATTAGTCGGGAGTGGTGGCAGGTGCCTGTAATCCCAACTACTCAGGAGGCTGAGGCATGAGAATCACCTGAAGCAGGGAGGTGGAGGCTGCAGTGAGCCAAGGTCATGCCACTGCACTCCAGCCTAGGTGACAGAGACTCTGTCTCAAAAAAATAAATAAAGGTGAGCCACCTCTCATTGGGCACCTCTGCTCGCCAACGCACCACCACCACCCTCTGATCAATTTGCCAAGGGCAGGGAATGTGGGGAGGAGAGCGCCCTGGCATCAGGTGTGGGCTGATGCAGCCACAGGGCAAACCTTGGCTTCACGACTCTGCAGCCACTGGTGGAAGAGAACATCGTAGGCACTGAAGATGTCGGTGGCAAAGGCGTCCTTCCTGACCGTGGGGTCTGGGGCTCGGTCCAGGTTGGCCAGGTACTCCAGGGCACCCTCGCTGAAGCGCTGCAGAGCTACGACAGCGGCCGGTGGTAAGTGGCTGCAGGCCATGGGTTTGTGACGATCCTCAGCACCTGTGTCTGCCTCCCGCCCCTTCTGGAGACCCCATGGCAGCCTGCAAGATGCCCTCCCGAGAACACCAGCCAAGCACACAACTCCAGGACTACATGGGTGAAGAGTGTCCCTCCAAATTCATGGCCTTATTGGAAATAGGGTTTTTGCAGATGTGCCTTTTTTTTTTTTTTTGAGACAGAGTCTTGCTCGGTCTGTCACTCAGGCTGGTGTGTTGTGACAGTCTTGCTCTGTCACCCAGGCTGGAATGCAGTGGCTTGATCTCGGCTCACTACAACCTTTGCCTCCCAGGTTCAAGCAATTCTCCTGCCTTAGCCTCCTGACTAGCTGGAACTACAGGTGTGTACCGTCATACTTGGCTAATTTTTATATTTTTAGAAGAGACAGGGTTTCACCATGTTGGCCAGGCTGGTTTCAAACTGCTGACCTCAAGTGATCTGCCCACCTTGGCCTCCCAAAGTGCTGAGACTACAGCATTAGCCACCGCGCCTGGCCAGATGTGACTGTTAAAATGGGGTCATAGCAAAGCAGCGTGGGCCGTAATTCCAACACGACAACATGCTTATAAGAGACGCAGAGGCAGGAAGAAGATGGTCATGTGACATGGAGGCATAGACTGGGGCGAGGCAGCCTCAGGCCAAGGACACCCAGAATCCATGGCCCCACCAGAAGCTGGGGAGCCTAAAATGAATTCTGTCTCTGGGCTCCCAAGAAGGAACCAATCCTGCCGGCATCTTGAGCTTGGACTTCCGGTCTCCAAAACTGTGAGAAAATACATTTCTGTTGTTTGAAGCCACCTAATTTGCACTTGGTGCTTGTCACCAAAGAAAACTGGCGCAAGTACCAACCTCCTCCCCAAGATGCCCTCCGGCCACAAGTTCCTGCCCACTCCAGCCTGCCAGAGACAAGAGGAGCAGCGCCACGCCCACCCATCCTCACAGAGACTTGTGCCACACGTTCTGCCCAAGGCTGCCGTGCTGGGCACTGTGTGGGCAGGAAGATCCACAGGGAGAACAATGGCAGGGCGGAGGGGCACCAGGATGCCAGGGTCAGCATGAGGCCCTCCCACGGGTGGGCAGCTCCTGACAGTGCGCCAGTGACTGTGGATGTGACTCAGCGGTGGCCTTGGGCTGACCCTGAGGGCAGAGCTGGGAGCAGGCAGAGGCTGGGCAGGTGGCCACCCAGGCTTCAAGTGGTGTGGACATCTGGGTGGAGTCAGAAAACACTGGCTGTAGGGCCTGGAGCCCAGGACACGGGCCGAACTCAGATGCTGATGTGTGAGTGGTCAGTGGGGCTGGGCCCTGGGTGAAGGGGGAACATGGGGGGACAGGGAGATAAACTGAGGCCAGCACCTTTCACACAGCCCTGCTGAGGACCAGGAGGAGATGCAGAAACCGGAGGAGGAAACACAAAGGGACCATGAGCTTCAGGGCAAAGTCCAGAGCCCTGAAAGGACGCACCCACCTCACGGGGAGGGGCCGCACAAGGCACAAGACCAAGGGGGCGCTGCTGGGACCACCTCGGCTGCCCCAATCTTGAGTTCTTCTGATGGGCCCACTCTCTCCAGAGTGGCTGCCAAGAGCCAATCCCAATAGCTCGCTGCTACAGGCCCTGCTCCAAAGCACAATCTAAACTTGGTATTTTCAAATAATTACTTTTAATTTTCTCCAAACTGCTTAATGTGAGATAATACCTCTTTGCAGATAGTGGGCTGATCACCTTTCTATGTGTATGTTGGCTGGCTGTGTGGTTCTGGCCTTTTCTTGCCCCATTTTTCTGAGCTGTAGTCTCCCCTTCTGATTTCCTAGCAGTTCTTCCCACATCTGCTTTAAAAGGCAGCTCAGAGGTACAGGCTGGCCTAGTCCTGGCTCTCCCACTCCCCGGGTGTATGGCCTGGGACGAGTTACTCAGTCTCTTTGTGCCTCAGTTTCCTCACATAAAATGAGGCAGTGGCCGGGCACGGTGGCTCATGCCTGTAATCCCAGAACTTTGGGAGGCTGAGGCGGGCAAATCATGAGATCAGGAGTTCGAGACTATCCTGGGCAACATGTTGACACCCCGTCTGTACTAAAAATACAAAAAATTAACTGGGTGTGGTGGCACGCACCTGTAATCTCAGCTACTTGGGAGGCTGAAGCAGGAGAATCGCTTGAACCCGGGAGGTGGAGGTTGCAGTGAGCTGAGATCACGTCACTGCACTGCAGCCTGGGCGACAGTGTGAGATTGTCTCAAAAAAAAAAAAAAAATAGGGCAGTGGTAGCACCTGACCCAGGGCTGCTGTGAGGCCCCCCTGGGCTGATGCAGATGTGGTACAGAGGGTCAGGTTGGGGTGTGAGTGCCAGTTCCCACTGGCCTTAGGCCCCATCCACTGCTGCTCCCAGGGCCATGGGTGAGCTTTTCCACTTCTTATAAAGTAGAGAAAACTATTTATAATATCATCTTTGGTAATTCTTTTTCTTGGTGATGTTCATCTGCAGTTCTGTACATTTTTTCAGATCTTCTGATGAACAAATTCCTTTAATTTGTCATGTCAAACTTGTTAATCTTTTCCTTTGTGATTTATACTTTTTTGTATCTTAAGAAATCACTTTAAACACAGCCTGTAAGAATCAAAGGGTGCAGGTGCTCCCGACAGTCCTGCGAGGCTCGCTGGTCCCTGGCTTTCCATGCTTGGGCAACTGTTTCACACCCTTTTCTCGCCACAAACCCCTCCTCACAATGGGCTGACAACCTCACGGAAGAGGACCCTGAGACCACTGGAACCCGCACCTATGCTCTGTGCTTCCCACACCCCCCACCTGGCTGCCGTGTAGCCATCGGTCCCCATAAAGCCTCCCTCTGACACAGACCCTGCAGCAACCCTGCAAGAGCAAAGGCCCTGACAAGCGCCACCCAGACAAAAAATCTCCACCTGTACCCCTCGTCCCCTTCATGGGGCCACTGGCCACCTTCTAGCACTGCCTTCAGGGTCACCAGCACCTCCAGGCGCGAACCCGATGGTCGACTCAGGCCCTGCGGGACTCTCATCAGAAGCTCACCAGAATCTGTGATGATAGATTCATAGAGGAGCTGGCACCTCTGAGTCTAGTACACAGGAATGCAGATAAGCTTTAGCTGCTGATCCTCCAACAGCATCCTGCTAAATTCTTGTCACCTCTAACAATTTGTGGGAATGTGTTGGGATTTTATATAAACAATTTTATTAAGTGAAGACCAAAAACCTTTGGTTTCTTCCATTCTTTGTCTGTGTGGTTGATTGTAGGATTTTGGTTTTTTTTCTTTTTTTTTTGACAGGGTCTCGGTCTGTCACTCAGGCTGGAGTGTAGTGACACCAACTTAGCTCACTGCAGCCTCGACCTCCTGGGCTCAAGTGATCCTCCCACCTCAGCCTCTCAAGTAGCTAGGACTACAGGTGCGTGACACTGTACCTGGCTAATTTTATTTTATATTTTTTTAGAAACAGAAGTCTCACTATGATGCCCAGATTGGTCTCAAACTCCCGGGTTCAAACGATCCAACCACCTTGGCCTCCCAAAGTGCTGGGATCACAGGCGTAGGCCACCATGCCCGGCCTGAGTTGTTTTTGTTTTTTTTTTTTTGGAGACAGTCTCACTCTGTCACCGAGGCTGGAATGCAGTGGCGCGATCTTGGCTCACTGCAACTTCTGCCTCCCAGGTTCAAGCAATTCTCCTGCCTCAGCCTCCCGAGTAGCTGGGACTGTAGGCACAAGCTGCCACACCCGGCTAATTTAATTTTTTGTATTTTAGTTGAGACAGGGTTTCACCGTGTTGCCCAGGCTGGTCTCAAACTCCTGAGCTCAGGCAATCCACCCGCCTCAGCCTCCCAAAGGGCTGGGATTATAGGCGTGAGCCACCGCGCTCGGCCTAGCCTGAGTTTTTAATAAGAATCAACAACAAGGGCAGTGGCCGTGTGGTTTTCCTTCTTATGTCAATCAGTGTGAGGGCCCACCCTCCCAATGTGGAGCTGGCCTCTCACTCCTGGGGTGACCCCCGTGTCAGGACAGAGCCAGCCCCTATGCCAGGCAATATGGATTTGTTCCTAGGGTCAGCCTAGGGTCAGCAACCACAGTGGGGGATGCGAGGTGAGAGGAATCTGCTTCGTTCCAAATTTTAGGATATCAAGGGTCACCGTATCCCAACAAAGGCACCTGAAACCATCTCTGACTTGGGTTCAGCAGCAGGGGCATGGATTGGGAGGGCAGACCCTGAGTGAGGCTGGTCCCAGGATCTCTTTTGTGGTGATGCTCAGGTCACAAAAATAATTTGTGGCCGGGCGCAGTGGCTCATGCCTGTAATCCCAGCACTTTGGGAGGCCGAGGTGGACAGATCACCTGAGGTCAGGAGTTCAAGACCAGCCTGGCCAACATGGGGAAACCCCGTCTCTACTAAAAACACAAAAATTAGCTGGGTGTGGTGGCGGGCACCTCTGGTCGCAGCTATTCAGGGAGCTGAGGTGGGAGGATCACTTCAGCCTGGGAGGCAAGAGGTTGCAGTGAGCCAAGATCATACCACTGCACTCCAGCCTGGGTGACACAGCGAGACCCTGTCTCCAAAAAAAAAAAAAAAAAAATTGGAAACTGTCCTTTTTGCTTCATTTCCCCAGCGTGACACAGCCCTGAGGACTGGGAGAGAGCCCACTGCGGAGCCCGCAGAACACTGCCTGGGAACTGGCGCTCTCCTGGAGCACTCGCTGCCGGGCCTTCAGAGGTGGCTGCACTGGGCACGTGGTCCCCTCGGTGGCCCTTGCTGGTCCCTTGTGGTCCCCCCGCCGCCCCTCACCACCCCCTCACGGTCCCCGCACTGCCCCTCACGTCCCCTCGAGGTCCCTGCGCCGCCCCTCACCGCGCCCCCGCAGTCCCCACACTGCCCCTCACATCCCCTCGAGGTCCCTGCGCCGCCCCTCACCATCCCCCCGCCGCTCCCCCGCGGTCCCCGCACTGCCCCTCATGTCCCCTCGAGGTCCCTGCGCCGCCCCTCACTGCCCCCCTGCGGTCCCCGCACTGCCCCTCATGTCCCCTCAAGGTCCCTGCGCCGCCCCTCACTGCCCCCCTGCGGTCCCCGCACTGCCCCTCATGTCCCCTCGAGGTCCCCGCGCCGCCCCTCACCGTCCCCCCGCCGCCCCCCCCGCGGTCCCCGCACTGCCCCTCACATCCCCTCAAGGCCCCTGCGCCGCCCCTCACCGTCCCTCTCACGGTCCCCGCGCCACCCCTCGCTGTCCCCACATTATTCACCTCCTGTTTACCACTTGGCTCGTTTCTCCCTTTTCTCTTGATGAGGCAGCAGCTTAAGTATTTAATTCACTTATTTCAAAGAACTAGGTATAAAGCATAACGTTTTGCCAACTGCTTATTTCTAAAGCATTAGTTTCTGTGTTTTCTGCTCAGGTCTGGGTAGCTGAGAAGATCACTGTAACGACAAAACTTGCAACAGCCTGACACATACAGTGAGACGGGAGGGCTCAGCTCCCACTTCCCACCCTGCAGAGACCACAAAGGCCAGGGAGGGTCAGGCGGCACAGCACGACGATTCCAGTGGAACCGGCAGGCTGTCTGCAAGGAGGCTGCTAGCCCCGCAGGAGCGACGCACTGCACAGAAATCCTGGGACTGCAACACTGCAGTGGTTTCCCTAAAGCTACACGACACTTCCCTCCCTGACAGAGAAAAGGCCAAGAGGCTGCCTGCCTCCCGCTCCTTCTCAGCTCCTTTCTTGCTGACACGGGGATCCCCTGCACACCTGTCACTCACCCGCAGCACCCAGGGCCTCCACACCCTCTCCAGTGCAGGGGGTGGGGACTCCTGCTCTGCCCCAGCCCCATAGCGTCCTTCTGCCCTGGGTGGCGGTGACAGGGCTCCAGGGAACAGGTCTGGCACTGGCTGTGAAAGTCAGCGGCTTCTGGTGGCCCCTCCACAGCGTTTCTCTTTGATGATGCCGGTGACCCTGGGCCTCTTCTCACCTCTTCTGGACTTGTGCTCTCTAGCGGGAGGTGCTCGGCCAGCTCACCTGACGCCTGCCCCGCACCCCCTTCTCTCTGCCAGCTCAGGGCTGCCCTCCGGGTTGTCCCCAGACCCCTGTCCAGCTGGTGCACTCTCTTCAGTGTCTGCAACCGGCTGCCACACCCACCCCTTACTGTTTAATGGAAACGGTTATAGTTTTGTTTCTAGACTGTATTTGGTTCTCTTTTCACACTGACTCTGTCCTCACAGGACCCTGTCCTTTCTCCCTTTCACCTCTTTACCTTGCTATTTTTATCCTGTATCTCATCAATCCAAATTATGTGACTTTCTGCTCTAATGCTCCCTTTTTTGTGTGCTGACGTGTGTGCTTTGTGATTGTAACCGATACTGCTGGTCCTGGGTCTGTGGGGAGCTGCTGGCCCCACACCAGAGCCGAGACCCTGCGCTCCAGGGAAGCACTGCTTCCCACAGCCACACCCCCCAGGCCAGAGCCACTGCCATGCAGCCTGACTGGGACGCAAACATTCAGTAGGACACTGGTCACCCCACCCAGGACACTTCAGCCTGGCCCATTTACATGGCTAATGTCTCAGCTTAAGGGCTTCCCAGTCCAACACAAAGAAGAACTTTGAACCCTACAACTACATCAGGACAGACCATGGTTACAAATTCTCAGGAGAGAGGATTTAAAATAAATTCTGAAAGAAAACAGACTACCTCCCAGGGCGCACAGTGGAAGGTTCCTCATCAATCACTTTTTGCTGAGGAGGGGCCTTGGAGGGTCTGGTACAGGTGGGCTCTGACCCAGTGCAAAGAACGGCCTTGTCTCCCATGTGAAATCAAGGCAGGCAGGCGCCCAGGGGCCACTGGAGAGCTCTAACCCCTCACCTCCCCTCTTGGTCTCTGTGGGCCTAGGTTTCTTCTTCTGATTGATCAGAAAGATGCAGGTCAACTCATCAGCATTCCAGGTATTCTGTAGTGGGAAAGTTTTTTAGAATAACAGACCACCATAGTGCCAGAAGCAGAAGCCCACCCCTGTTGTGTTATTAGGTTTTGATTTTTTTTTTTTTTTGACACAGAGTCTTGGTCTGTCACCCAGGCTGGAGTTCAGTGGCTTGATCTTGGTTCACTGCAGCCTCGACTTCCTGGGTCAAGCAATCCTCCTGCCTCAGCCTTCCAAGGAGCTGGAATACAGGCATGTGCTACCATACCTGGCAAATTTTTAAAAATATTTTTTGTAACGATGGGGTCTTACCATGTTGCCCAGCCTGGTCTCGAACTCCTGGGATCAAGTGATCCTCCCATTTTGGCCTCCCAAAGTACTGGGATTACAGGCGTAAGCTACCATGCCCAGCTAGTTTTGATTTTTTTGTTTGTTTTGAGACACAGTCTCACTCTGTCACCCAGGCTGGAGTACAGTGGTGCAATCTTGGCTCACTGCAGCCTCCGCTTCCCAGGTTCAAGCAATCCTCTTGTCTCAGCCAGAGTATCAGGGATGACAGGCATGCGCCACCACACCGGGCTAATGTTTTTGTATTTTTAGTAGAGACGGGGTTTCGCCATGTTGGCCAGACTGGTCTTGAGCTCCTGACCTCAAGTGATCCGCCCGCTTCAGCTTCCCAAAGTGCTGGGATTACAGGTGTGAGCCACCGCGCCCAGCCACTGGGGCATGCTTTTGCGTCATCTCTCGACCCCTCATCTCTGTCCATTCTTTCTAGGGTGCCTCTGATTGGAATGCTGGCTTCAGGGTTCAGCCTGCTAGTTCATTCCTCTTTCTCTCCTACTTTCCATATTTTTGCTTTTTTCCTCTATTTTCTGGAAATTTCCACAACTTTCTCTTCCAATTTTTCTATTATTTTTCCCATTTCTATTATGGCATCTTTAATTCACAGAGGGTCAATTTTATTCTCTGAATGTGGCTTCTCCATGGTGACACCTCTTGTCCCGTGAATGCATGATGCCCACTTGTTTCCCTGAGGATATTAATCAGAGATTTTCTTTCTCTGTTATTTTCTTCTCCCTGAACCATCTACATCTCCAATTACTGTCTGTTTCTTTTGTTGCCACCTTTCCTACTGGAGGGTTCCTCGGCCGGGAGGAATTACTGGATGCCTGCCCTGCTGGACGGCGTGGCCAGGCCAGCCGTGCCTCCACCACTGGAAGTCTTTCCTGTAGCTCCTCAGACTCCTGGCTGCAGTGCCCTGAGGGCACTCCTGTCCTTGGCACACTGCCTGTCCTGGCTGGACCTGCACCCTCCCTCAGTGGACGCAGGCCTGCCACAGCCCCCACCACTAGGCCTCACCCAGCTGATACGGCCTCCTCTGGCCCCAGGCTGCTCCAGCCAGCAGGACCACCATCCCCTCCAGATGCAAACAAGGAACGTTGCATTTGTGGTGGGGAGCACACGTCCCACACGAGGAGGCCCCATGGAATCTTCGCTGGCTGAACCCATGTGTTTGACACATGGAGGAAAATGCCAGCATGGTAGGGCCCAGAGGAGCTGCAGGTCCCCTATGAAGGGGAAGGTAAGCAAGAGGTGTCAGAACTGCAAGTCCGTGTCTGCTTAGAGCCCCAGTGGCTGCAGGGATCAGGCCATGTACTTCCCAGAGGACTGGCGGGAAGGGGCGATGAGCATGCAGCACAGAGACAGAGGGATCAGCAGGTGCCCCAGCTGCCCCGTTCTGTGTCCGCCCTGCAGCCTGGACGGCACGTCGTGCGCCCCAGGCACCTTAGCTGAGTCCACACCCACACCCACTTCTACTCTCTGCTCCTTCACACCTGGCTCAGTGTGCAGCTGCCCCCATCCTGTCACCAATCCCATTTTTAGCCAAAACTGGGTCACATGGGATTACTATCCCTTCTACCCAAGGGGCCCTGCCCTCACCCACAGGTGAGAAAGAGCCTGTGAAGGAGTGCCCCAAAGATGAAGGCATCTATCAAAGAGCAGGGCCAGGAGAGACAGAGCGCAGGGGCTGAGGAGAGGGTGGCAGGAGCCCTGTGATCTGAACCCAAAGTCACCAGGAGCAGAGCAGGTGGGTCCAAATGCTCCAAACCAACCCTTCAGTCAACAGAGCCCAGCCCAGCCCTGTAACCACTCCCTCCATGCTTCGAAAACATGCCCTGCCAGGGCCCCACCAGGCCCCTCCCCCATCACCTGGCCGGGCCTTCCCACACTTGCTGCCTGGGGAGGAGGCCTGGAACCTAATGGACCCCTGCCCCAGAGGGCTGGGTCTTTACAAGGGCTGGTCCCCTGGGCACGAGGGTCCTGTTCTCCTCCTGGCCAGCTACCAGGGCTGGCTGTCTTCCTGACAAGGGACACTGGGAACACGAGGCCGTGGGCTGTGAGGGCACTAAGCGCACCTCAGGATCTCCAATCTCCACATCCCCTTCTAACAGAAATGCTCTCCAATCCCACCAACCACTCCCCTACTGTCAGTGGCAGTGGAAACCAAGGTCCAGGCCCGTGACATGCCCGCAGTCCCCTGCCAGGCACACAGAGGGCTGTGGGCACTGCTGCCAAGAACGGGGCTCCTGGCAGAGGGTGGGGGTGAATGAACGTGTCCCCATCCCCTGGGTCCTGGGATGACCAAAGAGCGGACACTTTTCTAGCCTGGAGTGGGGAGGAAAACAAAAAGTCATGGCTTTAAGGAAGTCTCTTCCTACCCCCCAGGCATGTCCAGGCCTCAGTGGACCCGCAGTGTAAGGTGGCGGGGGGGGCTCCCCAGAAGCAGAGAGAAACAAGAGACAGAGGCTGTGTCAGCCCCACATGGGCCCCCCAACCAGCCAGCAGCCTCAGCCAGGGGGCCCCTCCCTCCAACAGCCCCGCTTCCTGCAGTCTAAAGTGCCCACCTGTCCCCCCTAAAACAGGCATGCCCGGGAACAGCCCCCCACAAAGGGGCACTTGAGACAGAAGGTGACGAGGTCGCCTCTTACCGGAGCAGAACGCCACACGCACCGTGTCCTGCTTGGCCATGCCCAGCACGGGCAGCAGGGAGCTCAGGACGGATGGCAGGAAGGGGACTACGCCGAACGCTGTGAGAGAGGACACTGTCAAAGGCCTCTGCCAAGGCTTCCAGCGCCCTGTGCTCCTCCTGGGGCAGGCTGCGCATCACCTACCGTTGGCCACTGAGAGGCTGGCGAGGGTGTGCAGCACGGCGCAGTGTGGCAGGGTCCCGGGGTGCAGCCTGCGCAGCAGCTCCTCCATCACCTTGCTGATGAACTGCCTTCCCACAGCCACCAGGACACCACTCGCCGCCTGCTGCCAGTCCCAGACCAGGTCCTGAACCCAAAACACCAGCAGGTAGAACCTCTCCCTGAAATCTCCCAAAAGGCAAGACCAAGACATTCTGCCCTCAGTCGCTCCCAGCCTCGGACAAGCGCACGCTGTTTTCAGTGTCCCTAGAAAGTGCAGGTCAGGGAAGGTGGCGGGCACAGCCTCCCCTGCTGAGGGGCTGCTGAGGAGACCCCACACGCAGGAGCAGCAGAGCCCTGGTGAGAGGTGAAGGGCTGCTGAGGAGACCCCCCACACACAGGAGCAGCAGAGCCCTGGTGAGACGTGAGGGGCTGCTGAGGAGACCCCCCACACACAGGAGAAGCAGAGTCCTGGTGAGAGTGGGCTGCGCTCAGTGCCCCGAGAGTTAGGCCCACCAGAGCCCTGCACCAACCCCAATGCCAGGCACAGCCTTTGACCCCGGCACACACACCACGGTCCTGTGTGTGCTGAGTTCTGGCAACTTGCTCTCTGCTTCAGTTGCTGCCTCTGAAAATCACAGGGGACCATCCCCCACCCCTTCAGGGTGGTGCATGAGACCGAGGGGCCTCTGCCAGCCCAAGGCAGCCAAACACCACCCTATACTCTCAAGGCTGCTGGGTAGAAAGGCCAAGAAGCAGCTTCCCTTCCCAAGCTAGGCCTGAGTCTGTGAGGCCAGAGGGCCTGCTGAATACCTTCGTCTTGGTCATCTCGTTGGAGGCCAGGAGGATGATGGTGCTGGCTGTGTCCTTGTCCAGCTCACTGGCGCGACTGCTCAGGACCCTCTCCATAGCCCTCAGGACCGCCGCTCGGTATGGGTGCACCAGCTGCGGAGAGACAACGTCCAGGACGGTCCCAGGTGAGCCCCACGTCCAGACAGTCTGAGTGCCTGTCACTATCTCTACAAGACAAAACTGCACAAATCTCTCTGCCTCAAGCGCAGGAGGGGAGGGGTACACCTGATCACTCCTCACACCCTAAAAGCCGACCTGCAAGCCCCACACTCACGGCCCATCTCCAGAAGGGTGGAGCGTTATCCTGCGTCAGACAACCAACATGCTGAGGGCGAGGCGGGGGCTTCTCTCCTCCAGGGGTAGCCAGCAGGGTCTCCCAGTCACAGGACGCTCCCAGGACCCTTCCACCTCCTTGCCCTGCCCTCCCGTCAGAGGAGGAGCACCCTCCTGTCCCCAGCTCAGTGGTCATGGCCTCAGTCTCTGCCGCTAGGCTAGTGCTTGTATCCAACCGCCCCTCCCCAAGGCTGCTAAGGAAAACCACCACCCACCACACCACCTTCTGCCATGCCCCCAGGCCACCTCCACCTCCCAGGTTAACCCTCCACAGAGTCCAACCACCTGCCTTCATCCTCCCCCTAAGCAGCTCTCCTGTAGACCACCACCCCCACTGTAAATCCAAAGAGCACACACCATCCTTGCCTCAACTGGGGACACACCAAGGACTGGGACTGAAAGCTGGGACCCGCGGGGGCACACAGCAGAGTAGGCTACCGCCCAACCCAGGAAAGGACCCTGGGGCACCTGGCCACCCTGTGTTGACAGCCCCTCCCCAATGATGCACCCACCATGGCCCCTCCCTCCACCACCCTGAGAGCAGCCTGCACGAGGCAACATGGCGCCAGGAGGGGCCGGCACAGGGCGGCCCAGTGCCCCACAGGCTCTGTCGTCCATTCTCACATGGCTATAAAGAGGTGACCTGCAAAAACCCGAACAGGTGCGGTGGCTCCCTCCTGTAATCCCAACACTCAGGGAGGCTGAGGCGGGCGGATCACCTGAGGTCAGGAGTGCAAGACCAGCCTGGCCAACATGGTGAAACCCTGTCTCTACTAAAAAAAAAAGGTACAGGCCGGGCGTGGTGGCTCACGCCCGTAATCCCAACACTTAGGGAGGCCAAGGCCGGCGGATCACCTGATGTCAGGGGTTCGAGACCAGCCTGGCCAATATGGTGAAACCCCGTCTCAACTAAAAATACAAAAATTAGCCGTGTGTGGTGGCGCACACCTGTAGTCCCAGCTACTCGGGAGGCTGAGGCAGAAGAATCGCTTGAACCCGGGAGGCGGAGGTTGCAGTGAGCTGAAATCGCGCCACTGCACTACAGCCTGGGCCACAGAGCAAGACTCTGTCTCAAAAAAAAACAAAAACAAAAACAAAAATTACCCAGTCATGGTGGCGGGCACCTGTAATCCCAGCTACTTGGGAGGCTGAGGCAGGAGAAAAGCTTGAACCCGGGAGGTGGAGGTTGCAGTGAGCCAAGATCACACCACTCCAGCCTGGGCGACAGAGCAAGACTGTCTCAAAAAAGAAGAAGAAATACCTGAGACTGGGTAACTTACAAAGAAGAAAGGTCTAATTAGCTCAAAGTTGCAGGCTGTACAGAAAGCATGGCTGGGGAGGCCTCAAGAAAACACAATCGTGGTGGAAAATGAAGCGGAAGCAGGCACATCTTACATGGCCTGAGCAGGAGGAAGACAGTGGAGGAGGAGGAGAAGGAGCCACATGCTTTCAAACAACCAGATCTCCTGAGAACTCTATCATGAGAACAGCACCAAAGGGGGAAGTTGCCCCCAGGATCCAGTCACCTCCCACCAGGCCCCACCTCCAGCACTGGGGATTACATTTCAACAAGAGATTTGGGTGGGGACACAGATTCAAACCAGATCAGACACTGATGGTCACAGGGTCTGCACTCCCCTCATCCACTCTGACAGCTATGGCAGCCACGGCAGGTGGAGGTGGGCCCACATAGGAGAAGTGATACCAGCTCAGTGAAGACAGCCACACAGGACATTTGAAGGGGAGTGTGACAAGGTCATTTGGAGGTGCTCAGTGAAGACAGCCATGCGGGACATTTGAAGGGGAGCGTGACAAGGTCGTTTGGAGGAGAAACAATAGTAGGAAGGCTTGGGAGCTTTGTGAAAGTCTTGGTTTTGTTCAGAAACTATCGGAAGTTGACACCCAGCCACTTGACATGCACTTGGCCCTGTTTTGCAGCAGTGCCGGTGACGGGGCAGCGCCAGGCAGCTCCCAGGCCCACATACACTTGCCGCACGTGGCTGTGGCACACGTGTTCGGAATCACGCAACTGTCTCAAACGTTGAGAGTCCCAGCATCAGTAGCAGCAGACAGGCTTGCTCACTGCCACTCTGTGGAACGAGTTACAAACTATCATGGTTTAGCCCCAGGCCCACAAGTGGGAGTGATTTTTGTTCTTGAAAATAGCCAGTGTAGGTCACAAGCCTCAGCACGGAATACTAAGTTCACGTGGAATCTGCCAGTTCTCCAGGGGAAGAGCTTCAGCTGGGGTTGATTTTCACTGTTAGATTTCCCATCCTCGAGTGTTGGTGCCGCAGTGAGGCAAGAGTGAGGCGGGTGAGGGATCAGTCTCACTGTACCAGCCACCTCCACCCACCGGCTACACATGACTCCCTTTCCTTTAAGGCTTCTGCAGGCAGACTGTATTGAAATTCTATATTAGAGAATCATTTCTTTTTTTTTGAGACAGAGTCTCACTCTGTCGCCCAGGCTGGAGTGCAGTGGCACAATCTCAGCTCACTGCAACCTCTGCCTTCCGGGTTCAAGTGATTCTCCTGCCTCAGCCTCCCGAGTAGCTGGGACTACAGGTGTGCACCACCATGCCTGGCTAATTTTTGTATTTTTAATAGAGACGGGGTTTCACTATGTTGGCCAGGCTGGTGTCGAACTCCTGACCTCGTGATCCGCTTGCCTCAGCCTCCCAAAGTGCTGAGATTATAGGCATGAGCCATCGCACCCGGCCAGATTTCTTTTATTTTTTCTGAGTCAGGATCTCACTCCATCACCCAGGCTAGAGTCCAGTTGTGCGATCATAACTCACTGCACCTTGAACTTGCAGGCTCAAGAGATCCTCCTGCCACAACCTCTCAAGTAGCTGGGACTACAGGCACACACCACCACACTCGGCTAATTTTTTTTTTTTTTTTGAGATGGAGTCTCGCTCTGTCACCCAGGCTGGAGTGCTGTGGCACAATCTCAGCTCACTGCAACCTCTGCATCCCAGGTTCAAGTGATGATCATGCCTCAGCCTCCCGAGTACCTGGGACTACAGGTATGTACCACCACTCCTGGCTAATTTTTTTTTGTATTTTCAGTAGAAATGAGGTTTTGCCACGTTGGCCAGGCAGGCTGGTCTTGAACTCCTGGCCTCAAGTGATCCACCCGCCTCTGCCTCCCAAAGTTTTGGGATTACAGGCATGAGCTGCTGCACCCAGCTCCTGCTAATTATTTTTTTTAATTTATTTTTTTATTTTTTTGAGACAGAGTCTCGCCCTGTCACCCAGGTTGGAGTGCAGTGTTATGATCTCGGCTCACTGCAACCTCCGCCTCCCAGGTTCAAGCAGTTCTTCTGCCTCAGTCTCCTGAGTAGCTGGAACTACAGGTGCGTGCCACCACGCCTGGATAATTTTTGTATTTTTAGTAGAGACGGGGTTTCACCATGTTGGCCAGGATGGTCTCAAACTCCTGATCTCGTGATGTGCTCGCCTCGGCCTCCCAAAGTGCTGGGATTACAGGTGTGAGCCACTGAGCCCGACCTATTTTATTTTTTTAGAGATGGGGTCTATGTTGCCCAGGCTGGTCTCAAACCCCTGGCCTCAAGCGATCCTCGTCTCAGGCTCCCAAAGTGTTGGGATTACAGGCGTGTGCCCTGGCCCCCAGCCTATTGTTTCTGACTTTCATAATCTGGACACTCTTCCCAGGTAGGAGACAATGTAGTCCTTGAGAAGCCCATCCCCACCTGGGACGTCACAGAGCTGAGGCTCTAAGTGGGTGGATTAGCTGCCGGGACAGCACAGCTGGTATAGTGCAGGAACTGGGGGGGAAAGAATTGAAAATCAGTGTAAATTGGTCTGGTTCTATCTAGTCAGAGCATGGCTGAGTTGGGAGCAGCAGCTTGGGTGCAGCAAGTGGGCATTTATACCCATCCGACCGGACCTGTTGCTGGGAGGGGCAGCTTGGGTGCAGCAGGGCATTTATACCCATCCGACTGGACCCGCTGCTGGGAGGAGCAGCTTGGGTGCAGCAGGGCATTTATACCCATCCGACCGGACCCATTCCTGGGAGGGGCAGCTTGGGTGCAGCAGGGCATTTATACTCATCCGACTGGACCCGCTGCTGGGAGGGGCAGCTCAGGTGCAGCAGGGCATTTATACCCACCCTACCAGATCTGCTGCTTGGAGGAGCTCAGGTGCAGCAGGGCATTAATATCCACCCGACCAGACCCACAGCTGCCATATCCTCTGGTTCTTGGTCTTGGAAACACATCTCAAATTGCATTATGCTTCCATCTTTAGCTATTAATTCTCTTCATGTATATGAGGAAGTTTGAGAGAAATCTTTGCTTTTTTCCTGAGGAAAACAATAGGGAGAAGTGCGTCCTGGGACTGAGTTCTCCAGATTCCACTCACAACTGTGGCATCTCCATCTGTCACTCTGTGTCCTGGTGATTGAGTCCTCAGTGCAGGGTGACAGGCTGGCTCAGCAAGTCTGCAATGGGTTATGCAACTGGAAAACATAGGAACCCATGAAAAAGGCATAGGAATCTACATTTTACAAAAAATGGATAGGGGCCAGCCACAGTGACTCACACCTGTAACCCCAGCACTTTGGGAGGCCAAGTTGGGAGGATCATTTGAGCCCAGGAGTTCAAGACCAGCTTGGGTAACATAGTAAGGCCCTGTTTCTACAAAAAATAAAAACAATTAGCCAGGTGTGGTGGTACGCCTGTGGTCCCAGCTACTTTGGAGGCTGAAGCAGGAGGATCACTTCTGTATGGGAGATCGAGGCTGCAGTGAGCCAAAATTGCACCACTGCACTCCAGCCTAGGCAACACAGAGAGTCCATCCCTGAATTTAAAAAAAAAAAAAAAAAAAAAAAGTTATGTATTACTTGTGTTTCAGGGTTGGTTTGAATTGTTTTATTTTATGGTGTAAGTACCATACCTTTGGCCGGGCATGGTGGTTCGTGCCTGTAATCCCCATGATAGTGACAGGAGGCAGCCAAATGCCTAGGCAGAGAGGGGTGGGTCCCCTGAGAAACCCCACCTCCAAGCCGAAAACAGTTTAAAGCCTGAAAGCCAAGCTACAAGTTAAATCCTCGGACTGGATTGAGAGCCTGTCTTCCTATCTGGTGTGCTTTCCTCTGATTGATCCCCACCCTTCACCTATTTTACATGTACCTACCCTTTTCTAATTGGCTTTCTACACTGTTATGTCCACCTTTGAGTGGTGTCTTCACTTTAACCTCTTTTGCAGACTTACAAACCAATCAGCAGACACTCCTCGTTCTGTGCCTATAAAGACCCCAGACTCAGCTGGTAGAGGGGAGGTGGCCTAACTTGGGCGAAGAGACAGCCTGACTTCGGGGAACATGACCTGTCCTTCCCGTCCCCTCTCCAGCTCCCCTCTCCACTAAGAGCCATTTTCATCGCTCAATAAAATTCTTCTCTGCTCTCCTCACCCTTCAATGTCCACTGTGTCCTCATTCTTCTTGGGTGTGGTACAAGAGCTCAGGAACCGCCAAACATGGTTACAAGCTATAATGCAGGCAAGCTGAGGCACGCCAGCATGGCTGGGCAAGGCCCAGGCAGGGCATCGCTAGGGCTTGCAAAGGGACCAAGAAGAAGAATCCTATGGCTGGGTGCAGTGGCTCAGGCCTGTCATCCCAGCACTTTGGGAGGCCGAGGCGGGTGGATCATCAGGTCAGGAGTTTGAGACCAGCCTGACCAACATGGTGAAACCCCATCTCTACTAAAAATACAAAAAAATGAGACAGGTGTGGTGGCGTGCACCTATAATCCCAGCTACTCAGGAGGCTGAGGCAGGAGAATTGCTTGAACCCAGGAGGCAGAGGTTACAGTGAGCCGGTTTGCGCCACTGTACTCCAGCCCAGCCTGGGTGACAGAGCGAGACTCTGTCTCAAAAAAATAAATAAATAAATAAATAAAATAAAAAAGAAATAAAAAAGAAGAATCCTACATCACCAGCACTTTGGGAAGCCAAGGCAGGTGGATTGCTTGAGGCAGGAGTTCATGACCAACCTGGCCAACATGGCGAAACCCAATCTCTACTAAAACCACAAAAAAAAATTAGCCAGGAGTGGTGGCACGTGCCTGTAGTCCCAGCTACTCGTGAGGCTGAGGCACAAGAATTGCTTGACCCAGGAGGTAGAGGTTGCAGTGAGCTGAGATCACACCACTGCACTCAAGCCTGGGCAACAGAGTGAGACTCTGCCTCAGGAAAAAAAAAAAAAAAAAAAGTACCATACTTTTTACAGCCCTGCCTCCATTCACAGTTGGAAAAGGCCCACTTAGGGCCTTCAAAGAAAGCAAACACAGTAATAAGCCCCTTTAAATAAAAATACTGTTGACAAAAAAGCTAAACTCTAAAATACCTAACAAGGTTTATTCTGTACCACTATGACTGGCCACAGCCCAGGGAACATCTGAGAAAGTACACCCAAGATGGTCAGGTTAGTTTGGTTTTATACATTTTAGGGGACAGAATTACAGGCAAAGACACAAATCAATACATGGAAGGTGTACACTAGTTCAGCCTAGAAAGGTGGGACATCTCAGGGAGTTCTTATAGGGCATAGGTGGATTCAGAGATTTTCTGATTGGCAACTGGTTAAGAGTTAAACTGGCCAGGCATGGTTGCTCGCGCCTGTAATCCCAGCACTTTGGGAGGCCAAGGTGGGCGGATCACAAGGTCAGGAGTTCGAGACCAGCCTGACCAACATGGTGAAACCCGGTCTCTACTAAAAATACAAAAATTAGCCGGTGTGGTGGCGGGCGCCTGTAACCCTAGCTACTCAGGAGGCTGAGGCAGGAGAATCGCTTGAACCCAGGAGGCGGAGGCTGCAGTGAGCCGAGATCGCGCCATTGCCCTCTAGCTTGGGCGACAGAGCAAGACTCTCTCTCAGGAAAAAAAAAAAAAGAGTTAAATGTTGCCTAAGGACTTGAAGTCAGCAGAAAGAAACGCCTGAATTAAAGGGGCTTGTGAAAGCCAAGGTTCTTGTTACGTAGATGAAGCCTCCAGGTAGCAGGCTTCAGAGATAATAGATGGTAAATGTCTCTTTTCAGACCTTAAAGGTGTCAGACTCTTAGTTAAATCTCTTCTGGATCAGAAAAACACCTGGAAACGGAAGGAGATTCTCCACAGATGCAATTTTCCTCCACAAAATATGGTTTTGCAGGGCCATTCCAAAATATGTCAAGAATAGATTTTGGGGTAAAATACTTTTATTTCCTTCAGGGCCCACTATCTATCATGTGATGCTATGCCAGAGTCCAGTCTGGAATTTTATTGCTACAAGGAGTCTGTTTTGTCAGACTTACGATCTCTGTTTTAACCTAATGCTCGCTGGTTGTCCAAACTCCAAAAGGGAGCAGGTATAACGAGTTTTGTCCAATCTCCCTTTCTGTCTGTCATAGCCTGGAATGTAGTTTTCCAGGTTGCTCCCGGGTCTCCTTGGACAAGAGGATGTTAGAGTAGGCCGCTAGGCAGACATGAACAGGGCAGGAGAGGCCCCCAACTAGGAATGTCAGGCGGTCATCAGGTGATGGTCAGGCAGTTGTTTAGGCATCTCTCTACAATAATAATTGGTCACTGCCAGCACCAGGGAAAGACAGTCTCACAACAGATGGAAAACACCTAAAGCTTCTGCATAGGGGAATAAGGAAAAGAAAGAAAGAAAACACCTAAGGCTGGTGACAGCAGCTTCCTTAGAGGATCTCAGGAGTTAAGTGAATGGGCTCTGACAAGCACACTGAGGTGAAATGGTGGTGTTTAACCGGTATATGGCCTTCCTCTAGAAACACTCGGCTGGTAAGGGAAGAATGCCTCAAGTGAACATTCGCGCAACTGCACGCAAACCCTCAAAAGGAGCTTCCGGTAGCGGAACCCACGGAGGTGCCTGGAGGTGGTTCCCAGGAGGGCCCGGGAACTCCGCGCCCCTCCCCATTCTTGACCAAGCGTCTCCTCCACCTGCTGTGCATCCGCACCCTTCGTCACAGCCTGTGTCATAAATGGGTACACACAGGCCACTCTGTCCCTGCGTTCTGTGAGCCACTGCTGCAATTCATCAAGCCCAAGGAGGGGGTCATGAAAACCCTGATTCATGGCAGGTCAGTCAGAAGCACAGGCCACACCTGGAGCTTGCGACTGGCATCAGAAGCGGGGCTGTCGTGTGGGACTGAGCCCTCCACCTGCCGGATCTGACGCGACCTCCAGGTGGATGGTGTTGGAATTGAATTGAGGACACCCAGTTGGTGTCCACTGCACAACTGACTGCTGTTTGCTGGTGGAGAGAAATCCCCCACAGTTGGTCACAGAAGTCTTCTGTGTTGATTGTTGTGTGGTGTAAGAGCAGAGAAAACAATGTGAGTTTGAGTTTTTCCACTCACAGAATTTGAAAATCCAGTTTTACTATTATTGCTTCTCTTCCCCAAATCCCGTCCCTCCCCATGGCCTGACGGCCCCTGAGGAGTCTGTCTGTCCTGTGCAGGACCCTGGCTGACGTGTACAAGATTGGACGTGTCTAAAACCATGAGGCCCAGCACCCCTCAGCGGCACAGGTCGCATGCTACAAAGTCATGGCCTCCAGGTTCATAAAAACAGAACCACAAACACAGATGCCAGACAGGAGCTGAAACCTGTAAAGCTCCAGGTGTACCCCAGGACACTGTGCTGACATCTGAGGCCTGGAGGGGGATGTGGCATTGCTTTTCCCTATTGTTCCACATCTTTCTGGAGAGACTCAGGGGGCTTTGAACCATGCCTGCTATCTAGGCAAGGCACAACCAAGCGAGGTGCAGATGCAGTGAGACCCACCAACAAATGGCAGAAACTGGAGGCAGTGACCCAAACCTCCTACAGGCGGTCTGCAGGAGGAGACGACAGAAGAGGACTAGGGCAGGGGAGGTCCCTGGGAAGGGTCACAGCCCGCAGGGTCAGTGCTTCCAGCTCAGCATGTGTATAATATATAAATATGCAACTGTGAAGGTAGACTTTTTAAAAATTCAGTTAAAAAAATGTAAAGGCTAGAAAAGGGGTAAAATCAGAAACAAAGTAGGACAAGCATGGAGTGGCTGGGTCTCAGAGGAGGACACCTCAGAACGGAGGCTCAGGAGCAAAGTCCCTCTCAGATCTGCTCTGCCCTCCTCTCTCTCCTCCTCATTCTCCCCCAAGGCAGCCATAAAACCTGTAAATATTGGCCAGGTGGTGGCTCACGCCTGTAATCCCAGCACTTTGGGAGGCCGAGGCTGGCAGATCACTTGAGGTCAGGAGTTTGAGACCAACCTGGGCAACATGGTGAAACCCCATCTCTACTAAAACACAAAAATTAGCCGGGCATGGTGGCAGGCACCTGTAATCCCAGCTACTTGGGAGGCTGAGGCAGGAGAATTGCTTGAACCCAGGAGGTGGAGGTTGCAGTGAGCCGAGATCACGCCACTGCACTCCAGCCTGGGTGACAGAGCCAAATTCTGTCTCAAAAAATATATATAAATAAATAATAAAAATAAAAATACAAAATTAGCCATGTGTGGTGGTGCACACCTGTGGTCCCAGCTATTCAGGAGGCTGAGACAGGAGAATCGCTTGAACCTGGGAGGTGGAGGTTGCAGTGAACCAAGATGGTCCATTGCACTCCAACCTGAGCAACAGAGCGAGACTCCATCTCAAATTATAATAATAATAATAATAATAATGATGAATAAATTTATTAAAAATAAAAATAAAAATAGACAGCTAAGAAGCTGACAGAGGAAGAAAGGAGAGACCCTGACCCAGGAAGGGCCTCCAGGCCACGGCAGTGGGCAGGTGTTTTCATGGAACTGGGTCATCTTCCCCAGGAGATGGTAGCTGATAAGAAATACACCGTATAGAGGTCCCTTTTTACATATCAAAATGTTAAATAAAACAAAAAGAATAATGGCCTTTTGATACTACAAAAGCCTCTTCCCCTTCCCAGAACAGCCCAAACCACACACACAGAGAAAAACTAGAAAGTGTGCATAAGTTTCAAACAATGCAGTGCTAATGCTGGCAGTGGTGACAGAGAACCACTGAACCAAGTTCAGGCGAGGCCGAAATCCCGGGAGGCGAGAGCCAGCCGGGCCATGTCTGTCCTAGGGTTCAGATCACTGATTTGGCATCCCTGTGGGGCGAAGAGAGAGTTCCCAAGAGGCTCTTGTAGCTCTCCTGAGTGGGCAATGTTTGTGCAAGAGGACAGGACATTCCAGCACAGCAAGGGAAGGCCCTGGCCCCTCCTGGGCAGCCCCTCCCTGAGGGTGCAGGAAGACCAGCAGTGCCGGGCCCTTGGGGACTCTCTGAACACTTATCAGTGTTTCTGGCCCCTTGGGTCGATGAGATTCTCTCAGAAACAACCTTCTATCCCTCAAGCAGGGACCATGGTCTGTCCCTCAGGCACTAGACACAGAGCCCGGCCATTAGGCCTCCACTTAGTGAGTAAAAGGGGCAGCAAAGAGCCTCGACCAGGAGGGTTGAACAATGCCGTAGTTGGGGGATGCAGCCACACCCCACACATGATGAGACAAGGCAGGTTACCCATCCTGACACAGGCACGTGTGGGGGGGTTAGACATGTGGCCACCCCTGCATAACACCCAACCCACTGCTCCTGGCTGGACTGTCTCTTCCCAAACCAAGTAAGCCCCAACCGACCATGGCCCTGACAACATCATCCCCACCAAGGAGCATAAATACCTTGTCATGCTGCCGCAGGTACTCCTCGCAGGCACGGAGCGTCTCCACCGGCCGCACCTCCCCAAGGGAGCACAAGGCACTGCAGACCTGCTCCTGCACCAGGGGGTCCTTATCGGTGATGGCATCCAGCAGGGTGGAGGCCAGCTCTGCAGTGACAAAGCCCGGTTAGCATGCTCAGGCCCAAGCACCCTCTCCTATCACACCTCAGCTGCCACTCCTGCACACCTGTAGCCTCTGAGGATCACAGACACAGAGCAGGAGAGGGCACAGCTGTTTTCTCTCTTGTATAACCTCCCTCCACCTGAGCTGCCGCGGGGGTCAGGTGCGCTGCGGCAACAGGCTGTGGAGCTGTAGGGCTCACATTCCAGCTGCCCCTGAGGAGCGGCCTGGCCAGGATACACTATTTAGCCCATCAGGGTTGAGCAACACAGAGGACACAGCCTGCCTCCCACACAGGCAGGCATGGGGCTGTTCTGGTCCTGATCACATGGCCTGAGCTTCCTTGAGGACACTGGCTCACTCACCAGCTGGACTCTTGAGGAAGGCTCCTTGAGGGTCTAGGCCCAGGCAGCCTAGGATTCCCCATGGCCCCACTGCCCACACATAGCCCTTGACAGGCAGGTGCTGGGCAGAGGGTCCAAGACCCCAGCAGTGAGAAATACATGAAGGAATAAAGATATAGCCTCATCCCATGGCTCTCAGTCCCCATGGACCAGAGCTGAATCAAGAAAATCACTGAATAAATGTAGTGCTCTACAGGCAAGGCCAGGTGGTTCCCTGTACATGGGAAAGGGCAGGCCAAGCATCCCAGGGACTTGTGCCAACCGGCCACTCCACCGCAACAACCAGCCACTCCACCCCAACAACCGGCCACTCTACCCAACAACCGGCCACTCTACCCAACAACGGGCCACTCCACCCCAACAACCGGTCACTCTACCCCAACAACCAACCACTCCACCCAACAACCGGCCACTCCACCCCAACAACCGGCCACTCCACCCCAACAACCGTCCACTCCACCCAACAACCGTCCACTCCACCCCAACAACCGGCCACTCCACCCCAACAACCGGCCACTCCACCCCAACAAGACCCTCCAGGCTGGTTTGGGGATGTCCCCTCCCTTTTGCTCCAGCAGCACCACACCCAGGCTGCCAATGAGGACATCCCAGGAGGCACCTGCTGGGGCAGAGGAACACACAGGCATCAGTGCGTGACTCAGTCTCCCTCTGGGAAGGTATTCCTATCTGAGCAGGAAGCTGGACTTTCAACAGCCCTCCATTTCCAAAGTCCAGTAGTTAGACAAACAGGCTGATCCAAATCAATGAGATCTGACCGTACCTAAGGCCACGTTCAGCCAGTAAAGCAAACCCGGCCCATGCTGAACTAGGTCTGCATCTGCTTTTCCGGCTGTGGCCGTTCACGTCTGGAAGCACCGGGTCTCATGTGCTCTGGGAGCCTGCCCTCTGAGGACAGTGAGGCTCCTCCCCCCTCCCTCAACCCCACCTCCTCACTGCTTTGCACTGCCCCAGCTGGGCGGCGCCCCAGCCCCACTTGTACTCACGACTTCTCACCACCCCACCTCCACCCATCAATACCCCAGTGCCGTTCCGGGCCTCTCGGTCTCCCTCAAGCTCAAGGCATGGCACCCAACAGTGGCACTTATAGAGAGCTCTGAGGTGTGGCTCATCCCTTGGACAGAGCTCTAGGGAGCAGGGACCAGTGGGCAGAGCCTCACCCATTCTGGCCCCGCACACAGTCAGCCTTAAGTGAGCCACAGCCTCAGCTGGGGAAGCAGTGGCAGCCAGAGCAGACCCCAGACTCAAACCGGGGCCTGCGTGCTCAGGTGCAGAGGCTCAGCCACCCAGGGACCCTCCCACTCAGAGCAGGCTGAACTGAGCCTCTGGGCAAATCCGTGCTCCCTACTACAATGGCAATGCTGCTACAACCTCAGTGCCATGTCCTTCCAAAATCCGTATGTTGGAACTTAACCCCCAATGTGACGGCATTAAGAGTGGGGCCTTTGGGCTCCACCCTCATAGATGGGATCAGAGCCTTATAAAAATGCTTGATGGGGTCGGGCGCAATGGCTCACGCCTGTAATCCCAGCACTTTGGGAGACCAAGGTGGGTGGATCACCTGAGGTCAGGAGTTCGAGACCAGTCTGGCCAACATGGTGAAACCATATCTCTACTAAAAATATAAAAATTAGCCGGGTGTGATGGCAGGTGGTTATAGTCCCAGGTACTCAGGAGGCTGAGGCAGGAGAATTGCTTGAACCTCGGAGGCAGAGATTGCATGAGCCAAGATCACGCCACTGCACTCCAGCCTGGGTAACAGACAGAGACTCCATCTCGAGGGGAAAAAAAAAAATGCTTGATGGCCAGGCACAGTGGCTCCTGCTGGTAATCCCAGCACTTTGGGAGGCTGAGGCTGGTGGATCACTTGAGTCCAGGAGTTTGAGACCAGCCTGGCCAACATGGTGAAACCCCGTCTCTACAAAAAAAAAAAAAAGAAAAAAAATACAAAAATTACGGCGTAGTGGCATGCACCTGTAGTCCCAGCTACTCAGGAGGCTGAGGTGGGAGGATCCCTTGAGGACAGGAGGCAGAGGTTGCAATGAGCTGAGAGAGCACCACCACACTCCAGCATAAGCAACAGAACAAGACCCAGTCTCAAAAACACACACAAAAAAGATTGAGGCCCTGCATAGTGGCTCACGCTGTAGTCCCAGTGCTTTGTGAAGCCGAGGCAGGAGGATCATGTGAAGGCAAGTGTTCAAGACCACCCTGAGCAACATAGCGAGACCTTATCTCTACAAAAACTAATTTTAAAAAATAGGCTGGGTGTGGGCTGGGCGCGGTGGCTCACGCCTGTAATCTCAGCACTTCAGGAGGCTGAGGTGGATGGATCACCTGAGGTCAGGAGTTCGAGACCAGCCTGGCAAACCTGGTGAAACCCCATCTCTACTAAAAATACAAAAATTAGTCGCACGTGGTGGTGGGCACCTGTAATCCCAGCTGCTCAGGAGGCTGAGGCAGGGAGAATCGCTTGAATCCGGGAGGCGGAGGTTGCAGTGAGCCGAGATCCACTGCACTCCAGCCTCGGCGACAGAGTGAGACTCCGTCTCAAAAAAAAAAAAAAAAAAAAATTAGCTGGGTGTGATGGCACATGCCTGTAATCTCAGCTACTTGGGAGGCTGAGGTGGGAGGATGGCTTGAGCCCTGGAGGTCACTGCACTCTAGCCTGGACAACACAGTGAGACCCTGCCTCAAAAAACAAACAAACAAAGGCTTGAAGGACACCCTAGTCTCTTCAGCCCCTCCAGTCATGAGATGACACAGCAAGAGACTCCATCTATGAGTCAGAAAACAGCCCTCACAGACATGGAATGTGCCGGTGCCTTCATCTGGGACTTCCCAACTGCCAGTACTGTGAGAAAAACATTTCCATTATTCATTAATTACCCAATCTAAGATATTTTGTTACAGCAGCCTGAACAGCCTTTGAAAACTGCTAATTTTTTTTTCTGATGAAAACCTGGAGAAAGCATGTTCATTCAACAGTCACTCCAGTCCAGGCGCTGTGGCTCATGCCTGTAATCCCAGCACTTTGGGAGGCTGAGGCGGGTGGATCACTTGAGCCCAGGAGTTCAAGAGCAGCCTGGGCAACATGACAAAATCTCATCTCTATGAAAAATACTTCTGGACATAGTGGCGTGCACCTGTAGTCCCAGCTACTCGGGAGGCTGAGGTAGGAGGATCACCTGAGCTCAGGAGTTTGAGGCTTCAGTGAGCCATGATTGTACCACTGCACTCCACCCTGGGTGATAGTGGGAGACCCTGTCTTTTTTTTTTTTTTGAGACCGAGTCTCGCTCCATCGCCCAGACTGGAGTGCAGTGGCACGATCTCGGCTCACTGCAACCTCCGCCTCCCGAGTTCAAGCGATTCTCCTGTCTCAGCCTCCCGAGTAGCTGGGACTACAGGCAACTGCCACCATACCTGGCTAATTTTTGTATTTTTAGTAGAGACGGGGTTTCACCATGTCAGTCAGGCTGGTCTCAAACTCCTGACCTCAGGTAATCTGCCCACCTTGGCCTCCCAAAGTGCTGGGATTACAGGCATGAGCCACCGTGCCCAGCCGACCCTGTCTTAAAGAAAAAAAGTCAAACAAAACCTTCAAATCACATCCTGGATGCCATGTGCTTTTCTGGAATCCCAAACTCAAGGCTCGTGTGGGAGAGGTCTACACCTGCCACGTCACCCAACCTGCGCAGAACCCACTCAGGCTCCCGAGTGTAGGGTGGAAACTCCAGGCACCATTGGAGCTTGTAAGAGCCTTGGCCTGCCCTGACCACCCAGAGGCAAGAGAGGCCTCACACCCAGCCACCCCCAATCCCCATGCACTCACTCTTCATGGAGGACTCAGTCATGTCTGTGGTTTCGGCTTCCTTCACCCAGTGTGAACATGGACAACTTCTTCTCCCATCTGGAATAACCAAAATCACAAGATTTAATTCATAAGCCTCTACGATATCTGAGTTTACAGGCAATTACCATTTCCGTGTAAAATACACAATTTAAATGAATTTGTTCTGGAGGAAATATTTCTGTCACATTTTCTTTGAGCCACTCAGGGAGGGCAAAAGGCATCATGATCCTCAACAGTTTCCAGCTCTCCTCCATCCCTGAGCACCCATCAGTCCCTACCAGCACCTCACGGACCTGCACAGGCTTATCCACAGCTGGCCCACAGTGGCACCTCGTCACCATCAGCCCCAGCAGGAGTGGATGCACCTGCACCTAGAGCATCTTCCTCCACGCTGTGCGGAACTGAGCACGGGCACCACAGCCTTCACACATCGCATGCCACGCGCCACTGCATGCAACAATGGTCCCAAAGAATCGAGTCCAGGAAGCGTCCAAGTTCCCTCTGCCTCTTCACCACGGACACACACTCAAGTCTTGTGTCACGCTTTCTGAGGACCTACGTCATCAGAGGGGCCGCAGGCCCACCATGAGCATGGCAGCCAGCATCCTAACACTCACATTCTCTGTTCTCTGAGGCTCCCACCAGCCCCTTAATTCCCTTGATCACCTCCCATCCACCATTCCTTCCTAACATACTCCAGAGAAAAATGAAGGAGAGACACCATGACCCATCCCTGACCAGCCAGGACACCTCCCTGCGCTGTGCACACATGGGTTGGAGGCGAAGTAAAAAATCATAGAAATCTTGGCCAAGAGCGATGGCTCATGCCTGTAATCTAGCACTTTGGGAGGCCAAGGTGGGTGGATGGTTTGAGGTCAGGAGTTCGAGACCAGCCTGGCCAATATGATGAAACTGTCTCTACTAAAAACACAAAAATTAGCCGGGCGTGGTGGCAGGCACCTTTAGTCCCAGCTACTCGGGGGCTGAAGCATGAGAATCGCTTGAACCTGGAAAGCAGAGGTTGTAGTGAGCCAAAGACACACCACTGCACTGTAGCCTGAGCAACAGAGTGAGACCCTGTCTCAGAAAAAAAAAAAAAAGAAAGAAAAAAGACATCATGGGCCAGGTACACTGGCTCATGCCTGTAATTCCAGCACTTTGGGAGGCTGAGGCAGGTGGACCACTTAAGGCCAGGAGTTCAAGACCTGCCTGGCCAATATGGTGAAACACCATCTCTACTAAAAATACAAAAAAATTAGCCAGTCTCGTGGCTCATGCCTGTAATCCCAGCTACTCAGGAGGCTGAGGTGGGAGAATTGCTTGAACCTGGGAGGCGGAGGTTACAGTGAACTGAGATTGCACTACTGCACTGTACTCCAGCCTGGGCAACAGAGCGAGCCCTGTATCAAAAAAAAGAAAAGAAAAACAGGGCCGGGCGCAGCGGCTCATATCTGTAATCCCAGCACTTTGGGAGGCTGAGGCGGGTGGATCATCTGAGGTCAGGATTTCAAGACCAGCCTGGCTAACATGGTGAAATCCAGTCTGTACTAAAAAAATACAAAAATTAGCTGGTGTGGTGGCACGCACCTGTAATCCCAGCTACTCGGGAGGCTGAGGCAGAAGAATCGCTTGAACCCGGGAGGCGGAGGTTGCAGTGAGCTGAGATCGTGCCACTGCACTCCAGCCTGGGCGACAGAGTGAGACTCTGTCTTAAAAAAAAAAGAAAGGAAAGACAAACAAAAAAACATATTCCATAAAGATCCCAAGCTGTGGAAGAGTTAAGAGCTGAGGAGGGCAGTGGCTCTCAGGCAGGGCAGAAAACCCGTGAGAGCGCCCACAGCACACACTTCCCAGAGACAAGGGCACGCCTGACATGGAGCATCACAAGCCAGAGTTCCCAGGCCTGAGCTGAGCTGGGAGGTGGAGGAGCTGGGCTGAGCGGCCGGGCTCTGGGACCAGAGGCTATGCCCTGCGGGTAGCCAGCACTGCCCAACTCCGTCGTCCAGGAAGAAACGGGCGGAACCAACGCCAGTCCACGACTGTGAAGCACCCCTTCCAGTGCAGCACCACGCTCACCCAACTCAAACGGGAGCTAACAAAACAAATGGGCACACGGAGTTCGACTTGCCCGCTCCCGGCCCAGGTGAGAATCACAGGACAACTAAAAAACTGAATGAAACACAAGAAACCGCTGTTTCTCAGGACAATGGACATCAGAAAATGAAGGACTGTGAGGCCGGAGAGGTAGGAAATGAGGCGGATCCCTAAGAGCCCAGCTCACTGCCTGGAGAGAGGCCCCAGTCCTAGGGCCCAGCAAAACACCTAAGCTGATGAGACAGAACGGGGAGTGCCGGCCGATACCAAGGCGGCCGGAGTCTGCAGTCTCTCGTACCAGAGAAAGCCTTCCCCAGAGAGAACTTTAGAGACCTGCAGTGGGTTCCCTGGGCACTCAGCAAGTTACTAATCAGCAGAATAATAGCCCCAAAGCTTCCACACCCTAATCCCCAGAACCTGTGTGTATGAACCCTTACACGGCAAAGGGGATTCAGTAGATGAGATTAAGGGTACAGGCCCTGAGACAGGGAGATTATCCTGGATTACCTGGGTGAGACCAAACTAATCACGTGAGTCCTTAAAAGTAGAGAACCTTTCCCAGGTGGGTCAAAGAGAAGAGACGGAAGGGGGGGAGGAGAAAGTTGAAGCGTGAGAAGGACTCACCCCACAACTGCTGGCTTGGAGGATGCAGGAGGGAGGCTCTGAGACGAGGAATGCAGGTGTCCTGGAGAAGCTGCGAATGGCCCTCAGCTGGCGGCTGACAAGAAAACAGGAGCTTCCGTCCTACAAATGCAAAGAACCAAATTCTGCCAGGAACCTGAGACAGCAGAAGCAATCATTCCCGGGTGCGCCAGGAAGGGAAGCAGCCCCCGGCGCCTGGGTTCTGGCTGGTGAGACCCTTGGTAGACTTCTGACTCCAAGAACTTTATGGTAATAAATTTGTCTGGTGCCTGGGTTCTAGCTGGTGGCACCCTTGGTAGACTTCTGACTCCAAGAACTTTACGGTAATAAATTTGTCTGGTGCCTGGGTTCTAGCTGGTGGCACCCTTGGTAGACTTCTGACTCCAAGAACTTTACGGTAATAAATTTGTCTGGTGCCTGGGTTCTAGCTGGTGGCACCCTTGGTAGACTTCTGACTCCAAGAACTTTATGGTAATAAATTTGTCTGGTGCCTGGGTTCTAGCTGGTGGCACCCTTGGTAGACTTCTGACTCCAAGAACTTTGTGGTAATAAATTTGTGTTGCTTAAGGCACTAAGTTTGCGGTAACGTATCGCATCAGCACTAGAAAACTAACACAAATGCCTTGTATGAGAACAAACTAGGAAAGAGCCACACAAAGGGACTAGGAGAAGCAACATCCAGGGCTTCCACAGGGCCAGGAATGGGGCCTGCTCCCAGCAGCCGGAGTGGAAAGCGTCATGACTCATGGGGCACCAGGCAGAGCTCAGGATTCCACCTCAGTAATCAACCAAATTAGTCCTAGACTAAACGTCATTCCGGTCTCACCTAACAAAGCTAATAAAGAAAGGTCTGACAAGATCAAACTGCTCCCTAGTAACTTAGCCAGCTCCCAGCACAAAGCTCATGAATACTAACAGAAACACAAAAATATCCAGCACCACCAAGGCAAAAGCAACATCTGGCATCCAATCAAAAATTACCAGGCGTGGGCCGGGCGCGGTGGCTCACGCCTGTAATCCCAGCACTTTGGGAGGCCGAGGCGGGCGGATCATGAGCTCAGGAGATCAAGACCATCCTGGCTAACACAGTGAAACCCCGTCTCTACTAAAAAATACAAAAAATTAGACGGGCGTGGTGGCGGGCCCCTGTAGTCCCAGCTACTCAGGAGGCTGAGGCAGGAGAATGGCGTGAACCCGGGAGGCGGAGCTTGCAGTGAGCCAAGATCGTGCCACTGCACTCCAGCCTGGGCGACAGAGCGAGACTCCGTCTCAAAAAAAAAAAAAAAAATTACCAGGCGTGCAAAGAAGCAAGAAAATCCAACCCATTGTGAGGACGAACCAACCAATACAAACTGACCCAGAAATAACACAAAGGAGAGTTCAGACACACAGACATTAGTTATCAAAACTATTTCATATATTTGAGAAACTACAGGAAAGATTAAATATGTTAACACTAGGAGGTTAAAAGCAAAAGGATGGCAAAGAAAAACATGGCTAGCATTAGTTACAAGAAAGCTGGAGTCACATTAGACAAACTAGATTTCAGAAATATTAAGTATCCTAAACATTTTTACCTGGTAACAGAGCTTCAAAATACACAAAGCCAAAACTAATAAAAATGCAAGGAAAAATAGATCAATCTAAATTGCAGTATAGATTTCAACATCTCTCTCTCTCGTTTCTTTTTGACACGGAGTTTCGCTTTTGTCGCCCAGGCTGGAGTACAATGGCAGGATCTCAGTTCACTACAACCTCCGCCTCCCAGGTTTAAGTGATTCTCCTGCCTCAGCCTCCCCAGGAGCTGGGACTACAGGCACGGGCCACCATGCCTGGCTAATTTTTGTATTTTTAGTAGAGATGTGGTTTCACCACATTGGCCAGGCTGGTCTCGAACTCCTGACCTCAGGTGATCCACCCACCTCTGCCTCCCAAAGTGCTGGGATTACAGGCGTGAGCCACCGTGCCCGGCCCTCTGTCTCTGTTAGAACAAGCAAACAGAAAATTCGGCCAGGAAGAGTGGCTCACACCTGTAATCTTGGCACTTTGGGAGGCTGAAAGGCAGGTTGATTGCTTGAGCTCAGGAGTTCAAAACCAGCCTGGGTAACACAGCGAAGCCCTGTCTCTACAAAAAATACAAAAACTAGCTGGGTGTGGTGACGCATGCCTGTAGTCCCAGCTACTCGGGAGGCAGGAAGATCACTTGAGCCCAGGAGGTCAATGCTGCAGTGAACAGAGATCACACCACTGCGCTCCAGCCTCAGTGACAGGAGTGAGACCCTGTCGCTAAAAATTTAAAAAAAAAAAGTGTAAAAGAATTAAATGCATACAAAGTATGTTCTCTGACCACAGTGGAATTAAATATATCAATAAGAGAAAGACATCTGAGAAATCCCCAGGAGTTTCAAAACTATTTAATATACTTTGAAATAACGCATGGGTCTAAAAAGGAATCAAAAGTGAAATTACAAAGCACGCTGAAGTGAATGAAAATGAAAAGACATATCAAAATTTGTGGAAACTTGTAGCACTAAATGTCTTTTTAGAAAAGAAGAATGATTAAAGTATACAGAGAATGTGCAGGAAAAAAATAATGAGTTCAACTTCTACCTTAAGAAACTAGAGGCCAGGTGAGGTGGCTCATGCCTGTAATCCTAGCACTTTGGGAGGCCAAAGTGGGCGGATCATTTGAGGTCAGTTCAAGACCAGCCTGACCAACACAGTGAAACCCCATCTCTACTAAAAATAGAAAAATTGGCTAGGCGTGGTGGTTCACACCTGTAATCCCAGCACTTTGAGAGGCTGAAGCACGTGGATCACCTGAGTTCAGGAGTTCGAGACCAGCCTGGCCAGTATGGTGAAACCCCATCTCTACTAAAAATACAAAAATTAGCTGGGCGTGGTGGTGGGCACCTGTAGTCCCAGCTACTTGGGAGGCTGAGACAGGAGAATTGCTTGAACCCAGGGGGCGGAGTTTGCAGTGAGCCGAGATAGCACCACTGCACTCCAACCTGGGCGACAGAGCGAGACTCCATCTCAAAAAAAAAAAAAAAGAAATAGATGGCCAGGTGCAGTGGCTCATGCCTGTAATCCCAGCACTTTGGGAGGCCAAGGCAGGTGGACCACTCGAGCTCAGGAGTTCAAGACCACCTGGGCAACATGGCAAAACCCCATCTCTACCAAAAGTACAAAAATCAGCTGGGCGTGGTGGCACGCACCTGTAGTCCCAGCTATTCAGGAGGCTGAAGTGGAAGGACCACTTGAGCCTGGGAAACAGAGGTAGCAGTGAGCCAAGACTGCACTACTGCACTCCAGCCTGGGTGACAGAGCGACCCCTTCTCAAAAAAAAAAAAAAAAAGAAAGAAAGAAAGAAAAAGAAAAGAAATAGGCAAATCCCTTAAAAGACACAAGCTATAAGCTTTCAAACCTCACTCACAAAGAGATAACCTAAATAGTCCCATATCTAAAAAGAAATTGAACTCATAGTAAAAAACCTTCCCATAAAACCTAGATGGTTTCCCTGGGGAATTCTACCAACCACGGAAGGAAGAAATAATACCAACTATACACAAATTCTTCCTGAAAAAATTAAAAAGACTACTTCCCAACTAATTTTCTGAGCATTACTCTCAAAACAAAACCAAAGACCTTGTAAGAAAGCTATATAGACTCACGCCTGTAATCCCAGCACTTTGGGAGGCTGAGGCGGGTGGATAACTTGAGCTCAGGAGTTTGAGACCAGCCTGGCCAACATGGTGAAGCCCTGTCTCTACTAAAAATATAAAAATTAGCTGTGCATGGTGGCTCACGCCAGCACTTTGGAAGGCCGAGGCAGGCGGATCATAAGGTCAGGAGTTCGAGACCAGCCTGACCAACATGGTGAAACCCCTTCTCTACTAAAAATACAAAAAAATTAGCTGGATGTGGTGGCGCATGCCTGTAATCCCAGCTACTCAGGAGGCTGAGGCAGTAGAATCCCTTGAGTGCGGGAGGCAGAGGTTGCAGTGAGCTGAGATCACACCGCTGCACTCCATCCTGGGCAACACAGTGAGACTCTGTCTAAAAATAATAATAATAATAATAATAATAATAATAATAATAATACAAAAGTTAGCCAGGCATGGTGGTGTGCATCTGTAATCCCAGCTACTCAGGAGGCTGAGGCAAGAGAATTGCTTGAACCCAGGAGGCAGAGTTTGCAATGAGCTGAGATAGCACCATTGCACTCAAGCCTGGGGACAGAATGAGACTCTGTCTCAAGAAAAAAAAAAAAAGAAAGAAAACTACAAAGCAATATTCCTTATGGACACAGATGTGCAAATTCTTTTTTTTTTTTTTTTTTTGAGACAGAGTCTTGCTCTGTCACCCAGGCTGGAGTGCAATGGCACAATCTTGGCTCACTGCAACCTCTGCCTCCCACATTCAAGCGATTCTTCTGCCTCAGCCTCCTGAGTAGATGGGACTACAGGCACACACCATCACGCCTGGCTAATTTTTGTATTTTTTTTAGGAGAGATGGTGTTTCACCATGTTGGCCAGGCTGGTCTCAAACCCCTGAGCTCAGGCAATCCGCCGGCCTCTGCCTCCCAAAGTGCTGGGATTATAGGCGTGAGCCACCATGCCCAGCCGGTTTTAATATTTTTAAATTCAGCTGATATAATTCACATCACGATCATCTCAATAAATGCAGAAAAAGCATTTATTACAATCCAACGTTCACTTATGATAAAAATTCTCAAGAAGAGAAGGGAACTACCTTAACTAGGAAGAGAAGGAAACCTGCTCAACTTGTTTTTTTTTTTTTTGAGACGGATTTTCACTCTTGTTGCCCAGGCTGGAGTGCAATGGCGTGGTCTCGGCTCACCACAACCTCCGCCTCCCGGGTTCAAGCGATTCTCCTGCCTCAGCCTCCAGAGTAGCTGGGATTACAGACATGTGCCACCACGCCCGGCTAATTTTGCATTTTTAGTACGGGCGGAGTTTCTCCATGTTGGTCAGGCTGGTTGCGAACTCCCAGCCTCGGGTGATCTGCCCACCTCGGCCTCCCAACGTGTTGGGATTACAGGCGTGAGCCACCGCGCCCGGCCTCAACTTGTTACTTAAGAAAAACTGGCCGGGTGCAGTGGCTCAGGCCTGTAATCCCAGCACTCCGGGAGGCTGAGGCAGATGGATCACTTGAGGTCACGAGTTCGAGACCAGTGTGGCCAACATGTTGAAACCCTGTCTCTACTAAAAATACAAAAGTTAGCCTGAGTGGTGGTGGGCGCCTGTAGTCCCAGCTACTCAGGAGGCTGAGGCAGGAGAATCACTTGAACCAGGAAGCAGGGGTTGCAGTGAGCTGAGATCGTGCATTCTGGCCTGGGTGACAAAGCAAGACTCCACCTCAAAAAAAAAAAAAAAAAAAAAGAAAAAGAAAAACACCTAAGAAAAACCTGTAATTAACATCATACAGTTGGCCCTTGAACAACTCAAGTTTCAACTGCATGAGTTCACTTATACACAGTTTTGTGTCAATAAATATATTGGAAAACTTTTTGGAGATTTGTGACACGTTGAAAAAACTTATGGACAAATGTAGTCTAGAGATATCAAAAAAATTTAAGAAAATGTGAAATATGTCATGAATGCATAAAATATATGTAGACACTAGTCTACTTTATCATTTACTACCATGAAATATACACAAATCTGTTGTAAGAAGTTAAAATTTATCAAAATATATATGCACACTTACAGACCCTACATGCTGCCATCTGCAGTCAAGAAAAATCTAAACAAACATAAAGACGCAGTATTGAGAGGCCGGGTGCGGTGGCTCACACCTGTAATCCCAGCACTTTGGGAGGCCGACGCAGGCGGATTAACTGAGGTCAGGAGTTCGAGACCAGCCTGACCAACATGGAGAAACCCCGTCTCTACTAAAAACACAAAATTAGGCTGGGCGTGGTGGCTCATGCCTGTAATCCCAGCAGTTTAGGAGGCTGAGGCGGGTGGATCACGAGGTCAGGAGTTCAAGACCAGCCTGGCCAGCATGGTGAAACCCCATCTCTGCTAAAAATACAAAAATTAGCCAGGCATGGTGGCAGGTGCCTGCAATCCCAGCTACTCGGGAGGCTGAGGCAGAGAATTGCTTGAACCCAGGAGGCAGAGGTTGCAGTGAGCTGAGATCATGCCATTGTACACCAGCCTGGGCGACAAGAGTGAAACTCTGTCTCAAAAAAAAAAAAAAAAAAAAAGATGCAGTATTGAATCACAGCTACACAGAATTAAGTGTAGCACATACTGTACTACTGTGATAATTCCAAAGCCACCTCTCATTGCTACTGCAGTGAGCTCAGGCATTGAGTGTATCTGCTTAACACACCATGGGACGCCATCACCCCCACATGAGCAGTTTGCAGTAAAACCAATCGCCCGTGGTTCTCCCACATTCTTCATCATGTTTAGTCAGTGCCTTGAATGACACCATGGAACCCATACAAAGTGCCAGTAGTGGTGCTGGAAGTGCTCCCCAGAAGCAGAAGAAAGCCATGACTTTATAAGAACAAGTTGAGTTGCCTAGTTTGTACCACAGACTGAGGTCTACAGCTGCGGATCACTTGAGGTCAGGAGTTTGAGACCAGCCTGACCAACATGGTAAAACCACGTCTCTACTAAAAAAATTTTTTTTAAATTAGCCGGGCGTGGTGGCACGTGCCTGTAATCCCAGCTACTCGGAAGGCTGAGGCAGGAGAATGGCTTGAACCCAGGAGGCGGAGATTACAGTGAGCCGAGATCTTGCCACTGCACTCCAGCCTGGGCAACAGAGCCAGGCTCCATCTCAAAAAAAATAAAAATAAAAATAGGGTGGGCACTTTGGCTCACGCTTGTAATCCCAGCACTTTGGGAGGCCGAGGCGGGCGGATCACGAGGTCAAGAGATCGAGACCATCCTGGCTAACACGGTGAAACCCCATCTCTACTAAAAATACAAAATATTAGCCAGGTGTGGTGGTGGGCGCCTGTAGTCCCGGCTACTCGGGAAGCTGAGGGAGGAGAACCGCTTGAACCCAGGAGGAAGAGGTTGCAGTGAGCCAAGATCGTGCCACTGCACTCCAGCCTGGGCGACGGAGCAAAACTCTGTCTCAAAAAATAAAAAATAAAATAAAAACAGAACTGCCATATCATCCAATGATCCTGAGTACGCATCCAGAGGAAATGAAATTAGGATCTCAAAAAAGATACCTGCACTGCCATGGCTACTGCAGCACCATTCACAAAAGCCAAGATATGGAATCAGCCTAAGTGTGCACCAATGGATGAATGAATAAAGAAAATGCGGTATATATTTAAAGAAAGAACAAAATAAAAATAAAACAAAGAAAATGTGGTATATCACAATGGAGTATTATTCAGTCTTTAAAAAGGAGGCTGGGCGCAGTGGCTCACACCTGTAATCCCAGCACTTTGGGAGGCCGAAGCAGGTGGATCACCTGAGGTCAGGAGTTCGAGACCAGACTGGCCAACATGGTGAAACCCCATCGCTACTAAAAATACAAAAATTAGCTGGGCGTGGTGGTGGGCGCCTGTAATCCCAACTACTCGGGAGGCTGAGGCGAGTGAATTGCTTGAACCCAGGAGGCGGAGGTTGCAGTGAGCCGAGATCGAGCCATTACACTTCAGCCTGGGCAACAAGAGTGAAACTCCACCTCAAAAAAAAAGAGAAGGAATTCCTGTCATTTGCGAGAAATGGGATGAACTGAAGGACATTACGTAAAGTAAAATAAGCCAGGAACAGAAAGACAACCACATGATCTCACACGTGGAATTCCAACTTCTATGAAAAGTTGAACTCCTAGAAGCAGAGTAGAATGGTGGTTACCAGGGGCTGGCAGAGGTGGAGGACTGAGGAGATGTTGGTCACAGGATCAATGCTTCAGTTAGACAGGAAGAATAAATTCAAGAGATCGATTGCACAACATAGATGACTAGAGTTAACAGCAACGTGATATACGCTTGAAAATTGCTGAGAGTAGATTTTAAGTGTTCTCAGCACAAGAAGAAAGTATATAAGGTCACGGCCGGGCGCGGTGGCTCATGCCTGTAATCCCAGAACTTTGGGAGGCCGAGGCAGGCAGATCACAAGGTCAGGAGATGGAGACCATCCTGGCCAACACAGTAAAACCCCGTCTCTACTAAAAAAATACAAAAAATTAGCCAGGCTTGGTGGCGGGCGCCTGTAGTCCCAGCTACTCGGGAGGCTGAGGCAGGAGAATGGCGTGAACCTGGGAGGCAGACCTTGCAGTAAGCTGAGATCGCGCCACTGCACTCCAGCATGGACAACAGAGCGAGACTCCATCTCAAAAAAAAAAAAAAAAAGTATATGAGGTCATGTATATGTTAATTTGCTTGATTTAGCCATTCCACAAGGTATACATATTTCAAAACAAGTTAGACACCACAAATATATACAATTTTGTCAATTAAAAAAATAATTTGGCCGGGCACAGTGGCTCACGCCTGTAATCCCAGCACTTTGGGAGGCCGAGGCGGGTGGATCACGAGGTCAGGAGATCAAGACCATCCTGGCTAACACGGTGAAACCCCGTCTCTAGTAAAAAAAAAAAAAAAATACAAAAAATTAGCTGGGCTTGGTGGTGGGCACCTGTAGTCCCAGCTACTCAGGAGGCTGAGGCAGGAGAATGGCGTGAACCCAGGAGGCGGAGCTTCCAGTGAGCCGAGATCGCGCCACTGCACTCCAGCCTGGGTGACAGAGAGAGACTCTGTCCCAAAAAAAAAAAAAAATAATAATAATAATAATTTTTCACATGCCTGTAGTCCCAGCTACTCGGGAGGCTGAGGCAGGCAGGAGAATGGCTTGAACCCAAGAGGCAGAGGTTGCAATGAGCCGAAATCGTGCCACTGCACTCCAGCCTGGCGACAGAGCAAGACTCCGTCTCAAAAAAAAAAATTTATTTTTAATAAAAAAACAAGGCAGTTATGATAAACCAATCATAATACATATGAGAAGATGACTTGCCTAATATTAACATAGTAGTCCCCTCTTATCCTGTTTTACTTTCCTTGGTTTCAGTTACCCACAATCAAACATAGTCCAAAAATATTAAATAGAAAAATTCCAGAAATGAACTCGTTTTAAATTGCACACTGTCCTGAGTATTGTCATAAACTGTTCTATTTTATTATTCGTTGCTGTCAATCTCTTACTGTGCTTCATTTATAGTTAAACTTTATCATAGGTATATAGGTATAAGACGTATCCCTGTGGATAGGGAAGGACTATTGTATGCAAAGGAGCTTGTGCACATCCCTGAGATAAACAAGAAACAGAGCAAAGGACGTGCAAGAATTCTTAGAAGAGAGAGAGATCGCCGGCAGACATATGGGGACTGTGCTAACTGCCCCTAGGATGAACAGAGGCACTCAGCCACCCTTCCAGAGCCGATGGCAGTGCAGCACAGTGCTGCAGAAATGTTCCCTTGTCCCCGTCGCAGGGCGTGTGATGTGGGTGCGAATTGCTTCTTCAGCTGCCCAAACCTCTAGGGGAGCACAGAGACGGGCAGGCTGTATCTAGGGATGAATGTTTACAGCTGAAGCCCCAGTGGGCGTGTGTTCCAGGGTGCTCTTTTAGTTTGCCGTCTATAGGCAGCTTGTGCTAACCAGCTCAATTAGACCCTCTACTTGTCGCAAGGACAGAGGGCTTTCTGTATCCCGGGTTCTTGCCCCTTGGTGTACTGGAAGAATTGGATCACTCCTTGGCTTGGAGAATGAGTGTAAAGTTTTATTTAGTGGAAGTAGCTCTCAGCCAATGGGGTAGCCAGAAGGGAGATGGTCTTCCCCTGGAGTTGGGCTGCTTGGCGGCCCCAGCTCTCCTCCGACTGCCCTGGCCAAACTCCGCCTTGTCCAGCCGGTCGATCGCCTGCCAACGTGCTGGCATCTGTTGGTGTGCTCCTCCACTGGCATGTTCTCCTCGAGGTCCAGCTGCTTGTGTCTTCTTTCGCCAATCTGCTCCTCTCCATGTCCAGCTGCCTGTGTCCCTGCCTTGCTAGCATCTTGGAGATTTTTTTTTTTTTTTTTTTTTTTTTGAGACATAATCTTGCTCTGTCACCCAGGCTGGAATGCAATGGCGCAATCTCGGCTCACTGCAACCTCCGCCTTCCAGGTTCAAGCGATTCTCCTGCCTCGGCCTCCTGAGTAGATGGGATTACAGGCACCCACCACCACACTTGACTAATTTTTGTATTTTTAGAGGAGACGGGGTTTCACCATGTTGGCCAGGCTGGTCTTGAACTCCTGACCTCAAGTGATCCGCCTGCCTGGGCCTCCCAAAGTGCTGGGATTACAGGCGTGAGCCATCACGCCTGGCCTAGGTCTCAGGTTTTTATAGGCACAGGAGAGGGGTACGGCAGGCCACGGTGGTCTTGGGAAATGCAACATCTGGGCAGGAAGGCAGGAGTGCCTATCCTCACCTAGGTCCGTGGGGGTGGAGCCCTAGCCAGGGACCATGCCCTACTCTACCCAGCACTTCCCTTCCCCCATTCCATAAGGGACCATGCTCTTCTCTTCCCAGCACTTCTGTATCAGTGGCTAGATAAGGGCTCAGTGGCAGAGCCAGTAAGCCATGAGCAGGCATGGAAAATCCCTGTGCCCTGTCCCACCACCTATAAATGGTGATGATCAGTGATGACCAGCACCTCTATTTGTAGGCTACATGGCAAAAAGTGTCACCAGTCAAAGACTTGCAGTGAGACCAGCACACAGTTGAACACCAAGAGCATCTGACGTGCTGAGGACAGGGGCTACCCCGGTGCTGGTGCCAGTAGCAGACCCTGAAGAACAGCCGCAACAAGCCTCAGTGGCTAAACATCCACTTTTCCACATCTGTCTACAGATGCCCTCATACTAGTACACAGACACGCATGTAACGGGGATGTCAGAAAAAAACACAAATGCCAATCAGGGCTCTGGTTAAATTAACAAAAAGCAAACGAATGGCAGAAGGTGGCAGGCAGGGTTGATAGGGTCTTCTCTCCCTACATAGCACACATTTCTGTGTGAATGAAAGAGCTGCTTCCTTTCCATTTAATTCAACCACATATAGTAAACAACCGCCACTCACCATCCCAGGCCTAGGGTTCCTGTCTTGAAAGCCCTCCGGCCACGAAAAGTATGGCTGCCACACCTGTACACACAACAGAGGTGCTGCACTGGGTCCGAAAGGGTTAGGTGGGGGTGTGTGAGGCTGTGCAGGCCACCGGAACCATAGCCCAGAAGCAGTGGTGAGCCAGCCTGCAGGGCTGGGTGTGTGCAGGGAGACTGGGAGGTCACAGAACGCCCCACCCATGCGTCAGGTCCAAGGAACCTTCTCTCCTAGCACAGCAGCCACAGAATCAGCTTCCAAAGTCACCAATAAGGCTGATGACCCTGGGAAATGCAATCCCACAGCCCACTGCTCACAGTGTACCGAGAACATGGTTCCTTAATACAGGCCACACCAAGCTGTGTCACTGGTGCGCGTGCAAACCCCCAAAACCACGTGGCCCCTCCAGCTCAGTGAAGAAAGCACATTTCTCATGATGGGCAGCAGTCCGTGTTCTCTGCACACTGGCTAGGAGCTCGCAAGAGCCACAGGAGCCTTTCCAGGTGCTCCTACCCCAAAGAAACCAAGCTATGTGGACTGGCACAGACAGAGGATGTCTCTACCCCAAATAACCCAGCTCTGTGAAAGGGGGCTACGAGACAGAGGGCAGCAACCAGGCTTCTCTCCTGGGCCTCTGTGGACCCTGGGAAAGAAAACTAAGCACGGGCACCTGTTTCCTGACACTGGAGACAGCCACGAACTCAGGTAAGCACATGCCCCACAGCCTCCACCTCTGACCCCCTGGTGTCCCTCAGCAGTCAGCAATCAACCCCAGCCAGTGCGAAATGACGAGGTGCAAGTCTCCACAAGCCACAGCGGCCTGCACGTCAGTTTCAAGTTAACAAAGACAGCTCAACCTCAGGTCATTCCACTCTAACATCAAAGAGAGACCAGGGACACCTGTTCATGAGGACCTTGGGAGCCTGAGACTGAGCAGTGAAGATCCTGCTGACAGCAGCACCCTAGGGTGCCCAGACTGCCCATGCAGCCACGTCACAAACACGTACCACCGATGAAACATCCCGCAAACAACGATTCCCACAAGCATCTCCAGCCCTCGCCTCCCCGGGACCTGGGGTCTTCGGGACATCTCCATCCGGGACATCTCCAGCCATGGTCATCGCACTGAGACCCAACAGCTCTAAACTCAACTCACCACCCTCACCTGACTTATCACCGGCCCTACCCTGCCTGCCTCTTACCGCATCGTGTGCGTTCACCACCATCCCCTTCCAAAGTGGTCCCTGCCTACGGGGCTGTCCCTGACCCAACTCTGCTCACATCCCTAAGTTCGGCCACACCCCCGTACCCCTTTCTGCTTACCTCACTGCACTTGAGTTTATGGGTCTGTCTCTTCCCCACCCGAGCAGGCAAAGGAGCCCCTCCCCAGAGTGTGTAGGACCGAGCCACCAGCGCCGGCAGAGTGGTTTCCTCTGACCCTAACACTGCAGCTGCACTGACGCTGCCCGAAAATCCGACTCCAAATCGGCCGGCCAACTCCTGCCCGGCAGCTCCTAAGTCTCACCTTGGCTGAGTGAGGGCTGGCTCCCCGCGGCCCTGACAGCGCTATGCCCTGCACGCTATGACCAGTCATCCTCGTGACTAGGGACAAATCACCTTCCTGCTCGCGATCGTCGGAGAATACGGAAGGCATACGGAGGCCCGGGGCACGCCGGCTTTGCAGGCTCCGGGCGTATGCTTGGCTTCCCGGAGAGAGGACCCCCGATGGCCCCGCTTGGGGGAGAAGGGCCAGGGACCACCGCGCTCCCGGGGAGGGCCGGGCACTGGGGACCACCGGGCTCCCAGGAGGGGCGGGCACCGGGGACCACCGCGCTCCCCAAGGAGGGGCGGGCACCGGGGACCACCGCGCTCCCCAAGGAGGGGCGGTCGCGCGGCCGAGACCACTTAGCGGCGCGGAGAAGGAGCACAGCCGCACAGCTCCGGCCTCTCTTCCGGGCTGTGGCGCGGCGCACACCAGAGCCAAGGTCCCCGCGACACCCAGGACCCTCCCAGCGCTCGCCCTGTGACCTTGGGGAGGCGCCTCCTGACTCGGCTTCCTCCGCGGCCCCGCCAAGGGAGCGACCCCAGCCTCTCCAGCCCAGACTTCCCCGAGGGGCTCATCCCCGCCCGCCGTTTACCTGAGGAGCCGCCGCCACCTCGGCCCGGGCACCGCCTTCCCGCCCAGCACGGGCCCGGAGTGGGCGGAGCCGCGCGCGCCGAACCCGCCCCCGCTGCCTTCTGGCCAACCGCAGCCTGGAGCGAGGCAACAGGTCCCCGCCCCCAAGCGATCTCTGCACTTATTGGTCGGGAGCACGTCTCTCCCGCTCGTTCCACCCCTCCCACGTTCGTTTGCAAAGCAGGAGTGCGCAGACTCCGCCTCACGCTCGGCCCCGCCCCCGGCCGCTCCTTGGCCACCGTCTCTGTCTGTTGAGCGCCAGCGCGGCCGCCACTGCGCAGGCGCTGCCTTCAGGCTCGCGACAGCTACGCCGGCCCCGTGGCGCAGCAGTCCCTGTGCCCCCGTCGGACGCACCCAGACGACCCTGGCGACCTCCGCTCCCAGACGCCAGGGACGCGGGCTCGGCGCGGCGTTGCAGCCGATCGCAAGCACACGCCCGCCCTCTGTCTGCCCCGGAAGCGCCCGCTGGAGGCCGCGGCACCGGGAGGGGGCCAGGACTCGTGGGGCCCGGCGCTCGTTGGGAAAGAGGCAGCCAGCGGGGTCCCGGAAGCTAAGGACGCAATAAGAGCGATGTGAGGAAGGAAAGCGCCCGCCGCGCGTCCAGACTGGGCGTCGGCAGAGGCGGAGGCGGCGGGAGCAGCGCGGGCAGGACGTCCACTCCCGGCCGGAGGGACTGGGTTCCCGCTGTGGGGACGGCGCCCGGGAGAGCGCAGGACCCTTCGCGGATGCGGGCGTGGCCCCTGCGGCGGCTTCCCACGCGCCTGTGGCCCTGTCCTCTCCCAGTCTCGGTGCCGCCTCCGCCCCACGCACACCAGCTGCCGCGCGCAGCACAGCCCCACTTTCACTCCGATCGCAAACGAACGCCAGCCCCTCCGCCAGAGGGCAGGCCTGAGTCGGTATTTTGCTCCCGAGGGCTGCGTACAAAGCCCAGCACGAGACGGCTGCCCAGTGAAGCCCCAGGAATGGATTCAGGTGCAGGCAATGACGCAGATAATCGAGACTGCAAAGGGAGGGTGGACAGAGCCAATGGCCGTTCTGATCCTGCAGTCATCACTTGGCTTGACACTCGCGGGCTTCCAGCTGTGTGCTGCCACTGGTGGGAGCCGAGAGAGAGAGGAGGTGCGCCGCAGGGGGCGCAGGCTCCCAGGCTTCACAGCAGAGCCCAGAGGCTCAGCCATCCTGGGTCGGGACCACCTGGCTCCGGTTCTAGAGTGGCCGTTTCTTGCAACCCCCACTTTCGACGAACTCCACCCTGCCCCCCGTGCCTCTCCAGCCCTTCTGACACTTAAGCAACCAATCCCACCTGCTTAAATTGCCTGAAGCAGTTTCTCTTTTTTCCTAACCCCCAGGTCAACCACAAACCAGTTTGTTTTTTCTGAGGTCTGTCACCCAGGCTGGAGTGCAGTGGTGCTCACTGCAACCTCAACCTCGCCGGGCTCAGGTGATTCTCCCACCTCAGCCTCTGGAGTAGCTGGGACCACAGGGCGCACGACCACACCTGGCTGATTTTTAAATTTTTTTGAAGAGACAGGGTCTCACTATGTTGCCCAAGCTGGTTGGTTGTTTTTGAGACAGAGTCTTGTTCTGTCGCCCAGGCTGGAGTGCAGTGGCGCGATCTCGGCTCACTGCAACCTCTGCCTCCTGGGTTCATGCCATTGTTCCGCCTCAGCCTCCCGAGTAGCTGGGACTACAGGCGCCCGCCACCATGCCCGGCTAATTTTTTTTGTATTTTTAGTAGAGACGGGGTTTCACCATGTTAACCAGGATGGTCTCGATCTCCGGACCTCGTGATCTGCCCATCTTGGCCTCCCAAAGTGCTGGGATTACAGGCGTGAGCCACCGCGCCCGGCCCAAGCTGGGTTTTATTGTTGAAATGAGGCCTCTCACTGTTACCCAGGCTGGAGTGCAGTGGCATGATCATAGCTCACAGCAGCCTTAAATTCCTGCACTCAAGTGATCCTCTTGCCTCAGCCTCCCAAATAGCTGGGACTACAGGTGGGAACCACCAAATCTGGCTAATTTTTAAATTTTGTTGCAGAGACAAGGTGTCACTATGTTACCCAGGCTGGTCTGCAACTCCTGGGCTCAAGAGATCCTCCTGCCTTGGTCACCCAAAGTGCTGGGATTACAGGCATGAGCCACTACACCCAGACCTTGTCCTTATTTTCTGTATCCCAGGCAATTTGCCAGACAAGGCCTGAGGGTGAGCAAAGGAATATCAAGAAGCTCATGGTCCAAAAGGGATGAGAAAGTGTTTTTCCAGTTCAAGCCAACCCATTCCGGGGCCTCTTCTGCAGCAAACATGCCACGTGCACCCACAGATCTCGGTGGAGGAGACCCCAATTCCCCAGACTCACTGGTCTGTACCAAGCACCAGACCCTTGCAGACATTCCCAGGATGGCTGCCCATCAGGCAGCCCTGCCCTCCAGGCCCACAGCCACTGTGCTTTCTAGCTCACAGCAGAGATGACAGATTTGGGTTGGGCTTCCCCACCATAGGGGCTCAATTTCATCATCTGTAAAGCTAGGATTGCTTGGTTGTGTTAGGACTTGAAATCCTGGATGTGAACTGCCCCCACAGGCTGGGCACCTGAATGTGTTCTGTGAACGGGGGCAGGACTGCTACAGGTGGTAGTTGTAGCTGGTGCAACTGCCCAGAATGGCACCTGGCACACAGCTGGCACTCAAACGTTAGCAGTAATAGTGCCTACGGGGCACTCTGGGGTCCAGAAGGGAGGGGCAAGGTTGGTTTCTGTCTCTTGGAGCTGTAGGATCAAAGGCAGGCTCAGGAGTGGGGCCCTTGCTTGCCCTGGGGTGTGTGGTCAAGTCTGCAGAGGTCTCTAGGTGGGATGCTTCCTGCACCCTGCTGGCCTGGGCAGGAGGTGCTTCAGGCTCCAGTGGAGAAGGCCAGGAGACAGAGCTCCTGCCTGCCTTCCTCTGGCTCAGCCCACCTTAGGGCCCAGCTGAGTGTGGCCATGGCATCCTCTCGGAGGAGGAGGGGGTGCAGTTGAAATGGTGGTTGACATGTATGTGTCCCTTTTCCTGTCTTTATGCCCCAGAAATCCCTACCCTCGTTTCTTTAATGGCTTTCTGTGGCCAGCCATGTCCAGAGGGGTCCACAGAGGACTCACCCTGGCTGTAGCCCTTGAAATGGGTTTTCTTGTAGCCCTTGAAATGGGTTTTCACCTCACAGACAGTGGGCCCCATGTGGGCAGGACTGGTCCCACGAGATGTCCTTAGAGTGGGCAGGTCCCCAAAACAAGAAGACGTACCCTTTGAGGCCACAATGCAGGTACAGCTCTAGAATTCTCCATTCTGGAACCTGCTCCTCCTCTCCCAGAGCTGGCCCTCTCCCTGCCTCTGCCGCAGTCCCAGCAAGTCTTCAGAAGTGTGGCTGCTGCCTCAAGAGGGACGCTGTTCCCACCCAGCGCCCCCGCCACCCTGGCCCCTGCCCTCTGACACAAGTCAGGCCTCAGCTGTTCCCCCCAAGACTGGTGAAACTGGACCACCATGCCCCCTTCCATGCACTGCCCTCCGTGAAGGGCAGCAGCAGGCAGAAGCTGGATCAGAGAAACTTCACGGAGCAGGTGCATGAGTGCAAAGAAAATGGCTACCTGCTCTCCTCCAAGAAGATCGGTTCTGGGGCCTTCTCCAAGGTGTACTTGGCCGATGCCACCCACGAGCGCATGCACCACAACCCTAAGCTGTCCTCCGACCTGCAGGGCAAGCGCCACACCATGGTGAGACACAGGCTTACCTCCCTCCCCAAGGGGCTCCAGTGCCCCCCAGCAGGCCCCTCCGTGTCCCAAACCCACTCAGGCACCATCCAGCTGCTCCAGCTTCCTCTGCCTGAGACTCTCCTCAGTCCCATTTCCTCCCCAGAAGCTTCCCCGGGGCTCCTGCAGGCTGACCATCCCCTGTTCCCAAACCCCTTGAACACAGAGTACTTGGCACAGGAGGGAGCAGGGGGGGTCATCACTGCCCTCCAAGGGCACTGCTCACCCAGCATCCCCCCTGACGATTCCAGCAAAGCGTATAAAGGACAGGGGCCTGCCCTACCACAGCCAGCCCCTCAAGGACCAAGTCTCACACAACAAGCGCCCTCCACCCTACAGATAGCTATCAAGATGGTCTCCACAACCGAGGACCCAGTGGAGTTCTCCCACAAGCTCCTGCCCCGTGAGATCTCCGTCACTCAACGCTACCTACAAGTACCTGAACATGTGGGCAGAAGCCTGGACGAAGCCTGGACACAGCCTGTCCCCACCCTCTCCAAGGGTAGCTCTCCCCAGCCAGCTGCCTGCCCCAGGCCTATCGCCCCCTCCCACCTTGGACCTCCCTTTCGCCCCAGGACTGGAGCCCAACCCCATCCTGGAACCTGGATCTGGTACCCTTGACAGTTCCAGCATACCCTTGGCCCTGCCTCCGGGTGACGGCAAGTGTGTGGGCTGCAGGTGCAGCTGTATGAGACCTGTCAGAGCAGCCAGCTCGTGAGCTGGTGGCCTGGGGCAACCTGCTGGAGCACATCAACGCTGCATTGGATCACCTCTGCCACCCAGGGCTGGAGAAGAAGGAAGCCCTCGGGCTATTCTGGCAGCTGGTTAGTGCCATGGCACACTGCCACAGCGTGGGCATCATGCACCAGTGAGGGCAGCACCTGGGCCGATCGTCTGCCCACATGCACAGAGAGGCCCACTTGAGCCCAAGCCAGCCCCACCTCCCGCCTCCCCACCGCCATGCGGGGACTTAAAGTGTGAGAACCCACCTCCCACCTCCCCTCTCCCCTCTCCCATGCAGGGACCTGAAGTGCGAGAACATCCTGCTGGACGACCATGGCCTTCTCAAGCTGACCGGTGAGCCCACAGCCCCCACTCTGGGGTTGAATGCCTCCACCTGCAGGGGCCCACACCCCACGCTTGTCCCAGCCAGGCTCCTGCCTTCAGCCCTCCCAGAAGGCCTGCAGGCCACCCTTACCCTCAGGCCTGAGGCCACTGGCCTAACCCCCACGTGTGCCCCCAGACCAGGCCCACCTCATCTACACCCACACTCTTGCTGTCGGCCACACACCGCATGCAACCCCGCAAACTTCCACAGCCATCCCTGCAGACTGGTGTCTTCAAGTCCCTCTCCCTGCACCCCTGCCCCTCACACATAGTGCCACCCTCCCCACACACCTCATACAGATTTTGGCTTTGCTGGCTGCATGGGGCCCAGGAACTCACTGCTTAGCACTTTCTGCGGCTCCCCAGCCTACACAACCCCAGAGATCCTCATGAGCAGCAAGTATAGCGGGGAGTGGGCCGACCTGTGGAGTCTGAGCCCCCAAGGCACCCCGACTCTGTGGCCAGGGCCCACGGGAGGGCTGGGGAGGGGCCACATCCTTAGGAGCTCGTGCCTCCAGAGGTGTCATCCTCTATGCCATGGTGAGTGGGAAGCTGCCCTTCAAGGAGCGCCAGCCTCACTGCATGCTGCACCTCATGCACCGCGGTCCCACTCTCTGGCCAGGTCTGTTCCCAGGTGAGCACCACCCCATGACCCTCCCACACCTAGCTCAGGCCTAGAGAGCTGCAGTGAGGGAGACCTGGACTCCCAGGAGGATAGTCCTGCGTGGTGAAAGAGACTGAACCTGGCATCCTCCCCACTTAGGCTGGAAAAGCGTTTGGTCCACAGACGGCAGTGACAAGTGCTGGGGAAGCTGGCTGCTGGAGGACCTGACTCAATGCAATTCAGGAAAGGCAGTGGCTGCGAACCTGAGCTCTGCACTAGCCCAAGGCACACTGCCTTGCCCCTCTATGCCTCAGTCTCCCCACTGGTAACAGAACTGACCCTTCTAAGCTGCTGGCACTGTTGGCAAAGACGTGCATGGGGCGAGGGTGGGTGCTGGAGGTGGTGAGAGGCTGCAGCCACGAGCCCTTGTCCACAGTGCCAGGACCTGATTCAGGGGCTGCTGCAGCTGCGCCCAAACGCATGCCTGGGCCTGCAGCAGGTGGCTGCACACTGCTGGATGCTGCCTGCAGCGAACATGCTCTTCCTCAGTGCTGTGCCAGGTGTAGTGTGGCCCTGTGGGTGAGCAACTGAGCAGCACGTGGTCCCTCTGCACTCCACCTGACCCCACTGTGGCCCCTTGCAGAGAAGCAGGTGCAGTCCCAACTCCCAGCATCCGTGGATGACATGGAGCCTGGCACAGACTTAAGAGTGCCAACAACCAGTCCTGCAGCTGCACTGCCCCCAGCAGCAGGGCATCCCCAAAGAGAATGCGGGCCCTGACCTCAGGCCTCCGGAAGCGCACCCCAGAAGAGGGGTGGGTTCTGCCCAGCTGGTGCTCTAGAGCGCTGTGGCAGCCAGCCTGGGAGTGAGCACCTCCAGGAGGCGCTCCAGTAAACTGAGGGTGGGTGGTGGGGCAAGGCCAGATAAAGCATTTATTCTGTGAAGAGAGTGCAGATGTCTGAGTGCTAAGAGGGCAAGTGGCCTCCAGTGGCAGGTGGGGGCTCTGGCCAGGGGAAAATATGGTCCACACATGCCTGCATGAGTGGCAGAGCTTTAATGGGGGCAGATGAGAGGAGATCCTGGAGGCGGGAGACGCCCAGCACCCGAACCACAGCAGGAGACCACAGGGGACGCTCCAGTTTTAGGGTGTGGAGCGAGGCATTGTGAACTCCCAAGAAGACAAGCTAAGCTCCTTCACCAGGGCTCAAGGGGCCTGGGAGGGCCCATCAGTGAGCAGGGGCCAGCCCTCAGGAGCCCAATGCAAGAGGTGGCAGTGAGGTCAGATCAGCTCAGGAAGGGAAGAGTGTGGCAAGAGCCACCATGACAGCCTGTGGGGCTTGGCAGCCACATAACTGGCAGGTGGGGGGATGCACATAGGTCCAGGGGAGAAGCACGTAAGGCCCCTGGGCCCATAGTGGGCTCTACCACAGGGGCAGAGGGTGGCTGGGGGAGAAGCCTGGACAGGGACCAGGCTGCAGGCACATCTGGAGGCTCTTGGCAGAGGTAAGGCCAGGGAGGAGTAGCCCAGACTCAAGGAAGTTGACCAGGGAGACGGCCTAGCTAGAGAGGCCAATGAGAGCACCCACTCAATCTGAGACTGGGAAACAGGAAGACTTAGGGAGCTGACAGGGGTTGAGGGCAGGGTCCTGGAGCATAGGTCAAGCAGGGGAGCCACAGTCCTAGAAAGACCCCAGGATCTACGTATGGCTGGGTCAGCCCTTTGAGGCCAGGTCTCAGGGAACAGGGAGCTGAGAGCTGCAGGGAGTGAGGCTGACAAAGCAGCACTTGTACCTATGCGCCCACCTCTGCCCAAATCCTGCAGTGCTCTGGGGATTGGGAGGCTTCAGCTGGCTCCTTGGGGCTTGCAGTGGTTTTCTGTCCAGTCCCCATGCCGTGTCCAGGAAGAGTCTTCTCATGGCTCCCTGGCCATCCACCTCCCACCTCCCACCTCCACCTTCTGCATAGGCAGCCGAGTCACGGTGCCTAGCTCACAGTACTGCTCTGCACAACCTTCATTCTTGCTGGCAGCAACACTGCACAAGGCTGGGAAGTACCTCCAATCCTTACTGGAGCCTAAGTGTAGCTCTGCTTCTCAGAAGAGCAGTCTCTGAACAAGGGGACCCAAGGGGCCTGTAGGCAGCTGCAGGAAGGCCTGGTCTGAGAAAGCCTGGCAAAGGGGACCCTGGAGCTGGTGTCCGGCTGCAGGGGCCTCAGGTGGGTGTAGCCCTCTCCACCCATGGCTCTGGGGCCAGCTCCCGCTCCAACTGCTCCTGCTCCCGGCAATCCAGCTGCTGCAGCTGCTGCTCCACATCCTCAGGCACCTGCACCTCCAGCAGGTTTTCCATGCCACGTTCAGGCTCGTCCCCAATAAGCACCTGCCAGACGGGAGGCAGGTGAGCAGCTGGCCAGCTACAGACACCCCTTCCCCAGCCTCTCCAACCCTGCACCAACCTGGATGAGCTTCTCACAAGCCGTCCGCACGTCGGGCTCTGGCTCCCAGCTGTGCAGCTCTCGAAGGATCAGGTAGGCTCCCTGGTCCCGCACCTGCTGCCGACCTGGTGCTGTGGCTGTCAGCTGAGGGGGTGGAAGAGGTTACCCAGATGTCAGCATGCTCATGTGTGTGTGTCAGGGTGGTGCTTATTGCAGCAGGGCTCCTGCTCACCAGCATGATGGCTTCAACAAGCATCTTGCGGATGTCTGCATCAGGTTCTCGCTGCTTGTCTGGTGGCAGGTACTGCAAGTCGACAGGCAGCCCTAGGGGTGAGTGTGTGGGAGCCACTGTGTCCCTGGGCTGGGCAGCTGGGCCAGGCTCTGCCTGTGTAAGTCCCACCTGTGCTCAGCAACTCACTGCTGCAAAGTTTCAGAAGGAGCCTGTGGCCTGGACACCTCTCTCTCCCTCCACTGGCCTCCCTCCTCTCCGGCCAACTCTGAGGCTCCACATTAGCCACTCACGTTCCATCTCTTCCTCGGAGAAATCCTCAGGCCCAGCCAAGGGCAGGAGCAAAAAGGGGAGAATGTCCACCTCAGGTCCAAGCAACCACTCGTGATGTCCTGAGGGATGGTGAGGGTGGGGAGACGGGAATGGAAACTGGTCCAGAGCAGCCCCGGAGTCCAGTCCCCACCCCTGGCAACGCGCCCCCGCCACACCCACCACTCACGGTGCTCGAAGCAGCAATTTCGCAGCGTCCCCACCACCCCGCCCCTGCGTACAGAGGAGTCGGGGTACTGGGTAAGGGGCAGCAGCCGCTGGACCACGCACCTGTTGGGAGGTGTCACTTAGGGCCGTCCCCGCTAACTTCCGTCCCCTCCCCGCCCGCGCGGGCGCCCTGGGCTTCACCTGTCGGGGTCCAGTAGGAAGGCCCGCGCCGCAGGGCGTTGGCTGAGGTTGGACAGCAGCGGCGCCAGGTAGTGCAGGGGCGCGCGGGCGTTGTAGCCGGGCGTGCACAGGGCGCGCACCAGCCGCTCCAGGCCCGAGTCTGCCGGCTCCGCGGCCGCCAGCGCCGCCATCAGCGCGGCACACGGCGCCGGCTCGCGACTGAGGTTGGCCAGCGCGGCGGCCGCCTCCTCGGCCCAGGGCCACTGCGGGTCCAACGCGCGGCCCAGCAGGCGCGCTGGCAGCCCAGGGTCGGCCGCCACCAATGTCTCGTGCAGGCTGGGGTCGGCGGCCAAGTTCACGAGCGCGCGGGCGGCGTCGCGGGCCGGGGCAGAGGCCGGCGCCAGCTCCATCAGCGCGTGCAGCAGCGCCGCCTGCCCCGCCAACAGCGCGCGGCCGGGCCCGCAGCCAGTCAGCGCCAGCACGTGCCGCACCGCCGCCGCCTGCAGGTCCGCCCGCGCGCCCGGCGCCAGGAAGGGCAGCAGCTTCATCACTTCCGCCTCCAGGCTTGCCTCCGGCCCTCCCGGGGCGCCAGCGCCAGCCCCGGCCTCCCCCATGTCGAGCTACACTCTGCTGCCACCCGACCGGTGCCAGCGGTGCGCTTAAGGGTCCGCTGTGTGGCCCGCAACCTCGTCCACCAGAGGAGCGAAAGCCGCCATGGCCAGTCCGAGGCTGCGCACTGGGCTCAAAGGGCGGGACCGGCGTGCGGGGGGGCGGGGCCAGGCCGCGCGCGGGGCGTTATGGGTCTCGGCGTCTGGCCGGAAGCTGCGGACTTTGGAGACTGAACGCTGGGACGTCCCGAGCACTGGGGGCGAGGCCCGGCGCGATTTGGCCGCCTCCCGCGTCCACACTCGCTGGAAACGTCCGTGTAGTCTCGGCTAGGTCGGCCAGTGCTTCCCACTGGGCGCTGGCCACGCCGAACCTGGTCAGCCGGCCCTGGCCTCTCGTGGGCCCTGAGGGTCTGAGGCCCGCGCCCGGGCTCCTAGACTAAGCTGTCGGGTCAGAGAAGGGCTGAATCGGGGAGTGGTCACGGCCCTCTCGGAAGGAAGGCCTGCTCTTGTCCAGGCTGGCACAGCCACCGAGAAGCTCAGGCCGTCCAGGGACAGGACAACACAGGGCCCCAGTGGGGACCTGAGGAGGCAGCTTTGGAGAGGCCTCTGGGCATCTCTGAGCTGGTAGCTTTGGGCATTTGTCAGGACGTCTTCAGTCGCAAGTGACAAACCCAACTCAAACTGACTTGCACGAAGAGAAAATTTGTAAATGGAGGTTTGGAGGGAGCCAGTTTCCAGCACTGATTTATCCAGGAGCTCTCTGGAACCTTGTACTGTCTACCCTACCATCGCTCTCCCTCTCTGCTGCCCTGCTGCTCCGTGGCTCCGTATCATTTCCACCGGCCACTGGCCGATTTTCTCAGAGCAGTTGGGAAAGAAAGACACTGGGACCTCCCAGTTCCATGGTCGTGGCAGAAGAGTTTCTCTGTCTCAATATTGGAGTCTGCCCCAGGAAAGGACTCCAGTTCTTCACCTGTGTTCCACTGTGGGCGGAGCAGCAACCTTCTAGAGACACACAGACTGGGGAAGAAGAGAGGCAAAAGAAGGGCATTCCCTCACTCCAGCATTTTTTGGGCACCAGCCATCTGCCAAGCTGGTAGCTCAGGACACGGGACCAAACAACTTTGGTAGCCTTTCTGGCCTCAGGGTCTTTGCACTTGCTGTCTCTTCTGCCTGGAATGCTCTTTTCTCAGCTGTACACAAGGCTGGCAACTTCTAATTATTTGTCAGAGCTGTCTTCTCTGGGCAACTTACAGAGACTCAGCCCACCCACCACCCATGACTGCTTGGTTACTGTCCGCCTCCTTCAAGATAGCAAGATAGCAGTACTTAGGCCAGGTGCGGTAGCTCATGCCTATAATCCCAGCGTTTTGGGAGGCCGAGGCGGGTAGATCACCTGAGGTCAGCAGTTTGAGACCAGCCTGGCCAACATGGTGAAACCCCTCTCTACTAAAAAAAATACAAAAGGTAACCGGGGGTGGTGGCACACGCCTCTAGTCCCAGCTACTCGAGAGGCTGAAGCAGGAGAATTGCTTGAACCTGGGAGAAAGAAGTTGCATTGAGCCAAGATCGCACCACTGCACCCCAGCCTGGGCAACAGAGGGAGACTCCATCTCAAAAATAAAATAAATAACAGTAAATTAGGCCGGGTGCGGTGGCTCGCACCTGCAATCTCAGCACTTTGGGAGGCCAAGGCACGTAGATCACTTGAGGCCAGGAGTTCGAGACCAGCCTGGCCAACATGGTGAAACCTGTTTCTACTAAAAATATAAAAATTAGCTGGGCATGGTGGCATGTGCCTGTAGTCCTAGCTACTTGGGAGGCTGAGGCAGGAGAATCGCTTGAACCTGGTAAGGGGAGTTTGTAGTGAGTGGAGATTGCGCCACTGTGCTCCATCCTGGGTGACAGAGCGAGACTCTGTCTCAAAAAAAAAAAAGATAACAGTACTTAAAGGAAGGCAATAAAATTTAAGCTTCATGGTGTCTTGCTTGCACGGGTCCTTTCCAAAGCTTCCCTGAGAGCAAACCTTGCATAGTGTTCATATATATAGTCATAATGGTTTTGCAAAGTAGGGTGTAGCAGACATTATTGGTGCAAAACCCACTAGGATGGCTATGATCAAAAACACAGAATTTTTTTTTTTTTTTTTGAGACGGAGTTTTGCTCTTGTTGCCCAGGCTGGAGTTCAATGGTGCGATCTCAGCTCACCGCAACCTCCACCTCCCAGGTTCAAGCAATTCTCCTGCCTCAGCCTCCCAAGTAGCTGGGATTACAGGCATGCGCCACCACGCCTGGCTAATTTTTTTTTGTAATTTTAGTAGAGATGGGGTTTCTCCATGTTGGTCAGGCTGGTCTCGAACTCCTGACCTCAGATGATCCGCCCACCTCGGCCTCCCAAAGTGCTGGGATTACAGGCGTGAGCCACTGCACCCGGCCAAAAACACAGATTAAACAACTGCTGATGAGGATGTGGAGAAATTGGAACCCACATACACTGCTGGTGAGACTGTAAAATGGAGCCGCCACTGGGGAAAACATTTTGTCAGCTCCTCAAAAAGACAGACACTTGCCGGGTGTGGTGGCTCGTGCCTGTAACCCCAGCACTTTGGGAAGCCGAGGCTGGTCGATCACAAGGTTAGGCGTTCGAGACCAGAGTGACCAGCATGATGAAACCCTGTCTCTACTAAAAATACAAAAATTAGCCGGGCATGATGGCACGCGCCTGTAATCCCAGCTACTCAGGAGGCTAAGGCAGGAGACTCGCTTGAACCCAGGAGGCAGAGGTTGCAGTGAGCCGAGACGGCACCACTGCACTCCAGCCTGGATGACAGAGCCAGACTCCATCTCAAAAAAAAAAAAAAAAAAAAATCAAAAAAATGCAAACAGAGTTCTCACATAACCCAGCAATTCCACTCCTAGGCATACAGTCAAGAGAAATGAAAACAGAAAACCACACAGAAACGTGAACGTGTACAAGCAGCATTATTCACAGTGGTCAAAAGGTGGAAACAACCCAAATGTCCATCAACTGACGAATGGAAAAATAAACAGATAAATCCATACAAAGGGATATTATTCAGCCATAAAAAGGAGCAAAGTACTGACATATGCTACAACACATATGAACTCCAAAATCTCAGGCTAAGTGAAAGAAATAAGTCACAAGAGATCACATATTTTATGATCCCATTTATAGGACACGTCCGGAATAGACGTTCATAGAGACGGAAAGTAAATTAGCAGTTGTCAAGGGAAGGGTAGGGTAAGGGGAGTAGGAGTGACTGTTAGTGGGTGCTATGGACTGAACAGTGTCCCTCCAAAAAATGCATATGCTGAAGTCCTAACCCCAGTGTGACTGTATTTAGAGATGGGGCCTCTAAGGAAGTGGAAGAGCACTCACCAAAAACCAAATCTGTCAGTACTTTGATCTTGGACTTCTTCCTAGTTTCCAAAAATGTGAGAAAATAAATTTCTATTGTTTAAACCACCTAGTCTATGGTATTTCGTTATGGCAACCTAAGCTGACTGAGACAATGGATTTGGGCTTTCTTTTTTGGATGTTGAAAATGTTCTAAAATTAGATTATGCTGGTAGTTGCACAACTGTGAATATACTAAAAACATTTAAATTGTACATTTTAAATGGGTTGATTGTATTTAAACTATATCTCAAAGCTGTTAAAAAGAGGGCACCCATGTAACATTTGGGACACACTGATATCAAAAAGTATTTGTTGTTTGTCTGAAATTCAAATTTAACTGTATCCTGTTTGTCTGAAATTCAAATTTAACCGTATCCTGGACAGTAAATTTTGAATTTCAGACAAACAGTAAATACTGTGTCCTCTATTCGAATTTAACTGGGTATCCTGTATTTTATCTGGCAACCCTATTTGCAGCCTGTTGGCTTTCTGGCACTCACCCATGAGCCCAGAGACAACTCTCTGTTTAGGAGAGAGAACTGCTGCAGAAAAATACCTTCCTGAATACTGAGGAAACCCATGATGTCACCCAAATTGATCAACTGATGTCACTAATGAATGCGAACAAAAACAAGAATCACTAGATATTAAGTAAACCAAAGGCATATACCTATTTACAGAGGTAACACAGTATGTGAAGCAGAAGGGAATTTTTTTTTTTTTTTTTTTTTTGAGATGCAGTCTCGCTCTGTCGCCCAGGCTAGAGTGCAGTGGTGTGATCTTGGCTCACCCAAGCTCTGCTTCCTGAGTTCACGCCATTCTCCTGCCTCAGCTTCCCGAGTAGTTGGGACTAAAGCACCTGCCAGCACGCCCGGCTAATTTTGTTTTGTTTTTGTTGTTGTTGTTGTTGTATTTTTAGTAGAGACGGGTTTCACTGTGTTAGCCAGGATGGTCTCGATCCTTGACCTTGTGATCCACCCGCCTCGGCCTCCCTGGGATTACAGGTGTGAGCCACCATACCTGGCCGGGAACTTTTATTTATTTATTTATTTATTTATTTATTTATTTTTTGAGATGGAGTCTCGCTCTATCACCCAGGCTGGAGTGCAGTGGCGCGATCTCGGCTCACTGCAGCCTCCACCTCTCAGGCTCAAGTGATCCTCCCACCTCAGCCTCCTGAGTAGCTAGGACCACAGATGTGTGCCACCATACCTGGCTAATTTTTTTTTTTTTAGATGGAGCCTCTCTCTTTCACCAGGCTGGAGTGCAGTGGCATGATCTTGACTCACTGTAACCTCCACCTCCCAGGTTCAAGTGGATTCTCCTGCCTTAGCCTCCAGAGTAGCTGGGATTACAGGCACCCACCACCATGCCTAGCTAATTTTTGTATTTTTTTTCTTTTTCTTTTTCTTTTTTTTTTTTTGAGGCAGAGTCTCGCTCTGTCGCCTAGGCTGGAGTGCGGTGGCGCAGTCTCAGCTCACTGCAAGCTCTGCCTCCCACGTTCACGCCATTCTCCTGCCTCAGCCTCACGAGTAGCTGGGACTACAGGCGCCCACCACCACGCCCGGCTAATTTTTTGTATTTTTTTTAGTAGAGACAGGTTTTCACCGTGTTGGCCAGGATAGTCTCGATTTCCTAACCTCGTGATCTGCCCATCTTGGCCTCCCAAAGTGCTGGGATTACAGGTGTGAGCCACGGCGCCTGGCCTAATTTTTGCATTTTTAAAAATAGAGACGGGGTTTCACCATGTTGGCCAGGATGATCTCGATCTCTTGACCTCGTGATCTGCCCACCTCGGCCTCCCAAAGTGCTGGGATTACAGGCGTGAGCTACTGCGCCCGGCCAATTTTTTGTATTTTTTGCCAAGGTGGGGTTTCACCATGTTACCCAGACTGGTCTTGAACTCTTGAGCTCAAGTGGTCTGCCTGCCTTGGCCTCCCAAAGTGCTGGGATTACAGGTGTGAGCCATGGTGCCTGGCCTAATTTTTGCATTTTTTAAAATAGAGACGGGGTTTCACCATGTTGGCCAGGATGGTCTCGATCTCTTGACCTCGTGATCTGCCCACCTCGGCCTCCCAAAGTGCTGGGATTACAGGCATGAGCTACTGCGCCCGGCCAATTTTTTGTATTTTTTGCCAAGGTGGGGTTTCACCATGTTACCCAGACTGGTCTTGAACTCGAGCTCAAGTGGTCTGCCTGCGTTGGCCTCCCAAAGTGCTGGGATTACAGGTGTGTGCCACCATGCCTGGCCAGAACTTTTAAAGAATTCTAGTTACTATGCTCTGAAAATTCAGGAAAATACTGCATCCATAAAACAAAAACAGATGTCATGATAAAGGAGCAATCAAAGAACAAAGATATATTGAACACTGAAATCATGATTGCTGAATTTAAAACCAATGAGAGAGCTGGGCGCAGTGGCTCATGCCTGTAATCACAGCACTTTGGGAGGCTGAGGCTGGCAGATCACGATGTCAGGAGTTCAAGACCAGCCTGGCCAACGTGGTGAAACCCTGTCTCTACTAAAAATACAAGAAATTAGCCAGGCACAGTATTGCATGCCTGTAATCCCAGCTACTTGGGAGGCTGAGGCAGGGGAATTGTTTGAACCTTGAAGGCGGTGGAGGTTGCAGTGAACCAAGATGGTACTATTGCACTGCAACCTGGGGGCAGAGTGAAACTCTGTCTCAAAATAAACAAATACAATACAATATAATACAATACAACGCAACAAAACCAGTGGAAGATTGAATATGGCTGAAGATTGAATTAGTGTTTGACAAGTTAAGGTCGAAAGTATATCCAAAATGAAAGACAAAATAGGGCTGGGCACAGTGGCTCACACCTATAATCCCAGCGCTCTGGGAGGCCAAGGTGGGCAGATCAGTTGAGGTCAGGAGTTTGAGACCAGCCTGGCCAACATGGTGAAACCCTGTCTCTACTAAAAATACAAAAGTTAGATGGGCGTGGTGACGTATGCTGTAATCCCAGCTATTTGGGAGGCTGAGGCAGGAGAATCACTTCAACCTGGGAGGCAAAGGTGGCAATGAGCCAAGATCATGCCACTGCACTCCAGCCTGGGTGACAGAGTGAGACTCCATCTCTAAATAAATAAATAAAAGGACAAAGAGGAAAAACATGAGAGGAAAATTAGAAGTTACAAGAAATCTAATATGTCTCTAATAGGCGAGAAAAAACTCAGTGTAGGGAAAAAAATAATTAGGAGAGACTTCTCCTCTAGCCATATAGTAGACCAAATACTCTAAAAAAACCTCCTTGCTACAATCTAGAAATGCAAGAGAAGATACAAGAAACATCCTTTAAAATATATACTGAGCTTATAAGGAAGTCAAGGAAACTTTCAAGAGCTCAAAATGAATGGAAAGTGTAGTGAATTGCAATTTTGCTTTGGCATCTATTTTGAATATAAGTTGGATTTTCTCATTCCAAAATCAAGGCTCAGTCAGCCTTGTCACAGTTTCCAGTTCTCCGCCTCCTCCAGTTCTTCAGTAGGATTGACCCAGGTATCTGCCTCATTCAACCACCTCCTGGTTGAATAAGGGACATCTACATACAACCTAGTTGACTTGCCCCAGAGACCCCTACACCCTGCATAGACTGCACAGATATGCTGCTGCAATGACCACCTCTCAGTCAGAACACAAATCCACAGAACTCATTCCTGCTTGCTCTGAGAACACCGATTGGAACTCTCCATGGAGGCCAGGCGCGGTGGCTCACGCCTGTAATCCCAGCACTTTGGGAGCCAGAGGTGGGTGGATCACAAAGTCAGGAGTTCAAGACCAGCCTGGCCAAGATGGTGAAACCCCGTCTCTACTAAAAATACGAAAATTAGCTGGGCGTGGTGGTGGGCGCCTGTAATCCCAGCTACTCGGGAGGCCGAGGCAGAGAATTGCTTGAACCCAGGAGGCAGAGGTTGCAGTGAGCTGAGATTGCACCACTGCACTCCAGCCTGGGTGACAGAGCGAGACTGTCCTAAAAAAAAAAAAAAAAAAAAAAAGAACCCCATGGAGGCCGGGTGCGGTGGCTCCCTCCTGTAATCCCAGCACTCTGGGTGGCTGGACGGGCAGATCACTAGGTCAGGAGTTCCAGACTAGCCTGGCCAACATAGTGAAACCCAGTCTCTACTAAAAATAGAAAAATTAGCCAGGTGTGGTGTCACACGCCTGTAGTCCCAACTACTTGGGAGGCTGAGGCGGGAGAATCTCTTGAACCTGGGAGGCGAAGGTTGCAGTGAGCTGAGACTGTGCTATTGCACTCCAGCCTGGGTGACAGAGTGGACTCTGTCTCAGAAAAAAAAGGACTCACCATGGAAACCTACCTGGGTAACACCTGGACTCCAGGAAAGGCTTTGGCCCATGGGCCCCTCTCCTTCCTTCCTTCCTTCCTTCCTCCCTCCCTCCCTTCCTTCCTTCTTTCTTTTTTTTTTTTTTAATGGCGTCTCACTCTGTTGCCCAGACTGGAGTATAGTGGCGCAATCTTGGCTCACTGCAACCTCCGCCCCCTGGGTTCAAGCAATTCTCCTGCCTCAGCCTCCGGAGTAGCTGGGATTACAGGTGCCCGCCCTCACGCCTGGCTAATTTTTGTATTTTTAGTAGAGACAGGGTTTCGCTATGTTGGCCAGGCTGGTCTCGAACTCCTGACTTCAGGTCATCCACCTGCCTCAGCCTCCCAAAGTGCTGAGATTACAGGCGTGAGCCACTGCACCTGGTCAAAGGTATATGCTTGTAATGACCTACTTTCACTCATTATTATGTTCGTGTGATTCATGATTTTCATTGCTGTGCAGTATTCCATTGTATGAGTATCTCAGGATGTATACATCCATTTTCGTGTTTCTGGACATTAGGATTATTTCCAATTTTTGCTATTATGAAAAATGCTGCTAAGAACCTTATTTAATGTCTCCAGGTGTACATGTGCAAGAGTGTCTCTAGGATCAGAGCTATGCACATATTCACTTTTATGCCAGACAACTTTCCAAAAGGGTCGTGGCAATTTACCTTCTGCAGCGACTTCTGATACTAACTATCTGGAGTTAGGCCACACTTCACAGGTTGAGGGGACAGTCTTCCACAAAACTGTTCTCACTTCAGACACCAGCCACAAGTTTGGGGATTTCTAGGGCCACCCTAACCTCCAACCAACTGGCTACAAATTCAGAGGTCCCCATTACCCACTCAGGCTTGATAATTTACTAGAACAACAACTCATAAAACTCAAAGAAGGGTCGCAGCCTGGGCAACATAGTAAGACCCCCATCTCTACAAAAACATTTTAAAAAATTAGCCGAGGGCCAGGTGCAGTGTCTCACACCTGTAATCCCGCACTTTGGGAGGCCAAGGCAGGCAGATCACTTGAGGCCAGGAGTTTGAGACCAGCCTGGCCAACATGATGAAACCCCCTCTCTACTAAAAATACAAAAATTACCCGGGCATGGTGGTGTGTGCCTGTAATTCCAGCTACTCAGGAGACTGAGGCATAAGAATCACTGGAACATGGGAGGCAGAGTTTGCTGTGAGCCGGGATCGTACCACTGCACTCCAGCCTGAACAATAGAGTGAGACTCTGTCTCAAAAAAAAAAAAGAAAAAAAGAAAAAGAAAGAAAAGAAAAACAAAAAGAAAAAAGAAAAAAAATTAGCCAGGCATGGTGGTGTATACCTATAGTTCCAGCTATTTGGGAGGCTGAGGTGAGAGGATTGCTTGAGCCCAGGAGGCCAAGGCTGCAGAGAGCCATGTACTCCAGCCCAGGCGACAGAGTGAGACCTTGAATGAAAAAATAGATAGGTAGATAGTTTTTTGTTTTTTTTTTTGAGACGGAGTTTCGCTCTTGTCGCCCAGGCTAGAGTGCAATGGCAGTCTCGGCTCACCGCAACTTCTGCCTCCTGAGTTCAAGCGATTCTCCTGCCTCAGCCTCCCGAGTGGCTGGGACTACAGGCCACGGCACCCGGCTAATTTTGTATTTTTAGTAGTGACGGTGTTTCTCCATGTTGGTCAGGCTGGTCTTGAACTCCTGACCTCGTGATCCGCCTGCCTCGGCCTCCCAAAGTTCTGGGATTACAAGCGTGAGCCACCGCACCCGGCCTAGATAAGTAGATAGTTATATGATAGATAGGTAGATAGATAGATAACATAAATTTCAAAAATTAAAAAAAATTCTCTAAGCCTGGGCGCCTTTTAATTTTTGTATATAGTTGTATTCATTTGCTAAGATTTTGTTTAGAATTTTTGCATCTATGTCCACAAGGAATATTTTGTCTGTGGTTTTCCTTTTTTGGTAATGTCTTTTTCTGGTTTTGGTATCAGGGAAATATTGACCTCAGAAAGATTGGGAAAATATTTTCTCCTCTTAAATTTTCTGGAAGAGCTTGTGTAGAACTCTTATTATTTCTTCCCTAAACATTTGGTGGAACTCTCCAGCAAAGTCACCTGGGCTGAAATTTTCTTTCTGGGAATATTTTCAACTAAAAATTCAATTCCTTTAATAGATATATGACTATTCAGGTTTTTTTTTCTTGGGTGACTTTTGGTAGTTTTTGTGTTTCAAGGAATTGGTCCATTTCACCTAAATTGTCAAATTAATTGGCATAAAGTTGTTCATAACATCATCGCCTTATTATCCTTTTAGTATCTATAGAATCTGTAGTGATGGCTGGGTGCGGTGGCTCACGCCTGTAATCCCAGCACTTTGGGAGGCCGAGGCGGGAGGATCACGAGGTCAGGAGATCGAGACCATCCTGGCTAACACGGTGAAACCCTGTCTCTACTAAAAATACACACACAAAAAAATTAGCCAGGCATGGTGGCGGGCACCTGTAGTCCCAGCTACTCAGGAGGCTGAAGCAGGAGAATGGCGTGAACCCGGGAGGCGGAGCTTGCAGTGAGCCGAGATCGTGCCACTGCACTCCAGCCTGGGCGACAGAGCGAGACTCTGTCTCAAAAAAGAATCTGTAGTGATGTCACCCTCTCATTTGTAGTGATGTCACCCTCTCATTACTGATATTGGTAATTTGTGTCTTCTTTCTTGTCAGTTTCGCCAGAGGTTTGTCAATTTGTTGGTCTTTTGAAATAACCAGCTTTTGGATCCATTTATTTTTCTCCATTGTGCTCTTTTTCTTTTTCTTTTCTTTTCTTTTTCTTCCTTTCTTTCTTTTTTTTTTTTTTTTTTGAGACAGTCTTGCTCTGTCGCCCATGCTGGAATGCAATGGCTTAATTTCAGCTCACTGCAACCTCTGCCTCCCAGGTTCAAGTGATTCTCCTGCATTAGCCTCCCAAGTAGCTGGGATTACAGGTGCCCACCACCATCCCTGGCTGATTTTTTGTATTTTTAGTAGAGACGGTGTTTCGCCATGTTGGCCAGGCTGGTCTTGAACTCCTGACCTCAGGTGATCCACCTGCCTCAGCCTCCCGAAGTCTGCTTACTTTGGGTTTAGTTTGCCATTCGCTCTTTCTTTCTTTCTTTTCTTTTCTGTCTTTTCCTTCCTTCCTTCCTCCCTCCTTCCTTCTTTCCTTCTTTCTTTCTTTTCTTTTCTTTCACACAGAGTTTCACTCTTGTTGCCCAGGCTGGAGTGCCATGGCGCAATCTCGGCTCACTGCAACCTCCGCCTCCTGGGTTCAAGCAATTCTCCTGCCTCAGCCTCGCAAGTAGCTGGGACTACAGGTGCCCACCACCACACCCAGCTAATTTTTTGTGTTTTTAGTAGAGGTGAGGTTTCACCGTGTTAGCCAGGATGGTCTCGATCTCCTGACCTTGTGATCCGCCCGCCTCGGCCTCCCAAAGTGCTGGGATTACAGGTGTGAGCCACCGTGCCCGGCCCTATTTTTGTATTTTTAGTAGAGACAGGGTTTCTCCACGTTGGTTAGGCTGGTCTGGAACTCCCGACCTCAGGTGATCCACCCGCCTCGGCCCCCGAAAGTGCTGGGATTACAGGCGTGAGCCACCGTGCTGGCCATTCTCTTTCTAGTTTCTTTCTTTTTTTTTTTTTTTTGAGACGGAGTCTCGCTGCGTCACCCAGGCTGGAGTGCAGTGGCGCTATCTCAGCTCACTGCAATCTCCGCCTCCCGGGTTCACGCCATTCTCCTGCCTCAGCCTCCTGAGTAGCTGGAACTACAGGCGCCTGCCATCACGCTCTGCTAAATTTTTTTTTTTTTTGTATTTTTTAGTAGAGACGGGGTTTCACTGTGTTAGCCAGGATGGTCTTGATCTCCTGACCTCATGATCCGCCTGCCTCGGCCTCCCAAAGTGCTGGGATTACAGGTGTGAGCCACTGCAGCCGGCCTCTAGTTTCTTAAAGTAGAAGCTGAAGTCATTGATTTGAGATCTTCCTTCTATTCTAATGTAGGCTTGTTATTTTTATCCACTTATTCCTTGATTTATGGGGTTATTTGTTGTACTTTACTTTTACATAGGTTGTAATCCCCTTACCAGCTTGATGTTATTTTTTATTTTTTGAGACAAAATCTTGCTCTGTCACCCAGGCTGGAGTACAGTGGCGTGATCTCGGCCCACTGCAACCTCTGCCTCCCAGGTTCGAGCAATTCTCCTACCTCAGCCTCCCGACTAGCTGGGACTACAGGAGTGTGCCACCACACCTGGCTAATCACCTCAGGTGATCTGCCTACCTTGGCCTCCCAAAGTGCTGGGATTACAGGCATGAGCCACCATGCCCGGCCTGATGTTATTTTTATTTCACACAAAAGACTGGGATGAAGCCATTCACAGAGCAGCACATCATACAGTCCAAGAGCTGGGACTCACCCCTGGGGAAGACCGAGGAAGGGCACTTCATCGTCTCAATCCCGATTTAAATTTGCATGAAAGCCCCATGGAAACTGAGGAAGAGGGTCTGAGTCCAAGGCAGTGCCCACCCCTCCAAAGGAAAGCACAGGCTTGAGACACACAGACCCAGGGAATATGTATTATGCATAATTAGGTAAATCATGCCCTCTGGTGGATACTTTTGACTGAGACAAAAGTGTGCACCTTCAGGGCCCGCTGGTCTCCAACAGCTGATGAGCAAGCCCTGGCTTTGATGGTGTCAGGAGTGTCCACAATCGCCACCAGGTGGGGAGCCTTAAAAATTCCCGAGATAAATGGAAAAATCCAAACTTTTTGGAACGAATTTCAAAGTTACAGGCTGGGCATAGTGGCCTGTGCCTGTAGTCTCAGCTACTCAGGAGGCTGAGGCAGGGAGGATCGCTTCAGCCCGGGAGGTGGAGGTGGCAGTAGTTGTGGTTGTACCACTGCTCTCCAGCCTGGACAACTGAGCGAGACCCCGTTAAAAAAAAAGTTACAGAATAGTTACAAGAACTGTACAAAGAACTCCCATATACCCTTGGCCCAGAGACCTCAATGAAGTTCCCAAATCACACCTGTTACCACGATGATGACCTTTCAGCAAAAGGTGTGTCTGAGTCTCTTCTGTCTCCTTCAGTAAGGAACAGTTCTTCAACCTTTGACTTCATTCTCTGGACTCTTAACAATCACCGACCAGCTGCTGGTAGAATATTCCCCGGCTGCAGGCTGTCTGGTAGAATATTCCTCTACCGCGGGCTGTCTGGTGGAATATTCCCCAGCCGCGGGCTGTCTGGTTGCCCCATGGTTTTGTTCAGTTGCACATTTTGGACGGGAGCAACCCAGGGGCGAAGCTGGATTCATTTTTTGGCATCACAAAAAAACCAGGTGGCATGCGATGCCAGTTTGTGCCAGGACTGGTGATGCTCATCTTCATCCCTTGATTAAGGTGGAGCTTGGCCGGGCACGGTGGCTCACGCCTGTAATCCCAGCATTTTGGGAGGCCCAGGCAGGTGGATCACGAGGTCAGGAGATCAAGACCATCCTGGCTAACACGGTGAAACCCTGTCTCTACTAAAAATACAAAAAATTAGCCGGGCATGGTAGCTGTAGTCCCAGCTACTTGGGAGGCTGAGGCAGGAGAATGGCATGAACCCGGGAGGCGGAGTTTGCAGTGAGCCTAGATTGTGCCACTGCACTCCAGCCTGGGCAACAGAGCAAGACTCCGTCTCAAAAAAAAAAAAAAAAAAAGGTGGAGCTGGCCAGGCTTCTCCACTGCCAAGTCATTCTTCTGCTCTTTGTATTGAATGCATAGTTTATGGGGAGATCCTTTGAGACTTTGTATACCTATTCCTTTTCCAACTTTCTCCCACTAGTTTTGGATTGTTTATATCTCTGAATTAATTATCACCATGATGATTGCTAAATGGTGATTTTCTTTCTTTCTTTTTTTTTTTTTTTGAGATGGAGTCTCGCTGTGTCCCCCAGGCTGGAGTGCAGTGGCGCGATCTCGGCTCACTGCAAGCTCCGCCTCCCGGGTTCACGCCATTCTCCTGCCTCAGCCTCCCCAGTAGCTGGGACTACAGGCGCCCGCCATTGCGCCCGGCTAAATATTTTTTTGTATTTTTAGTAGAGACGGGGTTTCACGGTGTTAGCCAGGATGGTCTTAATCTCCTGACCTGGTGATCCGCCTGCCTCGGCCTCCCAAAGTGCTGGGATTACAGGCATGAGCCACCGCACCTGGCCTCTTTTTTTCTTTTTTTTTTTTTTTTTTGAGGCAGAGTCTCACTCTGTCGCCCAGGCTGGAGTGCAATGGCGCGATCTTGGCTCACTGCAAGCTCCACCTCCTGGGTTCAAGTGATTCTCCTGCCTCAGCCTCCCGAGTAGCTGGGACTACAGGCACCTGCCATGACGCCCGGCTAATTTTTTTTGTATTTTTAGTAGAGACAGGGTTTTACCATGTTAGCCAGGATGGTCTCGATCTCCTGACTTCGTGATTCACCCGCCTCGGCCTCCCAAAGTGCTGGGATTACAGGTGTGAGCCACCACGCCCGGGCCAGCCTTGTTTTTTTAATCAGTATATTCTGTGCTAGGCATTTTCCTTAAATCGCATAGATATAATAATTCATTTATTTCTCACAACAGCCTTGTGAGTCATCTTTGCATTTTTATTCCTCTCTCAGAAATGGGGGACCTGGGGCCGGGCGTGGTGGCTCATGCCTGTAATCCCAGCACTTTGGGAGGCCGAGGCGGGCAGATCATCTGAGGTCAGGAATTCAAGACCAGCCTGGCCAACATGGTGAAAACCCATCTCTACTAAAAAAAAAAAAAAAAATTAGCAGGGCGTGGTGGCACACATCTGTAATCCCAGCTATTTGGGGGGCTGAGGCAGGAGAATCACTTGAACTCAGGAGGCAGAGGTTGCAGTGAGCCAAGATCATGACACTGCAATCCAGCCTGGGCAACAGAGCGAGACTCTGAAAAAAACAAACAAAAAAAAGAAATGGGGGACCTGAGGCTTAGAGAACTTAGGTAACCTGTTGAAGTTCACAGAGCTAAAAGGTAGAGGAGCCGGGATTTGAACACAAAGAGTCAACCTCAGGGTGCCTTCACTTACCCGTTCACATTGCCCATTGCACAGGCAGCCTCTCATGCCAGCACCACTTATGAAGTCAACCATATCTTCCCCTGAATCTCAATGTTGGATTGTATGTATATTAAGTGTCCAGTAATAGATGGATGTATTTCTGGATTGTCTATTCTGTACCACTGCTGTTTGTCCATTTTTTTTTTTTTTTTTTGAGATGGAGTCTCGCTCTGTTGCCCAGGCTGGAGTGCAATGGCAAGATCTTGGCTCACTGCAACCTCCGCCTCCTGGGTTCAAGTGATTCTCCTGCCTCAGCCTCCTGAGTAGCTGGGATTACAGGTGCGTGCCATCATGTCTGGCTAATTTTTTTTGTATTTTTAGTAGAGACAGGGTTTCACCACGTTGGCCAGGCTGGTCTCGAACTCCTGACCTTAGATGATCTGTCCACCTTGGCCTCCCAAAGTGCTGGCATTACAGGCGTGAGCTACCATGCCTGGCCTGGGTTTGTCCATTTTTATATCAATAGTATTTTCATTACAGTGTCTTTATAGTAAATATAACTATTCATAAGAGATTCCCTACTCACTCTGTGTCCCATTACAAGAGTAGTTGCTAGGCTGGGTGCAGTGGCTCATGCCTGTAATCCTAGCATGTTGGGAGGCCGAGGTGAGAGGATTACTTGAGCCTGGGAGTTCCAGACTGGTCTGGACAACATGATGAAACTCTGTCTCTACAAAAAATACAAAAATTAGCTGGGCACGATGGTGCATGCCTGTAGTGCCAGCTACTCGGGAGGCTGAGGTGGGAGTATCACCTGAGCCCAGGGAAGTAAAGGCTGCAATGAGACGTGATCACACCACTGCACTCCAGCCTGGGTAACACAGTAAGACCCTGTCTCATTAAAAAAAAAAAAAAGCTGCTATAACTGATACTTTTTTTTCTTTTTTTCTAGATAGAGTCTCACTCTGTCACCCAGGCTGGACTGCAGTGGCAAGATCTCGGCTCACTGCAACCTCCGCCTCCTGGGTTCAAGTGATTCTCCTGCCTCAGCCTTCCGAGTAGCTGAGACTACAGGCATGCGCCACCATGGCCAGCTAATTTTTTTGTATTTTTAGTAGAGACGGAGTTTCACCATGTTGATCAGGCTGGTCTCAAACTCCTGACCTCAAATGATCTGCCAGCCTCGGCCTTAAATTGATACTCTTTACATTATTTTGGTAGTCCTTGCCAAAGCAAAAAGGAAATAAGATGTATATTTTACAAAAGGAGAAATCGTCATTATTTGCCAAAGCTGTGAATGTCTGCTTAGGAAATACAAGATAGTTGAGATATTGTTTGCATGAATAAGTAGGTTCAACTAGGTAACCACATACAAGTCTAGCATCCAAAAGAACAACAGCTTTCCCAGGATTCATCAGGATCCCCTAGTCAGAAATATAGTGACCACCCTTTTGACAGACAAAATTTAATTCAGGAACTTGATTACACAGGTGACAGATGAATAACAGAAATAGGAACCAGCAAGGGAAAAATTAGAGGCAGCAGCTGCCACGGGTAGGCCTGAAGAACAAAAGGAAGAGGCCAACTTATCAAGGTAGGCATTAGCTCCACCTGGATATTTCCCCATCACATTCCCTCTGGTGCCGTCTGGTCACTGCAATGGTCCGACCGCTCCCCCTGCAGAGCCCCTACTGCTTGGGGACCACTTGGGTGGGCCAGGTGTTGGCGTCAGAGCAGTGTTACAGAGCTGTTGCTAAGAGCCACATGTTCTCCTCAAGGTACTAGTTTACCTGTTTACATTCTTCTATAATGTAGTGTAGCCTTACAACCTTGGACACGCATTCTTCCTGTGTCTTATTAAATTCAAGCACTCTTTTTCATCAGGTTAGACTTCCAGGATATCTCAATGAGTTTCCATAAAGGAGAGGTAATCACACCACAGGAAGTTTTTCTCTTTTTTCTTCTTTTTGAGACAGAGTCTCACTTTGTCACCCAGGCTGGAGCGCAATGGCGCGATCTCGGCTCACTGCAACCTCTGCCTCCCGGGTTCCAGTGATTCTCCCACCTCAGCCTCCTGAGTAGCAGGGACTACAGGCGTGTGCCACCATGCCTGGCTAATGTTTGTATTTTTAGTAGAGATAGGGTTTCACCATGTTGGCCAGGCTGTGTGTGTGTGGTTTTTTTTTTTTTTTTTTGGGTGTGTGTGTGGCGGGCGGGGGGGTTTGAGATGGAGTTTCATTCTTGTTGCCCAGGCTGGAGTGCAATGGCGTGATGCAGGTTCACTGCAACCTCCACCTTCCAGGTTCAAGCGATTCTCCTGTCTCAGTCTCCTGAGTAGCTGGGATTACAGGCATGCGCCACCACGCCTGACTAATTTTGTATTTTTAGTAGAGACGGGGTTTCTCCATGTTGGTCTGGCTAGTCTTGAACTCCTGACCTCAGGTGATCCGCCCACCTCCACCTCCCAGAGTGCTGGGATTACAGGTGTGAGCCACCAAGACCGGCCCTTTTTTTTTCTTTCTTTTTTTGAGACATGGTCTTGCTCTTGTCACCCAGGCTGGAGGGCAATGGTGTGATCTTGGCTCACTGCAACCTCCGCCTCCCGGGTTCAAGCGATTCTCCTGCCTCAGCCTCCTGAGTAGCTGAGACTACAGGCATGTGCCACCACGCCTGGCTAATTTTTGTGTTTTTAGTAGAGACAGGGTTTTATCATGTTGGCCAGGCTGGTCTCAAACTCTTGACCTCAAGTGATCTGCCTGCCTCGGCCTCCCAAAGTGCTGGGATTACAGGCATGAGCCACCACACCCGGCCTAAACTAGATAATTTTTTTTTTTTTTTTGAGACAGAGTCTCACTCTGTCATCCAGGCTGAAGTGCAGTGGCGTGATCTCTGCTTGCTGCAACCTCCACCTCCCGGGTTCAAGTGATTCTCCTGCCTCAGCCTCCCAAGTAGCTGGGACTACAGGTGCCCGCCACCACACCCAGCTAATTTTTTGTATTTTTAGTAGAGAAGGGGTTTCACTGTATTAGCCAGGATGGTCTTGAACTCCTGACCTCATGATACGCCCGCTTCGGGCTCCCAAAGTGCTGGGATTACAGGCATGAGCCACCGCGCCCGGCTAAACTAGATAATTTTTAAGGAACAAGTCTCTTGCCTGATGTGTGGGTGTGATATTATGATATCTGTCTATTGGTTTCCGTCCACAGTTCCTGGCTTATAACTCCCATATCCCTTGTTATAATGTTGGGGCACTTAGGCCTCAGAGGCAAGACTCAGACAACAGAATCTCTCTCTTTGACCTTTTCCCGCCCTCCTTTTTCTCCCCAAGGCAGGACTTTTCCCCTGCCTTTGCTGTCTTAGAGATAGCCATAAAGAAGGCCGGGCACAGTGGCTCACGCTTGTAATCCCAGCACTTTGAGAGGCTGAGGCAGGCAGATCACCTGAGGTCAGGAGTTCGAGACCAGCCTGGTCAACGTGATGAAACCCCATCTCTACTAAAAATACAAAATTAGCCAGGCGTGGTGGCACTTGCCTGTAATCCCAGCTACTCAGGAGGCTGAGGAAGGTGAATTGCTTGAATCCGGGAGGCAGAGGTTGCAGTGAGCCGAGATCACGCCATTGCACTCCAGCCTGGGCAACAAGACCGAAACTCCATCTCAAAAAAACAAAAACAAACAAACAAAAACCAGATAGCCATAAAGAAATCCTCTGACCTACCTTGTCTGATTGTAGGTCATGTGGGGTCCCTCAGATCCCCCCCCCGCCCCCTGCTATCCATCTGTGTCCTGACCAAAAATCAGAGGGCCTTGGTCACTCTGTGACTCAGCAGCTGTAGGACTGTCCCAGCAGGCTTGAACCCAGACTGGGGCCTTGACATTGCTAGACACTGATCGAGGTATCTAGGTTCACTCATTTTTTATAAAAAGTGTCAAGTCCTCTAGTGACAGACTCAGTCCTCAGTCTCATCGCACACCTGTGAACCTTGGCCTTCTGCAGTGGGAGGATGCGGTAGTGCCTGGAGGTGAAGAGGCAGGTTGAGGTGAAGGGGCAGGTTCAGCTGGGCCCAGCAACTTGGCTGTCCCGCATGGTCCTGCGCACCCATGCTCTTGGGATGGTGGCACCACTGTGTCAAGCACCGGCCTGGGAAAGAGCAGCCATTTGGTGGCCCCATAACAAGAGCCACCGCACAGTTTGGGGTGACAGCGAAGGTGTGGAGGAGCGATTCTAACCAGAGTCATCGAGAAGAAACTAGTAAAGTCAGAGGCTAGAAATACAGGAGGGAAATCACTGCTCAGACAACACAAAAGACAGGTGTAAAAGCCAGGGATTTCCCCCAGAGCCACCCCAAGAGCTCTATGCACAGGTCTTGCGCTCTGCCAGGCCACACAGGGCAGAGCAGCCCGGCCCAGAGGCTGGTGCCTTCAGGCTAAAGGGGTCAGAGGATCCCCTTCGTTGCCGCTCAGAAAAAAGCTCCTGGTGCCTTTGTCAATTCTTCTCTTTTCCAGAATAAAAGTAACGAAAGCAAGGTCTGCAAACCCCTGGTCTCGCCTGCATCGACCCGGAAGGCTCATCCTCTGACCGCCCAGGCCCTCCCGGACTCCCCTCCACACCAGGCTGTGGGCTGGCCCAGGACACACTCTCTAAGGTCAGCCCGCATCTCAACACCTAGTACTTGACCAGAAAACGTTTGCTCAGTGCCTAGCGGATGGTGCCCCACTATGGGTCTCCTCTGCCCTAGGCCGGTCACCCCTCCGGGAACGCTGGTGCCCACGATGGCTACCTCCGCCAGGCCTCCGGCTCCTGCCTTCCGCCGCCACTGTGGGCTCAGGCCGCACGCCCACACGCCCTGCGCACCCCAGGGCCCTCCAAAGCAGGCAGCATCCTGCAGAAAGAAATGCTCTGCACTTTATTCCCGACGCAGGCCTTGGCCAAACACCAATGACAGGCCCCAGAGCCAGGCGGGCTGAGGCCACCAGCCCGGTCAGCTGTAGGTGTCAGGGTCCGCGTCCGTTGGCAGAAAGTAGCGCTGCAGGGCGGGCTGCAGGAGCCGCGGGGGCAGCGGGCGCGGGGGCGTGGGCCAGTCCAGGGGGAAAGGCTGCGGCTCCACACGCGGCAGCGGCAGCTTCAGCGTCCGGATGGGGCCGTCCAGGGTGCGGCCTGCACAGAGCCGGGGCGGCATGGGGCCTGGGGGCGGGCGGAGGCTTGTGAGGCCGGGGGGCTGGGGTGGGGTGGGGTGGGGTGGGGGCCCAGTCTCCACCCTTGGCCCCACTCACCCCTCAGTCTCATCGCAGACCTCGCGGACCTCTGCGCCTTGGCCTCCTGCAGCCGGAGGATGGGGTGGTACCTGGAGGCGAAGAGGAGGGTTCAGCTGGCCCAGCCCCAGGCTTGGCTGCCCCACGCAGGCCCCGCCGGCGCAAGCCCCGCGCACCAGTGCTCCCGTGGAGGTGGCACCACCATGTCGGGCACCGGCGCCACCGTGTCGGGCACTGGCGCCACCGTGTCGGGCACTGGCAGGTGCGGGTGTGGGTGCGCAGCCTCCTCCTGGAGCGAGCTCCGCTGCTGCGCCCACAGCTGCGCCCGCAGCTGCTCACAGAAGAAGTTGAGCGCGTCGATGGGGACCAAGTCCAGCAGCTGCGAGTGCGACCAGTCGGTCTCCTCCAGCGGCGGCGGCTCTCCGGGCAGCTGAGCAGGCCCGGCAGGGTGCAGGCGGGCCTCGGGCTCCAGGCAGAAGCTCTTCAGCGTCTCGGAAAGCACTCCCAGACGGAGCTGAGGGGTCCGCCAGCTGCGCGTGGGTGCCAGCGTCCGCTGGGCCTGGAGCTCCGGGGCTAAAGAGTGCGGCTCCGCAGGTGAGACCACCATCAAAGGCACGTCTGAGACCTGCAAGAGCCTCCCGAAGATGCTGGAGGGCGACCAGGAGGTGCCCGAGGGTATCACGGAGGCACGTGTGGGTGCCACGGAGACCACTGACGTCTGCGATGGGGTCTCCTTGGGAGGAGAGGAAAGTGCTGAGGTCTTGGAGACCTTGGGCAGCACCACCAGCAACTTGGCTGCAGACAGTGGCTGTGAGCTTTCCATCTGTCAGGAGGTGACCCATGGCCAAGCACTCTGGCTCCTCGAGCATCCACATGGCCACTGAAACTCCCTTCTGCTCGACCCTCAGCCCAAGGCAGGGGCTGCCCCTCCCCTGACAAGGAGGTCCCAGGGCTGTCCCTGGTTCGGGCCAGACACCCCCTGCTGACTTCCACCTGCACAGGGAAATCCCTAGAGATGCTCAGGGCAGGGAGGCTGGAGGCCCAGGACTGGGCAAGGCAAGGAAGGAGCCTGTGGCCTCAGCTGGCTTTGACCCCAGAACTTGCAGAAAGCCAGAGAAGGCAACAGGGTTTCCAAGGCCCCCCCCCAGCTCCCGCCGGCCCAACCTGAAGCTGCTGGATCATGTCCTCCAGTTTCTGGCAGCAGCGAGCGCGCAGGCCGGCCTTGGAGTCCAGGTCTGGGCCCTGGACCCAGGTCATCATCTCCTTGAATAGGAAGCCTTCGGGGTCCTGAAGGCCCAGCCTGTGCAGCAGCTTCTTGAGCTCTGGCCTGGGACAGATGCGTGTGGCTTGTCCAGAGGCCTTCCCAGTGGCAGGGAGGGCCGGGCAGGAGCGCGACTCACCGGCAGGGCACCGGAGAGTAGAGAAAGTAGGACATGAGCTCCAGCACCACGTCCCGGGACTCCAGGGAACAGGCCAGGAGCAGCGGCAGCGCCAGCATCACAAACTTCTTCTGCATCTGGTCCTGAGGCAGGCGGGGGGGATGTGTTTGCTGAGGGCCAGTGGGTGGGGAGGAAAACTGGGGGCAGGACAAGGGGCACACCTGGAGGCTTGGGGGCTGGTCCACGTTGAGCAAGTGTACGAGCAGGCCCTGCAGCTGGCCTTGGAGATCACTGCTCATGTTGGGCAGCAGTCTCAGTAGCACCTGCAGGATGTGCACACGGTCCACCCACGTGGTCTTCTCCAGCAGGGCCACCAACAGCGTGGCCAGGCCCTCGACCGTGCCCGCCTCCGGGTATGCCTGCAGAGTAGCATGCTGAGGCCCTGCTCCCATGTCACACCCAAGCCAGCCCCTACCTTCTCCCGTCCCTCACCCTAACCCATGCTTCTCAGGCATCCCCAATTCCCTCCAACCTGCAGGCTGAAGATGGGGAACAACTTTTTGAACCAGGTCTGGTAGATGAAGAAATGCAGAAACTTGGGCAGATGCCCATAATGCTCATCCAAGAGCAAACTTCCATGACGGTGCCAGGGATGAGGGTGGGTCCTGGCAGCCTCGCAGCTGCGCCGCCGGGGCTCCTGGGTCCAGTCCATAGCACTCTAGGGGAGCAGCAGTGGCTGCAGGTTCCACCTGTCTGGGTCTCAGTGTAAGCCCACCTCCCGTGGTGGCCTGAGGCCTCTGCCTGAGCGTCTACCTGATCCTCCAGTTCCCAGGAATCCAGCTGCTGGTTGGAGTGTGGGCTCAGGGAAGCCGAGGCCCGGTCTAGCTCCTCGTCTTCCTCCTCCTCCTCCTCTTCCTTCTCGTCTTCCTCCTCCTGCTCCCCAGGCTTCTCCCCCATCCACTGGAGCAGCTTCCTCTGCCACTGGGCTTGGGATGGCCTGGGGCGCCACAACCACAGGGCATCCTGGCTTGCCCCTGGCTGCAGAGGGACAGGAGATGGTGCCTGATGGGTTGCAAGGACAGCAGAGCCCTCCACTGCCGGCAAAACCCCCAGCCCTGCCCCTTGCCTTGAGCTTTCTCTGGGAGGCGAGCTGAGTCAGGGATCCGAGGCTGCTGACCTCCGCATTTAGCCACATCTGCTGTAGCACTACAGAGTTGGGCACATAGCCGGGGACGCAGATGGGCCTCAGGCAGTGCTGGAGGTGGGCACAGCAGGGAATGCTGAGAACCTGGATTCCCCCAGCCTGGACACCACCCTTGGTCACCTGTATAACCTCTCAGAGCCCCTCAGCCGCCAGTCTAGCTCTGCCTGCCAGGCCTCTGAAAGCTGGCTGAGCTGCCAACCCCTACTCTCAACACAGATGGCAGGAGAACCCTGAGATACCAGGGGCGAGGCCCTCAGTGAGCATCAGCTCTGACAAACGAGAAGGGAAACCTGGGGACGTGCTGGCTTCTAAGGGCCCTGACACCCCGCAAGCTCCTCACAGGACTTGGCCCCAGCCCTGGGACAAGAAAGTCTAAAAGCAGCACAGGGGCCAGGGAGGAAGGAAGGAGCTTGGAGAAAGGGCAACGGAGAGCATGATGGTGGTACCCAGGTCTAAAGAGTCAATAACTCACCTGGGCAGGTGACGGTGCCAGGCATATGCTGGGGGAGGGGCTGAGGCCTGCCTGGGCACCTGGTGTATGTGAGGGTGGGAAGACAGTGGATTCTAAAGGGCCAGGTTTCCTTGACTTTGCTCCTCTAAAGGGCAGGGACTCTGATCTTCCAGGAAAAGTCCCTAGGGGACCTGCCCTCCCGGCGCCTCCACGGGGGAAAGGGGTGTGTGGCATAACCGGCTGGGGGGACTGGCTTTGCCTGATGTCAGCTCCCAGAGCAGCAAGGAGCCTGTGGCCACAAACACAGCTGTACTGGAACAGGGCTAGACAGAGGGTGAAGGGTGAGGGCTGAGGGGTGCGTGGGAGGCTGCAGCCTGGCCCTCTGGTTGTAGGTGGGCGTGGCCCTTGAGTCAGATTTGGACACAAAGATTGGTAGCAAAGGGGAGATGGCAGGCACAAGAGTTAGGCCTGGAGAGGAGTGGCTCTCCAGGAGCTGGGAGGGGGTCTCACCTTGTGGGGCTGCACGGTGGCAGGAAAGAAGCCCCTGAGGCTAGAGAGAGGTTCCTTGGACCATCTCTTTGGCAGCAGTGGGATCTGGGGGATGGAATGGGGGCTCAGAACAACACAGCCCCCAGCACCCCGCAGCTCTGCCCCTCAGTAGGTGGTACCCCACCTGCCTGGGTCCCTCACCCTGCACTGCAAGTGGGAGGATGGCAGGTCCAGGGCCATGGTAGTCCTCCCTCGGAGCTGCTCCAGCTGCAGCTGCAGATCCAGACTGACGCCCAGGGAGTGGCTCAGTGAGGAGCGGGCCAGAAGCTGGGGCATAGGAGGAGTTACAGGGTGGCAGAGGGGTCATGGGGGCCCAGCAGGCATGTGGGAGGGTGGGAAGCCTCACCTGGGATGCCTTGCTGTGCACCCTATGGTGGGTGGGTGGGATCGGCACTGTGACTCGGGAAGATTGGGAGAAGTGCTGGCCCAGGGCTCCCAGGTCCTGTGGGGACAGGGCTGTTGGCACTGTTTGGGCTGCAGTGCTGACCTCAGCCCAGGCAAGACAGTGGGCAGCTTGGGGTAAAGCACACACATCCCAGGTCTCTCTCTCCACTGTGAGGGTCCCGCCGCTCCACTGCTGGGACTGCCTTCCAGACTGCATGCCCTGGGAGGCAGCAGGAGCAGACAGACCATCAGAGACCAGATGGGAGGGGTGGGTGGAGAGGAGGGGCCAGGGTCAGGGCTGGGCTGGGGGAGGCCCAACACCTACCAGCAGGCCAGAGCCGTAGATCAGACGGAGGTAATTGTCAAAGCCTTCCTGGCGCTGCTGCCAGGAGGGTGGGGGCCGGGCTGCTGGGACCACTAGCCCCAGCCTCAACTGCTGAAGGTCTCGGTCCCGGGCCACTAGGGTGTCCAAGTCCTGAGTCAGGGTTCAGGGATCAGCCTTCTCTTCCTTGAGCCTTGCTGTGTGCTGCCCGGGCAACCACAGGGATCCCAGGCCTGCCCCAGGGCTGAGGGCTGGGGCCTGAGCCTGGGCAGGGTGAGCTAAGGAGGACCCACCCCACCTCCTTCGGTACCAGGTGCTGAGATGTTGTCCTCCGACGATGGATGAGAGACAAGGCCTTGCTGCAAACAGGGACAGGCACAAGTGGGATGCTGGGTGGCATCAGGCACAGGTGGGATGCTGGGTGGCCTGCCAGTGGGCTGGGGCAGAGGCTGGGACAAGGACCAACCCCAAATGGGTGCGCCAGGGCTCAGGCAGGCTTGCATCAACTCCAGAGGGCCCCACACCGCCAGGCCCCCACCCAGGGTGGGAAAGGAGGGCCTCCAGGAGGGCTGGGCAGGCCTGCATGGGACCTGAGGCTGGCTGCCCCATGGAGGTTGGTGAGCCTCTGCAGTTGGGCGGAAGTCAGTGACTCCTGGCTCATCAGTGGCAGCGGAGGGTCATCCACCACGTCTGGGGCCTTCTGGCACATCTTCTGAATAGGGGAAGGAGCCTGTATCCTTGGCTGGGGGAACCTAGGTCTGCCCCCCCACGGTGGGCAAGGGGGGCCCACCTTGCTCACTCTGTCGTCACCACACACCTTAACTAGGTAGGATGTAGGCAGGTAGAGCCTATGGGACACCAGGCAGAGGCGGGATCCCAGTGCCAACACCAGGTCTCCACTGTTGCTGCAGAAAGCCAGGGCCTGAGGGGCACCATTCAGCTGCAGGAGCCTGGAGAGGCACCCAGGGCAACCGAGGCTCAGCAGGGACAAGGCCTTCTCCACTCAGTCCAGCCACTGGGCTCTGGTGAGGAGCAGAGGTAGGAGACCCCAGCCCTCCCCACCTCCCAGTCTACCGCAGGAGGCGGTTCTCAGCAGTCCAGATGCGAACGGTGCAGTCCAGGCTGGAGCAGGCATACAGCTTGAGCGTGGGGCAGCAGCACAGGCCTGGGGGCAAGGTTCAGGGTCAGAAACCGGAGCCGGGCGGTGGCTGGGCTTCGCCCATGCTGCCCCCTCACCAGTGATGTGGTCCGTGGGGTCGTCCTGGGGCCGGTGGTCTAATCGCGGACTGTCGCCCAGGCCAAACTGCACCAGGCCGTAGGTAGCGCTCTCTGGGTCCTCAAAGCCCGCGGTGACGCGTCTGCCTAGCGCACAGAGCGCCACGGCCGGGTAGCAGCAGGAGAAGGTGCGCAGCAGGCTCAGGCTCTCCTCGGCATAGGGGAAGACGCGCCACATCTTCACTGTCAGGTCCCCACCTGTGGGCAGCGGAATCTGGCTGGGCCTTGTCGGAGAAGAGGGGGCTCTGTGGCGGCCTGGCCTTTGGCAGGGGAGCTACTGACCCGAAGACACGATGCTGTTCCAGGTGGATGCGATGGCGACAACCGGGCCCGGGCTGTGCGCCTCCGTTTGGAAGACAGTCTTCGACGAGAGCCACTCCAGCACCGACAGCGTGCCGTCCGTGTGCCCCACCACTGGCAGGTACCTGCGAGTGGGAAGAGCCTGTCGGCGCGGACCCTGCCGCTCCTTCCGCCCGCCAGACCCTCGCCGGCTCCCGCACCCACCGGTTCTTGTTCTTCCAGGCGCAGGCCACAGCGCTGCAGCGCAACTCGCCCCAGTGCTGGCGCACGATCTCCCAGGAGGACAAGGCGCCTCCGAGATCCGTGAGGTGGCTGTACAGGTGCAGACAGCAAGGCTGCGGCGCAGGGGGCGGCGGCGGGCACACGCGGTGCAGCACGCTCATGGGGCAGCGCGCCGCGTTGGCGCGCACCAGGTGCCCAGCCCTGGTCAGCAGCCACAGCGCCTCGCGCGGCAGGCAGTAGGCCACGGCTGCCGCGCAGTCCTCCGGCTCCAGCAGCAGTGAGCTCACTATGCGCCCGGTGGCAGCCGACAGGAGGCAGACCGAGCCGTCGGCGCACGCGCACACGAGGCGCGTAGGCAGCGACTGGTGCGCAGGCGCGGGCAACGCGGGCGCCACCTGCACGTGGAGCACCTTGGCGGGCAGTTGCGCCAACGGCGAGTAGAGCTCGCGTACGCGCCACAGCTGCATGCTGCTCGCGCACAGGGACAGCACCGGCCAGCCCAGGCGCACCGGCGCCAGCAGACGGCCCACGCGCCGGGACAGCTTGTCCTGGCCCCAGAAGCCCAGCGCTACCTCGCCCACCTGCGCCGCCGCCTGCAGGTCCCAGGTGCGTAGCGTCCCGTCCTGCGAGGCCGACAACACCAGGGTCGTGTTCGGGAGCACAGCCATAGCCGTCACCGGGCCTGTGGGAGGGGTGCAGGTCACTCGGCTGACTGAAGGCAGGGGAGCCTTCAGCCTGTGTTGCAGTCAGCGCAGCAAGGCCTGGCCAGAGCTGCAGAGATGCTGGACAGCCTAGAGCGGCTGGAGGCAAAGGGCCGAGGCCTGGGGTGCAGAGAACTCAGAGCACCTGTGTGGCCCACGAACACCATCCGGATCTGCCAGTCAGCCTCCCACACCTTCACGGTGCTGTCCCGGGAAGCTGTCACCATTGCCTCTACTTCCTCGCAGTAAGCCAGGTCCGAGATGGTGCTACAGGTGGGGAATGGGAGAAGCCAATGGACTTAACATCGCCGTGTGTGTGAGGGCCGTGTGCCCCCTACATGCCTGGCCCTCCCTAGGGGGATCCCCCTCACGTTTTGTGCAAATCCCGGCGCACGTCTACGAGAGTCCAGGCATGCAGATCGAAAGTGAGCACGGCCGAGCCATAGGCCGCGAAGCAGCGCAGGACGTGGTGGGGAGGAACCGGCGCCACAGCCAGACGCATGAGCCTGCCTGTGGGGCTCGGGGGCGGGTGCAGTGGTGACCCTCGCAGCACCAGGCGGCGACCACCTGAACGGAACTGCCAGAGCGCCAGGCGGCTGTTCATCTCCGCAACGAGCAGCAGCCTGAGGTCGGGAACCGGCAGGCAGCAGGTGGGCGCCCAACCCGGGGCCCTGCCCACCCCCTGCTCGCTCAGCCACAGCAGGCTAAGGTTGGGCCTCAGAATGGCCAGCCCCGCGGGGCCCCAGCCTACAAAACGGCCCACGGCACCCAGCGGGCCCAGCACGGTCACCAGCCCCGTAAGCCCGACAGGCGCCAGCAGCGTCTCCTGTGCCCAGCCGTCTTCCTTGTGCAGGTGCAGGCGGCCCGCGCCGTCCAGCACCACGAAGCGTCCACCCACCGGGTCCTGCGCCACCGAGCGCAGCCCCGCTGCCACCTCCAGGCGGCGCAGTGGTTCCAGCCCATGCGTCAGGCGCGCCACGCGCAGCTCGGCTCTCTTCTCCTGTGGGCCGGGGTGGGCGGGCCCGCAATCAAAAGTTGGGGCTGCTCTGGCCTAGGGGACCCCTAAGGGAAGGGCCAGATCCGGAAAGAGGCCTGGAGGCGCAGGACGGGCACACCACACCTTTTCCACGACTTCGTGGAGGCTGGTGCGCAGAAGCAGCCACAGCCGGCGGGCGCGGGCGCGCGGGGTCAGGCTTTGCCACTGTTGGCTGCTGGTCAAAAAGGGCAGGACCTGCGACGGCTCCGTGAGAGTCAACTCTGCGGGCGGGAACTGGAAGTTCTGCCACCTACAGCCTCAGGTCCTCGACCCTGACGGTTATGGGGAGCCCTCCTCCAGGGGCCCTGCCCTGCCAGGCACTATCCAGGGGAGTTTTGTTCCAGGGGATGGAACCCAAGCCCGAGTGAGACCCACTTCCTAGCGGGATGCCTGGGGGGCGAGGCCAGGCCCCCTCACCATTCTTTTCAGTGAGCAGCCCAGGGTCTGGGACATCATAGCCATCTGCGTCATACACGTCCGAGTCCAGAACAAGGTTGTAGCGTTCTGCCTCCCACACCTCTGCCTCCATTTCAGCAACTGCGGTCCCAGAGCCCAACAGCTCCCAGGACTTAGCGGTCACGGCCGGCAGCCGCAGTTGCTAGGATACCAGATGCCGCCGGCCACTCCCACGCCGCAGGCCCCGCCCCCACACCGCATCCAGGTCCACACTAACTCACAGAAACTTTTATTGGAAAGAAATGAGCTGCAGCAAAGTGACACTCAGTGCACACGGCCAAATGGGCGAGGTGGGGGTACAGGTGGGCACCAGGGGCCGGCCCAAGACCAGAGCCAGTGACCACTGGGGCCTGCTTGCGGGGCCTCCGGCCACAGACCCTTTGGGCTGGAGTGTGCAGGCCCAGTAGAAATACAAAAATAAACTCTGTGGTCCAGCTGTCCCTGCTGTGGCAGTTCATTTGGGCAGGGCAGTCACTCCTCCCACCAGGCCCCCTGCTGCCAAGTCCGGCCACAGCATGGGCAGCAGGACTCTGAGGGGTGAGTGGGCATCCACAGGATGGAGCCAAAGGGCTAGGCAGGTATGGCCTTGGGCAGTGCCAGGACTGTGGCAGCGCCAGGGTCTGGCCAGCAGCTGGGGAGGCCCCAGGGGCCTCTCAGGTGGGCAGGTCCAGGCATTGGTTGAAGCTGGATGAAGCTGGGGCCTCGGCTTCTCCTCATCAAATACAGATCACTGGGACCCTGGGCGGAGGTCGGCACACAGTGGGCCTTCAGGAGCTGCCACTTAGACCAAGTAGAGGAGGCCCCCACCCTGTTGTACCCACTCCAGGCTTCAGGGACGTGGGTCATGGCCCCCATCACACACCTGTCCTCCTCCATGGTGCTGGTCTCCTCAGCCCCACTGCCTCCGCTTCTGCTTTCTTCCTCCACCTCCTCCTCCCCCAGCTCCATGTCCAGCTCGTTGCCTGCCTCTGAGGGTGTGTAGGTGGAGCCACTGAGGGGAGGCAGGGAAACCAGTTTTAGGACCCCCTACCCAGGGCTGCTGCTGGCCCCAGAGAGGATGTTCAGGGAGGACAAAGCTGGGTGGAGATGGCACAGCTGGGGAAGTTGTATCGGCCCAACAGGGAGGTGGGGGAGGAGGCGGATGGTGCCCACCTGATGGAACGGCAGCTAAAGAAGACGATTCGCTTGAGCCGCTTGTTGTAGAAGAAGTAGTTGAAGGACCAGAGGCTACCATCCTCCCCGAAGGGATCTGAGTCCAAGTCTGGGTTATAGCTGGGGAGTATAGGGTGACAGGTGGTGTGAGGCGCCAAGTGCCACACATACCTGGAGGTCCACCTGCAGGGATGCCGGCCCACCTGTAGATGTCACATTCAGCCAGGCAGATCTCCTCGTCCACCGCGTTCCACAGCTGTGGTTTCAGGGCCTTGAAGTCCTCTCGCACAGCTGAGAACAGACTGCAGTTGACTGCATTCACCACCTAGGGCAGGCCACAGGCAGGGTGACAGGAGCCCAGGGCTACCCAAAGTGGGGAAGGACAGTGGGGTGGCTGTGGGTCCCTTCCCTCCACCTGACCCTCACCCAGCTAAGGCTGGGCTCCCGGCTGAACTCATGGCTGCGGGCTGTGCTGAAGTCATAGTCAGGCCTGAAGGACTCATTGAGCGTGGCAATCAGGTAGAAGAGGGTCTTGCGGCTGCACTTGTCACTGAGGGGGCCCTCCTCCTCACCGCCTTGGCTTTTGCTGAGTCTGCACAGACAGAACCATCAGCTGGGCCCATCACCTCCCCTCAACCCCCAGCCCCAGGTAGGCCCCACCATGGCTCACCTGCTGGGGCTCAGTCCTGAAGTCTGGGGTGGAGAAAGTGCCTCCAGCACGTGGGGCTGGCCCTCCTGGCAGAACTGCTTGAACATGTGTTTGTCATCTCCTGCCATCTTACATGAGTAGCTCTCAATCCTATAAGATGCAGGGAGGACCGTGAAGCAGGTTTCCCCCAGGTTCCATTGAAGGGCGCGGCAGTGTGACCTCCGAGATGCCAGCTCCCCCGGCCTGCCTCACCTGCCGATGATGTGGGCATCTCCGGTCTCCACAGTCAGCTGTGAGTTGATGGCTTCAAAGCTCGAGTTCTCCAATAGCTTCATGTCTTTGGGGAAGGAGCTTCGTGCTCCAGAGGGGCTAGTGTTGCCTGGGGAGTGAGAGACCAGACCATGGGTATCTATCTGGCCCCTTGGGGCCCTGCCTTCAGCCCTCCTACCCACTAAGTGGAGCCGCTGGGAACAAGCTGAGTCTGGCCTCTGTCCAGGCTGCACATCAGGAGCTCCCCTCTCTGCCCGGCCAGGAGAGGTGACAGAGATCCTGTTTTACCTGAGGGCGGCAAGTCCAGGCTCCAGGTCAGCCACACCCCCTGCAGAACACGCGAGTTCTGGGGACTAGACTAGGACCACCGGGGACCCTGCTCACCCTGGGGCTGCTGGCTGAGTTTGCTGCTCAACATTCCCATTCCCCATCTCCACGCCCACTCCGAAAGAAGAGCTCCAGCCACCGTGGGGGTAACTCTTGAGTCCGCAACGGGACATGACTCCTGCAGTCTCCCTCAGGCTGGCTGGGCTCCTCAGCCAAGGTAAGAGGCTGCACCCCGGTTAGGAACCAGGACACCTGGGACTCCGGGCCCTGCGGTCACCTGGGCGGGCGCTCTTTCGTTTTGGCTACTTTCTGGCCCGGGGAGAGGAAAACTACAGGTTCCTCCACTCTACCCGGAAAAATTGCCTAGTTTCTCCAGACGCCTAGGAGGGCGGTCCCTTGGCCCCGCTGGGGCGCTGTAGAGTCGCAGGCAGCGCCCGCCTGGGCCGCGTCGGGCACCAGCCGAGCCGCGGTGGAAATACAAATCCCAGGAGGCAGCGCGCCGCGCTGTGCCTGCTGGGGGCTGTGGTTCCGGAGGCCCGAGACGGCGCGGGGCGCAGGGCGGACACCCACCTGCCTGGCTGGGTTAGATCAGGCCGCGCCGGGCCGGGTCTGGCTGGGCTGGGTCGCTCCGCGTCGGTGCTGGTGCGCAGGCGGGGGCGGGCTCCGCGCAGCGCGGGCTCCTCAAGATCGGAGGGCGGCGCCGCGGCCTCCGCTCGGGCCGCACTGTATCCGGGGGAAGAAGCTCCGCGGCGACGTCCCGTTACTCCCGGCCCTGCCGGCCCATCCGGGCTGCCACCGCGACATAGCCTCGCCCCCTTCCACAGAGCCCGCTCTCGCGACCGACCTGCCGCCGACCGCCACAGAGCGCCCCGGCGAGTCAGCGAGTCAGCGAGCCGAGCGAGCCCAGTGAGCCGAGCGAGCGAGCGAGCGAGCGACCTCCGCCTCCCCCAGCCGGACAACAACAAGCGTCCGCCAGGCCCGGCCCCGCGCCTCTGAATGGCTCGCTCCAGTCTCCGAGATCGAGAGCTCGAATAGCCATCGGGTGCCTTACCCGCCACTCAGTTCTGCCTTCTAGGTCTACTGGTTACGGCGCCTGTCTGTCACTCTTCTCGCCGTACTAACCCGCCTACCTCCGGCGCTCATTGGCCGTGGCCTCTCTAGCTCCGCCCCCTAGGGGGTCGACCCCGTAACCGGAGAGGCGCGGGCCAACCTAGTGCGACGTGTGGGCGTGGCGGGGGGGGGGGTGCTGGGGTCTGCGGGCGAAGGTGGCACCCCATTGGAGGTCCCGGGAGCGAAGTCCAGCTGCCGCCAGGCGCTGGGATAGTCGCACGCCGGCTGCATCTACGTCCGCCGAGCCCCTGGGGCGAAGAGGCCGCGTCCGCCTTCAGTTGTGGCCGGTGCTTCGCACCCTGACCCTTCGCCCCGAAAGACCAGCTCTAACGTGAGCGCCTCGGCCGCCCTGCCCCAGCCTCGTACACGCCGCCAGCCTCGCCCAGCCGGTGTCCGGAGACCCTTGGATCGTGTCCATTTGTGGGCAAAGCCAGCGGGGCAGGCTTGGCCAGAGTGCACCACTCGGCGCCGTCCCAGGCCCGACGCTCTGGGCGCGCCCGGAACCCCAGGCTCGCGGCCGGGGTTTCCGACCGGCGGAGGCGCTCAGCGGCCCGATCCCACGGAAGCGCGCTCGGAGGGCTGGGACCCGGCCGGACCGGAGATGGCGCCGCCAGCGGGCGGGGCGGCGGCGGCGGCCTCGGATTTGGGGTCGGCCGCAGTGCTCTTGGCTGTGCACGCCGCGGTGAGGCCGCTGGGCGCCGGGCCAGACGCCGAGGCACAGCTGCGGAAGCTGCAGCTGAGCGCGGACCCTGAGCGGCCTGGGCGCTTCCGGCTGGAGCTGCTGGGCGCGGGACCCGGGGCGGTGAGTGGGGGCGGAGGGCGCGCGGTCAGTCCTCTTGGCCCGGGCAGGGCACGGAGCCCAAAGCCAGGCCCCTCCGCTTGCCACCTGGGTGCCCTTAAGCAGTTATGTTTCTTTGCTTCTGTTTTCTCGTCCGTGAAATGGGGGTGATGCTGGGACCTACTTGGACCTACTTTACAGTAGGACTATTGTGAGGATTTGATGATAGGCGTACAGGGCTTAGGACCGTGTAAATGGCTTATAAATGTTACCTTGTATTTCTTTGTTCATCGTGCGATGTAGGGCGGGGGGACGCCCTGAGCCTGGACTCTCCCTCTTCTCAGGTTAATTTGGAGTGGCCCCTGGAGTCAGTCTCCTACACCATCCGAGGCCCCACCCAGCACGAGCTACAGCCTCCACCAGGAGGGCCTGGAACCCTCAGCCTGCACTTCCTCAACCCTCAGGAAGCTCAGCGGTGGGCAGTCCTAGTCCGAGGTGCTACCGTGGAAGGACAGAATGGTCAGTGCCCTGTAATGGATACAATTACAATTTGGAATAGCCTTGGCCCCCCAGTCCTGGTTGGGGAAGTTGGATCCACCTTCCCCACTGCTGGATGTCTGGGAAGGCTTCCAGGAGGGAGTAGGTGGAGCCTGGAGTAGCTTGGAGTACTTGGAGTGGCTCCTGGAGTCAGTCTCCTACACCATCTGAGGCCCTAGTCAGCACAAGTTGCAGCCTACACCAGGAAGCCCTGGAACCTCAGCCCGCACTTCCTTAACCCTCAGGAAGCATGAGAGGCAAGCATGAAGAGGCAGAGCAGGCAGGGTCAGGACCTGTGTGAGAAGACATCATCCCAAGAGCAGCAGGAGAGTGACAGGAGTGGGAGAGTGACAGACTCAGATACCTGCTGCTTAAGGCTGAGAGTTCTGCAGTGGCAAGGGTTGGTGCAGATAGGGTTGGGGAGAAGGGTGTTTCCAGAGATGCTTAGAAGATGGAATTAGTGGCCGGGCGGGGTGGCTCACGCCTGTAATCCCAGCACTTTGGGAGGCCGAGGTGGGTGATCACCTGATGTCAGGAGTTCGAGACCAGCCTGGTCAACATGGTGAAATCCTGTCTCTACTAAAAATACAAAAATTAGCCAGGCGTGGTGGCATGTGCCTGTAGTCCCAGCTACTTGGGGAGGCTGAGGCAGGAGAATCACTTGAACCTGGAGGCAGAGGTTGCAGTGAGCTGAGATCGTGCCACTGCACTCCAGCCTGGGCGACAGAGCAAGACTCCATCTCACCAAAAAAAAAAAAAAAAAAAAAGATGGAATTAGCTGAGTTTCATGGCTGCTTGGGAGGTTTTTTGCAGACAAAGACTCCCTCTGTCACCCAGACTGGAGTGCAGTAGTGTGATCCTAACTCACTGGAGCCTTGAACTCCTGGTCTAAGGTGATCCTCCTGCTTCAGCCTAAGTAGCTGTTATGGGCATGAGCCACTGCCCCTGGCTCACATGGCTGCTTAAGTGGAAGAGTTAGCAGTTGAGACTGAGAAACATGAAGGACTAGGTAGTATGGGGCTCCCAGATAGAGGGCAGCCCACAAACGAGATAAGCAGAGCTGCCAGAGGGGTAGGAAGACTGCCAGACAGTGATGTAAGAGAGGCTCAAGCAACTCAGTGTTTATAAAAGGAACTAGGCTCTCTTTAGTCATTCACCAAGCATATGTATTCAGCAGCTGCCCTGTCCCAGGTACTCCTTTCGCATGAACAAAACCTCTAATCCCCATTCTATTGGAGCTTGCATTTTTAGAGGGGAGGAGGCAGACATATAAAGTAAGTACAGGGCTGGGCAACATACAAAAAATTTAAAAATTAGCTGAGTGGGCCGGGCACGGTGGCTCACACCTGTAATAACAGCACTTTGGGAGGCCGATGCGGGTGGATCATGAGGTCAGGAGATCGAGACCATCCTGGCTAACATGGTGAAACCCCGACTCTACTAAAAATACAAAAAAAAAAAAAAAAAAAATTAGCTGGGTGTGGTGGTGGGGACCTATAGTCCCAGCTACTCGGGAGGCTGAGGCAGGGGAATGGCGTTGAACCCAGGAGGTGGAGCTTGCAGTGAGCTCAGATCGCGCCACTGCACTCCAGCCTGGGCAACAGAGCGAGACTCCGTCTCACAAAAAAAAAAAAAAAAAAAAAAATTAGCTGAGTGTAGTGGTGTCTGCCTGTAATCCCAGCTATTCGAAAGGTTGAGATGGGAGGATCACTTGAGCCCAGGGATTCTAGGCTGCAGTGAGCTGTGATCGTGCCACTGCACTCCAGCCTGGGTGACAGAGCGAGATCCTGTCTCCAAAAAAAAAAAAAAACAAAAACAAAAATAATAAAAATACTGTAGAGTTTTTTAAAAAAGAAAGTCTGTTAGATGGTGTGGGAATGAGAACGGTGGAGCTGGGAGGATTGCTGTTTAAAATGGTGGCAGGGGCCAGGTGCAGTGGCTCACACCTGTAATCCCAGCACTTTGGGAAGCCGAGGTAGGCAGATCACCTGAGGTCGGGAGTTCAAGACCAGTCTGACCAACATGGAGAAATCCTGTCTCTACTAAAAATACAAAATTAGCCAGGCGTGGTGGTGCATGCCTGTAATCCCAGCTACTCAGGAGGCTGAGGCAGGAGAATCGCCTGAACCCAGGAGGCGGAGGTTGCAGTGAGCCAAGATCACACCACTGCACTCCAGCCTGGGCAACGAGTGAAACTCTGTCTCAAAAAAAAAAAAAAAAAAAAAAAAAAAAAACGGTGGCAGGGAAGGCCTCATTGAGGCGACACTGGAGTGAAATTTGAAGGTCATGGCATGAAACATGTGTCCAAGGAAGCAGCAAACAAAAAACCCCTGAGGTGAGCATGTGCAAGTGATCCTTGAGGTTCAGTGGGGGCCGGGGCCAGGAACAGCGCTGGGTGTGCGGAAGGCCCTGCTTATCCTAGTAGGGAGATGGTATGAATACAGTAGGCCTGAGGTCATCACAGGAGCTGTGTTAGCACTGGGTGGGGACCCCCCCATTGCAGTGGGCTGGGCCTCACGGGGGGTAAGAAGGTGAGTCAGCAGGGTGCCCAGCTCTGAAGACGCCCAGGGCAGTGGCTTGTCTGGAGTGCTGGCAGCCCAAGTGTGGGTCAGGGAGCCCAGAGAGGGGAGGTCTCCAAGGGCTCCAAGAGGCCACCTGACTGCAGGGCCACTGAGGGCCTGCTTTGGTTCTGCCGTGAGGCATCCCTGGCTGGCAGAAAGGGCCAAGAGAGGTGGCCTAGCCAGGCACAAAAGGGTTTGAAAGGGCTCTAATTCCCAAAGATGAACTAAGTGCAGCTCCAGCACTAACAGAAGTCTGGCAGGGGCCTCTGAGGGGCTTGCCAGAGCCAAGGCTGGGAGAAGGTGTGGCTTGAAGTGTGGCCTGAGGCAGGGCCCTGGCATGGGCTGAGGTGAGGGAGAAGGCAAAGGTCCTGGAAAACCAAGGGCCTAGAGGCCTGGACAGAGGCCACAGCACAGCACACCCATATCTTACCTCTAGGCAGGAACAGCAACTCACCACCAGCCCTGGGCCCAGAAGCATGCCCTGTCTCCCTGCCCAGTCCCCCGGAAGCCCCCACACTCAAGGCCCCTCAACCTGAGGCAGATCTTCCTAGGAGCCCTGGAAACTTGATGGAGAGAGGTACAGGTGGGGGGAGGGGGTTGGGGGGTTGGGGGATAGCAGACAGTCCCCAGTGGTGACAGCTGTCCTTTCCTTGCCCTGCAGAAGAGCTGGCAGGGAGCCTGGCCCGGGCTATTGCAGGTGGAGACGAGAAGGGGGCAGCCCAAGCGGCAGCCGTCTTGGCCCAGCATCGTGTGGCCCTCAGTGTTCAGCTTCAGGAGGCCTGCTTCCCACCTGGCCCCATCAGGTGAGGCCTGGGGCGGCTTCTTCACCTTGTCCTCGTAACCCTCCCAGGTCCCCCATCCATCCCTCAACCCACATTCTGGCACAGGCTGCAGGTCACACTTGAAGACGCTGCCTCTGCCGCATCTACCGCGTCCTCTGCACATGTTGCCCTGCAGGTCCACCCCCACTGCACCGTTGCAGCTCTCCAGGAGCAGGTGGGCACAGGGTCTAGGGAGCCCTGCCAGGAGCAGAGGAGCCTAGGTGACATCACCTGCCCTGATGCTCTGGCTACAGGTGTTCTCAGAGCTCGGTTTCCCGCCAGCCGTGCAACGCTGGGTCATCGGACGGTGCCTGTGTGTGCCTGAGCGCAGCCTTGCCTCCTATGGGGTTCGGCAGGATGGGGACCCTGCTTTCCTCTACTTGCTGTCGGCTCCTCGAGACGCCCCAGGTCAGTCCTCAGTGGGGGTGGGGTGTGGGAGGTGGGGTGCAGCCCCACAGTCCTGAGCTCCACCCCCTCAGCCACAGGACCTAGCCCTCAGCGCCCCCAGAAGATGGACGGGGAACTTGGACGCTTGTTTCCCCCATCATTGGGGCTACCCCCAGGCCCCCAGCCAGCTGCCTCCAGCCTGCCCAGTCCTCTCCAGGTGGGCACGGGACTGGGCAGGGAGGGCCAGGACAGCCATGGGCATTGGAAAGAGCAGGGAAGCAACAACTGTCTCTCTTCCCCCAGCCCAGCTGGCCCTGTCCTTCCTGCACCTTCATCAATGCCCCAAGCCGCCCTGGCTGTGAGATGTGTAGCACCCAGAGGCCCTGCACTTGGGACCCCCTTGCTGCAGCTTCCACCTAGCAGCCACCAGAGGTACCAGAGGTGGCACAGGCAGGGGAGGTAGCGGGCAGGGCAGAATCTACAGGAATGACCCAGCTCCTCCCCCACAGGTTACAAGGGGAGAGTGGCCCTTCCCTCACAGGTCCGACATCTCCAGGCCCCCGCCGAACTCCGGGGACCTCTACTGACTGCTTGCTGGGACAGTCACCAGGGTTAGGGGGAAGGGCCACAAAATGAAACCATTAAAGACACTTAAGAGCCAGCAAGTGTCCCTTTCATGGTATCTCTGCAGACCTGCCACAACCTAGCCAGCGATACAGGGAGACAGGCCCTCATCAGCAGGCGGGGCTTCCCAGCCAGACCCCAGTGGTACTGAAGAGTGGACCCGGACCCTGAGCCTCAGTGGTCAGGAAAGCATGGCATGGGGATCTCTTCCCAGACCCCAGAGGCCTACAGAGCCCCCCACCCAGCTGCTCACCACTGGGCTGAGGCTGCTGGGGTGTGCCACATACTGAGCTGCAGCCCTCACCACTGACCTTGTCTTCTACTGTCCACCCCGGTCCCCCAGGCCTGCGCCTCTCCTGCCTGCAGGCCTGTTGGCACCACCTTTCTCCCATTCAGCTCTTGCCTTCCTTGGACTATGGCTACTGCTCCCCTCAGCTCTTGCAGCTAGGACACCAGCAATGAAAATGGGTGTTTTCCTTCCCTCCCTAGGGACGAGGGAAGCTCAGGAGCTGAGTCCTGCACCAGGTCACTGGGCCAGTGCTGGGTCATGCCACTGTGACCCTCCTAGATAGCATCCACTGTCTCCCTCCCTCAGCAGCGTGCTCCTGTGGGAACCCAGCCACTGCTAGCTTCTGGCCAGGACCCACCACCCAGCTGCCCTGTGGACTGCTAGGAGGGGCCACTCCATGACACACATCCTGCCTGTCTGCTTGACTCCTTCACCTGTCTGGGAGCCATCCCCTTCCTCTCAGCCCAGCCCAGCAATAGCCCCTGCCCTAGACCAGGCCTTTCCCCTGTTCAAATGCAGCCGAGGTTCCCTGCTGCCATCAGAATGGGGGCCAAGTGGTTCAACACCTTAACACTTGGCTGTTCATTCCAACAGGTCCCTGGGCCACATCCTGCCTGGCCAGGCCCTTTTCAGCTCTGTGCTCAGACACACCCCACCCCAGCAAATGCTGCGACTTGCTCTAACATGCAGTTCTCCACTTTCTGTCCCCCACCCACTGTCTGGACTCCCAGCTACCAGTTAGTGCAGGGCTTGGCTGGCCACACTGCAGGGGTCATCGTGGGAGCCTTGTGAAGGCAAGGGTCTTGGTATCAGAGTCCCTTGCAAACCTGTGCTCCTTCCGTATAATAACTCAAATATGTACATTGAGAAACTTAATTTATTCCCATGATGGGGGCTGAAGGAGGGCCCAGAGCTAGAGTCTGGTCTCCTGCCCACTTGCCTCTTTTTCCAGATGAAGAGGGGCTTAGCCAGCTGACGCCTGAACAGGCCTGGGATGGCTCTTGGGCTTGAGGGCCTGTTCTGGCAGGATGGCAAGCAGACACTGGACAGGGTCACTTGGGTGGCCGATATGCCAGCTTCCGACTCTTCAGGACTGACCACTTGTGCCGCTTTATGGTGTAGACCAGGGGCACCAGCAGAGCCATCATCATCAACATCTGCAGACAAGGAAGACTCAGAGAAGGGAGTGGGGAGGAGCCCTGCCCAGATCCCAGCCCTTCTCTGATATCCACTATGGCCTTCTCCCAACCCTTTTACCTTGAGTCCCATGCGTTTTCGATGGTCGTGCTCTGGCTCAGATGCCCAGCGCAGGAAGGTGCACACATCCTTGGCTATCTGGGACATGGTAGCTGGGGTGCCTGGCCAAGGACAAGCAGTGAGGGCTATTCTCAGGCTCATGTCCAACCTGGGATCATGCACCCCCTCTGTGGAGCAGACACTGCCCCCTACCCAACACATCAAAGGGACAGTACCCTCCACTGGACATACACAAGACTGAAGGAGCCCAAAAGCCTCCTGAGACATCCACAGAAGACGCCCTAGACAAGAAGTGGGCAGGACCTCCTGGACCCAGGAACACAGGGAAAACATCCTTGGGGGTAGTGGAGAAGTATTCCACATGCCCACTGCCAGACCGGAGGCCTCTTACCGTCGTCAAACTCTAAGACATCTGTGTAGATGGGAGGGGCCATGGCAATGGCCTGGCCAGGAAAGTAGGGGTTGAAGTAGAGACCTTCCCGCAGTGACACCCCGGTGGGTGGCTCGCAGTAGCCCGTGAGCAGGGAGAAGATGTAGTCCTCACCACCATGCCTAGGACCAGATCCACGGCTCCTTAGTTCCAAGCACAAGTCAGCCCTTCCCCAATCTCGCCAGCACCACCCCATGGGCAGCCCGTGTACCTAGCTCGCACGATGTAGCTGAGGTCAGGGGGCAATGCTCCGTTGTTGGCAGCTCGAGCAGCCTCACTGTTGGGGTATGGTTTTGGGAAATAGTCGAACAGCTTCCCTGGCCGCATGAACATCTCCCCATTTTCATTGGGGCCGTCTTGAACCTCCACCTGCCACCGAGAGCCTCATCACAACCCTGCCATCTCAACAGTGGGAGCCCTGAGCCCTGGGTCCCAGGCATCCCCAGACCCCACACCTCCGCAGCCAGCTCCTTAGCTTCATCCTCCGTGTAGCACACGCCCACCAGGTGGCGGTAAGCCACGAAGTCCATGCTGTGGCAGGAGGCGCACACCTGCTTATATACCTGGAAACCCCTCCGGATGCTGGAGGGAGGGAAAGGGTTAGGAACGCTGAAGATTCCACCTCACCAGCTCCACCCAGAACCTCCCGCTGCCAGCCAGCTAGCCAGCTGCACACCTGGTGTGGTCCAAGGAAGAGAGGAGGCCACGGTGAGACCACGGATAGCTGGGGGGGTGCAGCTCCAGGTCATTGGCACTCACAGCCGAATGCAGAGCCACGGCCAGCCCCGCACCCCCTGCCGCCAGCATGCCCAGCGCTGACAGCATCACCTTCCGGCCTCGGGAAAGGCCAGACTTCGACGACAAGGCCACTGCCTGCAAGATCTCCGCTCAGCGCCTGCCAGGACACCACCCAGCCCTACCTGGGGATCTGACTCTCTGCGCCCACCTCTCCACCCAGCAATGGCCTCCTCCTGCAGGGCACCAGACGCACACCCTGTCCCATTACCCACCCCATCCCTCTCCGCCGCTGACCCCTAGACCGTGATTCGCTCTCAGGAGAGGGTGTTCCTGGATCCTGAGCCGGGGATCAGACCGAAGTGACCAAGGGTGCTGGGACAGGCCAAGGTCACAAGCAGCTGGCCGAGGTCAGGCTGGGGTCACTTCAGGACGCGGGCCCAGTTTGGACAGCCAGCCGCAAGAGCCGTCCTGGGCGCGCCATTCGGGAAAGCCCCAGCCCCGCCACGGCAGCTAGCCCGTCCCGCCGACCCCCACGCTGGGGACGGGCGCCCTGCCGTTCGGAGAGGTGGGCGCCCAGCCGTGATCCCACACGCTCAAGGTCGGCAGGCAGCTGGGACCGGGGGCGCTGGGTGGCCGGTACCGCTTCCGCGCTGCCCCGGCCCGCGCCCGCAGCCTCCCCGCCGTGACCTTCACGGAGATGCGGGGCCACGCGGAGGCCGGGGCCCGGCCCAGCGCTCACCTGAGGTGTCCGTAGCGGGAGCTGCCCGGGCCGCGCGCTGCACAGCAGACCCCGGGCACGCGCGCCCGGGAGCCCCGCGCCCCGCGGGCCCAACACTACCCCGCGAAGCGAAGCCGCAGCTGCCGCCATCTTGGCCTCCTCCGCGCGGCCGCCACTCCCGTCGGCCCCTGGGGCGCCACGAGAGTCAAAATCTCGCGACAGCCGGGTGTGGGGGCGGGGCCTGTCGGGTGGGCGGGGACGAAGCGCGCCGGCCCGGGTCGCGTCAGTCAGGGACCGGGGCACCGCCTGCCTCCCCGCGCTCTTTGGGTTGTCGTGGAAACTGGCGGTGGGGCGGGGCCCCGTCGCGTCTCTCTGTTGCCGTGACAGCGCCCCGCCCCGCCCGGCGTTTCCCACGCCGCCTCTGAGACCCCGACGTTCCTTTTCTCCACCTTCCCAGGCTGCGCGATGGCCGGGTGGAGGCTACCCCTGCAGGTTGAGGACCTCTAGAGAAAGGGCGGCTTGGAGGGCAGCCAGGCAGAAGGCGCGGGCAGGGGTCTCGGCCGCAGGCAGCGCCTGACAGCGGGAGGCTGGGTCCCCGGGCTGAGCACCCTGTTCTCCTTCATTCCCTTGACTCATGGCCCGACGCGTGATGCGCGCCTTGGGTCCTAGCGCTTTGGGAAGCTGAGGCGGGAGGATCGCTTGAGCCCTGGAGGTGGAGACTGCAGTGAGCCGAGATCGCCACTGCACTCCAGCCTGGGCAATATCCAGCGAGACCTCGTCTCAAAAAAGTAAGTAAATATGATCTTGTTATGTGAGAATATTTTTATTGTAAAATATTTAAAAAGTAAGCAAAGGCCGGGCGCGGTGGCTCACGCCTGTAATCCCAGCATTTTGAGAAGGTTGGGCGGGCAGATCACGAGGTCAAGACATGGAGACCATCCTGGTCAACATGGTGAAACCTTGTCTCTACTGAAAATACAAAAATTAGCCAGGCGTGCTGGCGCGCGCCTGTAGTCCCAACTACTCTGGGAGGCTGAGGCAGGAGAATCGCTTGAACCCGGGAGGCGGAGGTTGCAGTGAGTAGAGATCGCGCCACTGCACTCCAGCCTGGATGACAGAGGGAAGACTCCGTCTCAAGAAAAAAAAAAAGCAAATAAAATTTAAAAACTAGGCCAGGTGCAGTGGCTCATGCCTGTAATCCTAGCACTTTGGGAGGCCGTGGTGGGCAGATCACCTGAGGTCGTGAGTTTGAGACCAGCCTGACCAACATGGAGAAACCCTGTGTTATATGTAAAATGTTTATTTAGAAACAGAACGCTTGTTCCCTGGTACCATAAGGAAAGATCAGCATTCACACAAAAAGTTCTCTCAGCAAGGCAATTTTACTTTCTGCAGAAAGGGTGCTCCTCACGGATGGAAAAATGGTGAGAGCACACCTGAATAAAGGAGAGAAGCTATTTGTATCCCTTATGCAGCTTGTCCCTGCTACTGTGTCCTGTCTCCATTGGCTAGAGCCAGACCGCACAATCTAAACTAAAACTCGACTGGCTAATAATTTAAAACTTTTCTAAATAGAGAAAGGCAAGGGAGAACAGAGGAAAAGAGGAAGTTGCTTATGCCAGATAGGGAAGGGGCATAGGCTGCGAGCTGGAACGTGCCTGTGAGCATGTCCAGCACAAATATTTTGGTTAAGGTACAAGGACATAGAATGTACTACCTGCCTGAGAGCACGTTTAACAGCTACATAGGATAGAGCTTAAAGAATTATTAGCAAAACCAAACACCGCATGTTCTCACTCATAGGTGGGAATTGAACAATGAGAACACTTGGACACGGGAAGGGGAACATCACACACCGGGGCCTGTTGTGGGGTGGGGGGAGGGGGAGGGATAGCATTAGGAGAAATACCTAATGTAAATGATGAGTTAATGGGTGCAGCACACCAACATGGCACATGTATACATATGTAACAAACCTGCACATTGTGCACATGTACCCTAGAACTTAAAGTATAATAAAAAACAAAAGAAAAAAAAGAATTATTAGCACAAAGCAAGGAGGCTTGAAGGAAGTTAGTCTGTAAAAGAAACTATTATTTCTAACACTTATGATTTATTCTTTAACAAGGGAAACTTTGAAGAGGAAACTTTTTACTTTCTACACACCATCTCTACTAAAAATACAAAATTAGCCAGGTGTGGTGGTGCATGCTTGTAATCCCAGCTACTCCAGAGGCTGAGGCAGGAGAAGCGCTTGAACCCAGGAGGCGGAGTTTGCGGTGAGCAGAGATCACGCCACTGCACTCCAGCCTGGCAACAAGAACGAAACTCTATCTCAAGAAAAAATAAAATAAAAATCCAAAACTAGTTGTCAGTGAAAATGGAGAAAGACCCCTAAAAAAATGTACCCACCCCTCGCCCAATAAGAGCAAGAAAAACATAGCAAAAATGATCACAATCAACTTTTACAGAGCTATGGAAATTAATCAAAGGCTTTCATCATCCTAGGGGCTGTTATTCAATTAAACAGGTGACTATCAGTAAGAACAGTGGCCTTTGTGGGTTGTAGCTTTCCCTGGTTCAACCCTGCCCTCCAGCTCAGTGGTAATCTTGGAAATAAGAACCTACATTCCTAGTTACTGTGGGAGCAGAATGCCCTCATTCGCACAGAACCTCCGTTATTGAACGTGTCTGATGGCTGCCTGGAAGACTCCTACCACATCAACTCAGGGCTTGCCCAGTGCCAGCTGCCTGAGGTGATGGATAACAGTTGCCACAAACAATAGACTAAACAAAAAGCTAAAAACAAAGAGCAAGGGAATGAGATGTCCACAGGGGCTTTGAAAAGCCCAAAACATTTTTGGGAATACAGGTCATATACACATGGAGGACTATGGATATACTTAGGAGAGACCTGAAAAAACCCTAAACTCTCACCTCTGGCTGACCTTGAGGCTCTATACAAAGGGAAGTCTGAGGAAGAGAAATTTAAAAAAAGAAAGAAATATGAACTGGGCCTCAGAGACCTGTGGGACACTATTAAGCACACCAACATATGCATAGTTTCAGTCCCAGGAGTAGACTAGACACAGAAAGGAGTAAGAATACTTAAAAAAGAATAATAATAATAATGGCCAAGGCTGGGCGCAGTAGCTCACACCTGTAATCCTAGCACTTTGGGAGGCCGAGGCAGGCAGATCACCTGAGGTCGAGAGTTCAAAACCAGTCTGACCAACATGAAGAAACCTCGACTCTACTAAAAATACAAAATTAGCCAGGTGTTGTGGCGCACGCCTATAATCCCAGCACTTTGGGAGGCCGAAGTGGGCAGATCACATGAGGTCGAGAGTTCGAAACCAGACTGACCAACTTGGAGAAACCCCATCTCTACTAAAAGTACAAAATTAGCCAGGCATGGTGGTGCATACCTGTAATCCCAGCTACTTGGGAGGCTGAGGCAGGAGAATTGCTTGAACCTGGAGGTGGAGGTTGCAGCGAGCCAAGTTTGCACCATTGCACTCCAGCCTGGGCAACGAGAGCAAAACTCTGTCTCAAAAAAAAAAAAAAAAAAAAAAAAGGCCAAAAACGTGCCAAATTTCATGAAAAACATGAATCTGCACATCTAGTTTTTTTGTTCAACAAACACTAAGTAGAATAAACTAAAGGAGACACATAACAAATTGTTGAAAGACAAAGAATCTTGAAAGCAGCAAGAGAGAAGTGACTCATCATATAAAAATAATTCTTGGCCGGGCGCGGTGGCTCACTCCTGTAATCTTAGCAGTTTGGGAGGCCGAGCCAGGCAGATCACCTGAGGTCAGGAGTTCGAGACCAGACTGGCCAATATGGCAAAACCATATCTCTACTAAAAATACAAAAAAAATTAGCCGGGCCTGGTGGCATGCACCTGTAATTCCAGCTACTCCGGAGGCTGAGGCAGGAGAATCGCTTGAACCCGGGAGACGGAGGTTGCAGTGAGCCAAGATTGTACCATTGCACTCCAGCCTGGGCAACAAGAGTGAAACTCCTTCTCAGAAAAATAATAATAATAATAATAATAATAATAATAATAAATGCAAAAAGAAAGGAAAAAAAGAATTCTCAACAAAATTAACAAAAGATTTCTCCTCTCAAACCATGGAGGCTTGCTGGGTGAAGTGGCTAACGCCAGTAATCCCAGCATGTCGGGAGGCCAAGGCAGGCGGATCACCTGAGGTCAGGAGTTCGAGAACAGTCTGGCTAACATGGTGAAACAGTTGGAAGACTTATATCGCCCAATTTCAAAACTTGATTAGGTTTATAGTAAGTTTTAGTACTGACAGAAGGATAGGCATATAGATCAATGGAATAGAATTGAGAGTCCACAAATAAAGTCTATGACTATACATCTATGGTCATTTGATTTTTTTTTTTTACAAGGGTACTGAGACCAATGGAGAAAGAAGAATCTCTCCAACAAATGGTTCTGGGACAACTGGATATTCAAAGCTGCAATGAGCTGTGATCATGCCACTGCACTCCAGCCTAGGCAACAGAGTTGAGACCTTATCTCAAAACAAACAAAACAGCTGGGCACGGTGGCTCATGCCTGTAATCCTGGCACTTTGGGAGGTCGAGGTGGGTGGATCACCTGAGGTCGGGAGTTTGAGACCAGACTGACCAACATGGAGAAACCCCATCTCTACTAAAAATACAAAATTAGCTGGGCGTGGTGGTGCATGCCTTTAATCCCAGCTATTCGGGAGGCTGAGGCAGGAAAATCGCTTGAACCTGGGAGGCAGAGGTTGCAGTGAGCCATGATCGAGCCATTACACTACAGCCTGGGCAACAACAGCGAAACTCAGTCTCAAAAAAAAAAAACACAAAAACCCAAAAAACAAAAACAAAAAGCCAACAATGATTTGCAAAACAAATGTCAATGAATGAAGTTGGCTCCTTTACCTCACACCATTTACAAGAACTGAAAAATAACCAAAGATCTAAGTTTAAGACCTAAAACCAGAAAATTCTCAGAATAAAACATAGGCAGGCCAGGCGTGGTGGCTCACGCCTGTAATCCCAGCACTTTGGGAGGCTGAGGTGGGTGGATCACTAGGTCAGGAGTTCAAGACCAGCCTGGCCAACATGTGAAACCCTGTCTCTACTAAAAATACAAAAATTAGCTGGGCGTGGTGGCGCGCACCTGTAATCCCAGCTACTCAGGAGGCTGAAGCAGAAGAATCACCTGAACCCAGCAGGTGGAGGTTGCAGTGAGCCGAGATCGTGCCACTGCACTCCAGCCTGGGCAACAAGAGTAAAACTCTGTCTCAAAAAAAAAAAAAAAAAAAAAAATATATATATATATATATATATACACCAATTGCCAATAATATATTTATATATATATATATATATACACCAATTGCCAATAATATGAAAAGATGCTGTAGTTTCATTAATCATTAGGTAAATGCAAATCAAAACAGAAATGCAATGCCACTTCACACCCACTAGGATGGCTGTAATCTACAAGATGGACACTAGCAGGGCTGGGTGTGGTGGCTCACACCTGTAATCCCAGCACTTTGGGAAGCTGAGGCAGGTGGATCACCTGAGGTCAGGAGTTTGAGACCAGCCTGACCAACATGGAGAAACCCCATCTCTACTAAAAATACAAAATTAGCCGGGAGTGGTGGTGCATGCCTGGAATCCCAGCTACTCAGGAGACTGAGGCAGGAGAATCGCTTGAACCTGCGAGGCAGAGGTTGCAGTGAGCCAAGATCATGCCACTGCAGTCCAGCCTGGGTGACAAGAGCGAAACTCCAACTCAAAAAAAAAAGAAGATGGACACTATCAAGTGTTGGTAAGAACGTGGACATTGGAAGAAGCCAAAATATTTGTAAAAATATAAAATAATTAGTGGGGCGTGGTGGTGCACGCCTGTAATCCCAGCTACTCGGGAGGTTGTAGAAAGTAAAAAGTTTCCTCTTCAAAGTTTCCCTTCTTGTTAAAAAATAAATTGTAAGTGTTTCTTTTAAAGACTAACTTCCTTCAAGCCTCCTTGCTTTGTGCTAATAACTCTTTGTTAAGCCCTATCTATGGAGCTGTTAGATATAAAGGAATAAGGACATTCTATGTCCTTGAACTTTAACCAAAATACTTGTGTTAAACATGCTCACAGGCACGTAGTACATTCTATGTCCTTGTATTTTAACCAAGATATTTGTGCTGGACATGCTCACAGGCATGTCCCAGCTTGCAGCCTATGCCCCTTGCTTATTTGGGAATATTATTACTTTTCTAAGTCCTTTAGTAAGCAACTTCCTCTTTTCCTATGTTCTCCATTGCTTTTACCTATTTAAAAAAAGTTTTTAAGCTGTTAGCCCATCGGGTTCAGGTCTGGCTCCAGCCAACGGAGACAGGACACAGTAGCAGGGACAAGCTGCGTTGAGAGATAAAAATTGCTTCCCTCCTTTATTCAGGTATGCTCTCGCCATCATTCCATCTGCAAGGAGCACCCTTTCTGCAGAAAGTAAAATTGACTTGCTGAGAGAACTTTTTGTCTGAATGCTGATCTTTCCTTGTGTTACCAGGAAACAAACATTCCGCTTCTAAATAAACATTTTACATATAACAGAGGCTGAGCCCAGAGAATCACTTGAACTTAGGAGATGGAGGTTGCAGTGAGCCGAGATCTCGCCATAGCACCCAGCCTGGGCGACAGTGAGACTCTGTCAAAAAAAAAAAAAAAAAAAAAAAAAAAATCCGGGAGGGGTAAACGTGGAGCCTGAGCTCATGTCATTACTGAAAATCAGAACAGAAATCCTACCTCCCTAACAAAGCAACCTTGCCATTCCCACGGTCCCCTTTCAAAACTTGTATAGGCAGGGAGAATTCTGCACAAACTACTCAGAACACAAGCAAGGCATCCTTTAGCTTTTCCCCCCACCGTATGTATTTTCATGATTTGTGCTTTAAGTGACTGCCAAAGTCCTGTTAAAAAAACAATTGAGGCTGCCAGGTGTGGTGGCTCTCATGCCTGTAATCCCAGTACTTTGGGAGGCCTAGGTGGGTGGATCATCTGAGGTCAGGAGTTTGAGACCAGCCTGGACAACATGGTGAAACCCTGTCTCTACTGAAAATACAAAATTAGCCAGGCATGGTGGTGCACACCTGTAATCCCACTACTTGGGAGGCTGAGGCAGGAGAACTGCTTGAACCAGGGAGGTGGAGGTTGTAGTGAGCCGAGATTGCATCACTGCACTCCAGCCTGGGCAACAGTGCAAGACTCCATCTCAAAAACAGAACAGTTGAGGTCAAAGCCCAGCTAAAATGCCTGGAGGGTGATTTTGTATCAGATGTCATCTTACAAAGAGAACAGGAGACCAAGACAGAGATTTCTTCTTGGAAAATAGGAGACTGACAGATGAGTCTCCCTTGCTGATTTAGCAGGGGAGGCCCCTGTGATGCCCACCTAGGAGGTGTTCCTAGGGGTACTGAGAGGCAGCGGAAACCAGCCAGGCTAGGGTGGGGACTGCAGGCATCCACCCAACCTCAGAGGAAGTATTCACTGGAGAAAGTGACTAGAGGCTCCAACCTCTGGGACAAGGGGGCTGAAGACAGGCAAGTTAATTATGAGGCTACCAGTCACAGTGGGGTTCCTGATACCCCCTCATCCCCACTGAGCCTCAAACAATGCTGGACACAGAGAATGTAAGCCCACCCAGCAGACATGTGTTTCCTCTGCAAAAACTCTGGAAATCACCTAGGTGCTCACCCTGGGAGCCCTCTGCCCATCCCCCAACTGTGGAGCCCCATCAATAGACTAACCCCCAACACCAGGGGTCTCATGAAAAGGGGAGCCTCCCGCAGGAAGACATGCCCCAGTGAAGAGGCAGTGGCCTAGAGAGTAGGGCACAGGGAGGGCACCCTCCTCGGGACCTCCCAGACAACAGGCCATTTGGGGACACTGTACTGAAAGGACCCTGGCCCTCAGTTGATTCTAAGGTGCTGTGGCTTCTCCAGGCAGCACAGCTCTGATTCCTGAGGCCTGTGCATGGTTGTGTGTGGCTGCGGCACCTTTGCTTTCCTGTGACCAGAGGACTCTCTAGCCGCAGCACCAAGGTCTCTGACATGGCCCTGGCATCACCTAAAGGCCACAGGTTTTTCCTTTCTTTTGGAACAGATGGTGGTCTTCCCAGTTCCTTTCAGAGTCCTGGTACAACAGCCTGCTTCTCTCCTTGCTGGCCCGTCAGTGCCCTCTCCCGTGGGGCTCTTGTCCCCGTGCCCCGCCTGCTCCTGGGTGCTGGCTCCACTGTGTTGCCTGCCCAGCCCCTCATGGGCATCTCACCTGGGCTGACTCAACTCTGAGGAAGCCAGACCGGGTGCTCCTCCCTGCTCCATCCCAATCCCACACCAAGGCGCTGGCCTTGCCTGGGCCCCATGCCATGCACCCTGGGCCTCCTCTGCAGGGCTCCAGCTCCAGCCTCTTAGTCCTAGCAGTAAAGATGGTGTCAGGTGGTTTCTGGGTGCCTCAGCTCCTGGCAGGCCCTCCAACCATGGCCATGGTGTATTCACCTTCCCAGCACTGTTCCTGGCACAGTACCACACAGAAATGCACACAGCCCTCTGAGCCTGCATGGCACCCTCCAGGGCTGAGAGTGCACCTGAGGCTTACCTCCCAGGGCTGATACAGCAGCAGAGCCCTGGTTGGCAGGAATGCTACCCAGTAAGTGGACTACAGCAGCCCTTGCCAGAGAGGAGGTGTGAGGAATGCCAAGCCCTGCAGACAGAGGCTTCTCACCCCCATGCCCCGGGGCCCTACATGGACAGCGGGCCAGGAGCTCAAATAGCTGCTGAAACAGACACTCATTTATTTCCCCAGAAGGAGGCAGAATGGGGTCCTTGGGGAGTCTCTGTCCCAGCCTGGACAGGCAGATCTCACTTCCAGAAGAGCACATTCCAGAAAAGCAGCCAGCAGGGGTAGAGGCCCAGGGACAGCAGTGGGAAGAGCAGGGCACCGTAGGTGTGGTGCTCCAGCACACCCTGGGCCAGCGCTGCCAGGAAGAGCTGCCAGCCCTCGGCCAGTGACAGTGGCGCCTCCTGCAGCTCCCGCCACAGGAACAGGCTGCCAAGGAGCATGGCTGCTGGGCTGGTCAGCACCAGCAGGGCAGCATAGAGGGTCCTGGGTGGAGAAGCAACATCAAGGTAGGCTCCATGGTGGGGGAAAGGGCTATTGAATGAGGGTGTGGTCTGTGATGAGGGCACAGGCATTAGGAGAAGTGGGGCTGATCCATACATACCGGGGCCCATGAGGCTTGGCAAGTGCAGCGGCGGGCACCATGCTGGTGGCCAGCAGGAAGCCCAAGGAGAAGTTGGTGAGGGCGATGCAGCCCAGCTGCAGTGCTAGGTAGATCAGGGCTACCAGCTTCAGTGCCATCCAGCCCCTGTCTGGGGCCTGTGTGCTTACCACCCTGCAAGACAAAGGGCTCAGAGGCCACCCACAAGCTGTCTGCATGTCCGGGAGACCTCTACCCCTGCCTCCCGCAACCAGCCCAGCCTCTCACCGGTGGGTATTGTGGGGCAGGGCCAGGCCAGCTGCATAAATCGCCAGCAGTGTCAGCACCACAGCCTCAGCCTCTGCCACTGGGAAGTGCTGGGTGGCAACGTGTTGGCCCAGCACTGGCAGGACATAGAGGGCCAGTCCCATGGCCTGCGAGATCAGCAGAGGTGCCACGAGCGAGGCCAGCCCCACACCCTGCAGGGCACACAGGCTCTTGGAGATGGGCCCTGGGGCCAGGGGATCCCCAAAGACCACCACCATCCCACCAGCTGAGGCTAAGTTGCAACACTAAACACTAGTCAGACCCTGGAAGCCCATTCCAACAACAGAAGGGGGTGCCATCACCTGTGATGGGGGAAGGGGGACACTGGGGCCAGGGGCCCCCCCGGGCTCCTCAAGGCCCATTCCGGCCTCATGCAGCTGCATCCACAGTTCCAGAGCGTAGCCCAATCAAGGACCCCAACAAGAGGTGTAACGGGATCTGCCCAGAGGGGGACCCAGGGCTCACCCCCATACCCCACCCCCCATCAGGATGGAAGACTCTCCCCAGCCTAGAGTTGAGGAGACTGGAGGCTGGTCACAAGCAGACGGCAAGGGGCAGAGGATATCTTGAGACCAAGGACCAGGAGCAAGAAGCCGACAGCGGGCATGTAGAGGCCGATGGAGACGAAGCGGGAGAGGCCGGGGAGCAAGTAGAGGAAGAAGGACTGGTGCAGGCGCTCCAGGAGGTGGTTGAGCTTGCGGAACATGCCCTCCAAAGCCCTGTCAGGTGTGGGGCAGGTTCATGGCTGGCCAAAGCCACCAGGCCATCCCCCACTCCGCTCCAGCTAGACCCCATCCTGGGCATGGAAAGCGGGGGACCAGAGACTACTTACTTGCCCACTGCCACCAGGTCATACTTGTACTGGCGGAAGCTATTGATGCCACGCAGGGTTAGGGCCTCCACACGGTAGCGCAGGAAGAGGCCATGGGAGCCGTGGGGGCGGCCAGAGGCCTGCCGCAGAACCATGAGCAGCAGTGTCTGCAGGCCCTGCAGTGGTCCGTCCAATGACGTCCAGTCCTGGGGCTGCAGCTTTAGAGGTGCAGGACAGGATGAGACAGCCCCTCCCACAGACCCTGTACCCTTCAGCCCTCAGGCAGGCAGGCAGCCCCACCTTGCCCTGAAGCGTGCACAACAGGCCCCCTTTCTGGCAGAAGGTCTGGAAGAGATTGAGCAGGTCAAGGTTGGGCAGCTGCCCGTTGAGCCCCTCCACAGCCACATCGAGGCTGGTGACCACATCACTGCTCAGCTCCAGGGCCACAGCCGCCTGAATGGCCCCAGCTCGGCCCTGCAGGGGGGACGACTGCATGCCTGTAGGAGCAAGTGAATGAGTGCTAATGGGGGATCTGGTGAGGACAGTGACCCTGAGAGGGGGACCAGGGCAGGCAAGACAAGAGAACCTACCAGTGACATTGACATCGTGGTAGGCTTCAAGCCAAGCTTCAGTGCCCAGGAGGTCATGTTCTGTTACCAGGAAGATGATATCTTTGGCCCAATAAATCTGCCCTGGAGACGAGAAGCAGGATCAGCAGGGTCTGGGGCACTGACCAAAGCCCTCCATGGCCAGCAGCCCTGAGACTCACCCCGGAAGTGGGCAGCCAGTGCCAGCAGCAGCCCCACAGCCTGGCTGTTGGTAGAGTCAGAGCCACAGGGCACGGTGAGCACAAGTGACTCGGTGCTGGCAGCACGCGGGGCCCGCAGGATGCCGTACACATTGGTGCCTGACACCATCTGTATGCAGTATCGGTGGGGGGAACCTCAGTGTAACTTTCTGGTAGGGGGCTGAAGGCCCCCCCCGTTTCCTAGCCCTCCAATGCCCACCAGGGATTTCCCTCCCACCGAGCTTCCTGGCCCCATGACACCCCCGCAAGGTGATACCCAGCCCATACCCCTCCCTCAAGGTGCTTTCTGGGCCCAGGCACACCCCACTCCCCCAATACATAGCGCTCGTGGGTCTCATCTGGGAAGGGCAGTTTCCGGGAGAAACTCTGCGTGTAGACCTCCAGCCCTACTGACCGCATCGTCCGTTCAAGCCAGGCCACTGGCAGAGCCCTGCAGACACGAAGGGAGCCTCTGAGCAGAGCTCCCCGGCCTTAGCCACCACTGCTCGCCCCATACGCCCTGCTCTGCCGCTCACCCCGACTTCTTGCGGTGGGCAGCGAAGTCCCGGGCAAAAGCCCGGGCGCGGTCTCCGCCCGCAAACTGCTCCTCCACCATGGTGGAGCCCATGGCGTTCTCCGACATGTAAGTGCGCTGGGTCAGCGGCGGGAAAACCAGCGCCAAGAACCAGGCGATGCCCGCCACGTAGCTCAGCACGCTGTGAGAGAGGACGGAGGGGCACCGGAGCGTCAGCGGGTCCTGAGACGCCGACCCGAGGCCACAACCTCCACACCCGGGGTCGATCGCGGGGGTCTGAGAGACCTAAACCCGGAGTCCTGCATCGGGACGCCGGACCCGAGGGCTAAGCCTGGGCCTGATATCCTCAGTGCTTCCAGAGGGCAGGAGCGGAAGGGCGCGAGCAGCCGGAGGGGCGCGAGCAGCTGGAGCGGCCCCGGCCCTCGATGGGGACCGCGCATGGGGCCGCCGGCAGCGCGAGTCCAGGGCCCTCGGGTCCCCGCCTCCCCGAGCCCCGTCCTCACCACAGCGGCGCGTTGAGGCGCAGCACGAGGCGGGCGAGCGCGCGCCGGCGAACCGGGTCCGACAGGAGGCCCATGGCGGGGCAGGGCGGCGCGGCTACGGACCCTCTCCCACCTCCGGACCCTCTCCCGCCTCCAATCACCGCCGCGGTGCCCGCAGGCTGCTCCTGTCAGACCCGGGGACCCGCGCTCGCCCGCACTTCCGGTCCCAGAGACGCTCGCGCCGGCGCGCATGTCCAGAGCAGAGGGCGCGCGAGCCCAGAGCAGCGGCCGGCTCGAGGGTGGGCGGTGCTGGTGAAGCCGGCAGGACGTGAGCGGGTTTGGGAGTCCGCTAGGCGCTGCCCCCAGGAGAGTCGGGCCCGCAGTGCACCGCCCCGGAGGGAGGCAGGTAGCCCCGCAGCCGGAGGACAGCAGGCCGAGCTGGTCGGGGGCAGCGAGATAGAGCCGGCTGGAAGGCCCGCAGGAGTCAGAGGTCATGAGCCAGGCAGGTGGGTGGAAAGCCGGCGGCGGTCAGAGAATGGATGCCAAGCGAGACTGCCAATGACTCAGGACGTCCCAGTGGAGTCACAGCGTGAGCCCAGCACCGAGGTTTTCAGTCAGATGACTGCAGAGAAGATGCTGATGGCACTACTGGCCAAAACGGGCTTCACTGGAACCGGGGTGTGTGCATTATAAAGTGGGGGAGCCTATATTCTCACTGTCCAGGCCAGGAGATCCTTGGAATATTAGGGGAGAAGCAGTCCCAGGGTCCAGACTACAGGGGCTGGTAGTTGGGGCTCCGGCAGGTCTGTGGGCCAGAGGTGAATGAAGGGAGAGTTTGCTCAAGAGGGTGCACTTTGGGAAGGTAAGGTGGGCGGATCCTTTGAGATCAGCCTGGACAACAAAATGAGACCCAGTCTCTACACACAAAAAATTTCTTTTTAAATTAGCCAGGTGACTGGGGCATGCCTGTAGTCTCAGCTCAGGAGGCTAAAGTGGGAGGATCACTTGAGCCTGGGAGATCCACACTGCAGTGAGCCGTGGTCACACCACTGCACTCCAGCCTGAGCACAGAGCAAGACCATGTCTCAACAAACAAAATAGTGGTGGGCAGAGAGAAGGGTCAAAGCTGAAGACTCCGTGTGAGAACAGGTTTTTTTTTTTTTTTTTTTTTGAGACAGAGTCTTGCTCTGTCACCCAGGCTGGACTGCAGTGGTGCAATCTTGGCTCACTGCGACCTTCAACTCCTAGTTCAAGTGATTCTCCTGCCCCAGCCTCCCTAGTAGCTGGGATTACAGGTGCCTGCCATCACACTAATTTTTGTATCTTTAGTAGAGATGGGGTTTCACCACGTTGGCCAGGCTGGTCTCAAACTCCTGACCTCAAGTGATCCATGAGAACAGGTAATTTTTGTACTTTTATTTTTTTTAGATGGAATCCTGCTCTGTCACCCAGGCTGGAGTGCAGTGGCACGATCTTGGCTCACTGCAACCTCCGCCTCCCAGGTTCAAGAGATTCTCCTGCCTCAGCCTCTTGAGTAGCTCAGATTACAGGCATGTGCCACCATCCCCAGCTAATTTTGTTTTTTTTGTAGAGACAGGGTTTCGCCATGTTGGCCAGGCTGGTCTCAAACTCCTGACCTGAAGCAATCCGCCTGCCTCAGCCTCCTAAAGCTCTGGGATTACAGGCGTGAGCCACCATGCCTGGCTGTTGTACTTTTAGAGCCCAAGATAAGCAGCAGGAAAAGCCCAAGGGGCTCCAAGCCATAGTCCAGAGGCTGTGGGACATGGCCCCCACATCTCTAGGGTGGGTACCCAGAGCCAGCCGAGTTCTTCCTCAGCCCTTTGCTCAGGGCCCCCGACGTGCTGGAATAAGGGTAACAGATTCCTCAGTCTAATGGCCTGGCTCATCTTGCCAGGCCCTGCTTCCTGCTCAGCTGCCTTGAGTCCTTACTGGGACATGATGCTTTTTCCACCCAGGGCCTCCCCCACAGCAACCCCCTAATCCACTGTTCTCTTCAGGGTTTGAATCAGGCTACACAGAGGTAAGTAGTTCATGTGTGGGCGAGGGTCCCTGGTCATCCCCAGGAGCCAGCACCAGACCAAGCTCTGCCAGGCTTCACATGGCCCTGAAGTGCTGTTGGGTGATAACGTACAGTGAGGGGTGTATGGGCAGAGGAGGGTTTTATTCTGGACATGGGTGGCTGGGTGGTCAGTCCCCCAGCAAGATAGAGGCCTCACGCACATGCTGCCGGACCACTCTGTCCAAGAGGGTGTGCACATCTCGAGCAGCCTGGGCAGCAGCCTCCAACACCCGCTCCAGGTGGTCCTCGTGCAGCCGGGCATCCATCTCAAGCAGCGCAATCTGTCCTGAGGCTGGCAGCAGGGCCAGGGCCAGCTGGGGGCCACCAGCTGCTTCCTCCACATGGCTGAGGTCTGCCAGGGCTGTGCCGTCCACGAAGCCAGCTGAGCACGCACACACAAAGTCTCTCATGGGTATCCCGGCATCCAGCACTGCCAGCGTGGCTGCATTCACACAAGCCGCATAGGTCCCACCATCTGCCTGTAGCACCTGCAGAGACCCCAGGGTGTCAGTCTATCAGACTCCCTCCCCAACCCCATCACACCATTCCCTCCCTGGATTGATGGCTGCAGCTGGCTCACCTGCACATAGATATCAATCTGGGAGCGTGGGTGCAGCTGTGTGAGGATGGCTGCCTCGAAAGTCTGGCGGAGCTGCAGGCCCATCTCACAGGACTTACGGTCCCCATGTCGCCGTCGCTTGCGCTCACCTGTGCTGAAGGTCGCTGAACTATATTGACAGTTCACTAGGGCCCTGTCCGGCAGGGCTCGAGCCCGGGAGCCGCGGATCTGGAAGAGGACAGACACATGAGCCAGGCCCACTCCTTCCAGCTCACACTCCGCTGTCCTCTGTGGGTCTGCCTCTCCCTCCACTTTCAATGCCTCAGCAAGAGGCAACTGCGTTACCTCCAAAACAAAGCCCCCTGTTTTGCACTCTCTGTCTTGCATGTGTTGCCCTCTGGCACCTTTTAATTGGCTTCCTTGTGTCCATCCTTGCCCCATTCCCTGCCAACCCAAGTTTACAAACATCAAGGCTGATTGTCTCACCTACACACTCAAACCCTAATTACCTTACAAAGGTTTCACATTACATATGAAATAAGATCCCAAATCATTTCCCTGGTCTACAAAACCCTAAGTCCTCACCTCCCCGGGAACCCTCAACCCGATTTGGAGTTATCCCCTCTTTCCCCACCAGCAGTCTCTCTGCTCTGCATAAGTGCCTTGCTTGTTTTCACCACCGTGGTCTTCGCCCTCCTGGTTCCCTCCGCCCGGAAAGCAGAGCTCCCACACTCATGCGCTAAGCAAACACCCTTTCAGTACCTTCGCTGGCCAGGCACAGTTACAGCGCTGGAAACACAGCAATGAAACCAGATAGTTTTATGTAAAGTTCCTGTCTTTAGGAAGCTTATGTTCCAGCAAGGAAAGAAAGGGGAAAATGCTTACGCAAAATAGGCATTTGAGATTGTAGGTGCACAAAAGACAAGGGTTTATTGTAGGGCGAGAACTACCGCGTGGATAAGGCCGTCTGGGAAGGAGTGACGTCGGAGTAGAGCCGAGAGGAGAGGGAGCGAGTCGGGGAGTGCCTGGCACGTTGAAGAGCCACAAAGAGGAAGGAGGGCGCAAGGACAGAGACCGATGAGAAAGGCAGGACCACCACGCAGCACACTAAGGACTTGCGTTTACTCCGAGTGAGATGCGGTGCTGAGCATCGGCTGTGTAGACTGAGGCGCGCCGGCCGTTGCCCCTCAAGTCCCCGAACCTGTGCTCAGCCCGGCTGCCCCGCGGCTCCCGCGGCCACACGATTCCCCATCCCGCACGCCCACTCGCCTCGTGCGGGCCGTAGACCACCGCCAGCGCCTTGGTGTTGCCCTGCTCGATGTAGGCCGAGCCGTCAGCCTGCGCGAACACGCCCATCCGCGCCTGGATCTTGCGCAGCTCCCCGGCGCGCCGCCCGTCCACCCGGTAGCCCTGGTCCGACAAGAGCTCCAGCCCCGCCATGCTGCCCGGCCGTCAGCTCCGCTCTCTGCCTACTTCTCTGAGCCGCGGGAGAACTACAGCTCCCGGCGGCTCCGACCTTCCCGAATCTACGGTTTCCGGCGGCCGGCCATCACTTCCGGTTCCGGGGAACTACAGCTCTCCGCGGCCCCGACCTCCCTGGATCTACGGTTTCCGGCGGTCAGCTGTCACTTCCGGTCCCGGGGAACTGGAGTTCACCGCGGTCCGGACCTCCCCGGATCTACGGTTTCCGGCGGTCCGGCTCCGCTTCTGTCTCCGGGGAACTGCGGCGGCGCCGTCGGGGAAGCAGCAGCTGGGCCCGCAGCCGTTCCCGGAGCTGTGCCACGGGTGCCAGGAGGTGGGCGCCCGCCGAAGGAGGAATTCCCCAGTCACGCCCTCGTGACCAGTGGTGCCTGCATTCAGCCCTTCCCCGCGCCCCAAGCGTGAAAGTGGAAAGATCAATCCAGTGGGTTGCGACACTGACAGGAGAAGGCATTGAGCGGTCCTAGGAAAGTGACCAGGCTGGTGTCCCAGGATGGTCCACACCTGGCACCTCTCCAGTCCTCTCATGCCCTCCTTTTACACCGAGCTTCCACACTGCAGTCAGGTGGGCCTCCCTTTTCCCTTTGAGGATGCAGATTTCCTCATCCTTTGCAGAGAGGGGTTGTATGTCTTGCCACTTAACCTCAGCGGCTTCAAAGAATAACAATCATTCTATTATCATGTGCTGCAACCTGGGGTTATCTAGGCTCAGCTAGGTAGTTTGCACTTAGGATCTCTCCTACAGTTGCTGCCAGATGGTGGCTGGGGCTGCAGCCATCCTAAAGCTTTCTCCCTCACATCTTTGGTGGCTGATGCTGGTGGTGGGCCAGGACCTCACAGCGCCTGTCGGGCAGCACACCTACATGTGGCTTCTCCATACAACCAGGGCTTCCTTGCAGTATGGCAACTGGGTTCCAAGGGTAGCCTTCCAGGACAACAAGATGAACAACATGTGCATGGTATTTTTAGGAGCTAGCCTCAGAAGTCACATAGTGTCCCTCCTGCCAGACTCTGTGGGTCAAGGCAGTCAGACAGATCTGCCCAGGCTTAAGCGATGGGGACAGGGACCTCACCCTTCAGTGGGAGGAGTGTCAATATTAGGCTGTAGGAAGAGCAGGTGGGCTAGGGAAATGTGGTCTGCTGCAGGGGCCCCAGTTCAGCTGTCACAGCATCCCCTCCGAGGTGGTTATGCTCTCCTGAAAGACTGAGAGGCATGAGAGTGAATGGGCAAGCCACAGACCTGCTGCTGCAGCTGGTCTGAGGCCATGACAGGTCACCATCCTCTGCCACCGGCCACCCCCGATTCCCCACCCTCTGCTCTACAGCCACTCTGCTTACTGTGGAGCAGCCGAGGCCCTTTTCCCCTTGCAGTCTGTGCTCTTACTGTCCCTGTTCTTACTGAGTCATCGTTTTTTTCGTTTGTTTCTTTGCTTTGTTTTGGTTTTTGAGATGGAGTGTTACTCTGTCACCCAGGCTGGAGTGCTGTGGCACAATGTCAGCGCACTGCACCCTCCACCTCCTGGGTTCAAGTGATTGTCCTATCTCAGCCTCCCAAGTAGCTGGGAAGCTGGGATTATAGGCACCTGCCACTATGCCTGGCTAAGGTTTTTTTTTTGGAGACGGAGTCTCACTGTCACCCAGGCTGGAGTGCAGTGGCACAATCTCAGCTCACTGCAACCTCCACCTCCTGGGTTCAAACGATTCTCCTACCTCAGCCTCCCAGGTAGCTGGGATTACAGGCACGCGCCACCATGCCCTGCTAACTTTTTTTTTGTAGTTTTAGTAGAGATGGGGTTTCACCATGTTGATCAGGCTGGTCTTGAACTCCTGACCTCAGGTGATCCACCTGCCTCGGCCTCCCGCCACCGCACCTGGCCATTACTGGGTTGTTGTTTCGGCTGTCCACTGAGAGTCCTTGCCGCATACGGGAAGACTAGATGCCCAGGGAGCTCTGTGGACTGCCCACCCCAGTTGTGTAGCATTGACCGTAGCAGCTCAGGACAATGAGGATGATGTTGGTCTTCAGCCTAAGGAGTCTGAAGTGGGCCAGTGATAGCTGTGCTTCAAGATCAGTGGAACCTTTGCTGTGTTCCCTGGTGGAAATATTCACCTTCAGGAACTAGGCCTGCAACCTGGCAGCATTCCAGGTTTAGGATTATGGGGCCACTCCTACCTCACACCTTTGGTTCTCTGACCCTCGTACTCCAGCTTTAGGGTACACACGGGTCAATTCAAATTTTGGAGGCCTAAAGCTTATACAGATTCAGGGGCCATGAGAAGTATCCCCAAGACCCCTCCAGAGTAACCGATTTGCTAGAAGTACTCACTATAGACTTGTCCTCACGGCTAAGATTATTACACAGAGAGCATATAAGTCTGAATCAGCAAAGAGAAAAGGTGCAGGGGATGAATTCCACAGGAAATCAGGTGTGAGCTGGCCGCGTCCTCTCCTAGTGGACTCCACAGGAAGAAGCTGGAGCTGTGCGTGTGAAATGCTGTCTGCCTGGGAAGCTTCTTAAGACACTCGGCGCCCTGGGGTTTTATGGAGGGCTGGTCACATACACAGTCTGTGCCAAGCATGTGCCGAAATTCCAGACCCCTAGAAGCAACACAGGTGTTCAGCATGAGCCATGTTTATACAAACAGTCTAGGCACAGTGAGACACGCTTACCAGGGAGTGGGGGAACCATGAAAAGCCCAAGTTCCAGACACCCACTCTTCAAACTTACCTGTGAAGAAGAGCTTCTCAGGCCTGCCGTTAACTCTTCTACGCAGTCTTCTTTTGAAACATAAGACAAAATTATATATCCAAAACTAAGTGAATAGTGAGAAAACAAGTCCCAACACATAACAAACATTTTAAAAGTTGACAAATACTACAAACATCACAAAATGCAGAAAACCTGCCTGACATATTTGACTCCAACAGGTTTCCCCTACATTTCTTTGATGCATTCTCTGATGCTCTCTTAAGATGACGACACTTTTTATAACATAACATTCTATATGTAGAAAGAAGATGGCAGACGTGGTGCTTGCGCTTGTAATCCCAGCACTTTTGGGAGGCAGAGGCAGGCGGATCACTTGAGCCTAGGAGTTCAAGATCAGCTTGGACAACATGGCAAAACCCCATCTCTACAAAAAATGCAAAAAATTAGCTGGACATGGGCCAGGCGCGGTGGCTCACGCCTGTAATCCCAGCACTTTGGGAGGCTGAGGCAGGCGGATCACGAGGTCAGGAGATCGAGACCATCTTGGCTAACACGGTGAAACCCTGACTCTACTAAAAATACCAAAAATTAGCCAGGCGTGGTGGCGGGCGCCTGTAGTCCCAGCTACTCGGGAGGCTGAGGCAGGAGAATGGCGTGAACCCAGGAGGCGGAGGTTGCAGTGAGCCGAAATCGCGCCACTGCACTCCAGCCTGGGCAACAGAGCGAGGCTCCGTCTCAAAAAAAAAAAATTAGCTGGACATGGTGGTGCATACCTGTAGTCCCAGCTACTTGGGAGGTTGAGGTGGGAGGCTCACTTGAGCCCGGGAGGTCAAGGCTGCAGTAAGCTGTGGTCGCACCACTGCACTCCAGCCTGGGCAACAGAATGAGAGCCTGTCAAAACAAATAAACAAAAACCGAGAAAATGATTTAGTTTCTCCTCTCATATGTTTGATCAAAATTTAATTTTATTACTTAAGTTGCTTTCAGGTAAAAGCTCCTTTGGGTAATATGTACATTTTTAGAATTGTCATTAAATTTGAGGAAACTGCTTATCAAATTTCTTCCACATATGAGCCGTAACAGTTCAGGGCTTGGCTGGGTGAGGTAGCTTGTGCCTGTAATCCAACACTTTGGGAGGCTGAGGCAGGAGGATGGCTTGAGGCCAGGTGTCCGAGACCAGCCTGGGCAACATAGTGATACACTATCTCTACAAAAAAAATTTAAAAACTAACTAGGCATGGTGGCACACGCCTGTAGTTCCAGCTACTTGAGAGACTGAGACGGGAGGTTGGCTTGAGCCAAGGGAGTTGGAGGACGCTGTGAGCTATGATCGTGTCACTGTATTCCTGCCGGTACCACAGAGCGAGGCTGTCTCAAAAAACAAACAGAAAAACCCAGAACCACCCCCCCAAAAAAATGAATTTGAGTTTGGGTTTTCTTGTTTGTGACTAATCTTAGATCCTCTTTGAGTTGACACTTGGCCAATTTCATCAGCTTGTTGTGTCATGACATGCAGCCGAGGGAGGTGGTTGTTTCTGGAAGCCATTTCTACACCAGAATGACTAGCGATAGCATAACTGTATCAGAAAGTGACTGTTCTCTCTAAGCCCAAGCAAAACAGCCTCAACTCAACCTCCCGGGAGCTGGACCCCACAACACCCCCTCCAGCTCTATGCAGCAGGGGAGGGGGTAACTGATGGGGGTAACTGATGGCAGGTTGCAGGGGGAAGAGACAGTTTTAGCTGGTTGTGGTTAAAATATTTCACTTTTGCAAATTTTACGAAATATATGACTCTGTAAATACTTTGTTGGGGCCCAAGCCGGGAAGGGGCTGTGGGACTGAGGATCCTGGAACTGATCCCTGAGATTCCTGGTGAGCCTGTATCTCGAGCCCCAACTCCTTACGGCAGCACAGGCGCATCCCAGCAGAAGTGCCCCTCCCTGGAAGGGGCTGACATCCAGCTGGCAGCAGGGCAGGGCCTTCAGCAGACTGTGCCTCTATTCCGTTGGGCTGACAAGGGTTTGGTAGACAGTGAGTCCCAGGAACATGAGCTCATTGCCACACAGTAGGCTCTAAGGTGGGTTGTTAGGATTTTTTTTTTTTTTTTTTTTTTTTTGAGACAGAGTCTCGCTCTGTCACCCAGGCTAGAGTGCAATGGCATGATCTCGGCCCACTGCAACCTCTGCCTCCTGTGTTCAAGCGATTCTCATGTCTCAGCCTCCTAAGTAGCTGGGATTACAGGCATGTGCCACCATGTCTGGCTAATTTTTGTATTTTTAGTAGAGACGGAGTTTCACCGTTTTGGCCAGGCTGGCCTCCAACTCCTGACCTAGTGATCTGCCTGCCTTGGCCTCCCAAAGTGGTGGGATTACAGGCGTGAGCCACCGCACCTGGCCAGTCGTTAGTATTTAGCATGGTCCAGTGGGAGGTAAGACATTCCGAAAGCTTGGGATAGAGGTGCTGGTGGAGGAGCTATAGGCAGGAAGAGCAAAGTTGTGTTCAGAGTAGGTGTTGGTTCTGGGAAGAACAAATCGCTGCTCCTCCAGGTGGGAGGGGCCTGAGGTCTTTGTTGTTGTTGTTGTTGTTATTGTTTTTTGAGAAGGAGTCTCATTCTGTTGCCCAGGCTAGAGTGCAGTGGCGCGATCTTGACTCACTGCAATCTTCGCCTCCTGGGTTCAAGCAATTCTCCTGCCTCAGCTTCCCAAGTAGCTAGGATTACAGGCGCCCGCCACCACGCCTGGCTAATTTTTGTATTTGTATTTTTAGTAGAGATGGGGTTTCACCATGTAGGCCAAGCTGGTCTCCTGACCTCAGGTGACCCGCCCGCCTCAGCCTCCCAAAATGCTGGGATGACAGGCGTGAGCCACCATGCTGGCCACACTTGAGGTCTTTGGTTTCTGCTGCTATGGGTTGGACATTCAGCAGTCAGTAGGACCATACAGAGCCACTATCCCTGCCACCATGGCCACTCTGTTCATGGGCCTTTGCATAAGCTAAGCTTTGACATCTTTGCCTGCAAAGCCGAGAGTCTGGGCCCCTTCAAAGGCAGTTACTGTTGCCTGCTCTTCATCCTGTTTGACAGTCACACCATCCTGAAGTCAACATATCAAAGGGACACTTGCACCCCCTTGTTTATCGCAGCACCATTCACAGTAGGCAAGATATGGATTCATCCTACGTGTCCATCAGTGGATGAATGGGTAAAGAAAATGTGGTGTGTATACACAATATAATACCCTTCAGCCACAAAAAGAATGAAATCCTGTCATTTGCAGCACCCTGGAGGTTATTATGTTAAGTGAAATAAGCCAGGCACAGAAAGACACACATGGGATGTTCTCACTCACATGTGGGAGCTAAAAAAGTTGATCTTGCGGAGGTAGAATGATGGTCCCCAGAGACTGGGAATGGTGCGTGTGTGTGTTGCAGGGCAGTGGTGAAGAGAGTTTGGTTAATGGGTAGGTAAACATACAGGTAGATAGAAGGTATAAATTGTAGGTCGGGCGCGGTGGCTCATGCCTGTAATCCAAGCACTTTGGGAGGCTGAGACGGGCAGATCATTTGAGGTCAGGCATTCAATACCAGCCTGGCCACCATGGTGAAATCCCATCTCTACTAAAAATATAAAAATTAGCCCGGTGTGGTGGTATGTGCCTGTAATCCCAGCTACTTGGGAGGCTGAGGCAGAAGAATCACTGGAACCCGGGAGGTGGAGGTCGCAGTGAGCTGAGATTGTGCCACTGCACTCCAGCCTGGGCGACAGAGCAAGACTCCGTCTCAAAAAAAAAAAAGAAAAAGAAGGTGTAAGTTCTAAAGTCCAATAGCAGAATAGGGTGACTATAGTTAACAACAAGGCATTGTACATTTAAAAATAGCTTGAGGTGAGGACTTGAAGTGTTCCCAACACACGGAAATGACACATACCCAGGTGACAGATGTCCTAAATACCCTAAATACCCAGACATGATCTTTACACTTTCTGTGCATGTAACAAAGTATCACATATACCCCATAAATACGTACAAATTTATTTTATTTTTTAATTTTTTTGAGACAACATCTCACTCTGTCACCCAGGCTGGAGTGCAGTGGCACGATCTTGGCTCTCTGCAGCCTTGACCTCCTGAGCTCAAGCAATCCTGCCACCTCAGCCTCCCCGGTAGAAGACTACAGGTGCATGCCACCACCCCCAGATAATTTTTTTGTGTTTTTTTGCAGAACTGGGATCTCGCTATGTTGCCCAGGCTGGCCCTGAACTCCTAGGCTCAAGTGATCCTCCTGCCTTGGCCTCCTAAAGTGCTGGGATCACATGCATGAGCTGCCACACCTGACCAATATGTACAGTATGTATGTATCAATACAAAATATAAAGAGTCACACTATCCTCTTTCTTTGCATGTCTCATCATTTTTGTAGAAAACTAGACACTTTAGGCTGGGTGAAGTGGCTCATGCCTGTAATCTCAGCACTTTAGGAGGCCGAGGCGGGAGGTCAGGCGTTCGAGATCAGCCTGGTCAACATGGTGAAACCCTGTCTCTACTAAAAATACAAAAAGTTAGCCACGTGTGGTGGCATGCACCTGTAATCCCAGGCGCGAGCCTGTAATCCCAGCTACTTGGGAGGCTGAGGCGGGAGAAGCGCGCCACTGCACTCCAGCCTGGGAGACAGAGTGAGACTCATCGGAAAGGAACGGGGAGGGGAGGGGAGGGGAGGGCGGGGGAGGGGAGGGGAGGGCGGGGGAGGGGAGGGGAGGGGAGGGCGGGGGAGGGGAGGGGAGGGCGGGGGAGGGGAGGGGAGGGCAGGGGAGGGCAGGGGAGGGGAGGGGAGGGCAGAGGAGGGGAGGGGAGGGTGGGGGAGGGCGGAGGAGGGGAGGGGAGGGGACGGCAGGGGAGGGGAGGGGAGGGGATGGCGGGGGAGGGGAGGGGAGGGCGGGGGAGGGGAGGGCGGGTGGGGGAGGGGAGGGGAGGGGAGGGCGGGGGAGGGGAGGGGAGGGCGGGGGAGGGCGGAGGAGGGGAGGGGAGGGCGGGGGAGGGCGGAGGAGGGGAGGGGAGGGGACGGCAGGGGAGGGGAGGGGAGGGGATGGCAGGGGAGGGGAGGGGAGGGCGGGGGAGGGGAGGGGAGGGGAGGGCGGGGGAGGGGAGGGCAGGGCGGGGGAGGGGAGGGCGGGTGGGGGAGGGGAGGGGAGGGCGGGGGAGGGGAGGGGAGGGCGGGGGAGGGCAGGGGAGGGGATGGCGGGGGAGGGGAGGGGACGGCGGGGGAGGGGAGGGTGGGGGAGGGGAGGGGAGGGCGGGGGGGGAGGGCGGGGGAGGGGAGGGGAGGGGAGGGGGAGGGGAGGGGAGGGCAGGGGAGGGGAGGGGAGGGGAGGGCAGGGGAGGGCAGGGGAGGGCAGGGGAGGGGAGGGGAGGGGAGGGGAGGGCAGGGGAGGGGAGGGGAGGGCAGGGGAGGGCAGGGGAGGGGAGGGGAGGGCAGAGGAGGGCAGGGGAGGGGAGGGGAGGGGAGAAAGAAGGAAAACTAGACACTTTAGAGCGTGTATGACCTCAACTTTGGGTTAGGATTGGCCGATGGCCTTGTGATTTTGCTGCTGTTTTTCCTGTTGTTTAGTGGCTTGCCTGGGCCAATTCCATGCGTCTGTTTGCGCCACAGTGTGTAGCTTTTCATGTCTCTGCTCAGCTTCTCTCTCCTCCTCCTCATTTTTAAGAACTTCTGGCTTCCTAGAAATCACGCCTGGGTCGGCCTAGTTTAGCGCTTACCACCAGTTGGTCAAAGGTTGTGTTTAACTTCCCCAAGCCAACGAGGCTTCTGTAGGTCCCTCAATTTCTCTGAAAAAAAAATTTTTTTTTTCGAGACGGAATTTTGCTGTCGTTGCCCAGGCTGGAGTGCAATGGTGCGACCTTGGCTCACTGCAACTTCTGCCTCCCGGGTTCAAGGGATTCTCCTGCCTCAGCCTCCTGAATAGCTGGGATTGCAGGCGTGCGCCACCATGCCTGGCTAATGTTTTGTATTTTTAATAGAGATGGGGTTTCATCATTTTGGTCAGGCTGGTCTTGAACTCCTGACCTCAGGTGATCCACCTGCCTCGGCCTCCCAAAGTGCTGAGATTACAGGCATGAGCCACCACGCCCAGCCCCAATTTTTTTTTTTTTTTTTTTTTTTTTGAGATGGTGTCTTGCTCTGTCGCCCAGGCTGGAGTGCAGTGGTGTGATCTCGGCTCACTGCAACCTCCACCTCCCGGGTTCAAGCAATTCTCCCGCCTCAGCCTCCCAAGTAGCTGGGATTACAGGCACCGGCCATCACACCCAGCTCAATTTTATATTTTTAGTAGAGACGGGATTTCTCCATGTTGACCAGGCTGGTCTTGAACTCCTGACCTCGTGATCCACCCACCTCAGCCTCTCAAAGTGCTGAGATTACAGGTGTGAGCCACCACCCCCGACCTTTTCCCAGTTTCTGTCTGTGTCCTGACCAAAAATCAGAGGGCCTGGACCATTTTGTGACTCATCAGCCACAGGTTTTTTCCAAGCAGGTTTGAACCCACACCAGGACCTTGAGCTTTCCCAGGCACTAATAAAGGTATCTGGGTTTACTAGAAAGAAACTGGCCCGGCCCTGAGCCAAATGCCTTAAACCCACACATAAACTCCATTCCCCGGCCCCCTTGCTTTGGGCACACCCGGGAAGAACAGCCCTTTTTTCTCACTGTTTCAAGGACTGCTGCAGCTCTCTGTCCCTGAGTTCCCCTAATTAATGCTCTGGACTAGGCACCCTGGCGTTTGGTGCTTCTTTCTTTGGGATCCCAATAGGCTCCATCTTGTGACAGTTTGGGGCACTCCCTTGGGGGAACCCCCATGCTGCTGTTTTTGGGGTGATTCCAGCCTGGAGTTCGGTGGGATGAAGCAGCTCCATCCTTTGCTGATGGATGTGTGTGTGGTTGGAAAGCTTTCCAATCTGCTCCGCGTTCAGCAAGCGTGATGGGCTAAATAACAACCCCAAAGATACTCAGGCCCGAATCACTGAAGCCTATGAATGTACCTCGTTTGGCAAAAAAGACTTTGCAGATGTGATGCAGTTAAGGAGCCTGAGGTGGGGAGGTGATCCCGGGTGACCCAGTGGGCCCCGATTGTCATTCCAAGCATCCTTTAGGAGGGAAATGGAGGGAGATGTGACTACAGGAGAAGAGAAGGCTGTGGGACCACCTGGGTAGAAATCAGAGTGATGTGGCTGCAAGCCAACCAGTGCCGGCACACACCAGGCGCCTGAAGAGGCAGGGCACCTGCTTTCCTCTGGAACCTCCAGAAGGAACCATCCCTGTAAAAGCCTTGATTTTAGCCCCATGAGACTCATCTTGGACTTTGGTCTCCAGCACTGTAAGATAGTAAGTTTCTGTTGTTTTAAACCTGCAAGTTTGTGGTGATTTGTGAGGGCAGCAATAGACAGCCAGCACGCCCAACCACTCAGCCTGTGCAGCCTGGCACTGGTGCAGAGGCTTCTGGACTCCCAGGGGTGGATGCAGTATCTGCAGGGTCCTTTCTCTGTCGTCTCTGTCCCTGGTTTTCAGCTACACTCCAGGCTGGCCTGCCATTTCATTTGCTGCTATCAGTTTCACACAGCTGTCCGCTTTTTCCTAATTGCTCTCCACTGAGCTGCCCACAGCCTGCCACACATCTTAGGCATGACTTTCCCACACTGTGCTTCCTAAGGAAGGCGGCCCCATGCAGCCGCCAGCCCTGCCACTGCCTCTCATTGGGGCAGCATCTGTGGACCTGGGCGTGGGCGTAGTGGCCTGCTTCTCCCGGAGTGAGACCCCTGTGCTGTGGCCGGTGTTGGGGGACGGGAGGCCTCGTCTTCTCTGCGTGTCCCTCCCTGTGTGGTGCCTCTGCCAGGAGCTGGGAGGAAGGAACCCGTGTTCTCAGCTGCACCTCCTGGAGTAGAGCTTTTATGACGGAGCCAGGGACCTGGGGGAGCAGGCTGAGCTCAAGCACCACAGATTCCCCGTGTTCTGACCAAGACTTAGTAGATCTTCTTGAGTAAATGCTTCTTGCTTTGCTGTATGCCCCTTGGTCAATTTCCAAAGTAAGAGGGCCACACAGCCCGCTGGGCGTCCTGCCCTGTGTGGGGTCTCAGGTGGAGGCCCGGAGAACGCAGAGCATCACTTCCCCGCACTCTTCCCGCACAGGCCAGTCAGATTCCACAGCATGAGAACTGGACTTGCCTCCCAAGGGCCAGGGCAGCGTGTTCATCTCAAGTGGCAGGCATGGTGGTGGTGTCAACTGAAGAATGGTGAGGTTCATACATTTGGAAAGGAGAGCTTTATTTCTCATAAAGGGTTGCAGTCTGCAGGGCGGCCATTCTGACAGGCAGGGAAGCGTAGCCTCCAGTCAGAAGTCAAAAACAGACACTTCATGGGAGGGGCAAGGGGAACAGGAATTTATGCTGAAGGGAGTGGCCAAATATACATATTCAATGAGCTGTAAGAGGAGCCATGAATATTTATGAAAGGGGAGCACACAAACACACAATTGAGCTTCACGCCTCCCCATGGGACTCAAGTTCAAAAAATGGTGGCATTATCGTGATATGAGGGTGGGGTTTTCAGGCTTCCAGCGTCAAATGGTGCAGCAGAGGACACGAAATCTCTCTCTGTGCTTCCTCCATAGCCATAGAGCCACTCTGTGGCCAGTGGTCTCTATCAGGAAGGAATGCAGGCCGGCAGGTTGTTTCGGCAGGTTGAACCTCTGCCTCCCAGGTTCAAGCGATTCTCCGGCCTCAGCCTCCCAAGTAGCTGGGATTACAGGCATCTGCCACCATGCCCGGCTAATTTATGTATTTAGTAGAGACGGGTTTTCACCATGTTAGTCAGGCTGGTCTTGAACTCCTGACCTCAGGTGATCCATCGGCCTCAGCCTCCCAAAGTGCTGGGATGACAGGTGTGCACCACTGTGCCCGGCCAACACATTTTCTATCTTTGTTCATCTTGAACTGTCTTTATTTCGCCTTCATTTTCAAAAGTGGTTTTCCTAAATATCGGATTCTTGCTTGACAGTGTTTTTCTGACTTTGAGTCTTCTGGTCTCCACTGCTTCTTCCGAGGAGTCAGGTGTTCATCTTATTTGGGGTTCTCTTATATGTGACGAATCATTTTTTTATCTTGTTACTTTCAAAGCTTTGTCTTTGTCTTTGCTTTCCAGTATTTTTACCATGATATGTCAACTCCTGGAAGCTGCCCACATTCCTTGCTATGAGACTCCTCCAGCAGTGGAGACTCTCTCCTGTGTGGAATCTCTTTCATGCTTTGAGTTTTTTCCACTGGAAAGAGACCCGTCCTTTGAAAGGATCACGTGATTAGGTTAGGCCCACCCAAGACCATCTCCTTTATCCCCCAGCAGCGTCAAACAACATAACCTAATCGTGGGAGTAACACCCATCTTGTTCACAGTCCTGGGGATTATGCACGGCACGTACAGCAGGAAATCCTGGAAGCCTTCTGAGAATTCTGCCTATTACGCCCTACCCTCTGGCTTTCAGAGTATGTGAGTTGAAAGCTGACTGACTGAGCCTCTCATTCTTTTGTTTTTTTTTTTTTTTTTGAGACAGAGTCTCACTCTTGTTGCCCGGGCTGGTGTGCAATGGCGTGATCTCGGCTCACCACAACCTCCGCCTCCCAGGTTCAAGCAATTCTTCTGCCTCAGCCTCCTGAGTAGCTGGGATTACAGGCATGTACCACCACGCCTGGCTAATTTTGTATTTTTAATAGAGACGGGATTTCTCCATGTTGGTCCGGCTGGTCTCAAACTCCCACCTCTGGTGATCCACCCGCCTCGGCTTCCCAAAGTGCTGGGATTATAGGCATGAGCCACCTCGCCTGGCTGAGCCTCTCATTCTTTGGGGGTAAAATCTCTCCAACTATCAGAAATACTCTACTCCAGGCCAGGCTTGGTGGCTCACACTTGTAATCCCTAATCCCAGCACTTTGGGAGGCCAAGGTGGGTGGATCACCTGAGGTCACGAGTTTGAAAACAGCCTGGCCAACAGGATGAAACCGTGTCTCTACTAAAAATACAAAAAAATTAGCCAGGCATGGTGGCACACATCTGTAGTCCCAGCTACTTGGGAGGCTGAGGCAGGAGAATTGCTTGAACCCAGGAGTTGGAGGTTGCAGTGAGCCGAGATGGCGCCACTGCACTCCAGGCTGGGCGACAGAGTGAGACTCTGTCTCAAAAAAAAAAGAGAAAAACTCTACTTCGGCCAGGTGTGGTGGCTCATGCCTGTAATCCCAGCACTTTGGGAGAACAAGGCAGGAGGATAACTTGAGGCCAGGAGTTTAAGGCCAGCCTGGGCAACATAGTGAGACCCCAGGCCAGGTGTGGTGGCTCACGCCTGTAATCCCAGCATTTTGGGAGGCCAAGGCGGAGGGATCACAAGGTCAGGAGATCGAGACCATCCTGGCTAACACGGTGAAACCCTGTCTCTACTAAAAATACAAAAAAATTAGCCGGACGTGGTGGCAGGCACCTGTAGTCCCAGCTACTCGGGAGGCTGAGGCAGGAGAATGGCGTGAATCCGGGAGGCAGAGCTTGCAGTGAGCCGAGATCGCACCACTGCACTCCAGCCTGGGTGACAGAGCAAGATTCCATCTCAAAAAACAAAACAAAACATAGTGAGACCCTGTTTCTACCAAAAAAGAAGCAAAAAAAAAAACTAGCCAGACATGGTGGTGCATGCATCTGTGGTCCTGGCTACTTGGGAGGCTGAGGTAGGAGGATCCCTTGAGCCTGGGAGGTCAAGGCTTCGATGAGCTATGATTGCACCACTGCACTCCAGCCTGGGTGACAGAGTGAGACCCCATCTCAAAAAATAAATAAATAAATAAATAAATAAATAAATAAAAATACTCTACTCCATTTTTTTCCTAATTATAGGAATTATTTTATTGTAGTTGAGACAGAGTCTTGTTCTGTTGCCCAGGCTGGAGTGCAGTGGCATGATCTCAGCTCACTGCAACCTCTGCCTCCCGGGTTCAAGCGATTCTCCAGCCTCAGCCTCCTGAGTAGCTGGGATTACAGGTGCCTGCCATCACGCCCAGCTAATTTTTGTATTTTTTTTAGTAGAGATGGGGTTTCACCATGTTGGCTAGGTTGGTCTCGAACTCCTGACCTCAGGTGATCTGCCCGCCTCAACCTCCCAAAGTGCTGGGATTACAGGCGTGAGCCCCCTCGCCAGGCCGAGAATTACTTAAATTGTCATGATTTCTGTTGGGATTCAGTACAGTTGCCCCCAGTCTCCTGGAGCACTAGTCTCAGGGGCGCTGCCCCCACTCGCACAGGTGAGGGGCCCTGTGATGCTCCACTCGAGTAGCCAGGGAAAGGAGTATGAGAATCCCAGGACAGTCTACAAATCAGCAAGTGGAAACTAGACCAATCAAACAAGCAAAAGAGAAAAATGATGTAAAATACATAATAATCATAATGTAAGAAAAAACCAGAAATCCAAAGTAACTGTGCAGAAGTGTCCCTTTAAAGACAGATTGGAGGCCAGGCACAGTGGCTCACGCCTGTAATCCCAGCACTTTGGGAGGCCGAGGCGGGCAGATCACGAGGTCAGGAAATTGAGACCATCCTGGCTAACACGGTGAAACCCCGTCTCTACTAAAAAAATACAAAAAAATTAGCCAGGCGTGGTTGTGGGCACCTGTAGTCCCAGCTACTTGGCAGGCTGAGGCAGGAGAATGGCGTGAACCTGGGAGGCGGAGCTTGCAGTGAGCCCAGATTGCGCCACTGCACTCCAGCCTGGGCGACAGAGCGAGACTCCGTCTCAAAAAAACAAAAAAAGACAGATTGGATAGAAGAAGAAAGTCCTTTATGTGATCTAAAATGCAAACCACTGTCACCGTTGAGGGTGGCTCTCCTGTCCCTGGGGAGGTGTGTCTTTAGGTCCTGGTCCTCAGCCTCTGGTGGGCCGCCTGCCCCATCCCCTTCCTTCAGATTATGGCCCAGATGTGGTGACTCTTCCAGGGCACCTGCCTGCTCACTGCGACCTCCGTGTGACATTGCCAAGGCCCTGTCCCCCGAGAAACAGGCCCAGCCTCCCTTCTGTTGGCTCCAGCACTGCCTGGTGCATCCCTTTGCCTGCAGCCCCCTCCCGTGCTCTCCTAGTGTGCTCTCGGCTAGCTCTGCCCCTGTAGCCCTGGCCTGCCCTGGTTGCTGCTGTCCAGCTCCTGCTGTTGCTGGGCCCCATCCTGCAGGGCAGCCACGCACCCACCCTTCCTGATCCCTTCAGAAGCTGTGCCAACCGTGACTGCCGAGATACCACACCCGGTTGCCTAGACCCATGTCCTGGCATGGCCAGGCCAGGAGGCTGTGGCTGGTGGCCAGTGGGCAGTCAGATGGGTGGGTGCAGAGGCCTGAATCCCATATCCCTTCCCCCATGACACACCTGGGCTTGGCTGGGTCAAAGAAGCTTCCATCTTCTAGGAGGAGGATTCCTGGAGGGAGCCAGAGACCTGGGACAGTTCTGGGCACCCACTGGTCATTTGGCCCTTAGGGGGCTGGAGGTCAGAGGTCAGGCCAACTCTGCCACGGGGATGGTTGGAACAGCTGGGTCCTGACCCTGAAGGCCTGGAGTGCGGCTGAAGTGTGGGGGCAGGGGCAGCTGCTGACCTCACAATAGTAGGGTCTGCTGTCCCTGGCCGGCCCACTGGCCCCCGCCAGCTGCCGCCCCTGGCTGCCAGGCATGTCCCTCCTCAGCAGCTATGAGGGCCTGCGGCAGGAGATCCAGCGGCTGGCACAGGAGAACGAAGAGCTGCGGCGGCTGGTGCAGCTCATCCAGGAGAACCAGGAGCTGAAGCTAGTGCTCAGGAACCGCGGCAGCAGCCTGAGCTTCTGCAGCTCCGGGTTCCTGGCTGAGGTGGCTGCCAGTCCCCGGCTGCCCAGGCGGAGAACGATCAAATTCAAGAATGCTGAGAGAGGTGAGCCATACCGGGGCCCCAAGACTCTGTGGAGTTGGGCAAAACCGCTGGGTGCTGCGGCGCATCTGGAGCAAAGCCAGGGCCCTGGGGCTCTTTCAGGACGTGCAGCAGGGAGAAGGTGCCAGGTCTGGGAAAGCGACCTCTGAGCAGAGCCTGAGCAGGTGAGGGAGCTGCCAGGCTGGGGCGCGGCTTTCCAGGCCCAGGGAACAGCCTGTGCCAGGCCCTGAGGTGGGTGCAAGTTGTCTGTGCCTGAAGCTGTCAGAGTCACTGCAACGGCAGACTCTGTCCTCCCAGCCCTGCACTCTCTGGCGGTGGGGACAGCCACGTCCCTGGGGGAACGTGATGGAAGCCTGGCCGGGGTGGAGGTGTGAGAAGTAGCAGCTCTGGGTTCTGAAGGTGGAAGTAACAGGACTTCTGGCAGATTGGGTGTGGGGATGAGAATGGGGCTGGGACAGCTTGCTCGGTGGGGGAGCCGCTGCTGGAGTGGGCCACTGGTAGGTGGCCTGGGGCCTGGTTTTGGGACGTGTCTGGCCATGCAGTCAGGGGCGCCACTAGAGAGTAGGGGCTGGGCCATCCTGCAGGCCTGGAGCTGCCTTTGGTCGCGGTGGAGGGGCCGCGTGGCATTGCCAAGGGGAAGCTGGGACCCAGCAACATGGAGAGACAGAGATAAAGGCCCAGTGGGGCCGGAGGCAGCTGGGGCAGCCAGGCAGCTGGGGCAGCCAGCAGAGGCCTGAGCCTGGGTGAGTGGGAGTTGGCTTTTGTTGGTCTGCCCCGAGACGTGCAGTGGAGTGGGGTCAGGAGAGCCCAGGAGGCAGGTGGAGGTGGGAGGTGGACACCTGGAGGTGCACAGCAGTAGGGTGCCGCTAGGGAGCGTGGAGACAGGCCCTTAGACGTTGCGTCTGTGAGTGGATAGCGCAGGCCCCTGGAGTGAACAGAGAGGCGAGGGGGTGGCTGGGGATGGTGATGGGCAGTGAGGGAGTTTGGGGTCTACAGCACAGGCCTGGTGGGCAGCCTGAGTGCGTACAGGGCAGCAGATGGTGGGGGTGTGGGTGGGTGGGGTGTGGGAATCTCTCCTGATGGATCCTGGGCTGACAGGCAGGACCAAGAGGCTGTGCTGGGGACAGGTGGAAACCAGAAGGCAGGGCAGTCCTGCAGGAGTGTGGGCTGGCGGGGCTGAGGCTGTGTGGCCAGTGAGGAAGGTCCTGGGCTGAAGTGGGGTTGCTGACCAGAGCTGCTTCCCACGGACTGCTCAGAGCAGGCAGGTGGGGCTCCTGCATGTGGGCATGGCATGATCATCTGGGGCCTCAGCTGGGCCTCAGGATGGGAAGGCACTAGGAGGTGCATGGGTATGGGGTCTGGGGGTGGCATCACAGCGGGCACGTGCCACTTAGAGGGCAGTCATCTGGACATGAGCAGCAGCCCATCCATGGAGAGGGGTTCCTGAGTGCCTGATCCTGGGCCCCATCCCTGTCTATGGGGAGCTGGAGTCCACTGCCCTTGGCACAAATGTTACAGGAAAGGGGTCCCAATCCAGACCCCAAGAGAGGGTTCTTGGATTTCTTGAAAGAAAGAATTCAGGGCAAGTGCCTAAAGTGAAAGCACATTTATTAAGAAAGTAGAGGAATAAAGAATGGCTACCCCATAGACAGAGCACCCCGAGGGCTGCTGGTTGCCTTTTTTTTTTTTGAGACGGAGTCTCGCTCTGTCGTCAGGCTGGAGTGCAGTGGTGCAATCTCAGCTCACTGCAAGCTCCGCCTCCCAGGTTCAAGTGATTCTCCTGCCTCAGCCTCCCAAGTAGCTGGGACTACAAGTGTGCGCCACCACACCCAGCTAATTTTTGTATTTTTAGTAGAGACAGGTTTCACCATGTTGGCCAGGATGGTCTTGATCTCTTGACCTCATGATCCACCCGCCTCGGCCTCCAAAGTGCTGGGATTACAAGCGTGAGCCACCGTGCTGGGCCGGTTGCCCATTTTTATGGTGATTTCTGATGATGTGCTAAACGAGGGGGGGATTATTAATGCCTCCCCTTTCTAGACCATATAGGGTAACTTCCTGCCGTTGATGTGGCCCTTGTAAACTGTCATGGTGCTGGGGGCAGTGTAGGACGATGGTTTTGGTGGGTTTGGCCAGCTTCTTTACCGCAACCTGTTTGATCAGATACAGGTTCTTTTTTTTTTTTTTGAGACGGAGCCTCGCTCTGTCGCCTGGGCTGGAGTGCAGTGACACGATCTCACTGCAGCCTCCGCCTCCCGGGTTCCAGCGATTCTCCTGCCTCAGCCTCCCAGTAGCTGAGATTACAGGCGCGTGCCACATGCCCGACTAATTTTTGTATTTTTAGTAGAGACGGGGTTTCAATGTTGGCCAGGCTGGGAGATACAGGTTTTTATGGCCTGTATCTTGTGCTGACCTCCTGTCTCATCCCGTGACTGAGAATGCATTAATCATCTGAGAACGCAGCCCAGTAGGTTTCGGCCTCTTTTTATCCAGCTCCTATTCAAGATGGAGTTGCTCTGGTTCACACGCCTCTGACACAAGGAGGGCTGGAGGTGAGGCCGACCCGGTGAAGAAGGCCAGAGATACCGCACAGGAGAGGCCCACGGGGCCGGGAGCTGGGGCTGGTAGAGAAGGCCACAGGGCCTCCTTCCCTCTCCTCTCTGTCCTTCAATGCCCCCTCCACGGGGAAGGAAGCCCTGTTGTGGCCTGGGCTGCCAGCTCCCCTTGCCCAGGACACCTGGAGGTGGGATCCCGGGGCGCCCACGCTAGGCGAGTCCAGGCCCGGCGCTGGAGACCCGAGGGCCGCACAGCCAAGGTGCCCTTGATCCTGCGCGGGCGGCCCGGGGAAGCGCAGGGCGAGGACGGAGGCGCGGGGGGCGGGCCTGGCCTGATGTAACCGCGAGTGCCGGGACCAGTGGCGCGCGGGGCGGTCCCTGTAGGCTCCTCCCCGAGGCGAGGCTGGTGCGGGCAGGGCCGCCGGGAGCGCAGCCAGAGCCGACCGCGAGCGACCGAGCCCGAGCCGAGCGCCAGGTGGGGCCTGCGCCGGGCGGCCTCCCCTCCGCGGCCCCTTCCCCGCTGCCTCCCGGGCCGCTCCTCACGCGTCCCCGCCTCGGGTCGCCCCGTCGGTGCTCAGGCTCCGTCCTGTCCCGGGGCCCGCCAGGCTTGGGCCGAAGGTCGAGCAAAGCGGGAAGTGGGGTCCCCCGGCCAGCTCGCCCCAAGCCCCCTGCCCGCACTCCCGTGCCTCTTTAGTGCTGAGGGACCCCGCCCGAGGGCTCCGGGGTCCAGCGGCGCCCCCACCTCCCGTGCCTGCTCCACTGCCTGGGTTTCGGCCCAATCCAGGGCCGGGAGAAGCGCGATGCGGGGCATGGGGGCATCAGGCCGCTGACCGCCGGCCAGGCTCTCGCTCGGGCCCAGGCAGCCCTCGGAGCTGGGCCTGCGGCTCTGGCTCTGCCCAGAGTCGTGCCCGTGGGTCTCTCCTTCAGGAACCCCCTGCATGCGCAGGGCTGGGGAGCCTCTAGTCCCACTCACAGGTGAGCCCGGGCTGACCCCGCCTCTGTCCAGTTTTTCCAGGGCTACCAGCTGAAGAGCTCCTGTGGGACCCCAGCCCCACCACCATGGGCAGCCCCGAGGGCCGCTTCCACTTTGCCATCGACCGTGGGGGTACCTTCACAGACGTCTTTGCCCAGTGCCCAGGGGGGCACGTGCAGGTCTTAAAACTGCTCTCAGAGGATCCTGCCAACTATGCAGACGCGCCAACCGAAGGGATCCGCCGCATCCTGGAGCAGGTGGGCCAGGGCGGAGCGGGTAGACAGGGACCCCACGGCCAGAAGCCCCCCACTGACCACGTGGTCCCCAGGAGGCCGGCATGCTCCTGCCCCGGGACCAGCCGCTGGACTCCAGTCATATCGCCAGCATCCGCATGGGCACCACGGTGGCCACCAACGCGCTGCTGGAGCGGAAGGGGGAGCGGGTGGCGCTGCTGGTGACACGTGGCTTCCGAGACCTGCTGCACATTGGCACCCAAGCCCGTGGGGACCTCTTTGACCTGGTGAGCTCCATGTTGGCTGGGGACCAGGCTGTGTGGCGTACACCCCCCAGGGATGCCTTGACCCTGTGTGGAGAGCAGTTGTTGGATTAGTGATGGCTCATGGGCACCAGCCGACAAAGAAAGAGGAAGCTCCTGGAATTCCCAGTGGGACCCCAAGTTCTCCTAGCCCTCGGAGTGGGCACAGGATGACCTGTTCCTGCCTGCCGCCATGCCGGCCCTGTACGCTAGTGTGGGGCCACCCAAGCTAGCCCTGTTCAGGCAGAGGAGAGGTGGAACCCCTGTACCTACTGTTGTGTTTCCGGAAGAAGCTGCCTTCGTGGGGGTGGAGCAGTTGGCTGCACTCAGCTGCCTAGGGGGTGGAGAGCTGCCCCCTTGGTGAGCCTTGCTGGGGCTGCCAGGTATGACTCTTCTGGGCCTGCCAACCGGCCTGTTGGGACACAGCCACTCACCTGTACCACCCACTCACACAGGACCCCGGCATGGACCCTCAGGCCTGGGCCTCTTCTGAGTCTCTGCCTGCCCCCAGGCCGTGCCCATGCCCGAGGTGCTGTATGAAGAGGTGCTGGAGGTGGACGAACGTGTGGTGCTGCACCGTGGAGAGGCGGGCACCGGGACGCCTGTGAAAGGTGTGTGTGCCGCCGCTGCTGTGGGATCTGGGGCCGGAGGGTCCTGATGGCCTTTAACGGGGCCTCCTGGGCTTTTCTGGAAGGCCGCACGGGGGACCTGCTGGAAGTGCAGCAGCCTGTGGACCTGGGGGCCCTGCGTGGGAAGCTGGAGGGGCTGCTATCTCGAGGCATCCGCAGCCTGGCCGTGGTGCTCATGCACTCGTACACGTGAGTGAGGTGGGGCTGTGGGCCGCGGGAGCAGGTGCCGGGCCTGGTGGGAGACGAGGTGCCACTGGGTTTTTGTCATAGGTGGGCCCAGCATGAGCAGCAGGTGGGTGTGCTGGCCCGGGAGCTGGGCTTCACACACGTGTCACTGTCCTCGGAGGCCATGCCCATGGTGCGCATCGTCCCTCGGGGGCACACGGCCTGTGCCGATGCCTACCTCACGCCTGCCATCCAACGCTACGTGCAGGGCTTCTGCCGTGGCTTCCAGGGCCAACTCAAGGTGAGGCTATGAGGCCCCTTCACTGCCCACTCCTGGGCCTGGGCCTGGGCCTTGGCCTGCCCCTCATGGCGCACCTGCTGCCTGCTCACAGGATGTGCAGGTGTTGTTCATGCGCTCCGATGGCGGCCTGGCACCCATGGACGCCTTCAGCGGCTCCCGTGCTGTGCTCTCGGGCCCAGCCGGCGGCGTGGTGGGCTACTCAGCCACCACCTACCAGCAGGAGGGTGGCCAACCTGTTATCGGCTTTGACATGGGAGGTATGAGGGCCGAGGGCTGGGGTCTCGGGGAGGCCCAGCTGCTGGGCACCTAGGTCTTCAAGCGACCCACCAGCACCCCACCCCTGCCAGGCACATCCACGGATGTGAGCCGCTATGCTGGGGAATTCGAGCACGTCTTCGAGGCCAGCACAGCTGGCGTCACCCTCCAGGCCCCGCAGCTGGACATCAACACCGTGGCAGCAGGAGGGGGTTCCCGCCTCTTCTTCAGGTCAGCTCTCCTGCTTCCCAGGCCGGGACCTCAGCCCTGTCTCCCTCCTTGTGTCCAACCCCAGCCCTTCCTTCCCCTAGGTCTGGCCTCTTTGTGGTCGGGCCCGAGTCAGCAGGAGCCCACCCAGGACCCGCCTGCTACCGCAAAGGTAAGAGTCAGGATCTGCCCGGCCTGGCCCTGCCCTCTGCTTGCCGCCCCAGGTCCAGCCCCTCCTGTCAGCCCTATCCCTGCTGCCTACTCCTGCTCCCCTGCCTCCAGCCCCCAAGCCCCACACCCTGTCCACCTCCCAGGGGGCCCTGTGACAGTGACGGATGCTAATCTGGTCCTGGGTCGCCTGCTGCCTGCCTCCTTCCCCTGCATTTTTGGGCCGGGAGAGGACCAACCACTTTCCCCTGAGGCCTCCCGCAAAGCCCTGGAGGCTGTGGCCACTGAGGTCAACAGTTTCCTGACCAACGGGCCCTGCCCGGCCTCCCCGCTGAGCCTGGAGGAGGTAGCCATGGGGTTCGTGCGCGTGGCCAACGAGGCCATGTGCAGGCCCATCCGCGCACTCACGCAGGTACGTCCACCTCTGCTCTCCCACCTGTCCTGCCCCCAGCCCTGCTCCCTGCCCCACGCCTCCTGCTCAGGCTGGGGGCTGGATGGGGTACGGTAGGAGAGCCCGCTGACCCCTTCTGTCTCCCTAGGCAAGAGGCCATGACCCCTCAGCCCATGTGCTGGCCTGCTTTGGGGGAGCTGGTGGGCAGCATGCATGTGCCATCGCCCGGGCCCTGGGCATGGACACCGTGCACATCCACAGGTGGGCCTGGGTGTGGGTGCACGGAGGTGCGTGTCGTCTGCGCTGGGCTTGGGAGGTGACCCCCCTATTGCCATGCTGCCCATCCCTGCAGGCACAGTGGGCTGCTGTCGGCCCTGGGGCTGGCCCTGGCTGACGTGGTGCACGAGGCACAGGAGCCCTGCTCCCTGCTCTACGCACCTGAGACCTTCACGCAGCTGGACCAGAGGCTGAGCCGCCTGGAGGAGCAGTGTGTGGATGCCCTGCAGGCCCAGGGCTTCCCCAGGTGGGCTCCCAGGGTGCCCTGGACAGAGGGCTTACGTTGTCCTCACCACACCCTTGGTGGGTGTTCTGCCTGATGACTTCCCAGGTGGTCCCGGGGTGCGCGAGAAGCAGAACAGGTGTCCTTGCCGGGCGCTGGGTGGGGTGGGGTCAGGGCAGGGGGTTTGGTGTGAGTGCCCCCAACCACCTGCTGCAGGTCCCAGATCAGCACTGAGAGCTTCCTGCACCTGCGCTACCGGGGCACGGACTGTGCTCTGATGGTGTCTGCCCACCAGCACCCAGCCACAGCCCGCTCGCCCCGTGCGGGGGACTTCGGGGCAGCCTTCGTGGAGCGGTACGTGGCTTCCTGACTCCAGATCCCTGGCAAGGGGCCTTCCTGTCTGGCCGCCTCACTCTGACGACTCTTTGGGTCCCCGTGGGGAGTGCAGGTACATGAGGGAGTTTGGCTTTGTCATCCCTGAGCGGCCGGTGGTCGTGGACGATGTGCGAGTGCGGGGCACTGGCCGCAGTGGTCTTCGCCTTGAGGATGCCCCCAAAGCCCAGACCGGGCCTCCCCGGGTGGACAAGGTTGGTGGTCCTGCCCGTGCCAGCCTGACAGCACCCATGGGGCACCGGGATGGGGACCAAGCCCTGTGAGAGGCATCAGGGAGGGTGCTGGGCCCGGGCGCTGTACTCACTCACACCTTCTGCAGATGACCCAGTGCTACTTTGAGGGGGGCTACCAGGAGACCCCTGTGTACCTGCTGGCAGAGCTGGGCTATGGGCACAAGCTCCATGGGCCCTGCCTCATCATTGACAGTAACAGGTGGGCTGAGGTCCGGCCAGGGTGGAGGGTGTGGATGGGTCAACTGCGGGGCCCCTGGTGCGGGGTTCTCTGGCCCAAGGCTGCAGGGGCCTGCAGGACTCCGTATCCCACCATCATTGGGGTGGCCCCTGGCCTGGGGCTGTGGCATCTCTGGTTGGAGGGGTGTCGCCTGGCCCCATGCAGCCCCTCTGTGCCCTCTGCTCCCCAGCACCATCCTGGTGGAGCCAGGGTGCCAGGCAGAGGTGACCAAGACAGGGGACATCCGCATCTCTGTGGGGGCCGAAGTCCCCGGCACGGTGGGCACCCAGCTGGACCCTATCCAGCTGTCCATCTTCTCACACCGCTTCATGAGCATTGCTGGTGAGTGGCCGCTGCCAGGCTCCCTGCTGCCTAGCTCCCTGTGGGATAAGGTGCCGGCTGTATCATGGGGTGGCTGGCAGGACTGTGCCCAAAGGGAGAGGCAGAAGCAGGACTCCCTGGTGACGGGGCGGGCAGTGTGGCCGCAGCACTGGCATGGTGCAGTTGGCCACGAGAACAAGCCTTGGGCAGGGAGGATACCTTCCCCCTCTTACCTGCAGCCATGTGATCCGGGGAGTGCCCTCCTAGCTAAGGAAGGGATCCTGAGGACAGCACAGGGAACCCATCTGTGCAGGGTCAGGCCAGCGGCTTGCTGGGAACCCAGGGGTTAAGAGCCTAGGAACCAGGTTCTTGCTGTGCCAGGCAGGGTGGGAGGGTCGAGGGGTGGCACCGGGTTCTTGCTGGGGGCTCCAGGCGGGGCTGGGGAAGGTCGTGTCCTTTACATAGGCTAAGACGTGGCCAAGTGGGCGCACTGTCACCTTGGTCTTCCCCAGGAAAAAGCTGCTGGGTATTTCCTGGGTCCTGGGTTTCAGCCCTGGTGGGTCCTGTTCCTCCCTTTCCCGGGGCCATGCTGTGGGTGGGTGGGTCCTGTTCTTCCCTTTCCCGGGGCCATGCTGTGGGTGGGTGGGGCCAGCGGGCCTGGTCACTTTGTGCTCCCAGAGCAGATGGGCCGCATCCTGCAGCGCACAGCCATCTCCACCAACATCAAGGAGCGTCTCGACTTCTCCTGTGCCCTCTTTGGGCCCGATGGGGGGCTGGTGTCCAATGCCCCCCACATCCCTGTGCACCTGGGTGCCATGCAGGAGACGGTGCAGTTCCAGGTGGCCCCTCTCCCGTCTCACCCTTCCATCCCCCTCCCTCGCCCTCCACATCCCCCACCCCGCTCTGGCCCCTGCTCCCCTATGCCCACTCTGCACCCATCTCCTGGTTTCAGATTCAGCACCTGGGGGCCGATCTCCACCCTGGCGATGTGCTACTGAGCAACCATCCCAGTGCCGGGGGCAGCCACCTGCCAGACCTGACTGTTATCACACCGGTGAGGGGTGCTGCCCGCCTGCCTCTGCTGGGGCAGGGGTGGCCAATGCAGCTGACCGTGGCTCTCCACCCACTAGGTGTTTTGGCCGGGTCAGACGCGGCCTGTGTTCTATGTGGCCAGCCGAGGGCACCACGCAGACATCGGGGGCATCACACCAGGCTCCATGCCTCCCCACTCCACCATGCTGCAACAGGAGGGTGCCGTCTTTCTGTCCTTCAAACTCGTCCAGGGGGGCGTCTTCCAGGAGGAGGGTGAGTGGGAGTGGGGTGGGGGAGGCCTTCTGTAGGCTGGGACACATGGCCACTGCTGGCAAGCAGGCCTGGCTGGACCGTGGGATGCAGCCCATAGGCCCAGGCCTGCCTTGAGGCTGGGAGGAGATGGGTGGTTACCCCAAAGGGCAGCTGCAGATCGGATCCCAGGAGCTGAGATGAATTCAGCCTGGGTCCAGGAAGGCCTCCCGAGGGGTGGTTTTGCGGGTGGAGAGTTAGCTAAGACGTGGAGGGTCAGGGTGCTGGAGAGAGAAGCCTGTTTCAAGGTGGGTGGCCGCTTGTTGTGTGTGCAGTCATACTGGGTGGGGTCCACAGAGAAACAGCAGGGCAGCGACAGGGCCCAAAGGCCCCTGTAGAGTTTTCTGGGCCTAGGTCTGAGTCACTGGGTGGTGGGTGGCCGTGAAGGGCTTTCAGCTGGGCCTGCGCTGAGCTCCCGCTGTGCCCACGTGCAGAGAGGATTTGGGGTCTGAGAGTGGCCTGGAGGCTGGGGGGCAAGGAGGGGGGCAGCTGCAGTTGCCCTGGATGATGCTGAGTCTTGGGCTGAGTGGAGGGGCGAGGGTGGGGGGTGGGGGACTGTTTTGGAGGTGGAGGTGGGTATTTGGAGGGATTTGGGAGAGGGGGCCAGGGGTCAAGTTTGGGCCGCTGGAGGTGGAGGCCCTGGCACTGAGCAGCTGCAGGGAAGGTGGGATGGAGGCTGCAGGGGTGCCTGTGGTGGGGGTGGGGGTAGGAGGGACAGGGAAAAACAGCCCTGGTCTGAGGCTGCAGGTCTGGGAGCCCAGGGGAAGTGGCGTGGCTAGGGTGGAGGGTGGGGGCAGAGGGTGGGTGTAACGGAACCACAGGCTGTTCTGGGTGTTGAGGACACAAATAGGGTGGCCCATTGCTGGCTGCTACCTTGGTCAGTGTGAGCTGGGGCAGGGGTTGTGGACCACAGAGGGACATGCACAGGCAGAGAGGACCCTGAGCCAGGCTCAAGGAGAGGGGCTTTCCTGAGGTGCTGAGCAGTCCCAGGCCAGGCCTCAGTGCTTTCTAGGGGCCAGAGACCTTGTCTGGATCTGGGAAACCTGGGTCGGGGGTGCAGACAGGGTTGGCCAGGGGCTCAGTGATGACACTGTCCATCCAGCGGTGACGGAGGCCCTGCGGGCACCAGGCAAGGTCCCCAACTGTAGCGGAACCAGAAACCTGCACGACAACCTGTCGGACCTCCGTGCCCAGGTGGCAGCCAACCAGAAGGGCATCCAGCTGGTGGGGGAGCTCATTGGGCAGTACGGCCTGGACGTGGTGCAGGCCTACATGGGTCATATTCAGGTGGGCCTGGGCACAGGAGTGTGGGCGGCAGGGCCATCCTGCAGGTGACCTGGCCGCCACTGATCCTGCTCCCTGCCAGGCAAACGCTGAGCTGGCCGTGCGAGACATGTTGCGTGCCTTTGGAACCTCCCGGCAGGCCCGGGGCCTTCCCCTGGAGGTGTCCTCGGAAGACCACATGGACGACGGTTCCCCCATCCGCCTCCGTGTGCAGATCAACCTGAGTCAGGTGGGCCGTGGGGAGAGCGCCTCTGGGCGGCAGGGGCATGGTGCAGCTGCTGACAGCCTCTCCCTTCCCTCGGGCGCGCAGGGCAGCGCTGTGTTTGACTTCAGCCGCACTGGGCCGGAGGTGTTTGGTAATCTCAACGCACCGCGGGCCATAACCCTGTCCGCCCTCATCTACTGCCTGCGCTGTCTGGTGGGCCGCGACATCCCACTCAACCAGGTTCGCAGGGGTGTGTGCGCGAGGGGGGGCCCAAGCCCGAGGTCACCCTGAGTGCGCCTCCTGGGCCCAGCCACGGACTGACCCCACGGGTGCTGGGGCGGGGGCTGGGGTGCTGTTTCTCCCGTAGCCCACCCCCAGAGCCCCTGAGAGCCGCCCGCCCCGCACAGGGCTGCCTGGCGCCAGTGCGCGTGGTAATTCCCCGAGGCTCCATCCTGGACCCGTCGCCTGAGGCGGCGGTGGTGGGCGGCAACGTGCTCACGTCGCAGCGCGTGGTGGATGTCATCCTGGGGGCCTTTGGGGCCTGCGCCGCCTCCCAGGTGCCGGGGCGGGGTGGGCGCGGCTCGGGGGCGGGCCGGGTGGGCAGGCTGGAGTAGGAGCGGGAGGGCGAGGTGGGGACGCCCTGCCCCAGCCCAGCGCAGCGACCAGGTGCCCCCACCAGGGCTGCATGAACAACGTGACCCTGGGCAACGCCCACATGGGCTACTACGAGACGGTGGCGGGCGGCGCGGGCGCGGGTCCCAGCTGGCACGGGCGCAGCGGTGTGCACAGCCACATGACCAACACGCGCATCACCGACCCTGAGATCCTGGAGAGCCGGTGAGCGGCGTGCGCGGAGGCTGGGGCACGGCCGGGTGGGAGCCGGGGCTCGGGCCACGCTGAGTCTTTGCCCTCGTCCTCGCCCTCGCCCTCGCCCTCGCAGGTACCCGGTCATCCTGCGCCGCTTCGAGCTGCGGCGGGGCTCGGGGGGCAGAGGCCGCTTCCGGGGCGGCGACGGCGTCACCCGCGAGCTGCTCTTTCGTGAGGAGGCGCTGCTGTCAGTGCTGACCGAGCGCCGCGCCTTCCGGCCGTACGGGCTCCACGGTGCGTGGTTCCCCAGCCCCCGCGGCCCTCCCCGCCCCGCCCCGCCCCCGCCCCCGGTCCCTCTGGACTCCTCGCCTCCCTCCGCAGGGGGCGAGCCCGGCGCCCGCGGCCTAAACCTGCTGATCCGCAAAAACGGCCGGACGGTGAACCTGGGCGGCAAGACATCGGTGACCGTGTACCCCGGGGTAAGGGCTGCGGCCTGTCCTGTCTCCCTCCCCTCCCGGCCCCACCCCACAGAGGGGAAACAGTTGCAGACATGACCAGAGGCCGAGTTTAATTTGGCCCCGGAAGGAAGGGGGGCGCGTACCGGGCCTCCGTGGTCCATGGGGGCGGGTGATGGACGCTGCCCGGTGGGGAGGGGACTGCGCAGGTGACAGGGAGGGGCCACACCTGCACTGAGCCCGCCTCCCCCCCGCCCCCCCCAACAGGATGTGTTCTGTCTCCACACGCCCGGCGGCGGTGGCTATGGGGACCCGGAGGACCCCGCCCTACCGCCGGGGTCGCCCCCGCAAGCACTGGCCTTTCCCGAGCACGGCAGCGTCTATGAGTATCGCCGGGCCCAGGAGGCCGTGTGAGGATCCCTCAATAAAGATGCCTTAAGTCGCCCCGTTCTGGGCACGCGGCTACCGCGCCTAGTTCGTGCTCCGAGTCGTGTCTGTGCGCGCCAGCTGCGCGCCTGTCATCTGTGCTTGCCTTAGGAGGACACTGAGACTCGAAGCTGCAGGCCCACTGCCGGGTGGTCCGTGAGCCCCGCCAGGGCGGTACTGAACGTCACCTGCTCCACCTCCTGGGGGTGGGAGTCAGGTTGAGGGTCGTCCCAGTGCCGCAGGCCCAGCCACCCGGGAACTCCGCGGTACGTGATGTAGTCCAGGCGCCGACCTCTCCAGGGCTTAGCTCAGCGGCTTCTGCCGGGAGGGCCGGCCAGGTAGAGGTGGCGCCCTTTCTCCTGCTCCAGGGCCCTGGTAGGGGGGGCGGTGTCATCAAGGCCAGGGCCCCTCTGCGCGCTTCGGGTGGGCAGTGCCTACTTCCAGGTCGCCACTCACCGCCTCGGCATCTTGGGGGAGGAGGCCACGGAGTGATGGAGCACGGAGGTGCTCAGCGCTGTCCCTGGGGGATCCGGGGGAGGGCGGCATCAGCCAGAGCCTCGGCCGACGGCGCTCCCCAGGTCCACTTCCCGCTCCGGTACCCTCCCCCTAAGCACGATACCCAGGGCCCAGGGCTGCTCTTGGCGGGCGCCCAGCCGGCGGTGGTACCCTCCCCCCAAGCGCGATACCCAGGGCCCAGGGCTGCTTTTGGCGCGTGCCCAGCCGGCAGGGATCCTGGAAGCAGCGGAAGAGCTCGTGCTCCTGCTGCAGCCGGTGGTCTGCGGAGAGAGGCGGGCGCGCCGTGGGCGGGGCCGGGCCTCCTGGCTCCGCCCCTCCCTCCTAGCTCTCCCCTCCTGCTGGACCTTTCGAGCAGTTGTCGAAGTTTAGGTCGCCCAGGAGCACGCTGAAAGTCACGACCTCTCCACTTTGTTCTCTGTCGGCCTCAAACTTCTCGGCCCCAAACTCGGCCCAGTCCAGCAGCAGCCTCAGCTGTTTGCTGCGCAAGGGCCCGTCCTCTGCGTGGGGGAGGGGGGTGGGGTGGGCTTGGCTCCAGATTCGAACCCGCATCCTGGACAGTCAGCTCCCGTCTCCCCAGTTCCTGATCTGTGAGCCCCGACAGGCACTTCTCAGGAATTCCGGTGCCTGGGGCAGTGAACAAAGGGTGGGAGGTGGGGGACGGGGTGCAGGCGAATGTAGGGATCAGCAGCCGCTACGGAGAGGCGGGACCTGTTCCGAGGACCCATCCGCAGGGCTCACCAGCCAGTGCTTGCAAATACGTGCAGTGCAGGAATCCCACGATGCGGCGCCGGTCCAGGCTGCCCAGCCTCGCTTGCAACACCACGGACGGCCCCAGCTTCCTCCGCCTTCTTGGCGGAACCACCGCCCCCTCTGCGGGCTGCACCGGGTAGGCCAATATCTGTGCGGACAATAGTCCCTTGGAGGCCAGCGCGTCCTCGCCACGTGCGTGGGGGAAGCAACCGACGGTGGTGCGCAGCAGTGGGTAGCGCGAGGCCAGCAGCAGCCCGCTGTCCAGCAGCTTGAGGTGCGGCCCGGGCTTTAGGCCGAGCGTGCCCACGTCGTACAGCAACGAGCCCAGGTTGGGCGCCAGGCGATTCACCAAGCGACGAGCCGCGCGCAGATCGAATACCTCCTGCAGGCACACAAAGTCCAGACCCACGGGCAGCGAGACCACCAGCGCCCCGCGCGGCGCCCTGGGCCACGGCTGGCTGCAGTCCGTAGCCCTGTAGAGCGCGGGCCGCGCTCCGGCCAGCAGCGCGGCGCCAATGGCCTCGGCCGGTCGCTGGCTGTGCGGTAGGTTGCTGAAGCGCGCTAGCCCGTCAGGGAGCAGGCACAGATTGGCCGTGAGGAAGACGAAGCAGCGCCCGGGTTCGGCAGGCGGGCGGCGCCCAGCACAGCGGAGGGGGCGGTAGCAGAAGGGGCGGCGCCAAACCTGCAGCTTCAGCCAGAGCGGCAGGCCGGGCAGCGCCGGGGGCAGGCCGACCACCAGCAGCAGCAGCAGCAGCACCGCGCCGCCGCCCGCCGCCCCCCTCAGCCACCCAGCGGCTGGTCCAGGGCCCAGTAGGCCGGGAAGAGCAGCGCGCGGGCCGAGCGGTGGAGGGCGCGCAGCGCCGGGGGCCAGTCGGGCGGGGATTGCACGGTACACCTAGCTCTTCGGCCACGGGGCGCCGGGGAGACTCATTGGCTTCCAGAGGACAAGCTGACTCGTCGGTGCGTCCGCGCGAGCTGCGGGGGAGTCACAGGGGTGAAGGCCGCGTGGCACAGCCTGTGTGCAAAGCCGGTGAGGTGCTGACGCAGCGAGCCTGGCGGAGGCGCGGGCGGAGGCAGAGGGGCGCTTCCAAAAGAAAACCCGAAAGGGACCTGATCTCAAATCCCCACCCTGGATCCTCCTTGCCCCGCCCCATCCACCCGCGAAGGTCGCACCGGGAACCTCTGAGCCCCGCCCGACGCAAGCGGGGTCGGGATGCAGCCAGCGGCACGTGGAGGACGACCGTCCTTGAGTGCGAGCGGCGCAGCGCTGGTGAGGAGCGAACAGTGTGCGCTGCCTCCGGCTCCCCTGTACCCGCCCCGACGCAGGTCAGCATGGACTAGGCCCCGCACTCCAGCTGCCCAGGCGGCAGAATCCACCCCACCCCCTACGCGTCTCTCTGCGCCTCTGGGGCCCCGCGGTGTCGGGCGCCTGAGTTCAAAGACCTGACACCTGAGGAGGGATGGACTCCCGCCCAGCGCCCCGCAAAGTCCCCCAAAAGGCCAGCCCGCAGTGGTGACGGCCCTGTGGCCCTACCCCATGGAGCTTCCAATCTAGGGGGAGGGACCGTTGGTTCTGCCCTGCGCGCAGCTCTGCCGGGGCACGCGACGGAAGCGTTTCCCCATTCGTGGAGCCCTCTGGCATCCACTCAGGAGCTCCCAGGACAGGGCGGCCAGTAGCTCCCAGGCTCTGCTCGCCTCTCATCTTTCTAATTGGGCTTGTGAACCAGCACACACTCCCGCGGTCAGCTGGGTGCAAGCGTCTCTTAAATAGCCCTGGGAGTTTGGGTCAGGGCTACCCTTCCTGCTGGCTGGCAGGGAGGTGGAGGGGCTTCTGGCAGGAGCTCTTCCCTGCCCTTCCCAGGGATTAAGAGGCTGGTGTCTGGCTGGATTCCCTGGAGGTCTGGGAGTGGGGAGGGCAGAGGCAGGAAGCTCAGCAGCCCAGGCATCCCCGGAGGGCCCGGCACACCCTGCGTACCCTCTCTGTCCCCTGACTCCTTGCTGGTTGCTGAAAGATTTCCATTGGAACTCAGACCCTGTGGGTCCACTGTTGCCTTCTGCCATCCTCTCTGGCTGGCAAGCACTGGTGCTCCAGGACCCTCCTCAGTTGGGGTTTTGATCTCCCTCCCATCACAGCCAGCCTCCTTGCCTTCCTGCGTGCAAGCTTGCCCCTGTCTCACCCTGTGGCCGCGGCCCCTCTGGGCTTTCCCACACTGCACTTCTCCCCTTCCATGTCTTCCTCCCCAGGAACTTCCTCTCCTGGCCGCTCCCCCTCAGCTTCCTGCACTCTCCACAAGCCCTTCCCAGCACCCCATCTGCCCTCAGTGCACTGTGGGAGGCCCCTGGCCTGCCCCCAAATCTTGCTTGTGCTCCTCAGCTCCTGCAGCAGGTGGGGTCTGCCCTTGCCAGCTCTGAATCCCTCTCAAAGTCTCCAGGACGTGTGGGATGGCCTTAGGTGTCTTGGGAAGGGGCCAGCACTTCACTGGGCTGCCCCATGCTCAGGTTGGGGTGAGACTGCTTTCTCCTGGCTCTTCTCTCCTTGAGTGTCCTCTTGTCCTCAAGGCCTGGAAGAGCACCCCCTGCCCTTCACCCAGCCCTGGCCTAGTATGGGGGCAGGGATCCCACACCCACATCCTTGTCTCCTCTCACCTCTGCCAACTCCATGCCCCTCACCACTGCGGCAGGCACAGAGCCACAGCCCTTCCCTCCCTGCTCCACCCCTTCCTGGTTCCTACCCTTCCCCATCCCAGTCCCAGGAGCTCCCACTGCTCTCAGTGCCGTGGGAGGGGAGCCTGGGGGCCTTCAGACTAACCCCTTGCAGACCACTGCTGAGGCCTCTCGGGCTCTCGCAGAGGGTCCGGGATGGGTGTTGACCTCCAGGGCAGGCAGGGCTGAAGGGGTACGGTGCAGGGGCCCGGTGAGCCACCCCAGAGGAGGCAGCACCACCCAGGAGTGCTGGCACAGGCCCAGTGACCAGTGTCTGTGGGAAGCTTTAATGGCCGTGCACAGGGCTGTGGGGCTGAGCGAGCCTGGACCTCCCAGCTCCAGCGTCACCAGATGAACATGGGCTTGCCGTCATCGTGCGCCAGCTGGTTGAGGCAGGAGAGCAGCAGCAGCGCGTCGGTGAGCATGCTAGGGTGCACGGTCTCCACCAGCACGCGCTTCAGGAAGTCCATGGTATAGGAGCCACCCTCGGATGCCGCCAGCTCCGGGCGCTCTCGCAGGATGCCATAGGCATTCACCAGCTGCTCGGTCAGCGCGGGGTGCACCCGCCCGTTGTAGCCCAGACTCTGCAGCCTGTTCATGATGCTCACATAGCGCTGTGTGAGCATCTGGCACAGCTCCTCGTCCAGCTTGTGGTCACTGGGGTTCAGGGAGGCCTGCGGGGACAGCGGCCATCAGGGACCCTTCCTTGCCACACCTCCACACACAGGCAGGTAAGGGGAAGACCAAGGGGCAGGTGAGGCTGCGAGACGGCCAGGATCCGAGGGGTGTGCGGTGGGGAGGTTCTGCGAGAGACCTCAAGGGTCTAGGACAGGGGAACCCAGTGGGCAGAGCCTGACAGGTCTCCAAGGCCTGATCCGGGCAGGGCAGGTGGCTCTCAAAGCTCCCCACTGGGGCCTCAGCCACAGGATGGAAGAGGATGCCCCAACCCTGTCGTCTGCTCCACCCACCACCAGGGATTGCAACTGGGCTGAGGCCTCCAGGGACTGAGGACAGGGGGCGTGGCTAGGCATCTGGAGGTACACAGGGTCCCCTGACCCAGGAGTCTAGGGTCTTTCCCAGGCCTCCTCCTGGCTCCCTGCTCTGCTCCCTTTCAGCGTCTGAAGGCCCCCCCTTCCTTACCCTAGCCTCCATCCTCAGCACCCTCCAACCTGCACACCCCCCAGGGGACTCCCTTTCCTCCCCCATCACTGGACTGACAACCCCAGGCAAGTGTTGGCCCCAGCGCTGAGGGGCCTTTCTCCTTCATCTGCCTCCTCCTGGGCCTGGGAACCAGCACATCTGGGTCAGTTTCCACTCACTTTCTCATGCCCTGTGTCCTCCCACCAGCCAGGCAGTGACTGGGTCCCACCCTAAGGCATGTAATCATGAAGGCAGCCCCTCCCACCCCACCTGCCACTGCCCCCTGGATGTGTGACCTGGGCAGTTGTGGGAAGCCCAGTGCCCAGCTCAATGCTCTGTTGGCACCATCCTGAAGTTCTAAGTTTTGAATTATTTTCATTTTGCACTGGGCCCTGCCAATCTTGCAGCCTGTCTCAGGTGCAGCTGCCCCCACCTCCAGGCTTGGCCCTGCCTGCTCTCTGCACAGGCCCACAGAGCCACGGGTCTGAAGTGGAATTGGGTGAGCTATCCCCTGCCCGAGCTCCTCCTACAGTTTCCGCTGCTCCAACACTTGGGGGAGGGCCACCCTCCAGTGTCCCCCGATCTGTCCCTGCACCCCTCTTCCAGCTACGTCCTACTGTGTCCCAGATGGCTGACATGGTGGTCCCCAACCTGCAGGGAATACTCTTCCCTACTCCTTGCCCAGACAAGCTATTCAGGCACCACCCCTCGGGGAAGGCTCCCAGGCTGGTCGTGTGCGCAGGGTACCAGGCTTGGGGCTAGACTTAGGACCGGGCCCAGTTAATGTGACGCCAACCTCTGCTAAGTGCTCCCAGAGCCTGCGTTCAGCACCCCTGTTGCCTGGGACGTGCCTGGGATGCACCTGTCTCTCCCCAGCTGGAGGTTCTTGGCCCCTGAGCCTTCTAGGCAAACGAGTAATATGCACAGTTGTGGGGGGCAGAAGGCACCATCGAGGTTCAGCGCAGGAGTAAGGGCCCGTGGACGGCCGTCCTCAACGGCTGCTTCTACATCACACTGGGACTGAGCCTGTTTCCTTGCTGGGATGTGAAGGAAATCACAGTGCCTCCTGCAGGAGTGTACTGGGGGTTACAGGCAGCAGCCCCAGTGAGCACTGAGCACCAGGTCACGCAGGGCCCCCCCCCATGGGGGATGGCAGTGCACTCCCATCTCAGTGAAGTGAGTTGGAGTTGTGTCTTTTTGTTGTTGTTATTGTTGTTTTGAGACGGAGTCTCGCTCTGTTGCCCAGGGTGGAGTGCAGTGGTTCGATTTCGGCTCACGGCAACCTCCGCCTCCCGGGTTCAAGCGATTCTTCTGCCTCAGCCTCCCAAGTAGCTGGGATTACACGCATATGCCTCCACACCCGGCTAATGTTTCTGTATTTTTAGTAGAGACGGGGTTTCATCACGTTGGCCAGGTGATCTGCCCACCTCGGCCTCCCACAGTGCTGGGATGACAGGCGTGAGCCACCATGCCCGGCTGAGGTGTGTCAGTTGTGTCTTACAAATATCACCCTGTCTTAAAAATATTCCTTCAAGGGCCGGGCGTGGTGGCTTACGCCTGTAATTCCAGCACTTTGGGAGGCCGAGGCGGGCGGATCACGAGGTCAGGAGATCGAGACCATCCTGGTGAACACTGAAACCCCCTGTCTTTAGTAAAAAAAAAAAAAAAAAAAAAAAAAAGTAGCTGGGCGTGGTGGCGGGCACCGGTAGTCCCAGCTACTTGGGAGGCTGAGGCAGGAGAATGGCATGAACCCGTGGCGTGGAGCTTGCAGTGAGCCGAGATCACGCCACTGTACTCCAGCCCAGGTGACAGAGCGAGACTCCGTCTCAAAAAAAAAAAATTCCTTCGAGGAATAGGGAAGGCAGGGCATCCAAGATGCTCAAGTATGAGGCCAAGATCTGGGTGGGGAGATTGTGAGGCAGTACCACCTTCTCTCTGCTCCCCTGTTCCCAGAGCATGCATCACCTCTATTATCGATGTATTGCTTTACGCATTTACTGAATGCCTCCCCAGGAGAGAGTGGATTGACTCAGGACTGCCTGGGGTACACCTGGCTTGATACTAGTCAGGAGTGAGTGGGTGCAGGGAGAAGGCGGCTGTGGACCAGGGAGCAGGTGACAGCAGTTTGGACCAGCGGAAGGTGTGAAGGATGAGAGAAGTGAGCAGCGGGAGAGTCTGTAGGACCCAGTGTCAATGGAATGTGGAGGAGTGCACACGTGACCGTGTCCACACCGTCCTCCCAGGCGTGTGCCTGTGCTCAGCACCCAGACCTTTCCTATGCAGCACCCGGGACACTGCCACGGGCTCCACGGCAAGGGAGTGGCAGCAGGTGTCACAGAATCACTGTCTGAACACAGGGCGGGCGCATTACAAATCAATCCAAAGACAGCCAAAAACCCATGTGAAAGTTGCTGGTATCAAAATAGTTACTTACGTCAAAAAAAAAAAAAAATGTAGTCAGTAGGCCAGTGCAGTGGCTCACACCTGGAATCCCAGCACTTTGGGAGACCGAGGCAGGTGGATCACTTGAGCCCAGGAGTTCAAGGTTAGTCTGGGCAACACAGTGAGAACTCATCTCTATAAAAAATTTAAGGCCGGGCGAGGCCGAGGCAGGCGGATCACAAGGTCAGGAGTTCCACACCAGCCTGACCAACATGATAAAACCCCGTCTCTACTAAAAATACAAAAATTAGCCGGGCGTGGTGGTGTGCGCCTGTAATTCCAACTACTTGGGAGGCTGAGGCAGGAGAATCGCTTGAACTTGGAAGACGGAGGTTGCAGTGAGCAGAGATCAGGCCTCTGCACTCTAGCTTGGGAGACAGAGCAAGAGTCTGTCTCAAAAAAAAAAAAAAAAAAAATGCTGGGCGCAGTGGCTCATGCCTATAATCCCAGCACTTTTGGAGGCAGAGGCAGGCAGATCACTTGAGGCAGGGAGTTTGAGACCAGCCTGGCCAACATGGCAAAACCCCATCTCTACCAAAAAAATACAAAAATTAGCTGGGTGTGGTGGCGGGTGCCTGTAATCCCAGCTACTCGAGAGGCTGAGGCAGGAGAATTGCTTGAACTCAGGAGGCGGAGGCTGCAGTGAGCCAAGATTGTACCACTGCACTCCAGTCTGGGTGACAAGAGCAAGACTCTGTCTCAAAAAAAAAAAAAAAATTAGCCAGGTGTGTTGGTGCATGCCTGTAGTCCCAGTTAGCAGGGAGGCTGAGATGGGAGGGCCACTCGAGTGAACCATGATTATGCCACTGCACTCCAGCCTGGGTGACAGAGTGAGACCCCATCTTAAAAAAAATTGCAATAGGGAAAGGCCGTGAAGAAGTCCTCTTGCACACAGGCCTGTAACAGGATTTATCCCAAAAACGTCCTCAGGAGTGCAGGATTCCAAGACACTGCTTGCTCAGGGCCACTCGCCTAGCAGTGGCCTTCACCAATGAACAAGGCCACTGCAGTGAGCTTCTGTGACCTCTAAACCTGGTTTCAAGGCAGCTTACATGGACGCCTGTGTCTTTAAAAGCTTCCCTTTCAGGACCCGGCGCAGTAGCTCACGCCTGTAATCCCCACACTTTCGGAGGCTGAGGCGGGCGGATCACCTGAGGTTGGGAGTTTGAGACCAGCCTGGCCAACATGGAGAAACCCCGTTTCTACTAAAAATACCAAAAAGTTAGTCGGGCGTGGTGGTGCACGCCTGTAATCCCAGCTACTCGGGAGGCTGAAGCAGGAGAATTGCTTGAACCCAGGAGGCAGAGGTTGTGGTGATCCGAGATCACACCATTGCACTCCAGCCTGGGCAACAAGAGTGAAACACCATCTCAAAAAAGAAATAAATAAATAAATAATAAATATATATCTATATATTAGCTGGGCATGGTGGCATAAACCTGTGGTCCCAGCTACTTGACAGGCTTGAACCCCTAGGAGTTTCATGGTTGCAGTGAGCTAGGATCACACCACTCTACTCCAGCCTGGGCTGTGTCAAAAAAAGAGGCTGGGGCAGCAGAATCGTTTGAACCGAGAGGCAGGGGTTGCAGTGAGCTGGGTACATACACTATTGTGTACTCTTTTTTTTTTTTTCAGGTGGAGTCTTGGTTTGTTGCCCAGGCTGGAGTGTAATGGCTCAATCTCAGCTCACCCTGGGCAGGTGACAGGGCGAGAGTCCATCTGAAAACAAACAAACTAAAACCCACACACACAAAACTAACCCAAGGATGCTTTAACCAGAGGCAAAGCTCCAACCTGGACCCACGCAGCTCACAGTAGCTCCTGCTCAGGCTACACACAGGCCTGCAATCCACAGATAAACACAGCTGGAGCGAAAAAGCGGCCCGGAATGCAGCTGAGCTGTTTCCTCAAGAGAAGCCCAAGTGGTAAGTAGGGATGCAGCCGCCCTCCTGCCCAGCAGCCGCACACCCCCAACCCAGCTTCCCCGTGCCTTCTACAGCCTGCCACACGCATGGCACAGACACACACTCCGGCGTGTTGGCAAAGCATCATCCTCCACATGCGTCCACAGAGGAAGCCATCCTGGTGGCAAAGGGGGAGAGCCGCCCAACCATGCTGAAAACCCCCACCTCACCTTCCTCTGAGGAGACCGTGGGCTCCCACTGCCAGACACCCCAACACCTGCCGACCGTTGGCACTGAGCAGTCAGCTTCCTCTATCCCAGGGACTCCTCAGGTCCTGGCACGTTTGGCCTGGCCAGAGTGCAGGGTCCCGACGGCCCCTCATGGGCCAGCCTGCCCCCTGTCCCTGTAGGAACCCTGGCCACACACCTGGATGATCTTCTCCGGGATGTTGGAGACAGTGAAGCCGTAGAGCCGCACGCGCTCTGGGAAGATGCTGGACAGGATCCTGCGGTCCAGCTGGAAGGCAATCTCACCCACCAGCCTCTCCCAGGCCAGCTGCTTCGACTCTGGGGACACAGGATCTCGTCAGCCCAGGTGAGAGGGTGAGAGGAGCCGGGCTCAGCAGCCCAGGCAGGCGGCAGGGAGAGGGCCTGGGGGCCCGACCCGCGTGGAGCCCTCAGTGTCACTGACCTCGGGGGCTCTCGGGGAACTTGCTGGTCTTGCGGTGGGCCAGCTTCTGTTCCACCTCCATCATGCTCTTCCTCAACGGTTCTGTGGTGCGTGGACCCCGAGAGTCACTGACTGAAGCTGGGGAGGATGAGGTACGAGGTGGGGAGTGGGGGTTGTGTGGAGGACAGTGGGGGGCAGGCAGGTTCCGGGTTGGGGAATTATGCATTCGGGAAGGGAGATGGGGGGCACCCTGGGCGATGTGGGTGGTGCTTGAGGGTGTGTAGCTGGTGGCAACCTGGGGAGCAAGGGCGGGGGCAGAGGCAAGGACGGTGACCGTGGGGGAGGTGGTGGGGGAGGTGGGGACAGATGCAGGGACCACTTGTTCCTGGGCGGCACTGGGCTGGGCCTGTGTGTCTGAAGTGTTGAAGGAGAAGGCCGTCTCGGGAGCAGGTATGCCCATGGCTCTGATGGGGGTGGAGGTCTGGAGGGGTGCGCCTGCAAACGCCATGCTGAGAGGCTCTGGGTCCTGGGTCGACCGGGGGAACTCAGTGGAGAGTGGGACTAGTGATGTGGAGGGGACAGAAATGAAAAGAGGGGGATTAGAGTGAGGTGGGAGGGCTCTGCGCCCTCCCCCACTCTGCCACCCACCACCCACCACACCTGTTACCTTTGGTGGTGGCAGCAGGTACCACGCAAGCTGGGGACTGGGGCCCAGAGGGGCCTCCGCGGAGGGGCTCAGCCAGCCGCAGCCTTGGGGCCTCTGGCAGGACCAGGTTGCTCATGGGGTTGGCCAGCAGGTTCTGAGAGACCCCTAGTGGGTTGGCAGTGGAGCTGAGGAGGGGGCTGCTCAGAGAAACAGCCACCGTGCCCGTCACAGGGGCTATCAGGGGGCTGCTCTGGGACATGGCCACAGGGCCTGCCAGGGGGCTGCTGGGAGTCAGGGAGCCAGTGGAGGGCAGGCCCAGGGAACTGGCCAGTGTGCCCGTTGGGGGCCCCGCCATGGGGCTGGTCAGGAAGCCGGTGAGGGGGTTGCTCTGTGACATGGGTGCTGGGCCGGACAGCAGCGTGCTGAGGGTGCCTGTCAGGGGGCTCATGAGTGAGCCCGGCATGGCGCTGGGCTGCAAGCTGGTTAGCATCTCGGCCAGGGGTGCCAAGGCCATGATGCCCACTTCTTCCAGGACTGGTTCGTTTGCCATTGCTGGGGACGGGGGCAGGAAGACACCTGGGAACATAGAGAAAGCACTGAGACCTCAGGGGAGCCCCTCCAGACCACAGGGAGGGTGGTCGCAGTCTCTCTCACTGTGGTAGGGCCTGGCCACAGTGCCCATCTGTCCCCGATGAGCTGACTGGTCCGACCTGGCCTCTCTGAGCCTCACTTCTTAGGCAGGCCAGGGTGGCGGCCTCTCTGCCTCTGTGGGGAGTCTGTGTCTGCTCAGAGGAGCCTGGGAGTGGCTCCCCAAGGCCTCATCTCCAGCCCTGATTTTTGGGTCAGTTCTCCCAGGCTCACTTCTCTGACCACTTGCCCACTGCCCCCAGCCATGGGGACGTCCCGCTGCCCTTTCCTCAACCGTGCCCACCCTTTGCCCAGCAGAGGGTCTCCAAGCAGCTGGACTCTCAGGTCACCAAGTTGGCCCCTCTGTTCTTCGGTGGAGAGAAGAGGGCCCAGGCCTCCTGAACACTGTCTTTGTGGTGGGGAATAAGCCTCACCAGGTGGGGGCTGCTCAGGGGGTCCGTGCTGCAATGGACAGAGCCTCACGTTGCCTGGCACCCTTGCATGGTCCCTGCCCTGTGGGGCTTGCCGTGGCCTAAACAGGGATGCAGGTCAGAGCCGGCCACACGCCCCGGTCCCAGACACTGCTTTATGCTCTCTCCCTGCCCCCGGGAGCCTGCTTTCCTTGGTCCTGGAGGAGTGCTCCTTTTACTGGCCACTGTTTGGGGGAGAAGCCCCCTGATCCCCTGGGGGTACAGCTGCTGGCAGGAGTGGTGGGAGTCCAGAGAAGGTTTTTGTGAGTATGCAATTTCATTGAAAACTTCCACTTTTGTTGTTATAAATGCAGTACATGCTTATTATAGAGAAAGAATGGAAATACAGAAAAAAAAAAGATGAAAAGCCACAGATAGTTCCATCATCCCACAGTTAGTCTCTATTGAGGAGCCGCGTGTTGCCTTGGAGACCTTCTCTACCGTGTGTATATAGATCAGGAGTTGGCAAGCATTTTCTGTGAAGGTCTGGAGGTAAATACGTCCACCTTTGCCAGCTATATGGTCCCTGTTGCAACCGCTCAAGCCTGCCGTTGCCTTGAGAAGGCAGCCACAGGCAACCCGGAGGTGAATGAGGGAGGTGAATGAGGTGTATGGCAATAAACCTTTATAGATGAATACTACATTTTGGATTTCATGTATCACGTAATAGTAGTCTTCTTTTAACCATTTAAAAATGTAAAATTCAACCGCCTGAGCCTGGGAGTTCCAGACCGGCCTGCTCAACGTGGAGAGACCGTGTCTCTACAAAAAACACAAAAATTAGCCAGGCATGGTGGTATGAACCTGTAGCCCCAGCTACTCGGGAGGCTGAGGTGGGAGGGTCATTTGAGCCCGGGAGGTTGAGGCTGCAGTGCGCCATGATCATGCCACTGCAGTCCAGCCTGGGTGACAGAGTGAGACCCCCATCTCAAAATAATAATTTTAAAGAAGTAAAATTCATGGGTTTTTTTTTTTTTTTTTTTTGAGACAGAGTCTCGTTCTGTTGCCCAGGCTGGAGTGCAGTGGCACAATCTCGGCTCACTGCAACCTCTGCCTCCCGGATTCAAGCGATTCTCCTGCCCGAGCCTCCTGAGTACCTGGGACTACAGGTGTGTGCCACCATGCCCAGCTAATTTTTGTATTTTTAGTAGAGACGAGGTTTCACCATGTTGACCAGTATGGTCTTGATCTCTTGACCTCGTGATCTGCCTGCCTTGGCCTCCCAAAGTGGCATGAGCCACCACGCCTGGCCATAAAATTCATTCTTAACAGGCTGTGTACAAAGGTGGTTGTGGCATAGATCACATGTCCTTTTGTACCTTGCCTCTTTTCACGGGACACACACCACGGCAGCTCCGGCATCATGATTCTTTGCGAATGACACTATTGTAGCTGCAGAGGCCTCATCTTACGGACATGCTATTTTTTTACTGAGCCTGTCTCAGTGGTTGGGCATTTAAATTGATTCCCGTGTTCCCTGATGACAAACACCTTATTACGTAAGTCTTGATGATTGATTTTTTTCCTGGAAATAGACATTTTAGAGGCTCCCTCGGAAGCGTTCTGATGTTCCCCAGGAAGTCTCTGGGTGCAGTACTTCTATCTCTTCAGAGCTAATCCTCTGTGATGTGTGGTGAGATGTTCTGCCACTTTATTTGCCATTTGAATTCTAAGTTCTGGGCCAGGTGTGGTGGTTCATGCCTGTAATCCTAGCACTTTGGGAGGCTGAGATGGGCAGATCGCTTGAGCTCAGGAGTTCCAGACCAGCTTGGGCAACATGGTGAAACTCCATCTCTACAAAAAATCCAAAAATTAGCCGGGTATGGTGGCGTGCGCCTGTAGTCCCAGCTACTTGGGAGGCTGAGGTGGGAGGATCACCTGATCCCAGGAGGTCGGGGCTGTGGTGAGCCGTGATCGTGCTACTGCACTCCAGTCAGACTGACGGCATGAAATCCTGTCTCATAAAAACCCAAAAACTTCTAAGTTCCACTTTCCAAACAAATAAATCAAAATTGCACAATCCAATCAACTGCTCTTTTACTTATGTATTTATTTTTATTTTGAGAGATGGGAATCTAACTCTGTTACCCAAGCTGGTCTCAAACTCCTCAAGCAATCCTCCTGCCTCAGCTTCCTAAAGTGATGGGATTATAGTTGTGAGCCACCACTCCCAGCCTGGTCATTTATGATTTCTTGTTTTGACTTTTTAGAAAGTTTTGTTTTAGGACCCAGGAGACAGTAAAGCTTGTGGGCCAAAGGCAAGCAGTCCATGGAGAGGACGGACTTGAAGGAGAGGGAGCACAGAGTGGGGCAGACAGAGGGATACGTGTGTTGAGGTGGAGGATGGAGCTCAGAGTGCGGCTGTCTGTCCTGCTTGGCCTCCATTTCCTTAGGAGAGCCCAGGGTCTGGGTGATGTGGGAAAGGACCACTTGGGGGCAACATCTCCAGGATGGCTGGGGAGAGGCAGTCAGGGGCCACTGTCCCCGCACAGCCAGGGCAGCCTAAGGAGCGCCGGTGGTCCTAATGTTTGAAGCAGCCAGGTCAGGCGAGAAGACAGGACAAATGTTTCCTCTTGCTGCCTGCTCTGGGAAGATGACCGCTCTGGAGGGGCCAGCCAGTCAGGGCTGAGAGGGACCACAGCACTGGACAGGCCGTGGCCTCGTCCCCAGAGGGAAATGGCCCAGTCTGTTTTTCGACCAAGTTGGATTCCAGGCAGAACCATCACGTAGCTCACAGAAGGTAACCGAGGGAGCAATTCACAGAAAGTCTAACACCAAAATGTATAAAGCAGAAGCCACGGGGACTCCCAGGAGGCGCTGGAGTGGTAGCTTTGTCAAGGTCCAGGACGGAAGGAGCAATGGCGCCGACACAGATGGTGGAATTACAAAGCCAGTCTACTGTCTGATGTGCTGCTGTACACTGAGAGGGTGGTGTGGCTGCCGTGAGCTGGATGCTATTGGTACCCTCTACCCCTCACCCAAATACAGTAAGTGCTACCCGCTTTCTTCCCATGCTGCCCTCATCCTGCCAGGAACGAGGGCTCCAGGGAAGGCCAAGTACAGATCAGAGACAGAAACATGTGGACACAGTGGATGGGGGAGGGCAGGCGGGCCTGGGGAGGAGGGCCTGTGAGAGCAGGGGGCAGATGCCAGGCCTCAGAAAGACTCATCCTGTTTTTCTGTTAATGATAAAACCTGGCACAACCAACCACTGAAAAATTGTTCAGCAAATCATGTTCAAATGTATAATAGCTTGATGCGAAATCATTTACAGTACTATTTGTAAAGAAAATATGAGAACACAATGAAATGCTTATAGTAAATATTAAAATTGTAACATTAAGTGTAGAAATGTGCATTAAAAGCTGAGAGTTGCCAGGTGCGGTGTTTCACGCCTGTAATCCCAGCACTTTGGGAGGCTGAGGCGGGCGGATCACGAGGTCAGGAGATCGAGACCAGCTTGGCCAACACAGTGAAACTCCGTCTCTACTAAAAATACAAAAAATTAGCCAGGCATGGTGGTGCGTGCCTGTAGTCCCAGGTACTCGGGAAGTTGGGGCAGGAGAATCGCTTGAAACCTGGAGGCGGAGGTTGCAGTGAACTGAGATTGTGGCATTGCACTCCAGCCTGGCGACAGAGTGAGGCTACGTCTAAAAATAAATAAATAAATAAATAAATAAATAAATAAATAAAAGCTGAGAGTTGCGTTCTCCACTCTGAAAAAGAGGTGGGTAAATACTCCCCATGTGTCTGGTGGTGACCTTTAAGGGTGTATGTGAATGTAATTTTTTTTCTTCTTTATATTTTCATGTACTTTCTAAAATTTTCACAATATGAGTATGTATTTTAAAAAAACAAACTTTATGAAGAAAAGTGTTTTTTTGTAAAAAAAAAAAAAAAATGCATTTCTGCCTGGTTTTGTCTTGAGACCAGGAGGGGCCATGGCCCTGCTCACACTTAGCAAACAAAGCCCAGGCCCTTATGGGCAAGGATGGTCCAGGGGTGGCCCAGCCTCATGTGGAGAGGGATCTGTGCTTCCTTCCCAGCCTGTGCCATGGAGGCCCGTGCGTGCCCAGTCCTCTTTGTGGCACCTTTGGCTTCCCTGTCCTCCAGCACTCCCTCTACAACGTGCACGTCCCCAGGAGCCCTCCTGCCTTGCCTGGCCAATGCTGGGCCTTTGTGGTCAACTGGGCAGGGACCTGTAAATAGGCCAACTGCAGAAGAGGGAAGGGAAGAACTCGGATTGATAGAAGTAAAGGTTAGGCCCTGAAAAATAAGAGATTTTCAAACCCAAGTGGCCTGGCTGCATCCCGCCAGCACAAATGCAACCTTAGCTCTTTCAGGTAGAGCAGAGAGCCCAAGGACTACCTCCCCATCAGGATTCCTTGTCCTCTCCTTCCTTTTCAGATGGGATTTGCCTGCCAGTGCTGAATAGTGATGTGGTCCCCTTTTCCAAGTCCCTGTGCCTCTGCTGGTGGTGATTCCCAACATATTTCAGCATGGACTGAGAAAAGCCAATGTTAGCATAAAACCAAACCCCAGATGAGGCACTGGAGACACAAAGTCCCTGAGGCCAGTGCATGCCACCCACAGCAGTCTGCAGGGCCAGTCACATCTGCTTTCACTGCTCTTGGGTAAGGATGTGTGTGCTGCATTTGTCTTTCCCTTTGGACTCAAACTAGCCAGACAGGTAGCAACTGAAAATGGAGGATTAGAGAGCTCCACAATTTCAGCCCTCCACCAAAGCTATGATTAAGCTGGCAAAAATGATCAGAGTAAACCTTTTTTGGGTCTCCAGAATCTAATAAAAATCTTACAATAACCAGGGGAATGCTTAATGAAGAAGCTACTAAATTTTGGGAGGAAAACATAGGCATTTTAACTTTTCTTTCTTTTTTTTTTTTTTTTGAGATGGAGTCTCGCTCTTGTTGCCCAGGCTGGAGTGCAATAGCACTATCTCAGCTCACTGCAACCTCCTCCTCCTGGGTTCAAATGATTCTCCAGTCTCAGCCTCCCAAATAGCTGGGATTACAGGTGCGTGCCACCATGCCCAGCTAACTTTTTTGTATTTTTAGTAGAGACAGAGTTTCACCATGTTGGCCAGGCCGGTCTCGAGCTCCTGACCTCAGGTGATCCACCTGCCACGGTCTCTCAAAGTGCTGGGATAACAGGCATGAGCCATTGTGCCCAGCCTAACTTTTCTTTCATGCCGTGTAATTTTTTTTTTTTTTGCTGTTTGTTGAAAACTGGACATTTGAAATATTATAGTTTGGTAACCCTGGAAATGAGATTCACCTCCTCCCCAGGCTTTGTTGCTGCTGCTTGTTGTGGGTTGTAGTTGGTTTTTGTTTAGTGACTTTTCTAAACTGCTTTTATAAAGACTGTATTCTTTGTTGTGTGTGCTCATGGAAATCCCTATCTGTGCATATGACACACAGAAGTCACTATCCTCACAGACACCTAATATCTCCCACTCTTTGGATCAGTGATGGCCATAAGGTTGGTGGTCTGCCTTCCTGGTGTGGCTTGCTGGCACGAGGGGGAGTAATATGGACAAAAAATACAACATTTTACAGAAAACAGTTTAGAAAAGTCACTAAACAAACAAGTATGACCCATAACAAGCAGCAACAAACCCTGGGGAGGGAGGAATAATCTTATTTCCAGAGTCACCACATTATAATATTTAAAATGTCCAGTTTTCAAAAAGCTAAAAAGCATTCAAAAGGCCAGGTGGGGTGGCTCAGGCTTGTAATCCCAGCACTTTGGGAGGCTGAGGTGGGCAGATCATGAGGTCGAGAGATCGGGACCATCCTGGCTAACATGGTGAAACCCTGTCTCTACTAAGAATACAAAAATTAGCTGGGCGCGGTGGCGGGCACCTTTAGTCCCAGCTACTTGGGAGGCTGAAGCAGGAGAATGTCGTGAACCCAAAAGGTGGAGATTGCAGTGAGCCAAGATCGTGCCACTGCACTCCAGCCTGGGTGACAGAGCGAGACTCCATCTCAAAAAATAAAATAAAATAATAAAAAATACCATAACTAAAATGAAAAATTCACGAGAGGGATTCAACCGATCTGGGCAGGCAGAAGAATGAATCAGCAAACTTGAAACTAAGTCCATGGAGATTAGCCAGTTTCAGGAATAGAAAGAAAAATGAATAGAGCCTAAGGGACCTCTGGGACACCATCAAGCATAGCAACATACTCTAATAGAAGTCCTGGAAGGAGAAAGAGAGAGGCTAAAGAGAAAGGAGCAGAAAAAAAAATATTTGAAGAAATCGACCAGGCATGGTGGCTTACACCTGTAATCCCAGCACTTTGGAAGGCCAAGGTGGGCAGATCGCCTGAGCCCAGGAGTTCAAGACCAGTCTGGGCAACATGGCCAAAACCTGTCTCTACCAAAAATACAAAAAATTAGCCGGACGTGGTGGCACATGACTGTGGTCCTAGCTACTCAGGAAGCTGAGGTGGAAGAATTCCTTGAGCCTGGGAGGTGGAGGCTGCAGTGAGCCAAGATCATGCCGCTACATGATGGGTGACAGAGTGAGACCCTGTCTCCAGAAAAAAAAAAAAAAAAAAAGGAAAAAAAAAGAAAAAGAAAAAATAGTTGAAGAAATAATGTCTGAAAATTTTCTAAATTTAGTGAAAGACATGGATCCACATATCAGAGAAACTCAGTGAACTCCAAGTAGAGTAAACTCACAGAGATTTTCACTGAGATACATTACAATCAGACAGTTGAAAGACAGAATCTTCGAGGCCAGAGGATCGCTTGAGGCCAGGAGTTCAAGACCAGCAAGGGCAACATAGTGAGACCCCATCTCTCTAAAAAAAAAAAAAAATCTTGATAGCAGCAAGAGAGAAGTGACTCATCATGTACAAGGGATCCTCTATAAGATTAACAGCAAAATTTTCATCAGAAACTATGAAGGCCAGAAGGTAGTGGTTTGACATATTTAAACTTCTGAAAGTAAAAAGATCAAAGAAGAATTCTATATTCTGTAAAACTATCCTTCAAAGATGAATGAGGAATTAAGACATTCCCAGATAAACAAAAGCTGAGGGGATTTATTGCCAGTAAACCTGCCCACAAGAAATGCTAAAGGGAGTCCTTTAGGCTGAAATGAAAGGAAACTAGAGAGTAACTAGAAGCCATATGAAAAAATAACACCAATAGAGGTAACTACATATGCTGATGTCAAAGCCAGTATTATTGTATTTTTGGTTTGTATCTCCCATTTTTCCTATATGACTTAAAAGACAAATGTATAAAACAATGATTATAAATATATGCTAATGTGCACATACTGTATAAAGATGTAACTTGTGACAATAATAACATAAAGGGGGAGGAGTTATATATTATTTATATACTGTATGTATATTTTGCATACTATTAAAGCTAAGTTGCTATTAATTTGAACTAGACTGTTATAAATTTAAGATGTTTATTGTGACCCCCAGGGTAACCACTAAGAAAATAACTTTAAAATTTACAGGAAAAAAAAAGTAGGAGAAGGAATCAAAATGGTATACTAGAAAATTAATTAAACACAGAAGACAATAAAAGATACACTGAGGGGAAAAAAGACATAAGACATGCAGAAAATAAACAGCAGGCCAGGCATGGTGGCTCATGCCTGTAATCACAGCACTTTGGGAGGCTGAGGCAGGTGGATCACCTGATGTCAGGAGTTCAAGACCAGCCTGGCCAACATGGTGAAATCCAGTCTCTACGAAAAATACAAATATTAGCTGGGCATGGTGGCTGATGCCTGTAATCCCAACTACTCAGGAGGCTGAAGCAGGAAAATTGCTTGAACCCAGGAGGCGGAGGCTGCAGTGAGCTGAGACGTGCCACTGCACTCCAGCCTGGGTGAAAGAGTGAGACCCTGTCTCAATACATACATACATACATACATACATACATACATACATACATACATACACAGCAATGTGGCAGAAATAGTGCTTTCTTATCAGGAATTCCTTTAAATAGATTAAAATATGCAGTCAAAAGGTAAGAGATTGGCAGAATGGACAAAACAGTCAACCAAAAAACACTCCCATGTTCCTATTATATGCTGCCTAAAAGAGACTCACTTTAGATTGAAAGACACACATAGGTTGAAAGTGAAGGGGTAAAAAAAGATATTCCGTGCAAATAGTAACCAAAGGAGGGCTGGGTGGCTATATGATATCAGACAAAATAGACTTTAAATAAAAAATTGTTACAAAAGGCAAAGAAGAACATTATATATTAATAAAAGGTTCAGTACAATAAAATGTAACAATTATTAACATTCATGCACTTAATAACAGATCCTCAAAATATATAAAGCAGAAACTGACAGAATCAAAGTCAGAAATAGACAGTTCTACAATAATAGTTGGAGACCCCACTTTCGGTAGTGGATAGAACTGGACAGATGATCAGTAAGGAAATAGAGAACTCAAACCTTTCTATAAACCAACTAGCTCTAATGGACATATACAAAACACTTCCCTCCAACAACAGTAGAATATACATTATTCTCAAGGGAACATGAAACATTCTCCAGGATGGATCACAAAAAAGGTCTCTAAGTTTTAAAATATTGAAATCACATAAAGTATCTTCTCTGACCATAAGAATGAGACTAGAAATCAATAACAGATGGAAATCTGTAAAATTCACAACTGTGGAAATTAAACAACACACTCTTCATTTTTATTTTTATTTTTTATTTTTTGAGACGAAGTTTTGCTCTTGTTGCCCAGGCTGGAGTGCAATGGTGCGCTCTTGGCTCACTGCAACCTACACCTCCCAGGTTCAAGAGATTCTCCTGCCTCAGCCTCCCGAGTAGCTGGGATTACAGGCGTGTAATGGGTTCATGACTGCAAGATGCCATGGGAGTCCTCAGCTAACAGACACCCACTGTTAGCTTGTGTTTAAGAGATTTCAGTCCCATTGCGTGATATTCCAATGCAATATGTACAAGTGATTTCTTAACCTTTTGATAATTTGTGTTTAATTTATTTAGATTTGTGAGTTGAAAATCTTAGGCTCCAGTACAAGTACCTTGAAAAGAACTTGAAGAGAACATTGAAGAGGACTTCAGATTCACTGCGTTTATATGATTATTTAATTATTTAGGTCTCTCAGCAAGGTTTGTTACATCAAACAATTGAAGTTAAAAAGAAAAGCAAAAGCTAGACACCTGGCCTCACGACTGGAATCCCAGCACATTGAGAGGCTAAGATGGGAGGATCACTTAAACCAAGGGGAGGATTGTGAGGGGAGAAGGTATGAGGGAAGAAGGTCCTGAGGGAAGAGAGTCCTGAAGGGAGAGGGTGCTAAGGGGAGAGGGCCCTGAGGGGAAAGGGTCCTGAGGTGAAATGATCCTGAGAGGAGAGGGTCCTCAGGGAAAAGAATCCTCAAAAAAGAGGGTCCTGAGGGAAGAGTTTCCTTAGGGGAGAAGGTAGGTCCTGAGGGGAGATGGTCCTAGGGGGAGAGGGTCCTGAGGTGAGATGGTCCTGAGAGGAGAGGGTCCTCAGGAAAAAGGGTCCTGAGGGGGGAGGCTGCTGAGGGGGGAGGGTCCTGAGGGAAGAGGGTCCCGAGGGAGAGGTTCCTCAGGGAAAAGGGTCCCGAGGGAAGAGGGTTCAGAAATGAGAGGGTCCTGAGGGTAGAGGGTCCTGAGGGAAGAGGATCTTGAAGGAAGAGGGTCCTGAGGGGAGAGGGTGGGTCTTGAGGGGAGAGGGTCCTTAGGGAGAGGGACCTGAGGTGGGAGGGTCCTGAAGAGAAAGTTTCCTCAGGGAAGAGATTCCTCAGGAAAGAGGGTCCTGAGGGAAGAGGGTCCTCAGGGAAGAGGGTGCTGAGGGGAGAGGGTAGGTCTTGAGGGGAGAGGGTCCTGAGGGAAGGAGAGTTTTCAGGGAAGAGGGTCTTCAGGGAAAAGGGTCCTGAGAGAAAAGTTTCCTGAGGAGAGAGGGTCTTGAGAGGAGAGAGTCATGAAGGGGAAGGTCCTGAGGGGACAGGTTCTTCAGGAGAGAGGGTTCTGAGGGAAGAGGGTCTTTAGGGAAAGGGTTCTGAGGGAAGAGAGTTTTGAGGGGAGAGGGGTCCTGAGGGAAGGGGGTCTTGAGGGGAGAGGATCCCAAGGGGGGTCCTGAGGGGAGTTTCAAGGGGAGAGGGTCCTGAGGGAAGAGGATCCAGAGGGAAGAGGGTCTTAAGGGAAGAGAGAGGGTCCTGAGGGGAGAGGGTCCTGAGGGAAGGGGGTCCTGAGGAAAGGGGGTCCTTTGGGGAGGGGGTCCTGAAAGAAGAGGGGTCTGAGAGAAGGTGGTCCTAGGGGAGGAAGGTTATGAGGGAAGAGGGTCTTGAGGGAGAGGGTTCTCAGAGGAGTGAGTAGGTCATGAGGGAGAGGGTCTGGAGGGGAGAGCATCCTGAGGGTAGAGGGTCCTGAGGGAAGAGAGTCCTGAGGGGAGAGGGTCCTAAGGGGAGAGGGTCCTGGGGAGAGATGGTCCAGAGGTAGGATGGTCCTGTGAAGAGAGGGTCCGGAGGGGAGAGGCTCCTAAGGGTACAGGGTCCTCAGAGAAGAGGGTCCTGAGGGAAGGTGGTCCCAAGGGGAGAGGAGAGGGTTCTGAGGGGAGAGGGTCCTTAAGGTAGAAGGTCCTGAGGGAAGAGGGTCCTGAAGGGGGAAGGTTTTTAGGGAACAGGGTCCTCAGGGAAGAGGGTTCTGAGAGAAGAGGTTCCTGAGGGGAGAGGGTCTTGAAGAGAGAGGGTCCTGAGGGCGAAGGTCCTGAGGGGAGAGGGTCTTGAAGAGAGAGGGTCCTGAGGGCGAAGGTCCTGAGGGGAGAGGGTCTACAGGGGAGAGAGTGGGTCGTGAGGGGAGAGGGTCCAGAGGGAAGAGGGTCCTAAGGGAAGAGGGTCCTAAAGGGGAGGGCCCTCAGGAGAGAGGGTCCTGAGGTGGGATGGTCCTGAGGGGAGAAGGTCCTCAGGGAAGAGGTCCTGAGGGAAGAGGGTAGGTCCTGAGGAGAGAGGGTCTTCAGGGGAGAGGGTAGGTCCTGAAGAAAGAGGGTCCTGAGAGAAGGGGGTCCTGAGGGAAGAGGGTCCTGCGGGGAGAGTGTCCTGAGGGAAAGGAGTCCTGAGGGAAGAGGGTCCTGAGGAGAGAGGGTCCTTAGGGGAGAGGGACCTGAGGTGGGAGGGTCCTGAGGGATGAGGGTTTTCAGGGAAGAGGGTCCTGAGGGAAGAGGGTTTTCAGGGAAGAGGGTCCTGAGGGAATAGGGTAGGTCGTGAGGGAAAGGGTCCTGCATAGAGAGTGTCCTTAGAGAAGAGGGCCATGAGGGGAGACGGTCACGAGAGAGGAGGGTAGTGAGGCGATATGGTCCTGAGGAGAGAGGGTCCTCAGGGAAGAAGGTCCTTAGAAAAGAGGGTCCTGAGGGGGGAGGGTTTTCAGAGAAGAGGGTCCCAGGGAAGAGGGCCCTTAGGGAAAGGGTTCTGAGGGAAGAGGGTCCTGAGAGAAGAGGGTCCTCAGGGAAGAGGGTCCTGACGGAGAGGGTAGGTCGTGAGGGGAGAGGGTCCTGAGGGGAGAGGGTCCTCAGGGAAGAGGGTCCTTATGGGAGAGGGTCCTCAGGGAAGAGGATCCTGAGGGAAGAGGGTCCTGAGGGGCAGAGGGTACTCATGGAAGGGTGTCCTAAGGGAAGAGGGTCCTGAGGGAAGAGGGGTGTGAGGGGGAGAGAGTCCTGGGGGGTGAAGGTCCTGAGGGGAGAGGATACCGAAGGAAGAGGGTCCTGAGGGAAGGGGTTCCTGAAGGAAGAGGGTCCTGAGGGGAGAGGGTCCTGAGGGAAGAATGTCCTGAGGGAAGGTGATCCTGAGGGAAGAGCGTTCTGAGAGGAGAGGGTCCTAAGGGGGAAGGTCCTGAAGGGAGAGGGTCCTGAGAGGAGAGGGTAGGTCCTGAGGGGAGAGGGTCCTTAGGGGAGAGGGACCTGAGGTGGGAGGGTCCTGAGGGGAAATGGTCCTCATGGAAGAGGTTCCTCAGAAAGAGGGTCCTGAGGGAAGAGGGTCCTGAGAGGAGCGGGTCCTGAGGGAAGAGGGTTCTGAGGGTAGATGATAGGTCCTGAGGAGAGAAGGTCCTTAAGGGGAGAGAGACCTGAGGTGGGAGGGTCCTGAAGGGAGAGTATACTCAGGGAAGAGGGTCCTGAAGGAAGAGGGTTCTGAGGGGAGAGGGTTATGAGGGGAGAGGGTTATGAGGGGAGAGGGTTCTGAGGGGAGAGGGTTATGAGGGGAAAGGGTTCTGAGGGGAGAGGGTCCTGAGGGGAGAGGGCCCTGAGGGGAGGGACTCCTGAAGGAAGAGGGTTTTGAGTGGAGAGGGTTCTGAGGGGAGGGGGTCCTGGGGGCAGCGGGTCCTCAGGGGAGAAGATCCTGAGGGAAGAGAGTCCTGATGGGGGAAGGTTTTCAGGGAAGAGGGTTGTCAGGGAAGAGGTTCCTGAGGGCAGAGGGTCTTGAGGGGGAAAGTACTGAGGGTAGAGGTACTTAAGGTGAGGGGGTCCTGAGGGAAGAGAGTTTTGAGGGGAGAGGGTCTTTAGGGAAGAGGGTCCTGAGAGAAGAGAGTTCTGAGGGGAGTGGGTTTTGATGGGAGAGGGCCCTAAGGGCATCAGGTCCTGAGGGAAGAGGATCCTGAGGGAAGAGGGGTGTGAGGGGAGAGGGTCCTGGCGGGGAGGATCCTGAAGGGAGAGTATACTCAGGGAAGAGGGTCCTGAGGCAAGAGGTTCTTCAGCGGAGAGGATCCTCAGGGGAGAGTGTCCTGAGGGAACAGCATCCTGAGGGGAGATGGTCCTGAGGGAAGTGGGTCCTGAGCGGGGAGGGTCCTGAGAGGAGAGGGATGTGTCCTGAGCAGGGAGGGACAGATCTTGAGCGGGAACATGTTTCTTGTGGGGTAGAGTCTTGTGGGGTATTGACGGGTCCTGAGGGGCCGGATGCATCTGTGGAGCTTGCAGGTCCTGAATTCAAGGCAGGTTCTCGTGTGAGGGAAACTGTGACATGGGGGCGGGCGTCAGTGCTGGAAGGCCCTCCGGAACTAAGGGAAGGCTGCCCCCTGCCGGAGGAAACCTGTTGCAGCCCCTTGGGGAGGCAGTGGGAGAGCAGGACGAGGTGGCCCTGAGGGGAGAGGGTCCTCAGGTAGGTGTATGGGCTCGGGTGAGGGAGGGGTGGTGAGAGCTGGGATGAGGAGGATGCTGGTGGCTAGAGCAGGCCCTCAGTCCTCCTTTCTTGACTGCCTGTCCCATGCTGACGGCTGTCCCACCTGTCACCTGACCTCTGTGTGCAGGAGCCAGGTCTGACCAGTGGGGGCAGGAGCCAGTTTACAGTGGTTACTGTTTTAGTGTCTTGAGCCCCCATCTTGGCCCTCATTTCTTGTCTCCCCAGCTACTCCAACAGCCCTATCTCCCTGCAAGCCCCTGAGCCCTCAGGAGCAGGACGCCCTGCAGTCTGAACGCTGCGCCTCCCACCTGCCCTGTGCACGGGGCCAAGTCTGAAGCTCTTGGCGCCTGTTTTGTCCCGGTGAAGTTAATTCGGCCAACGGCCAACATTTTCTGATTTCCTGCCTCTTCAGATTACCCACTCTGACCACACAGTTGTACCTTCTGTCTTGGTCAGAGATCACTCCTGGCCACCTGGTCTCTGAGCCTCTCCAGATCTCTAGTCCACTGGCCTCTTTATTTTCTCTCCATCTGACAACACTCCTGGTTTTGGCTGCCTTCTCAGCCAGAGCAGCTTTGATGTGCCTGAACTCTTGCTGAGCCATCCTCAGCACTGCCTGCTTGCCTCCCCCATGCCTGCCCTCAGGCTGCCAAATGCTGCTGGAGAAGGCAGATTGATGGCTGCTGCCTTTGCAAATCCCACAGATGGTTGCGCCATTCAGCCCACTATACATCCAGACAGACCCTCCAAGTTCTCCTCTCACTTCCTTCCCCCTCCCTTTTTTTTTTTGAGACGGAGTCTCGCTTTGTTGCCCAGGCTGGAGTACAGTGGCGCGATCTCGGCTCACTCCAAGCTTCGCCTCCCAGGTTCATGCCATTTTCCTGCCTCAGCCTCCTGAGTAGCTGGGACCACAGGTGCCTGCCACCACGCCCAGCTATTTTTTTTTTTTTTTTTTTTTGTATTTTTAGTAGAGACGGGGTTTCACCGTGTTAGCCAGGATGGTCTCCAACTCCTGACCTCAGGTGATCTGCTGGGCTCAGCCTCCCAAAGTGTTGGGACTACAGACGTGAGCCACCGTGCCCAGCCCCCCATTTTTACTCTATTTCAGACCTTGCCCGCTCCATCCTAGCTCTCGGAGAAGAACATTTGAACAAAGAAAATAGAAGCCACGGGTCTGGACTTCCTTTAGCTTCCCACCACCTGACATTCACACTCATGCTCTCCTTCCTCCTTCCCTTCCAGGACAGTGGAAGAGACTCTCTTCTTTCAGTCAAGGGCACCCCCCACCCCGTAATGTACCTCTTTTGCCTTGCATATTTTCCAACAGTCTCTCCTAGCCTCTTCTTTCCACGTATGAACAAACTCAGGCCTCTGCCGCCTTGAAAAGAAGCTCTGGACCCCATGCCCTCCCAGCTACTGCCCTCTCCCTGTCCACTCCCCTCACCCCAAGGCCAAACTTCTTGAACTGAGTATCTCCATCATCTTTTCTCTCCATTTTCTCACTGACTTTTCAGCTCACCCTGGTCGGCCATTCCACCTATGACGGTTGAAATCACTCTAACCAAGGTCATGAATGCCAGTGTCATGAATTGTCCACTAAATGCTATGGATATTTTTAGTACTTTTCTTGCTTGACCTCTTGGCAGCCTTTACCTTGCTGACACTGTCCCCTTTGAAGCTGTCTCTTGGCTTATGTGACATTCTGCTTTTGAAGTTTCCCTTGTGTCTCTGTATGCTCCTTTGCCAACTCCTCTACCTGTCCTCAGTCAGGATCTGTACTGTGCGCTGTCTTCCCAGATGGCCTCACCCCTACCTCAGCCTGAATTATCAGTAACTCTTGAATCTTTTCTCTCTAGACCTGACTTCTCCGAGCCTCAGGCTCATAGTGCTACTGCTTCTGGACACTCCATGTGGATGTTGTGTGGACATCTTAAAATAATTTTGTCCAAAATGCAACTCATTTTCTTCCTCCAAAACTGCCTTTCCTTCTCCCAGGCTCACCTCTAACGTTTGCAGGACTGTGGGCAAGCGTATAAATGAAAGCCCATTTACCAAGTGTCAGAGTAGTTAAAAGTTACCACTCAGGCTAACTGTTAAACTACTTTCTATTTTCATATCCTAACAAATAAACCTTTGTAACAACCTGGAAGGTCAGATTTGAATTTGAAATTCTTGTACTCTCCGGAGTTTTGTGGAAAGAGCTGGTCCCCTGGCCTTGCCCTTCTGCACCCCTTCTCTTCCCATCTGAGCTCTGTCCTGTACTGAGAGGATCCTTGTGCACATGCTTATAAACACCCACAGCCCACCAGGCCAAGCCCTGCTCATACCTCCCAAGCTGTTTCCTCCTGTGTTCCTTCTAAATGGGGTTGGGCCAGGTCTCTGGACCAGGGGGATTTCAGAGGTAGCTGTGCACAGAGCATAAGGGAGAAGGTAGGCCCAGAAAGAGGAATTGAAGGCCCGAGTTCATGAGGGCAAATCAAGAATAAGAACCCGACTCTATGAAGGAGGCCAGTCACAAGGAATGGCCAAGAGAACAGACAGGTTGAGGAAGTGGCCAGAGAAAGATTCTCTGAGGCAACTATAGAGATCTGCCTTGGCTGGGACAACAGATACATTCTGGATGCTCTCTTTGTCATCCCTCACATCCAAGCAGTTAGGGTTTCTGTTTTCTTATTAAATAACGTGAATGGATTTCTCTCTACCTGTAGCTCATGCTGTCATATCCCACCTGGATGACTGCAACAGCCTCAGTCTAATCCATCTCCCTTTCTCAGTCTACTCTCCCTCCAATCCATTTTCCCCATAGCATCTGGGATAACGTTTCTGAAGCACAAACATGATTATTCTCCGTTAGAAACCACCAGTGTCAGGTGGGCGTGGTGGCTCATGCCTGTATTCCCAGCACTTTGGGAGGCCAAGGTGGGCGGATCACCTGAAGTCGGGAGTTTGAGGCTGACCTGAGACCAACATGGAGAAACCTCGTCTCTACTAAAAAGATACAAAATTAGCCGGGCGTGGTAGTGCATGCCTGTAGTCCCAGCTACTTGGGAGGCTCAGGCAGGAGAATCACTTGAACTCGGGAGGCGGAGGATGTGGTGAGCCGAGATCGCGCCATTGCACTCCAGCCTGGGCAACAAGAGTGAAACTTCGAAACTCTGTCTCAAAAAAAAAAAAAAAAAAGTAAAAAAAAAAAAAAGAAACCATCAGTGTCTTCTTAGTGCCTTTAGGAGCAAGTCCAAGCTCCTCAGCATGTCATTTGCAGTCCTTGGTGATCTGACCCCTCTAGCTGCATTTTTTACCTCTCCCTGGCCCCTACCACACACACACGCCATGTACACTCACAATCAGACATACACCAAAATACACTCAAACACCCACATAACACATACATACCACATACACTCTTACATACATTCACACACACACACAGAAACACACACACAGAGCCATATGCACACATTCACTCACAAATCACACACTGTCAAAGCAGACACACCATATCCTCTCACACACACATGCACTGTTTTTCTGAGATGAAGTCTTGCTCTTATTGCACAGGCTGGAGTGCAATGGTGTAATCTAGGCTCACTGCAACCTCTGCCTCCCAAGTTCAAGCGATTCTCCTGCCTCAGCCTCCCAAGTAGCTGGGATTACAGGCACCTGCCACCATGCCCAGCTAATTTCTTTTCTTTCTTTCTTTTTTTCTTTGAGATAGAGTCTCAAAAGTCTCCAGCCCAGGCTGGAGTGCAGTGGCGCGATCTCTGCTCACTGCAAGCTCTGCCTCCTGGGTTCATGCCATTCTCCCGCCTCAGCCTCCCAAGTAGCTGGGACTACAGGCGTCCCCACCACGCCCGGCTAATTTTGTTTTTGTATTTTTAGTAGAGATGGAGTTTCACCATGTTAGCTAGGATGGTCTCAATCTCCTGATCTCATGATCCCCCCACCTCGGTCTCCCAAAGTGCTGGGATTACAGGTGTGAACCACCATGCCCAGCCTATTTTTTCTCTCTTCTTTTTTTTTTTTTTTTTGAGACAGAGTCTCACTCAGTCGCCCAGGCTGGAGTGCAGGGTGTGATCTTGGCTCACTGCAACCTCTGCCTTGCGGGCTCAAGCCATTTTCCTGCCTCAGCCTCCCGAGTAGCTGGGATTACAGGCACCTGCCACCACACCTGGCTGATTTTTGTATTTTTAGTAGAGATGGGGTTTCACCATGTTGGCCAGGCTGGTCTTGAACTCCTGACCTCAGGTGATCCACCCACCTTAGCCTCCCAAAGTGCTGGGATTACAGGCGTGAGCCACTGCGCCCGGCCCACATTTTCTTTCTTTTTTTTTAAATATATATATATGTTTTATTTTTTAAAAAATTTAAATATTTAAAAATTACATTTGATTTTCTTTTTACAGTACTGCTCCCTGTGCTGGGCGTGGTGGCTCATGTCTGTAATCTCAGCACTTTGTGAGGCTGAGGCGGGCAGATTACCTGAGGTCAGAAGTTTGAGACCAGCGTGGCCAGCATGGTGAAACTCCATCTCTACTAAAAATACACCAAAAAAAAAAAAAAAATAGCCAGGTGTGCTGGCACGCACCTGTAATCCCAGCTACTCAGGAGGCTGAGGCAGGAGAATCACTTTAACCTGGGAAGCAGAGGTTGCGGTGAGCTGAGATTATGCCACTGCACTTCAGCCTGGGTGACAGAGCAATACTCTGTCTCTCAAAAAAAAAAAAAAAATTTAAATATTTAAAAATCACATTTAATTTTCTTTTTACAGCACTGCTCCTTGTGAGCAAGGCTAACTCCTAGGCAGTATGCCCAGAGTCAGCATCATGCACATTTTCCTATACACATTCATATACACTCATTCACACACCCACACCACACACTCCATACTCACACTACAGAGTATGTGTGGTGCATAAGTGTGTACCACACATACTCTCATACCACATTCACACACATACACCCACATTAGACACACACACACACGGGTCAGGGCTTTAATTGCACATTTGTTTCTCATTCCTGCAATCCCTAGGGCCAGACATTTGTATGAGTCACTTCTACTTGTGGCACGCTCCTTTCCCCTTCACAACCAGTTGACTGGGCTCACCTCCTCCAGGAAGTCTTTCCTAACCCTCAAAGCTTGACCTTTTGGGAGTTGGAAGATCTGAAGTGGTCTAAGGATTCCCTTAAGAATGAAAGCTGGGAGGAGAGGGCTTGCTTGGTTAGCCTGGGAGTACGAAACCAGAGTCTAGCTTCTTAAACAGGAAGATTTCCTTCCTTCCTTCCTTCCTTCTTTCCTTCCTTCCTTCCTTCTTCTTTTCTTTTGTTTTATTTTCTTCTTCTTCTTCTTCCTTCTTTCTTCCTCTCCTTCTTCTTCCCCTTCCCCTTCTTCTTCCTCCTCCTCTTCTTCTTCCTCCTCCTCCTCTTCTTCTTCTTCTTCTTCTTCTCCTTCTCCTTCTCCTTCTCCTTCTCCTTCTCCTCCTCCTCTCTTTTCCTTCTTTCCTTTCCCTCTCTTTTCTTCTTTCCTTCTTTCCCTTCCTTCCTTCCTTCCTTCCTTCCTTCCTTCCTTCCATCTCTCTCTCTCTTCCTTCCTTCCTTTCTTTCTTTTTCTTTCAAAATTTCGCTCTTTTTGCCCAGGCTGTAGTGCAATGGCACAACCTTGGCTCACTGCAACTTCTGCCTCCCAGTTCGAGGGATTCTCCTGTCTCAGCCTCCTGAGTAGCTGGGATCACAAGCATGTGCCACCACACCCAGCTAGCTTTTTGTATTTTTAGTAGAGATGGGGTTTCACTATGTTGGCCAGGCTGGTCTCAAACTCCTGACCTTAGGTGATCCACCCACCTTGGCCTCCCAAAGTGCTGGGATTATGGGCTGAGCCACTGCACTCAGCCTATTATTAGTTTTTGAGACAGAGTCTCGCTCTGTTGACCAGGCTGGAGTGCAGTGGTGTGATCTTGGCTCACTGCAAACTCCACCTCTCAGGTTCAAGTGATTCTCCTGCCTCAGCCTCCCGAGTAGCTGGGATTATAGGCATGAACCACCATGTCCAGAAGATTTTTGTGTTTTTAGTAGAGACGGGGTTTCGCCATGTTGGCCAGGTTGATCTCAAACTCTTGACCTCAGGTCATCTGCTTGCCTCAGCTTCCCAAAGTGCTGGGATTATAGGTGTGAGCCACCGCACCTGGCCCCATGTGTATTATTTTTTTTACCCTGTCTGTTGTCTCTGTGTCATTAGAGGTATAACATTTAAAGCTAGAGGTGTCTGTGTGCTCGTGATCAGTAAGGGGGAACTGAAGACCAGCCATATGCCACATTTCAGGTTGTATGGCAGGGAACCCAGTGGGTAGGGAGCAGGGAATTAAGACAGGAGGGGAGTGAGCACAAGCCTGAAGGGCTTTAGCCGCTGGAAAGACCCAACTTATCAGTCAGAAACATGTCTAGTTTGGAGTGCGCTAAGTTCCAGTGACTCATTGAGCCTGCAGGATCTGGAGGGGATCTTGAGTTCTAGTGGAGTGTTGAAGCTGCGCTGTGTGTAGGCTGGCTGAGGGTGGAGGGACAGGGCCTGGACCCAGAGCCTGGGAGCAGCCTCAATTAAGATGAGCCAGGGGGATGGACAAGATGGCTTGGGAACTCAGAAAGAGGGTCATGGAGGAGGGCTATCGATCTCAGATGCCATGCAGAGGTGGAGAAGGAGCAGCACCTAGGAAGCCACTTGTGACCATTCTAGAGCAGTGGTGTCAGGGTTCGTTGCCAAGCTGTAGAGGCTTAAATAAGCAGAGACCAGAAAGAGGAGAGGTGTCCCTTCAGGGAAGGAGGAAGATTTCATACCTGATGGTGGACAGAGGAGAGGGCCAGGTAAGGAGGGCAAGGTGCAGGGCCTGTGATGGAGGCAGGTCACTGCAGGGGTGGGTGGGCTCTGAGCACCTGTGGAGAGGTCCACCCTGGACAGGAGGGAATGCAGCCTCCTCCAGGACAGGAAGCACGTTGTCTGGTGAGCTGAGTGTGTTAGAGCAGAGAGGGCAAGGAGAAGGGCACTCCTTCCATAACCTCCTGAGACCTCAGCACACGGAGTCTCTCCTCTCTGGTGCAGTCCCCGCTTCCCTCCCCACTCTCTTGGGACCGAGGCCTCTTACCATTGTTCTGGCGTGAGGGAAGTCCTGCTGTTGCCTCACCAAGCCCACTCGTGAACCCGCTGATACCGAGCCCGCCTGCCTGAGTCTTGATCGCTGACTTGAGCTCGTGATTCTCCCGAATGAGCCGCACCAACTTCTTCAGTTCCTCATTTTCCCGCACCAGCCTCTCTATCTGATGCCGAAGCCCCTCATAATTGGTGAGTAGAGACATGCCCTGGGGCAGTGGGAAGGGTGTGGCCCACAGGAGGGCACTGCACCTGGAGGCTGCCCAGGGCCCCGGGCCTTGCCCGGGCAGAAGGAGGGTGCAGAGTCTGCAAGGCTGGCCCAGCGGGCCCTGGGTATTGTGAGGTCAGAGGCTGTGCCCTCCTCCTTGCCTTCTCTGCTCTAACACACTCAGCTCTCCATGCCACCAGGCTGTACACAGGCCTTGCCTCGGCCTGGAATGTCCTGGCCCTTTCTCTGTCTGGCCAACTTCACCCTCATGGTGCCTCATCTGTGAAGCTTCCTCTCCCCCACCGCAAGTTAATTGCTGCCTGCTGGGTTTCCCCAGCAGATGTGTCCTGTGTCATAGCACTTCCCCTGGTTCCAGTTCGTTCCGTGCCAGCTCCTTAACACTGTCCACTGGCTTTACAGTGAGGTCAGGGATTGTAACACGTTCCTGGAAACCCCAGTGTCCAGCAAATGGCTTGGCACAATGTTTGTAGGTAAACAGTAAATATTTGTTGAATGAAAACCCACCACTCCACCTTCCTGGCCAGGATGCCCCTTCTTGGTGATCTTGAACATGCCTGGGTTTGGCCTCTCAGCCTTCTCCTGGTTGCTGTGTCTTGAAGGCCTGGACACTCGCCCATGATTTCTTCTGACCCAGGTGCTCAGAGTCTCTATCTTACTGCTGGTCCAGGAGCTCTCTATAACTTGGAGTTTCCATTTTTGGTGACTCAGCGTTCCCTATTCCAAATCTCCCATCACTGCCTTCTCCGCACTTGGATCTCTATTCCCCAGCTCCTTGAATTTTCCTGACTTTAGTCCTTCAGGAACCCAAGACTGCATCCCTCACTTGGTTCTAAGAACTCAGGACTCAGTCCTCATGATGCTCCCCTTCTCTTAGAGCTATCTACAGATAACTCTATGGTACTGACCTTGAGTACTGAGTGAGGTCGTGTCCTCGTGGCCTTCATTGGCTCTGTGGCTGTTCTCCCTCAAACCTCTTTTTGGGGCAGGGAGAGGATAGCGAAGTCCAGGTACAGGCCAGAGGACAGACTCCTGGTAGAATGTGGGAATGAGGAAGGGGAAGAAGGTCAGCCAGGGCTGGGATCGGTCTGAGTTGAGCATTCTACCTGGACCTCACAATGGGGGGCCTACCCCCACCCCTCCTCTAATGCTTCAGACTGTAATCCTGGCTCAGTCACTCTGGCCCCAGGGACCAGAGCCCCCAAGAACCAGAGTTGAGGTCTCTTCAGTCACCCCTCTAACTTTATAGAGTGTCTCTGTTGGGCTTTCCTTCAACATTTGAAAATTAGCTTATCAGGGTCTTATTTCACTGTTAGCCTCTTGGGTTGATGCAGTCAGTAATGGTTACATTTTATGTGTCAATTTTGTGAGGCTATAGTGTCCGGGTGCTTGGTCAAAATCTAGCCTAGATATTGCTGTGAAGCTATTATATACTTGCAGCTATTAATCACGTCTATTAGACGTCTAATAGACGTGATTAATAGCCACAAGATGTTGACTTTAAAGGAGATTACCTTCAGTTATTTGGGTGGGCCTCGTCCATTCAGTTGAATAACTTTTTAAAAATTTATTTTTTTAATTTTTAAATTTGTTTATTTATTTATTTATTTATTTGAGGCAGGGTCTCAGTCTGTTGCCCAGGCTGCAATGCAGTGTCACCATCATAGCTCACTGCAGCCTCGACCTCCCAAGTAGCTGAGACCACAGGTGTGTGCCACCACACTCGGCTAATTTTTATTAAAAACATTTTTTTTGTAGACAGGGGGTGTTACCACATTGCCCAGGCAGGCCTCAAACTCTTCGGCTGAAGCAGTCCTCCTGCCTCAGCCTCCCAAAGTGCTGGGATTACAGGTGTGAGCTACTGTGCCTGGCAGAAGAACTTAAGAATGAAAAAAACCTGAAGTTTTCTGGAAAATAAGGAATTCTGCCTGAAGATTGTAGCATAGAAATCCCGCCTGAGTTTCCAGCCTGCCTTACAGATTTTGGACTTGCCAGCCTCCACAATTATGTGACCAAGCCCTTTAAAATAAATCTCCTAAAATAAAATAACTCCGGCTGATGCACCATCTCTGTTTCCCTTTGTATATGCCAGTGTTCTTTCCTCCGAAAACATATGTTGGCCACCAACTGTGGCAGGCATTGTGTTAGGAATTGGGGGTTCAGTGCTAGTCATAGCAGGCATGTCCCCACCTTATCGACTTTACCAGCTAGTGGGGAGTGGCTATGAATTGAACGATCATATATAAATGCTGCCTGGAAGAGGCACTGGTGCTGGGAGAGGGTACAGCAGGTGGGCCAGATCCAGTCGGGGAGTGTGCTTCACCGAAGAAACCAAAAGTGTGGTGGAGCAGAGAATGAGCGGGGTGGATGTATGTGCTGGGAAGGGATGAAGGGCCCAGGTCGGGACAGGGCCTGTGGCTGTGATCTTGATTGATCTTTAAGGAAGGGCATGTGGGAACAGATTGGAGGGAAGAAGCTACAGAGTGGCACACAGTAAGGAGGCCACTGTAGTCATCCAAGCAAGCAATGAGGGTGGCTGGTTCACAGGTGGTGCCATGGAGGTGGAGAGAGTGGCAGAGCTGAGAAATGTTTAGTGGTACTGGATGGGCTGGTCTTGGAGTTGGCTTGGATGTGAGATGAAGGCGAGAACGAGGGCAGGATGGCCTTGCAGTTTCTGGCATGGGTGGTGGAGCCCCTGTTTATACCAACCCAATTGGAAGGAAAACCAAGTTTAGAGCGAATATTTGGAGTCAGGTTTGGATGTGCTGCTGAGATCAGGATGTTAAGGAGATGAGCCAGGAGGCAGGGGGTACTGCTCCAGGTCCTAGAGGAGAACCTACTCTGGGCTGGAAAGATACACGTTACAGGTATCAGCTCCTAGGTGGCAACTGGACCCGTATGAGCGGATGAGTTTGCCCAGGAATTGGGAATGAATGAGAGAGAATAGCCTTCAGCCCACTGTGCCTAGTAGAGCCAGGACAAAGCTGCAGAGGACATACAGCAGAAGTGCCCATAGCAACAGGAAAACCGGAGAAGGCTGAGCTGGGAGGCCACGGGCAGAGGATATTTCAAGATTATGTGAAGCAGCAGTGGTATCTAGTGAGGCTGAGAGGTCAGATGAGACGGAGACCGAAAAAGTGTGCATCAGCTTTAAGGACTTGGAAGTCATTGGTGATGTATCAAGGGGTGTTTGGGTGAAGTGGTTTGGCCAAGTCCAGATTCACAAGTCTGAAAAGTGAGTGGGAGGGTAAGGTGGAGATAGGGCACACACAACCCTTCCCAGAGGTTTGTTTGTACGGAGAAGTGCCGGCAGAGCTGCAGGCAGGTTCCTCCTTCACTGTTCTCTTCCTCCTCTTGTAGCCTGGTGCCAGGGAAGACTGGCCCACCATGCCTCCGCTGCTTCCAGCCCCTCCTTAGAGTCACAGTGCACAGTAGAGGCCCTCAAAAGACCCCCAGGGTCCCCCAGAATGTTAAGCTGCAGCTTCTTGCTCCTTTCTTTGCATTAGCCTCCGCCAGGCTTCCTCTCCTCCCCCTACTTTTATTTCCTCTTCATTTGCATTTTCTTTTTCTTTTTGTTATGTTGTATATACAAAGTGTCCTTTGGTGTCCAAGTCTATTGGGTTTGAGCTTGGTATAAAGAGTACCACAAGTTTGGGAGTGAGATTCATCCAAAAATGTATCCACATCCATTTGGATGGTATGTCTGGGGGCTAGAGTCTGGGGAGTGAGAGACACTGGGCCTCTCTATGCTGCTCTCAGTCCTGCCCTTCTGAGCTCTTGGACAGTGTCACTTGGGAACAGTCCCAGTTCCTGGCCGCAGGGAGGCTGGGCCCACAGGAATGACAGGAACCTCCTGGGGTGCACTGGGGTTTGCATTCCTCCCGGCCCGTTAGGGGCTCACTGTGAACAAACCTCCAGTGTTGTCCCACTTGCTTTTGCTGAGTCAGATCTCCTCCTTCCCGTCTTGGGTCACTGGCTTTTGCACAGTTTGTCCTCATTCAAATTTGCCTCATTTGATTCCGCTCAGCATTTCAGCTTGGCAAGGCCTTCAGGGATCTTTGCCCCTTTCTTGGCTTGGGATTCTCTGTATGTTTAACAAGTTTCCTTCTGAAGCCGTCTTTTCAAGGCATAAAGTTGCCAAAGAACGGGGGCCTGCAGCCGGGAGCCCCCTGTTCCATCCACCTGACAGGCCCCAACGTGCTGCCTCCATGCTGGGTGCGCTGAGAGGCACCTCCTGGGAAACAGCTATCCGCTACGTGTCCTAGCAGTACTGGCCATGAGAACATTTCAATCCTGCCTGCTGTGGCCATTTTGAACCTCCGGGTCTGCCTGTTGCTGACGAGGAGCTGCCGGGAGGGAGTTGTCCAGTCTGTGCTCCCACAGATTCAGTTGGCATTTGACTTCCAGGGCCCTCTGGGACGTCGGCAGTGACTCCTCTCCATTGCTCTCCTACACTTCAGACAATGAAAGGGCCATGGCCGACATTATTGAGCGCTTATTGTATACCAGGCACTGTTGTGACAGTCCTAACAAGCCCCCGAGGCAGGTAGTACCCCATCCAGCAGGCGGGGCCACTGAGGCATGGCCATGTCAAGTACCTGGGCTCTCCCATGGGCCCTGGGTCTTTCAACATTTTCCCAGCTGTCAAGGTCAGGGCTTGGTGCAGGCAGCCTAGTCTCGCACTTGCTCTTCTCGCCTCTAGCCTCACCTCTTTTGCTTCAGCCTCTCTCTGCACAGCTGCCAAGAGTGGCGGGTGTGTCTTTCTGACACCCCATTGGAGCTAGGCTCTGCCCAGAGGAAGGACCTAGAGTGATATCTCAGGAGAGGACAAGGGCCACAGCAAACTCTGCTCTGCATCCCAGAGCTCAGCACAGGCCCTGACACATGATAGGTGCTCAATAAATATAGGAATGCATTTTTATTCAACCTTTTTCTTTTTTCTAAAGGAATTGCACAATGAAGCTGGAGAAGCTGCTGTATACCAGCAGTTGAAACAGACAAGATAATAACTGGCTTCTGAGTGTCTGAGGACATGCCCCTGGTTTCTGAGGAAACCAATATCCCTTTGATTAGTCTGGAGAGCCCTGGGGAGGCAGACAGTCCCCACAAGAGGAGGGATATCTGCTTGTCTACCCGGGGCCCTGCCAGCCAGGAGCTGGGAAGAGTGACCTCAGAGGAAAGGCTCCTGAGGTTTTGGCTAGAAGTAGAGACTTTTGGTAATATGAACGTGGTCATCAACCCCAGGGGTTATCCAGGTACCCCTCATGAAAGGCTCAGGGACTAAAAGCCAGGGACAGAGACCGGGAGGGCTTTGTCAGGCTTTGGAGCCTTGCTAACTTCTCTGTATTGGCTGGTTCCTTTCTGCTGTTTACACAGCATTGTTTGGAGGGCAGCAAACAATGTTTGGTGGGGCAGAGCAGGGGGGCGGCATTCAGGCTGGGAGTCAAAGACCAGGAAGGGTGGACTGGAGAGCAGGTGGACACCAAGGCCTGCTGGAGGTGTGTGGTTGGGCTTCCAGCCCCTCAGACTCCAGAAATGACTGTGGACTTGGCAGCTTAAACAATAAACGTTGATTTTTCATGGTTCTAGAGGCTGTGAAGTCTAAGGTCAAGGTGCCTGCAGACTTGGTGTCTGGTGAGGACCCTTTCCTGGTGAGCAGATGTCTGCATTCTCGTGTCCTCACATGGTGGAGTGGAGAGAGAGAGGAAGCAAGCTCTCAGTGATCTTTCTATAAGGCTCCACCCTCATGACCTAATCACCTCCTAATGCCATCATATTGGGGATTAGGATTTTAACACGTGCATTTTGAGGGGGGACACAAACATTTAGTCCATAGCAGACTCCAGAGCCCCAACTTCAGACCCATGTTACCCCCGACCCCAAACTTTGGTTAATTCCTACTCTTCCTTCAGACCTCCGCTTGCGTGTTGCCCCTCAGGGCCCCCAAAGTCTTCATCAGTCCTCATCAGACCAGTGCCCACCCTTCAGCTGTAGCACGGGGGAACTAGAAGCACCACTTCCCAGCTTTCTCGCTATGGGCCTGGGGCAGGCCCCTAACCTCTCTGTGCCTCTGTTTCTTCATCCGTCGAGTGGGGATAACTTCCCTCCTCCTGCTGTCATTGTGAGTGTGAGATGCGGTGATGCGTGGAAGACAGAGAAGGCACTGGCTGGCTGAGTAAAGCTTAACACACTTTCTCTTCAACCCATAGATCTTGAAAACCTGCTAGGTGCCAGGCACATCGTGGGTCCCGCAGGACACAGCAGGGAACAGCCAGACATGTGGGAGCCGTTGCTCTCCCTCTGGCTCTGTTTATATTGCCAGGAAATGCCCAAGGCAGCCAGGCTGGAAGTTGATCAGGGGACTCGGGAGCACTGGGGTTAGGGGGGCCCTAGGATCTGACAGGCCTGAATGAGGGTCCCCACTCTTCAGTCAGTGTTGAGCACCATCTCTTACCAGTGCGGGGAGAACAGCAAAGGCTCTGGAGCTGACATTCTGGAGGACAGTGGGCACTTGGAAGATGGTCAGTGTGGTGGCCTGTGCTCCGTGCGGAAGGTGGAGGAGGGGAAGGGGGCAAGAGCAACTGTCTGGTACGGAGTGGTCAGGAGGCCTCCTTGACAAGGTGCTGCTTGGGAGCAGACCTGAAAGAAAGCAGGGAATGAGAAGGGGCAAAGCCTTCCAGGCGGAGGGGACAGCCAGTGCAGAAGCCCTGGGGTGGGTAGCAGGCTTGGTGTGTTTTTGAAGACCGTCAAGGAGGCCAATGAGATGGAGGGGAATCAACCACTGTGGGGAGGGGACGGCCGGGCCGGAGAAGCATGGGATGGAGTCTGTAGGCTGAGATGAGGTTTTGGATTTTACATTCAGTGACATGGAAAGGCTATGAGGGTTTCTAGGGAGTGGGAGGAGCTACCCTCATTCAAAGAACTGTCCTGATTTTTAAGAACCAGTTCATACGATTATGATTGGCAAGCCCTAGGGGCAGGATAGTAGCCTCTGTTAGGTGGCTCAAGTCTGCTACCAGCACTTCCATAGGCCCTTGGTAAATCTTTGCGGAGCAAATACACGTGCTCTGCCTGGGCCTGTCTGCTTCCCTTGCTCTGAGGCCTCAGGGTAAATTCCAGGCCTCCTTGCTTTCTCCTCTCACTTCCTGTATCTCCATCCACCTTCAGCGGCTCACCTCGGACGTGGTGGATGCTGGTCCCTCCCCGATGCTCTCCTTACTCCTCTCTTGGTACCTTTCTTTTTTTTTTTTTTTGAAAATGAGTCTTGCCCTGTCACCCAGGCTGCAGTGCAGTGGTGCGATCTCAGCTCGCTGCAACCTCTGCCTCCCGGGCTCAAGTGATTCTCGTGCCTCAGCCTCCTGAGTAGCTGGGATTACAGGCACCCGCAACCACGCCTGGCTAATGTTTGTATTTTTAAAAGAGACGGGGTTTCACCGTGTTTGCCAGGCTGGTCTCGAACTCCTGACCTCAAGTGATCTGCCCGCCTCGGCCTCCCAAAGTTCTGGGATTACAGGCATGAGCCACCGTGCCCGGCCTCTTGGTAGCTTTTCAACTGTGCCCACTCCATTCACCCCAGGAGCCTGCCCTGCTCCCAGTCTGTGCCTTGTTCCTGCTCTGGGACACTGGGTCTGACTTGGTGCCTCTGTCCCACCCTTGCTGGACCCCACAGCTGAGCGCCGACCTGTGAGACACTGTCTCTCAGATATAGTCTGTTCCTGAGTGGAGAGTGAGTTGGTCCTCTCCCCAACCCTCAGCTCAACTGAATCAGCATAGACTCTAAAAAAGGAATTTTCATCAGGAATCTCTATGAACATAGGGAAGGAGACACAGGGGCTTGGTTTAGGCCCTAGCCTGGGGAGTGGTGTTTAAATCTAGCCCAGTCTTCCACCTGCTGCGTGGAGTTGGCAGTGTGAGGTGCCGGCAGGTGGGGCTACTTCACTTGTGGCATGGGGACAATGACACCTACACTCAGTTTGTCCTAAAGGTCAGAGGACATCTGGTAGGCACTGAGGCCAGTGAATACCTGGTTATGATTTAATTTTTGTAAAACTAAAACTGTCCCCATTAAACAATAACTCCTGCTTTCCCCTCCCCGCAGTCCTGGCCCCCACCATTCTACTTTCTGTCTCTTAAGACTTAAGGGGGACACCATGCAGATTTCTTCTTTTTTTTTCTGAGACAGAGCCTCAACCTCCTGGGCTCAAGTGATCCTACTGCCTCAGCTTCCTGAGGACTGCAGGCAAGCACCATCATACCCAGCTAATTTTTTGTTTTTATTTTTTGTGGAGATAGGGTCTCATTATATTGCTCAGGCTGATCTTGAACTCCTGGCCTCAAGCGATCCTCCTGCCTTGCCTTCCCAAAGTGCTAGGATTACAGGCAGGAACCACCATGCTGGCCTTTGTTGTTGTTGTTGTTGTTGTTGTTGTTGCCTGAGCTGGAGTGCAGTGGTGCAATCACGGCTCACTGCAGCCTCGGCCTCCCAGGCACAAGTGATCTTCCTGCCTCAGCCTCCTGAGTAGCTGGGACTATAGGCATGTGTCACCACACCTGACTAATTAAAAAAAATTTTTTTTTTTTTTTTGAAGAGATGGGGCCTTACTATGTTGCCCAGGCTGGTCTTGAACTCCTGGGCTCAAGCTATCCTCCTGTCTTGGCCTCCCAAAGTGCTGAGATTATAGCTGTGAGCCACTGCGCCGGCCCCTATGCAGATTTCTGTTGCTCTTTTTTTATGTAGAGTTGCCTCCTTTCTAGAACTCTGTCCTGGAACTATGTTTAGCTTCTTCAGCTTCTCCAACCTGATTTTTATCTCAGGGAGATGCCACTGCTTTGCCTGGGACTGTTTTCTGTCACGTAGCCTGAAATGTGCCTCTAGGCAGAAAGCCAGGATGATCATAGTGCTCCTGTCTCCGGGTCACAGTCCTGTGCTGCCTGTTGCATCACAGGACAGTTTTACAAAATGTTGGTATAATTTCTGAAAATCGTTTCATAACTTTTTTTTTTTTTTGATACAGAGTTTCACTGTGTCACCCAGGCTGGAGTGCAGTGGCGCAATCTGTCTTGGCTCACTGCAACCTTCGCCTCCCAGGCTCAAGCTGTCCTTGTGCCTCAGCCTCCCAAGTAGCTGGGATTACAGGCATGCGCCACCACGCCTGGCTAATTTTTGTATTTTTAGTACAGACAGGGTTTCACCTTATTGGCCAGGCTGATCTCAAACTCCTGACCTCAAGTGATCCACCCGCCTTGGCCTCCCAAAGTGCTGGAATTACAGGCGTGAGCCACCGTGCCCGGCTGTTTCATAACATTTTTTAGTTGTTTGTAGTGGAGTGTGCGTGTAAATCCTGGTTCTGTCTTAGTCCTTTGTGGCCGGAAGTCTCCATATTTATTTTAAAAATCGATTGTCCTGCATTGGTTTGTAGGAATTCTTTTTACATTTTTGATGGAAATCCATTGTCTGTTGCATGTGTTATGAATATCTCTCCCAGTTTTTAACTTGTTTTCTCAATTTAATTAATTTGTTTTTGAGATGGGGTCTAGCTATATTCCCTAGGCAGGTCTCAAACTCCCAGATTCAAGTGATCCTCCTAACTTGGCCTCCCTTATTTTTTTATTTTTCAATTTTATTTAAGGTATCTTTTGATGAACAGAAATTCCTAATTTGAATAGTGTCGAATGTTTTTGTAATTAGTGCTTTCGTGTGTCTCAAGACAGAAGTTGTAAAGTTTTGCTTTTGAGATTTATATTCTTCATCCAACAATGGTGGATTTTTATTTTGAAGTAGTTACCCAGTTTCATCTTTAAAATGGGTGTGGTTCTATTGTTAGCTTTTCTGTTATATTCCTTTTTTTTTCTTTTGGTCTATTCTTGCATTAATACCACACTGTTTTAATTGTTATTGTTTTATAATATGTCCTGATATCAGGGCTAGTCCCCATCCAGAATCTTCTTCAGAAGAAGTGTCCTGAGTATTTGTGTATTCCTGTTCTTTTACTCTTCTATGTCAATTTTAGAATCAGCTTATTGAATTCTGTTGGGATTTTTTTCTTTTTTGGAGGTAGGGTCTCACTATGTTGCCCAGGCTGTTCTCAAACTCCTGGGCTGAAGCAATCCTCCTACCTCAGCTTGCTGAGTAGCTGATACTGCAGGCATGTACCACTGTGCCTGGCCTATTGTGATTTTTATTGGACTTATATTGAATAAAGATCAATTGGTATGAGATTTACTTTTAAAATTAAGATGCCTCTATTTAAAAGCTTTTATTATGGAAAATTTCAAACCTATTGAAAAGTAGAGAAAATAGCCTGATGGACCCACATGTATTCATCACCCAGCTTGTAAAATTATCAGCATTTTGTCAATCTTGCTTTATTTATCTCCCTCTTGCCTTTTTTTCCCTAGAGTATTTTAAAGCAAATCCCAGGCACTTTATTGTTTCATGAGTATTTCAGTATGTATCTCCATGGGAAGAACTTTGATATTTAACATAACAACAATGACATTATTATCTCTAACAAAATTAACACTGAGAATCGACACACACACACGCACACACACACACACTTGTGTATACATATTTAGAGATGGATCTTGCTGTGTTGTCCAGGCTGGTCTCCAACTCCTAGGCTCAAGCAATCTTCCTGACAAACTGTTGGAATTACAGGCTTGAGCCACTGTGCCCAGACTTTTCTTTTCTCTTCTCTTCTCTCTTCGAGATGGAATTTTGCTCTTGTTGCCCAGGCTGGTGTGCAATGGCGTGATCTCAGCTCACTGCTACCTCTACCTCCCAGGTTGAAGTGATTCTCTTGCCTCAGCCTCCCGAGTAGCTGGGATTACAAGAGCGAGCCATCACATCTGGCTAGTTTTGTATTTTTAGTACAGACGGGGTTTCAACATGTTGGCCAGGCCGGTCTTGAACTCCTGACCTCAAGTGATCCTCCTGCCTCAGCCTCTCAAAGTGCTGGGATTACAGGCATAAGCCACCACGCCCAGCCTGTATTTTGAATTAAATTTATATTTTAAAAAATAAGGTTCGGCCAGGCACTGTGGCTCACGCCTGTAATCCCAGGTACTTGAGAGGTTGAGGGTCTCTGAAGTAGGAGCGTTGCTGGATTCCAAAGGTCCAGGCTGCATGAACCATGACCATGCCTCTGCACTCCAGCCTGGGCAATAGAGTGAGACTCTGTCTAAAAAATAAAAACTAGAGGCCGCGTGCGGTGGCTTACGCCTGTAATCCCAGCACTTTGGGAAGCTGAGGAGGGCAGATCACGAGGTCAGGAGATCGAGACCATCCTGGCTAACACAGTGAAACCTCGTCTCTACTAAAAATACAAAAAAATTAGCCAGGCGTGGTGGCAGGTGCCTGTAGTCCCAGCTACTCGAGGGGCTGAGGCAGGAGAATGGCGTGAACCTGGGAGGCGGAGCTTGCAGTGAGCCAAGATCGTGCCACTGCACTCCAGCCTGGGCGACAGAGCGAGACTCCGTCTCAAAAAAAAAAAAAAAAAAAGAATTTATTTTTTGTAGAGATGAGGTCTCACCACGTTGCCCAGACTGGTCTCAAACTCCTGGGCTCAAGCGATCCTGTCTTGGCCTGGTATTACAATCACCTGGGATTATAGGTGTGCGCCACCATGTCCGGCTGATTTGCTAATGTTTTGCTTTTTTACATATATGTTTATGGAGATATTGGCTTGTAAATTTCCTTCCTTTTAATGAGCTTGTCAGAATTTGGTATCAGTGTTACACTAGGTGTATTAGTTTATTGTTTGTTTGTTTGTTTTTGAGATGGAGTCTAGTTCTGTCGCCCAGGCTGGAGTGCAGTGGCGTGATCTCGGCTCACTGCAAGCTCCGCCTCCCGGGTTCTAGGTATATTAGTTTATTAGCATTGGTAAAGTCCACAAACAGCATAGCTTAAACAGCAATATTTGTTCTTTACAGTTATGGAGGCTAGAAGTCTAAGATCAAGGTGTCTGCAGGGCCTTGCTCCCTCAGGTGCTAGGGAAGGATCTCTTCCAGTCCTCTCTCCTTGCTTCTGGTAGTTCCTTCCTTGTGGCAACACACCTCCAATCTCCACATGGCATTTTCCCTGTGTGTGTGTGTCTGTGGTCAAATTTCCCCATTTTATAAGAGCATCAGTTATGTTGGATTAGGGAGCCACCCATTGCAGTTGACTTCATCTTAACCAATTACATCTTCAACAACTTTATTTCCAAATTAGGTCACACTCTGAGGTACTGGGGATAAGGACTTCAGCATATGAATTTGGTGGGGGCACAATTTACCTCACAATGCTGGGCTCATAAAATGAGTTGGGGAGTTTTATGAGATGAGCATAACCTTCTTTTTATGCAAGTCTTGGTAGATTATGGGTTGATGTCTTACCAGTTTTGGAAACATTTCAAGCGTTATGTATTCAGACATTACTTCTTCCCCATTCTTTCTACTCCTTCTGGGACTCTAATTATGGGTATTTGTGACCCTACTCCCCACATTCTCTTATACTTTGTTCTCTATCCATTCTCTTTATTCTCTTCATGAGTTTTAGGATATTTTCTATCGACCTGTCTTCCAGTTCACCAGTAGTTCACTTCTGACTTGTCTAATTTGCTTAAACCTGTCTCTTGAATTTTTGGTTTCAGTTAACTGTATTTTTCTATTAAAGAAGCTCAACTTGAGCCAGTGCAGTGACTCACACCTATAATCCCAGCACTTTGGGAGACCTCATCTCTATAAAAAATAAAAATTAAAGAAAAAAAAAGAAGCTCAATTTGAGTCTGGATGCGGTAATCCCAGCACTTCAGGAGGTCGAGGCAAGAAGATTGCTTGAGGCCAGGACTTCGAGACCAACATGGGCAATATAGTGAGACCCCCGTCTCCTCAAAAAATAAAAATAAAAATAAAAGATTAAGCTGAGCGTACTGGCTCATGCCTGTAATCCCAACACTTTGGGAGGCTGAGGTGGGCGGACCACTTGAGCTCAGCAGTTCAACACCACCCTGGGCAACATGGTGAAACCCCATCTTTACAAAAAATACAAAAAATTAGCCAGGGGTGGTGGTGCATGCCTGTGGTTCCAGCTACTTGGGAAGCTGAAGTGGGAGGATCCACTTGTGCCTGGGAAGTGGAGGTTGCAGTGAGCCGAGATTGTGCCACTGCACTCCAGCCTGGGTGACAAAGTGAGACCCCATCTCAAAAAGAAAAAAAAATAGCCAGGTGTGGTAGTGAGCACCTGTGGTCCTAGCTACTTGGGAGGTTGAGGCGGAAGGATCTTGTGTCCAAGAGGTTGAGGCTGCAGTGAGCCATGACTGTGCCACTGTACTCCAGCATGGTCAACAGAGACCCTGTTGAAAGACAGAAAGAACAAGAAAGAAAGAAGGAAGGAAGGAGAAAAAGAAGGAAGGAAGGAAGGAGAAAAAATTAAAGAAAAGCTTGATTTGTTTTTTTTTTTTTTTAAACAGTATCTCACTCTGTCACCCAGGCTAGAGTACAGAGGTATGATCATGACTCACTGCAGCCTCAAACTCCCTAGCTCAGGTGATCCTCCCGCCTTAGCCTCTTGAGTAGCTGGGACTACAGGCACACACAACCATGCCTGGCTAATTTTTGTATTTTTTGTAGAGATGGGGTTTTGCCATGTTGCCCAAGCTGGTCGTAAACTCCTGGGCTCAAGTGATCCGCCTGCCTTTGCTTCCCAAAGTGTTGGGATTAAGGCCAGCCCTTGATTCTTTTTATAAAATCCAATTGTCTAGGGAAATTCTCCACATTTTCTTCCAGTTTTCTCCATTTCCATGTGTATTTTTCTTAACATCCACCATATTTATTTAAAGTCCTTATTTGCTATCTTTAATCTTTGAGTCACCTCTAGTTCTGTTTCTGTTGTCTTGTATTTCCTCTTGGTTTTCAGTCATAGTGTCCTTTCTTTTGAAATGCCTAGTAATTTTTAACTGAATGACAGGTGTTGTCTATAAAAAATTGCAGAGGTCATGGATAATATCTTTTTCCAGAAAACATTTGCCTTGTCTGATTACCTTCAACCATTAGAGGCAGAGCTGAGCGGAGTCTGGGTTGTAGTTCTGCTAAAGCTCTGTCTGGTTCACATCTGCCCCTGGTCCAAGCCCTCTAGGTTTCTAGCTGAGAGCCTGGAGTCTCGCCAGTGATCCTTCGCTGGGTGGGTCCTGAATGAGAATCCCCATCTCCTGAGTGCAACTATTGTGAATCACACAGCTGCAACTCTTTCCTCACAGTTGAGGGGTCTCTCTTTACATTTGTTATTACATTCCTGCTCAGCTACATATATTTAAGTGTTTTAGAATATTTCGTCTTGGCTAGGCACAGTGGCTCATAGCTGTAATCCCAGCACTTTGGGAGGCCAAGTTGGGAGGATCGCTTGAACCCAGGAGTTTGAGAGCAGCCTGGGAAATATAGCAAGACCCTGTTTCTACAAAAATAAAAATAAAAATAAAATTAGCCAGGCATGGTGGTGGGCACCTATAGTCCCAGCTACTTGGGGGACTGAGGTAGGAAGACTGCTTGAGCCTGGGAGGTTGAGGTGCAGTGACCCATGATCTGTGTCCCGGTCTGGGTGACAGAGTAAGACCCTGTCTCAAAAAAAAGAAAAAAAAAAAGAATTTTTTGTAGCAAATTTTATGTGTTAAGAGTGGGAGTTGGTTGCTTCAGTTACTGCTGGGAAGAAAAAGAGTGGGAGTTGGGATCTCAGGTCCCAACTCCTGGGACTCAGTTCAGTCCACCATCTTGGCTGGAAGTTCTCCAAAAAGAACTTCAGAGAAGTGAAGGAGTTTAAGCAGGGGAATGACATTATTTGATTGTTCATCAAAAAGATCCTTTTGTGGTGCTGAGGATAGATTAGGGGTTGCTATAGAGGCGATCATGGCCTTGCCTTCAGAGAAGGGCATAAAGTTGAGAGTGTTCAGAAGATAGAACCAGAAATAACCAAGGGTCATGATAGCATTTGGGTTAGAGAGGAAGATTTTGAGCTTGGTACTTGAGTCCTCCCACGAAGCTGTGGATACCATTGAAAAGCTGGCCAGACTGGGAGGAAGGAGTTGCACGACAGCCTCGGGTTTGGAAGTTGCAGTGAATGGGCAAGAGATGTGGATGACAGAGTGAAGCGGGTCCAGAGGGTGGAGGGCCTGCAGAGAGAAGAGGCATTATCTGGCAGTGAAGAGATGGGAGTTGAGAAGTTGGGGGTGGTATTTGCATTTTGGGCATTCTGAAAAGTCTTCAGTGTGTCCTATAAGCCTTAGAGAAAGTAGACATTTGGGAGACATCTGTAGAGTGTCTTGGTGCCAGCATGAGCCAGACCATCCTGCTGCCTGGGAAGCAGCATCTGGGCCCTGGCAAAGGAGGGGCCACCTTGAAAGCCTACAGGGCTGGGACCAGGTCCCCCAGGAGTCCCTCCCCTCCCCCCTCCCACTGCCCCCAAGTCCGGGTCTCCCTGCCTGCACCATCACCATAGGCTGCACTGATCTTCCTGCCTCTACTTAAACCATCTCAAGGATGATCACTGCCTACAAAATACCGTTCAGACTTTTGAGCTTTTTACTCACGGCCTCGACTGGCCTCCTCAGCACGCTGCGACTCTCCCATGCGTCCTCTCCTTCTTCTACCTGCTTCCCCAAATGTGTCTCCTGCATCCCCTGGGCTTTAATGTTGCTCTCTGCACTCCTCAGATGCTGACACTGAGCCAAGGTCCAGCAGAGTACGGTGTCCTCTGGCCCTGGTGAGGGCAGTGAGCATTCGTGCTGATCGTGCTGTGAAAAGGTCATTCCTTCATTTCACGTTCGATGCCTGTGGTGTGCCAGGCCCTGGACTGGGTGCTAGGCTGGATGTTAAAACTCACAGAGCACAGTCCCTGTTCTGAATGTGCTTCCAGTCCAGAGCTGCAGAACAGTGGCCCCGGTTAGCCAGAGGCAGTGGAATGGGGTTCCCGTGCTGGTTTCACCTGAGCTGGGGTCCAGAGCTGGCCCCAACTGTCTGTTAGGGTTTCAGCAGGCACCGTTGATTGACAGCATTGCTTTGCAGGGTGGGGAATGGGGTGGAGACTTGGACATTTTGTTCCATAGATGTCTGTGTTGTTTAATCTTGAAATCAAGTGTGGGTTTAATATTTGCTTATGTATATAACTTGTTTTTTGATTGAAAAATAAATTCTTTTATTTAGGTCTCTTTTTGGCCTTCATATAGTCAGTAACCTGTGTCAGCGTTCCTTGTGAAGCCCCCAGGACACGCCCATGCTTGAACAAGCCCGGGGCTGCTCATCGTGGGGGAGCGTCCACACCCTGGGGCGTCGTGTTAAGAGGGTGCTGGGAAAGGACTTCTTACAGGATTTGGCTTGAGTAATCTGGGGGAGGGTTTAGGGAAGCAGGACTTTGCTTTGGATTGGTGCTGTTAGGAAGCAGGCGTCATTCTGCAATTGGGAATCTCAATGCATCGTATTTGGAAGGAGGACAGACTAGAGCCAGGCTAGAGCTGTCAGCTGTGAAGAGGCAGCAGCCACTCAGACTGGCTGGGACAGGGCACTGCTTGCCCTTTTTACAGCTTGGACAGTGCCCGTGTTTTGTCTGTGTTCAGACGTGATTACAGAGGGGGCTTGTTTTTGTACTGATCCATCACGGTCACAGAGCAGTCTGATGTCGATATTCTATGAAATTTCAACCAGGAGACACCGAGGGCTCTATCTGTGAGTGCCAGGACAGCTCCTAGCAACACCAAGGCCTCTATCTGTGAGCACCAGGCCAGCTCCTAGCAACACTGAGGCCTACCAGATAGGACCAGATCAGCTCCCAGATGTCAGCAACTGGTCTTCTTTCTACCTGAAGAATCAGTGTGGTGGCCTCACAATTGCTATAGGTGCGTTCAGCCTCATGACTCCATGTGAGCACCCCGTGCGGATTCATCTGCCTAGCCACATCACCAGGTACTTGGACTCATTTCACTCCCTGGCTGGGACACAGCAGATAGCAGACCTCTCAGTTGCCACACACATCCCACTGGCCTTCGGCTGCGCCCAGCCTGGCTTAATTGGCGCCTCCCGATGCTTCTGGAGGCATCTGTGCTCCCAGCTCCTCTCTGGCATGTCTCAACGGCTTCCTTGTGGCCCACTTCACCTGTTCACAGCCCCATGACTTCCCCTGCACAGTCTATTGCCAGACTCATCTTCCTAAACACAAACCCAGCTGTGGCCCCTGCCTGAGGGCACTTCACCTGCAGGATGGGCCCAAGCCCTCCTGTGTTGTTCAGCCCTGGCCTTCTCTCTGGCAGTGGGGGTCTTTGCTGTGGATCCTCCGCCCCCCGGCCCTGCCCCACACCTCTGGAGCTTGCCATCCCCAGGGAGCCTCACTAAAGCCTCTCCCTCTCAGCCAAGAGTTTGTGTCCGTCTCAAACTCCTCAAGAAAACAATGTCCTGGCACATTTTGCTTGGCAGTTACTCCCGAGGCCACCCCCTGCCCCCACACTGACGTTCTTGTTAGCCACATAAACACTTTATTCTCCTCTTTCGTATAAAATCCTGAGGGGTCTGGGAGCTAGAGCTAGGCAGGTTCTTTCTCCTCCTCAGCGTGCTGGCGCACAGGCAGGCACCCGGATGAGGAACTGCACCTGCTCAGGAAATGGCCGGAAGGGGAGGTGGGGGAAGGGAGAGCCGTGTGGCCCACTCGCTGCTCAGCATGTGGTTAGCCACAGCAGAGGACACGGTGGACTCCAGGAGGTGCCCTCATGGCTGGGAAGGCAGTGTGTGTCCCCACACGGGCAGAGGGACCGTCCGTGAACAATGACAGCGCTGCAGCAGGGAGCCCACTCGTGACTCAGGTTGTGCAGGGTCAGGGCCCTGGGCTGAGAGGCAAGAGGACAACAGGAGGGCAGCTGGAGCCACCAGTGGGCAGATGGCAGGGCCCGTGTACCAGGCTAAGGAGCGTGGACTTCATCCTGAGGGCACTACCGAGGGTTTTAGGCAGGCGGGCAGTGCAACCCATGTGATAGATGTTTCAGAAACACACCGCTAGGGTCCTGGTGGAGGGTGGGGCAGGCGAGGCGGCCAGGTGAGGCAGGGAGGTTGGGGGGAGAGGGAAGCGGGGCAGCCCTGCTCTGGCCTGGAGATAATGCAGGAGCAGGTTTCAGGAAGGATGAGTTTGGCCCTGGGCAGCCTACAACTGCGGTGCCCGCGGACATCAGGGTGGCGCTGGCTTCGTACATAGAGGTGCTAAGGGGACTGACTGGGCAGTGGGGAGGGGCCTTGAGAGATCCTCAGGCCATGTTGCATGGAGAGCCTCGAGGCTGCAGTGGGAATGTCCAAGTCCAAGGCTGCCTCTGGGCCTAAAGCCGCGGGGCGTGAGAGCTCAGCAGGGCTCAGACCAGCCAGGTCCTAGGCAGTGGAGGGACCCCCTGCAGAAGCAGCAGGTGTCACAGGGCAGGAAACGCAGTATAGGCTGGGGCTGAGGGCTCCAAAGGACCGGGTCTGGGCAGGCCAAGGGGCCCAAATGGCTGAGCCCTCAGTCTCTGTCCAGCTCTTGGACGGGATCTCCAGCCTGCGTTTCTCGTGGGGAGGCTGGAGAGAGGCAGGCCTGGGCAGAATATCAGGGTGCCCACACAGATGGACTGCACAGAGCTGGGGAGGCCCAAGGAGCGCCCAAGAAGCATGGCAGGCTGCCCTAGGGTAGGCCAACGACCTGTGCCGCTGGCCCAGGTGACAGAAAAGTGAGGGGGCTACACCGTACCATCTCCAGGGAGCACCTGGTGGACACAGCCAGGCCACTTACCATCGGGGTACCCCAGCACAGGCTTAACTCACTCTGGGCACCCCAGGGTCTCTGTCCATCAGTTGGGAACCCAACACACACCTTATGATGTAGCTGTGTGTAGGCAGAGGCTTGGTACTGTATTAACCTCCACTATTCGTTTCTGGTCCTGTGTCCCCATCAGCAGGGAGGGCCTGGAGTCCCTCCCAACTTCATGTTGAAAGTGGCAGGGAGAAGAGTGACCAGGGGAAGGCAGAGAGCAAATCCCATTTATTGGAATTTCACTGACAGCAAATTGAGAGGAAGGCGTCCCCCTCCCCTGAAACATGCCATCCTCTCTGCCCTCAGGGCTCAGCACAGGGATAAGAACCCCACTCCGCATGTCCCCAGAGGGCAGCACTCCAGGGTGGGGGGGGGAGGGGAGGGGTGCTCTACGCCAGGCTGGGGAGCTGGGACAGGAGGGAAGACGTGCACCCTCACCTCTTGGCTCAATCCCTCTCCCCGGGACCTGGTGCTGCCCCCAGTCCCTGGGGTGGGCTGGCAGACAGGGCTCATGCAACAATGAGTAGACAGGAGGTGGCACGGAAACGTGGCCTTGGTGCCCCTTGGCGGGGGCGGGAGGACTAAAGGGGCCATGCTGTGGCCACAGAGGATCCAAATGGAAGTATCTGCAGTGTACATACAGGAGGGTTGGAGAGAGGCATCCTTTGCCCCAGACTGTGCCTGGGGACAAGAGAGAGGGGAAGTACAGCTGGCACTACTGTGCCAGGGGCAGGGTCCAGGCCAGCCATGCCACCTGAGCGGGCACAGCGAGCTGGAGCTCGGCTACTCCTTGGCGCGGCCAATGATGGTGAGGATGTACAGGAAGATGTTGATGATGTCTGTGTACAGGTTCAGCGCAGCAAACACATACTCTTCTGGGCTCAGGGACAGCTGCTTGTTCCCCAGCAGCAGCTGGGTGTCCACTGCCAAGAACTGGAGGTGACAGCACAGTGGTGTTGAGGGACAAGACTGCCTGCCCAGCATCCCACCCCTGGCCAAGGTCACCCCTCACTCACGCAGGTGAAGAGCAGAGCGCCCAGTGAGGCGTACACAATCTCCAGGATGCGGTTCCGGATGAAGATGCAGAGGATGGCGAAGATGAAGAGCACCACCATGCTCACCAGGAGCACGCCCATGCATGAGGTGAAGTCATAGCGGGTCTGCAGGTGGGAGAGGAATGGGCCATGGGGCTGGGCCTGAGAAAGCTGCTCAGCCCCTGCGGCCACAGCCCGGCCACGGGAGGCCCCTCACCTGCATGGAGAAGATGACGACGGTGAAGCAGACGGCTGTGGTAATGCCCACGGCCATGATGACTGCCTCGGTGTTGTAGAAGCTGGCGATCATCCCCACCATGTACGACAGGCTGGCGGTCAGGACCGACTGCGGGTGGGAGACACAGGCTGGCCTTGGGTGTGTGCCCCCATGCCACCCCTGCCCGCCCCTGCCTCACGAGCACCAGGAGAACCACGGTGACCAGGCCTGGAAGAGTGGGCGTGTGGGACTGCACGGCCAGACCCGGGCCCAGAGGCTCAGGTTTGGGGGTTACCAGTGCAACAAGGTTCCAGGGGTGCTTTCGCCGGAAGTCCCCACAACAGCTGAGGACGATGAGGGAGATGAAGAAGACAGCATAGGAGACATAGTAGGTCCAGACGTTCTCTCGGACAAAGCCCTTCACCTCCGCAACAAAAGTGAACACAGACACCGTGGACAGGGTCACCGACAGCTGCAAGGTCAGCACTAGGAACACCTGGGGAAGGAGCCGCTCAGAGTCATCCGCTGGTAGCCACACCCCCCACCGCCTCAGAGATGCCCCTACCCACCTTGCGGATGAAGGCCTGTCGGATGCTCTTGTCATCCCAGTTGGTGGCAGGGAAGTCCTGGTTGTCATAGTAAGATGGGGGACCCTCCTCCTGGTAGTTTCCATGCTGGGGTGCTGAGAAGCAGACAGGCTGGGTCAGTGCCACTCACAAGCACCTCCCCCTGCCCTCCCTGCCACCCCACCCCTCCCTTCCTGAGACTCACAGTCAGGGTCTTGTCCTGGGAAGACCTGTGGCTGTCCATAGGGGTTGGGGGGGAAGGGGCTCTGGGGATATGGCCCCTGGGGGTAGCCCCCTTGGGGGTAGGGGCCCTGTGGGTAGCCCTCTTGTGGGTAGGGGCCCTGTGGGTAGCCCCCTTGGGGGTAGGGGCCCTGTGGGTAGCCCCCTTGGGGGTAGGGGCTGGGGCCATGGGGGTACCCTGGCTGACCGTAGGGGGAGGGCTGGAAAGGGGGCTGTGGGTAAGGGGCCCCAGGGTAGGGAGGCTGAGCATAGGGGGGCATGGGTGGTTGGGGCCCCCCCGGATATCCAGGGTTGGGGGGAGGATAGTTGTCCCCAGACACCAAAAAACTCTTTTCATGGGACATGGCCTCGGGTTCCGCGGTCCGCCCCTAGAGAAGACAGACAAGGAACAGTGGAACAGCTGGCTTGACGACAGTGTCGGGACCCAACCCTGCGCAACTCCACCTGCTTCTGGGAACCCAGGGAGAAGCAAGGGAAGACCGTGACCTTTGCCCCGGGCTGTGGGGAGCCCCGGAGCCTGGGCCCCGAGAAGCGCGTGAGGATCGGACCGGCGGCGCCGTGGGGCCTTCCCAGGGCTCTAGGCCGCCTTTAGGGTGGGGGAGGGGCCGGGCGAGGGGACGACCGCCAGCCTCGGGATTCGGGGCTTGGGTCGTTTCTCACAAGCAACCGGAGGCCTGCGCCGCTGCCGGCGTCTCCCGGATGGGAGCTCAGCGCGGAGGCTGGGGTCCCGGTCGGGGACGTGTGGGGTGTGCCCGGACCCTCCCCTCCGCATCCCGCCCCTTAAGCAGCTTTAAGGGGCCGGAGCCGGCGGCTATTTCTATCCCAGGAAATCCCCGGGCCATCTGTGACCAACAAAGGCCCGAGCCCCCCCACCCCCCCGAACCCAACAACAGGGCCCAACGGCCCCTGGCTCCGGGGTGGGGGGATCTGGCCTGGATCGGCTGCCGGTGCCTGCCAGTGGGGTACGCCGGGAACAGCGGGGTGCGGGGGTGTGTGGGGGATGGAAGCGACCACGGGGCGTGCGGGGAACAAAGCGGGCGTGGGGCGAGGCGGGTAGGGGCTGCGGCCGTGGCACTGGCACCGAGAGCGGATGGGCCCTCCGCGGGCCGGGGGCGCACAGGGTCATGGGTCCAGCAGTCGCCGCAGCGCGCCGCCCCCTCCCTCCGGCTCCAGGCCGCCGCGGCTCCCCGCCCCCACCACCGCCGCCACCTCTGGCCGCGAGCTGCCGCGCGCCCCGGCCGGACCAACTGACTGACCCGAGGCGGCCACGCTCGGATGCGCAGGACCCGCGTGGGGGGCGGGGGCGGGGGCGGCCGGCCGCGCGGCGCAGCGGGGCGGAGGCGCTCCTGGGCCCGGGCCGGGGACTCACCGGTGGCGGGGCGCCGCAGGCCGGTACCCACGGTGTCCGCTGCGCGGCCGCGCGGTGATGGCCGGTGCGCCCGCACCCGCACCCGCTCGGCGGCCGCTCGGCTGGGCCTGCGCCTGCGGCTCGGAAGACGCAGCGGGGCCTTGTGACGGGGCGGGGCAGGGGGCGGGGCCGGGCGAGTTCGGGGGTGGGCGGGGCCGGGCAGGCGGGGCTTCCGCGGACCCCACCCGCTGCACCGCCCTGCGTGTTCCTCTTCGCTCGGGCCAGAGGCCCGCCGCTCCCTGTCTGCCGAGGGGTGGGGTCGGGCGGTGGGCGCTGAAGACCCCTGGAGGCAGAAGTCTGGTCTGGCCAATTTGGCTGGCCGTTCGGCAGTTAAGAAATTTATTCCTAAATGCGGGGTTTGCTGAAGCTGCCCGGGACTGACCATCCGTTTTCGGCCTTAAAACCCGACGTTCACTTCTTTTCATCCAGGTGTGTCCCAAATCAAGAAGCCTAATTGTTCAGTTCCCAAATCGAGGCCTCGTGGTTTAATTGCCCCATTTTCTCTATCAGCCCAAACTCTGTCAGGCCTGCTACTAGAGACCCTTTTTTTTTTTTTAAATTCTTGTGGATACATAGTAGGTGTATATTTATGGGCTACGTGGGATGTTTTGATACAGGCATGCGATGCATAATAATCACATCAAGGTAAATGGGGTATCCATCAGCTCAAACATTTGTCTTTCGTGTTACAAACAATACAGTTATACTCTTGGAGTTGTTTTAAAATGTACAATTATTTTTGACTACAGTCACCCTTTTGTACTAACAAATACGACGTCTTATTTTCACACTAAAGACCCTGAACGCTCGCTTGTCTGCCTAACGTCCTCACAAGCTGCGAGGGGCTGAGGCTTGGGGATACAGCAGGACTGGAGGCTAGGCCACCTCCCTGCTTGGCTCCGAAGTCCCTTTGGGGGAGCAGTGACTGACACAGGCAGGGTACACCCTGCTGCCAGCCTTCCCACCCAGGGCCCAGACCACACCTGCCCTCCTGCCCTTGGACGGCCGGCCTCTCCCAGACCGCTCTGAGTCCTACACCTATGGTGCGCTGGTGCAATGTTTAGCAACCAGACCTAGTGAGGGGAAGCCTGGGGTGCATTTTTTGTACATGCACATGGTGTGAATACTCCACCGGGGCTGGTTTCAAGTTACCCCCAGCTGAACAACCAGTCCACAGAAATTCCCGAAACTGTACCAGTCTGCTTGTGGTGTGAGTGGTGCCTGTGGCAGGCCCTCTGCATCCAGGGTTGGCGTAATGGGTAACCTGTGATGAGTTCCATTAGAGGAAACGTGGAAAAAGCAGGGATGGATTTACCTTTGTAGAAGCAAAAGCTCACAAAATTTGAAAGACCTTTAAGAAAAATAAAATGCTTGCTGGGCGCGGTGGTTTACGCCTGTAATCCCAGCACTTTGGGAGGTCGAGGTGGGTGGATCACAAGGTCAGGAGATCGAGACCATCCTGGCTAACACCGTGAAACCCTGTCTCTACTAAAAATACAAAAAAAATTAGCTGGGCGTGGTGGTTTGCACCTGTAATCCCAGCTACTGGGGAGGCTGAGGCAGGAGAATGGCTTGAACCTGGGAGGCAGAGGTTATAGTGAGCTGAGATTGTGCCACTGCACTCCAGCCTGCATGACAGAGTGTGACTCTGTCTCAAAAAATAAATAAATAAAAATAAATAAAATAGCCGGGTATGGTGGCTGGCACCAGTAATCCCAACACTTTGGGAGGCTGAGGCAGGTGGATCATCTGAGGTCAGGAATTCGAGACCAGTCTGCCCAATAGGGTGAAACCTTGTCTCTACTAAAAATACAAAAATTAGCTGGGCATGGTGGTGCATGCCTGTAATCCTGGCTACTTGGGAGGCTTAGGCAGGAGAATCCCTTGAACTCGGGAGGCAGAGGTTGCAGTGAGCCAAGATTGCACCACTGCACTCCAGCCTGGACGCAGAGGGAGATTCCGTCTCAAAGAAAATAAATACTTTTTTTTTTTTTTGAGACGGAGTCTCACTCTGTCTCCCAGGCTGGAGTGCAGTGGCGTGATCTTGGCTGACTGCAAACTCCGCCTCCTGGGTTCACACCATTCTTCTGCCTCAGCCTCCCAAGTAGCTGGGACTACAGGCGTCCTCCACCATGCCCGGGTAATTTTTTGTATTTTTAGTAGAGACAGTTTCACTGTGTTAGCCAGAATGGTCTCGATCTCCTGACCTCGTGATCCACCTGCCTTGGCTTCCCAAAGTGCTAGGATTACAGGCGTGAGCCACTGTGCCTGGCCAAAATAAATAAATTTTTAAAAATTAAATAAAGTAAAATGCTGAGTACAAAGTTGAGTAAAGGGCTTCAGGAGGGGTCATGTAGGCAGAGTCCCTAAGTGTTTTTAGATTTATGTTAAATCTGCCTTAAAAACAGAGTAAGGGGCTGGGCGCGGTGGCTCATGCCTGTAATCTTAGTACTTTGGGAGGCCAAGGTGGGTGGATCACCTGAGGTCAGGAGTTCGAGAGCAGCCTGGTCAACATGGCGAAACCCCGTCTCTACTAAAAATACAAAAATTAGCTGGACATGGGGGCAGGCGCCTATAATCCCAGCTGCTTGGGAGGCTGAGGCAGGAGAATCACTTGAACCCAGTGGGTGGAGGTTGCAGTGAGTCGAGATCACGCCACTTCACTCCAGCCTGGGTGAAAGGGCGAAACTCTGTCTCAGAAAAAAAAAAGGCAGAATAAGGGAGATCATGACAGAGGGGTGGCCATGGGGGTTTGTGGGGAAGGTAGGGCCAAGCAGAGGGAAGGGCCAGTCCCAGGCCACTGAGGCAGGAGTGGCCTGTAGCTCTGCAGGAAGAGCTGAGAGCCTGGAGCCCTCTGAGCATCAGGGTGTGCAGGGGGCATGGGGCCAGAGAAGGGACTGAGGTCTGGTCAGGTGCAGCTGGGCAGGTCCTCAAAAGGACTTTGGGGTTTTTTTTTTTTTTTAGACAGAGTCTCACTCTATCACCTAGGTTGGAGTGCAATGGCACGATCTCAGCTCACTGCAACCTCCGCCTCCCAGGTTCAAGCGATTCTCCTGACTCAGCCTCCAGAGTAGCTGAGATTATAGGCAGCTGCCACCATGCCCGGCTAATTTTTATATTTTTAGTAGAGACAGGGTTTTACCATGTTGGCCAGGCTGATCTCAAACTCCTGACCTCGTGATCCACCTGCCTCAGGCTCCCAAAGTGCTGGGATTACAGGCATGAGCCACTGCGCCAGGCCCCCAGGACTTTGGTTTCTACTGTTGCTGATGCTGGGAGCTGTAGCAGCTGCTGGTGTCACTTTACAAGGCTCACCCTGACACCTCTGTTGAGGACCCACCGTGGGAGTGGCAGACAGAGACTAGTTAAGAGGTTAGCCTAGCTACCTGGCGAGAGATGCTGGAGGCTGGGACCAGGGTCGGGGCAGCAGAGGTGTGGCATGTGCAGGGTTAGGAGTGCAGGCTGGCCAGGTTCCTCAGCTCCCTGGAGAGGGGAACAGCAGGGGTGGGGCTGGGTTTTGGTGGGCTGAGGGGTGAGTGGGAAGTAGGAGATGGAGAGCGGTAGTGGCCACAGCTCTTTGAAAGGCTGGAAGCAAACGGAGCTTGGGTGATGTGGGAGATTTGTGGCGAGTGGGAGTGTGGATTCTGAAGGCACCGCCCAGGTTTGAGGCCTGGTGCTGCTGTGGGCCTGTCTGCACCTCCGTTTCCCTTTCTGTGGTGAGGATTAGCGGCAGCAAGGAATGCAGTGGAGCCATCACCTTGTCACCTTCTGGGGTTACTTGTGACGATGCCACTGATGGTGTGAGATGGGGAGGTGCAGCCAGGACAGAAAGCTGCAGGAATGGGCAGGCAAGACCTGAGGCAGGAGGAAGGCTGTGCTGCAATGCACATTCTTGGAGACCAAGGGTGGGGAACTGCCCATGCTCAGCACCTGGCAGGTGTGAGGGACCAGGAGCAGGGTTGAGAAGGTTGCTGGGGGCGTTGAAGGCCAGCCTTGGCCGGGGGCGGGCCTGGAGACCCAGCACTTTGCATGCAGAGGGTGTCATGGACACAGAGGCTTGGAGATCCTGAGTGAGGGGCAGTGACTCAGGCCCCTTGGTGGGTTTAGTGGGGCAGGTGATTGGCCATTTTCGGGCCGTGGAGGACAGACCAGTGGAGGGCCATCAGAGGACACTCCTGTCTACCCTGCCAACCAGGGCCTGGAGTGGGCCAGATGAGGCCGGTGGGCTGGGCTGGGATGGCTGGAGGGTCCTGAGGGGTCCAGCCTGGCCAACACCTCCTGGTCAGCTGGGGTTTGAGGCTGCAGCAGGAGAGGAAGCATCTGAGCCCCAGTACCCAGGCCTCAGCGCCCAGGGCCCAGCTGCTCCCTCCCTGCTTCCGTCTTTCAGTTTCACTTTTGTTTTCCTGCTCCCTGCAGGATTAGGCTTGCTGAGGGGCAGGCGCAGGAGTCCTGGCTGAGCTCATGGCCTGAGGCTGCCTAGCGGCCGCGGGGAATGTAAGTGCCGTGTGTGGGGCCACCCATAATGGGGGAGCACCGAGGACACACCTCGGAGGGGCCTGGGGAGGGGCAGGAGGGGTGGAATGGGCTGTTTCCCTACCCACCTGATGCCCCGTCCCAGGGTTGCAATGGCGGAGGCAGAGGCAGGGGTGGCAGTGGAGGTCCGTGGACTGCCCCCTGCCGTGCCCGACGAGCTGCTCACGCTCTACTTTGAAAACCGCCGACGCTCTGGAGGGGGACCTGTGTTGAGTTGGCAGAGACTGGGCTGTGGGGGCGTCCTCACCTTCAGAGAGCCTGCAGGTGAGAGGGCTGGCTGAAGGGACAGCCTGGGTGCCCTGATGTTCTAATGCCTGACGTCCTGCCCCGCCCCTGCCCACAGACGCCGAGAGGGTCTTGGCCCAGGCAGATCATGAACTACATGGTGCCCAGCTGAGCCTGCGGCCAGCTCCACCACGAGCCCCTGCACGCCTGCTGCTCCAAGGACTGCCCCCTGGCACCACACCCCAGCGCTTGGAGCAGCATGTCCAGGCCTTGCTGCGTGCCTCGGGGCTCCCGGTACAGCCTTGCTGTGCCTTGGCCAGCCCCCGGCCAGACCGGGCTCTGGTCCGGTTGCCCAAGCCCCTTTCTGAGGCAGGTGAGAGGCAGGGTTGGGGTTGAGGTGCTGGCTAGGGGAGGTTCCCTGAGCCGACCTGCACATTCCCCACAGATGTCCGTGTCCTGGAGGAGCAGGCCCAGAATCTGGGCCTGGAGGGGGCCTTGGTGTCCCTGGCCCGGGTTCCCCAGGCCCGAGCGGTGCGTGTGGTGGGGGATGGTGCCTCTGTGGACCTGCTGCTGCTGGAGCTGTACCTGGAGAATGAGCGCCGCAGTGGTGGGGGGCCCCTGGAGGACCTGCGACGCCTACCCGGGCCCCTGGGCACTGTTGCCTCCTTCCAGCAGTGGCAAGGTGAGTGGGGCTGGGCAGACCCAGCCGACCCTCCCTCTCCTGCAGAAATCTGACAGGCTTTCTGTCCTTTCCCTTCCTCCAAGTGGCAGAACGAGTGTTGCAGCAGGAGCACCGGCTGCAGGGCTCAGAGCTGAGCCTTGTCCCCCACTACGACGTCCTGGAGCCCGAGGAGCTGGCTGAGAACACCAGTGGAGGGGACCACCCGTCCACCCAGGGGCCTAGGGCTACCAAGCATGCTCTCCTGAGGACCGGAGGGCTGGTGACGGCTCTGCAGGGTGCAGGGACTGTGACAATGGGCTCTGGCGAGGAACCAGGGCAGTCAGGGTCCTCTCTGAGGACAGGTCCCATGGTGCAGGGTACAGGGACTATGACAACGGGCTCTGGCCAGGAACCAGGGCAGTCAGGGTCCTCTCTGAGGACAGGTCCCATGGTGCAGGGTACAGGAACTATGACAACGGGCTCTGGCCAGGAACCAGGGCAGTCAGGGGCCTCTCTGAGGACAGGTCCCATGGGGTCTCTGGGACAGGCAGAGCCAGTTGGCTCGATGCCCATGGGGTCTTTGGAACATGAGGGGCTGGTAAGCCTGAGGCCTGGGGGGTTGCAGGAACAGGAGGGGCCCATGAGCCTGGGGCCTGTGGGGTCTGCAGGCCCAGTGGAGATCTCTAAGGGGTTGCCGGGGCAGGAGGGCCTGGTGGAAATTGCCATGGACTCACCAGGGCAAGAGGGGCTGGTGAGTCCCATGGAGATCGCCATGGGGTCTCTGGAGAAGGCAGGGCCTGTGAGCCCAGGACGTGTGAAGCTGGCGGGGCAGGAGGGCCTGGTGGAGATAGTGCTGTTGATGGAGCCAGGGGCGATGCGCTTCCTGCAGCTCTATCATGAGGACCTTCTTGCGGGCCTGGGAGATGTCGCTCTCTTCCCACTTGAAGGACCGGATGTGACTGGCTTTCGGGTGAGTGACCCCGCAGGACTCCTCACCTTCAGCCCCCTCCTCCTACTGGGGACTCAGAGTACCTTTCCTGTGCTCTAAACCTGCAAACTCTCTCTGCAATGGCCCTGCAGCTCTGTGGAGCCCAGGCTTCCTGTCAGGCGGCTGAGGAGTTTCTGCGGAGCCTGCTGGGCAGCGTTAGCTGCCATGTGTTGCGCCTGGAGCACCCGGGCAGCGCCAGGTTTCTCCTGGGCCCAGAAGGGCAGCACCTTCTCCAGGAGCTGGAGGCTCAGTTCCAGTGTGTCTTTGGGACAGAGCGCCTGGCCACAGCCACGTTGGACACAGGCCTTGAAGAGGTAGAGATGGAGTCCCACCCCTGCCCTCCCCTTTCTCACGCCTCTGCCCCAGGCCTCCTCTGCCCTTGCCCAGAGGCTAGTGGTCCTGACGTCCTCTCCCTACAGGTGGACCCTACCGAGGCCCTCCCAGTGCTCCCTGGCGACGCCCACACCCTGTGGACCCCAGACAGTGCAGGTGGTGACCAGGAGGACGTGAGCCTGGGTAGGGCTCCCTGGGAGCCCTCAGCACATCCTGTGGCCCTCACTTGACCCCACCCCCTGCCCTGCTCTGTGCTCCCATCTGTCTACTGACCCATCTTAGGCCCACCCTGTACCCCAAAAACTTGCTCCCCATCTTTCACCCATTCCAACTCCTCCTGGGCCCAGCCCCTGACCCCAATGGCCTCTCCCTGCCCCCAGAGGAGGTCCGAGAACTGCTGGCCACCTTGGAGGGCCTAGACCTAGACGGGGAGGACTGGCTGCCTCGGGAGCTGGAGGAGGAAGGGCCTCAGGAGCAGCCAGAGGAGGAGGCGACCCCAGGGCATGAGGAGGAGGAGCCTGCGGCCCCCAGCACTGTGGCACCCAGGCGGCTGGAGGAGGAGGCCGCTCTGCAGCTGGCCCTCCACCGGTCGCTGGAGCCTCAAGGTCAGGTGGCTGAGCAGGAGGAGGCTGCTGCCCTGCGGCAAGCCCTAGCCCTCTCCCTGCTGGAGCAGCCCCTGTTGGAGGCAGAAGAGCCCCCAGATGGGGGGACTGATGGCAAGGCCCAGCTGGTGGTGCACTCGGCCTTTGAGCAGGATGTGGAGGAGCTGGACCGGGCGCTCAGGACTGCCTTGGAGGTCCACCTCCAGGAGGAGACGGTGGGGCCCTGGCGCCGCACACTGCCTGCAGAGCTGCGTGCTCGCCTGGAGCGGTGCCATGGTGTGAGTGTTGCCCTGCGTGGTGACTGCACCATCCTCCGTGGCTTCGGGGCCCACCCTGCCCGTGCTGCCCGCCACTTGATGGCGCTTCTGGCTGGCCCCTGGGATCAGAGTTTGGCCTTTCCCTTGGCAGCTTCAGGCCCTACCTGTGAGTCTACCTCCTGGACGGAGGGACGGTAGGGTGGGCTGGTTAGCGGGGGCCAGTGCCCCGGGCATGGCTCTGACCGTCCCCCTTTTCCCCACGTGTCAGTGGCGGAGCAGACGCTGAAGGGGCCCTGGAACAAGCTGGAGCGTCTGGCAGAGAACACCGGGGAGTTCCGGGAGGTGGCGCAGGCCTTCTACGACACCCTGGACACTGCCCACAGCAGCATCCGCATCGTTCGTGTGAGTCCATGCCCTGTCTGTCTGGCCTCATGGCGTCCTGGGCTCTTGCACCATTAGCACCTTGCCAAGTCTGTGGCCTGTCCCTCTTGCCTACATCAAGGTCAGCTGACCAGGAGCTGACAGGCTCCCAGCCCTGTTCTCTGCCCAGAGGGCGTTCCCAAAGTGGGTAGGGAAACAGGAGGGAACAGAGTGGGGGCCTTGGGATCTGATAGGCCTGAGTGAGGGTCCCCACTCTGCCACTCGTGGCTGGGTCACCAGGGACTGTGGGACCAGCTCCAGGCCTCAGTTTCCTTATTTGGCGCATGGGGCGGTGATGCCATCTTGTGGTCATTTTGAGGATTACCCGTTTCACAAATGCGTCCCTTGTGCTGTTCTGGGCGCTCTTCTGCCTCCACAGAAAGGCCCGGGCTCGCTGCGGTCACTGTGCTGGGGTCACTGTGCTGATGACACTGCGCAGGGCACTCTCTTTTTTTTTTTTTGAGACAGAGTCTCGCTGTGTCTCCCAGGCTGGAGTGCAGTGGCACGATCTTGGCTCATGGCAAGCTCCTCCTCCTGGGTTCACACCATTCTCCTGCCTCAACCTCCCAAGTAGCTGGGACTACAGGCACCTGCCACCACGCCCGGCTAATTTTTTAAAAAATAGTTTTAGTAGAGACGAGGTTTCACCATGTTAGCCAGGATGGTCTCGATCTACTGACCTCGTGATCCGCCCGCCTCGGCCTCCCAAAGTGCTGGGATTACAGGCGTGAGCCACCACGCCCAGCCTTGCGTGAGGCACTCTCAACTCTTGATGCTCAAAGTTGTGCGTGGGGCCAGCAGCATCACCCTCCACCAGGAGCTGATCAGAAATGCAGAAAGAACCTCTGGTTGTCCCCAGACCTGACCACTGCCACGACCACCATCACCACCGTCATCACCACCATCACACCATCATCATAACCTTCACCACTCACTGTCATCACCACCACCATCACCATAATCATCACCACTCACCATCATCATCACCATCACCATGACCTTCACCACTCACTGTCATCAGCACCATCATCACCATCACCACCATCACACCATCATCATAACCTTCACCACTCACTGTCATCACCACCACCATCACCATAATCATCACCACTCACCATCATCATCACCACCACCATGACCTTCACCACTCACTGTCATCACCACCACCATCACCATAATCATCACCATCACCATCATCATCACCATCATCATCACCATCACCTTCACCACTCACTGTCATCACCACCACCATCACCATAATCATCACCACCACCATCACCATAATCATCACCATCACCATCACCATCACCATCACCATGACCCTCACTACTCACTGTCATCACCACCACCATCACCATAATCATCACCATCACCATCATCATCACCATCACCTTCACCACTCACTGTCATCACCACCACCATCACCATAATCATCACCACTCACCATCATCATCACCATCACCATGACCCTCACTACTCACTGTCATCACCACCACCATCACCATAATCATCACCACTCACCATCATCATCACCACCACCCAGATGCACTGAGCTCATATCCTGGTGGTTTTGTTAATTATATGTACTTGGTTCTTCCAGTGAGCACCTTTATGACTTTAAATGGTATGCTTGAATTTTTTTTTTCATTTGACAGCTTTAGAGATTGTTTCTTGCCTTCCTGCATGGAAGATGAGGAGAATGGGCCTCGCTTCTCTCTCTTTTGCCTCCTCCCTCATCTTCCATCTCAATTTGGTCAGTTACATTATTTTTATTATGTAGTAAAGGTTTCTGTAACTATCGCAAAGCCTCCATGCTTGGGCCATAGGTTGGTAGACATACTATAATAACAAAAAACTATTTACCACTGAGCCATAGAAAGACAAATGAAATCCTAGTTATTAAAATTGTGTTCTGTGAAAAAGATGTTCTAGGATTCAAGGCTAATGGCTCTTCTTTTTTTGACTTTCTTCATTTTTTCCAGGTCATGCTTGACCACCGGGTTACTCAGTACCCCACTTGTCACCTTTTGGCACAGATTCTTTTGTTTAGTGGGAGTATCTCCTTGAGTGGGTGGTAAACATATTTGACTTTTAAATTTACATATATGTGAACATATATATAAAAATGTATACATTTATATATTAATATATACATTTATATATATAATTTTTTGAGACAGTGTCTCTCTCTGTTGCCCAGGCTAGAGTGCAGTGGCATGATCTCGGTTCACTGCAACCTCCACCTCTTGGGTTCAAGTGATTCTGCCTCAGCCTCCCAAGTAGCTGGGATTACAGGCACACACCACCACACCCAGCTACTTTTTGTATTTTTAGTAGAGATGGTTTTTTGTTTGTGTTTGTTTGTTTGTTTTGAGATGGAGTCTCGCTCAGTAGCCCAGGCTGGAGTACAGTGGTGCGATCTCAGCTCACTGCAAGCTCCGCCTCCTGGGTTCACACCATTCTCCTGCCTCAGCCTCCCGAGTAGCTGGGACTACAGGCGCCTGCCACCAAGCCCGGCTTATTTTTGTATTTTTAGTAGAGACGGGGTTTCACCATGTTAGCCAGGATGGTCTCAATCTCCTGACCTCGTGATCTGCCCTCCTTGGCCTCCCAAAGTGCTGGGATTACAGGCGTGAGCCACCGCACCCAGCTGAGACGGTTTTTTTTTTTTTTTTTTTTTGAGACGGAGTCTTGCTCTGTCACCCAGGCTGGAGTGCAGTGGCATGATGTAGGCTCACTGCAAGCTCCGCCTCCTGGGTTCACGCCATTCTCCTGCCTCAGTCTCCCGAGTAGCTGTGACTACAGGCGCCTGCCACCACGCCCGGCTAATTTTTTGTATCTTTAGTAGAGACGGGGTTTCACCATGGTCTCGATCTCCTGACCTCGTGATCCGCCCACCTCTGCCTCCCGAAGTGCTGGGATTACAGGCCTGAGCCACCGCGCCAGGTGAGACAGGGTTTTGCCATGTTGGTCAGGCTGGTCTCGAACTCCTGACCTCAAGTGATCCACCCACCTTGGCCTCCCAAAGTGCCGGGATTACAGGCGTGAGCCACTGCACCTGGCCGACTTTTAAATTTATATTGCCCTTTACAATTAGAGGTATTTTGCAACTGTAATTTGATGTTGGTATAAACTTCAATGTTCTCGTGTGTCCTAATATGCCCTTATTTGTTCTCATTCTTCATTACTAGTTTGGCTGGATATAGTGTTCAGGTTCAAAATATGTTTTTCCTCAGATATTTGAAGACATTGCTGTTTTTCTTCATTCTTAAAAAAATATTTTTCTTGGAAAGTTAAAAAATATCCCCCCATGGTTTCTTAGCATCTGGTGTCGGTAATGAGAGACCCAATGTGAGAAGACAGGCTTCTTCCAGTTTGCATATTGACCTCGTTGTGTGTGTGTGTAAACTTGCAGGGGTGGCCGGGCGCGGTGGCTCACGCCTGCAATCCCAGCACTTTGGGAGGCTGAGGCGGGCGGATCACGAGGTCAGGAGATCGAGACCATCCTGGCTAACACAGTGAAACCCCTTCTCTACTAAAAATACAAAAAAATTAGCCGGGCGCGGTGGCAGGCGCCTGTAGTCCCAGCTATTCGGGAGGCTGAGGCAGGAGAATGGCGTGAACCCAGGAGGCGGAGCTTGCAGTGAGCTGGGATGGCGCCACTGCACTCTAGCCTGGGCAACACAGCCAGACTCCCTCTCAAAGAAAAAAAAAAACTTGCAGGGTTTTCTTTCACTCTGAAGGTTGAGGTTTCCTGGCACGTGGGTGCCAGGGGCGTGTCTTTCCTCATTGTCTTTCTTGGCATTTCATGGATCTTGTGTATCTGAAGATGTTCCTTCAGCTCAGGGAAGCGTCTTCCCTGTGTGCGCTGGAGCTCCGGCCGGTGGAGCTCCTGCTATGCGGGCTCAGACCTCAGGCCCCCTCACCGGCTCCCTCGGAGTTCCTTTCTCTTCCGTTAGCTTCTCACTCTGCGTCAGTTCCTGAACTCCATTTAGAACACTAGCTGGGTCTTCAGTTTGAACCACTTCCTCATTTGGCTCACCCCCTCTAGATTTAGCTCAGCGTCCCTTTCTGAATGCAGGAGCACTCTGATTTTCAGACTAGTTCCTTTTCATAGCAGCTAGTTTTGTTTAATAGACATGGTTTTCTTTTGCAACCCTCCAAATAAACTATTTAAAATTTCTTTAAAAGTGTTTCCCAGGGCTGACTGTCAGGTTGGTCACCTGAGGCCTTCTCTCCCAGCTGGGTCTTTCAGCACTGAGAGGTCTGTGAGCATCTCCTGGTGTTGGAGTCAAGTCCTGTAGGCAGCATAGGGCCCTGGCTCAGCTTTTCTCTGCAGAGGCCTGGCTTGAATGGGTGGGGTTTGCCCATCCGCAGACCTCCACGGGAGGGGGAGGGGTCAGGCCTCCCCAGCGGCCCTCTGAAGTCACTTGCCTCACGGAGGTGTTACTGTCTGCTGCTGGACAGAGCATGATGGGGGCTGCAAGGGCTCCCTCAAACCCTGGATTCCTCCAACAGAGGGCTCCTGGTTGCCAGGCTCAACTCTGCCCTGGGTCGGCCCCAGGGCGTAGGGAGGGTGTTTAATCCTGGCCCGGGCCTTCCCCGCAGGTGGAGCGCGTGTCGCACCCGCTGCTGCAGCAGCAGTATGAGCTGTACCGGGAGCGCCTGCTGCAGCGATGCGAGCGGCGCCCGGTGGAGCAGGTGCTGTACCACGGCACGACGGCGCCGGCAGTGCCTGACATCTGCGCCCACGGCTTCAACCGCAGCTTCTGCGGCCGCAACGGTGAGGCCTGAGCCGGGCAGGGGCGGGGGCTCTGCGCACCCCGACCACCCTGACCTTGCCCCGTCCCGCCCTGCAGCCACGGTCTACGGGAAGGGCGTGTATTTCGCCAGGCGCGCCTCCCTTTCGGTGCAGGACCGCTACTCGCCCCCCAACGCCGATGGCCATAAGGCGGTGTTCGTGGCACGGGTGCTGACCGGCGACTACGGGCAGGGCCGCCGCGGTCTGCGGGCGCCCCCACTGCGGGGTCCTGGCCACGTGCTCCTGCGCTACGACAGCGCCGTGGACTGCATCTGCCAGCCCAGCATCTTCGTCATCTTCCACGACACCCAGGCGCTGCCCACCCACCTCATCACCTGCGAGCACATGCCCCGCGCTTCCCCCGACGACCCCTCTGGGCTCCCGGGCCGCTCCCCAGACGCTTAACCGAAGGGGCCACCCTCTGGCCTCCTGCTTCCCAGGCTCCCGGCTCCGCACAGGCTGATGCTCCCCGTCCCCAACTGTGGCCGCCTGAGCTGTCCCCGGGGACGCCCCTGCCTCCCCCTGCGGGCTCCAGAAGGCGGTGTGGGGGATGGGGGTCAGCAGCGGCCGAGGGGGGCTGGGCTAGGTCCCCGCCTGGGCCGACCCCACCACCAGGGGTCAGCAGAGCCCAGGAGGCGACACCGCCCGCCCGCCGCGCCCAGACCTCGCCCGAGTCGGCTGTTGTTTGAATAAACGTGAACGTGAACCCAGGCGGAAGGGCCCCGGGAACTCCGACTGCGACCTCTGTTTGGGGAGTGGGGACCTCCGCGGCCCAGGGGCGGGGTCTGCTGCTTCCGAGGAGGCGTCGGGGTGCGGGGCGGGGCCCGGAGCGCACCGGGGCGAGCGCATGACGTTCCCGTGTCGCGCACGCCGGCGCAGACAGCGTCTCCTTGACTACCGGCCCGCCCCGTGCGCCCGGGGCTCAGGTGTGCGCCGCTGCCCTGGCCGAGTCGCCCGCGCGGGCCCCAGCCCCGCCGCTCCCGAGATCTCGCCGGCCCCGCGCAGACACAGGCGCCCGATCTCGCTGGCAGCGTTCGCTCGCTCTCGGCCGGGCCCGCGCGGCGCAGTTCTGGGTGGGGGCTGGGGCGGGGCTCGGGGCTCGCCCCGCCTGCGCCGCCTCCGCCGCTCTCCCGGCCCGAGCAGTCTGGCTGCGGCGGCAGAGCTGAAGGGAGCGGAGCCACCAGGCATGTATGACCGCGGCCAGGATGGAGAGGCGCGCCGCGTGCGGGAGCTGCGGGGTGGGGGTCGGGGGGGGGGTCTCCGGCCGCAGGCCACACGGAACTGGGGGCTGCGCCGCGCCCCCTCCTGCCCTCGCTCCAGAGGACAGCACCTCCCCGCGCGCCCGACACTGCGGAACTGGACGGGCGGTGCCCGGGGTGTGGGCAGGAAAGGCTGCTGGGGAGGCGCGGCTGACCGCAGGGCTCCGGGCGGGGGGCTGCAACCGGGGCGGCCCGTGGAGAAGCCAGTGGGGGCGGGGCGCGGCGGCCCCCTGCTCGGTGTCCGCTGTCTCTTCCCTAGCCCTTGGCCTGAGGGCGGAGGCACAGAGCCCACATTGTGCCCCCACGCCAGCCCACCCCCGCGGAGACAGAGCCCCATTCACCTGCCGCACGCCAGTGCTCTTGGGGACGGGGCTGGGGAGTGTGCGCGCGTGGGTATGCGTGCGTCCTGGTTGCGTCCGCGGTGCCGGTGTACGCGCCCCCACGGTGGGCTGCTGGAGCGGCGGCCTGGGCTCCCTCCCGGCCTCGCTGCAGCAGAGCTCCCGCGGCCCACGCCGCTGCGGCTGCAGCTATTTATAGGCCTTCGCTGCGGAGATCGAGGTGGGACTGCGGGCTGAGGTGGGGTGGCGTGATGGGGAGTCCTAGAGGTCGAGAGAGCTTGGAGGTGGACTGCCGGTGTCCAGGGGAAGGGCTTGGGTGTCCTTCCCTGATGACCCGCTGAGTGGAGGGGGCGGTGGTCAGCGTTCCTTGATGGCCTCGCCTGCCTGGGATTAGAGGGTTAGAGGCGGGTCCAGTTTGGGATGGAGGCAGTGGAGGCCGGCGTCTGAGTGAAGGTAGTCACCCCTTCCCCTTCCATTTGACAGGGTGGAAGGTGGTCTGTCGTGTGCCGGTTGAGCCCCTGGGTGACAGAGTAGGCGGGTGGGGTGTGGGTGACTAAGAGAGGAGAGTGGAAGTCAGTGTGTGGGAGTGGGGGTGGCTAGGGTGGTCGGTGTCCTGGTGATGGACCGGAGGGTAAGGCCAGTGGCTGGGGGGTCACTGCGTGGGTATCTGAGGAGTGCGCGGGAGGGGGCAAGGCAGCCATGGATGGAGAGAGGGTAAGTCAGTGCCTGGGGCTAGAGCATGGGGGTCAATATGTGGGTACAGCAGAGTGCAGGAGGGGTGTGGGTGCCAGTGTCCCAGAGAGAGGGTGGGTGGAGAGAGGTCAGTGTCTAGGTTAAGAAGGCGGTGGGTGGGTCGGCGTGCAGAGTCCACTCCTGAACAGGCAGAGATGTGACCCCTCCTGCTCCCCTTCCAGGAGGCCATGTCGGGTGAGGACGCTGAGGTCCGGGCAGTCGCTGAAGATGTCTCCAATGGAAGCAGTGGCTCGCCCAGCCCTGGGGACACACTGCCCTGGAACCTTGGGAAAACGCAGCGGAGCCGGCGCAGCGGGGGTGGCGCTGGGAGCAACGGGAGTGTCCTGGACCCTGCGGAGCGGGCGGTCATTCGCATCGCAGGTAACTGCGCAGGGTCTTGCCTGTGCACCTCCTTGGCACACGCAGGTTGACTGAGTTCCCGCTGCGTGCTGGGCGCTGGAGCTGGGACTGGGTGGGGGAGGCCTAGGGGGATCTGCGGGTCAGGGAGGGCCTCGCGCGTCCCAGGTGAGTGCAGGCGGCACAGCGCCACCTGCTGGCCCCACCCAGGCGGTTCATGAGGCCTGGGGTTGGGCTTCTTGCTGCGGCATCCATCCTTGACTTTAACACGGTCCAGTGCCCAGATGCAACAAGGATAATTTTTTGGGCTCCCCACCAGACCCTCGGTCTTGGCTGCCACAATGGCGGCCAGGTGGGAATGTACAGGAGCAGTGTATAGGGAGGGGGTGCCTGGTTGTCTGGAGCCCAGCCTCTTCCTGAGCCAGGATCTGGCCTTGCTTTCCAGTAGCTCCCCATCCAGGGAGACCGATGGGAAGCACCCAGCGAGAAGCCTGGGGAAGGGGGAGGGCAGGAGGGAAGTGGATGACCTAGAGCTGGAGGCCATGGGTAGGGTGTGCTAGGACAGGGAGGAGCAGTAGCTCTCTAGGCTTTGGCTTGAGAGTCGTGACCTGTTCCAGCCGGAGGGCAGGGAGGCCCGGGAGGCCCCTGCGGGAGGCCAGGAGAGGGCTGCAGGGCCAGGTGCTGAGCCCTGGGGGGATGTTGCAGACGACGGGAAGCGGGGCTGGTAGGAGCAGGAAAGAGGGAAGGAGAGGGTCACTGCTCTGCACCCAGCGAAAGAGGGAAGGAGAGGGTCACTGCTCTGCACCCAGCCTCAGCCCCAGGGTCTGGTTCCATCTGCATGACCTTCAGGGCTTTTCACAGCACACACGGGTTTTAAAGAAAGAAGTCACTTTCTTCCCACTTGAAAGGGAATCACTTGTGTCGTTCCCACGCCTGGGCTTTCCTCAGCATCACCTTTACAGTTGTGGAGGAGTGTGGGGGGTCCCGAGGCCCCGGCTGACCGTGGTTGCCTTCAGTACTCACTGCAAAGGCTGTGCCCGCAGCCAGCACCTTCCGCGCCGGGGCTCTGCGTCCTCTGACGGTTTCCTTAGGACCGATTCCTGGAAGCGGGACTTGCAGTTACAGGACATATGGCATTAAGCTTGGAGAAAACACGGCCAGGGGCATCCCAGACAGGGTGGCCGACATTGGTGAAGGCGGGGAGAGCGGGGGCTTTGCCAATCTGATGGGTGGAAAGAGTTGTTTTAATTATCACCAAGCATTTTTTTCTTCTGTGAATGGGCTATTCCAGTCCTCGTATGTGTACTTAATTTTTCTTGTGTGTGGTGTTTTAAGGGTTCTTTATGCCGACTCAGTCGTCTCCAGTGTTGCAATGGGAAAGTTCTTAGCTGCACGCAGGAAGCGAGGTGGGGGGCGGGCAGGGGCGCGTCTCGGGAGGCAGGTCGCCGGCCGGGCGGGGAACAGACAGGTCGCGGCCGCCCCTGGGCGGGGGACACCCGAGGACCCCGGGTGTCGGCGGCCGCGACCCGGGCGAGAACGGGAAAGGGAGTGCGTGCGGGACTCGGAGCCCGCGGAACCGGCCCGCCGGGAGGCGCCCAGACGCGGCTCCCTCTGCCCGGCCGCGGCGGCCCCGGCCCCGCCTCGCCCGTGGGGCATCCTGGGTGCGGGGGCGGGGCGGGGCGGGGGCGGGGCGGGGGCGGCCTCTTTAAGCGGCGCGCGCGGCCGCGGGGACAGAGTGGCCGCCGGGTGCTGGAGGTTCCGCTGCACCCCGCGCCCGCCGGCATGGCCGCCCCGCTGACGTCCGGCCCGCTGCCCGACGAGCAGGACTTCATCCAGGCCTACGAGGAGGTGCGCGAGAAGTACAAAGGTACAGCCCCCCTTCCCGCTGCCGGCCGGGCCGCTCCTGACAGCCCAGCCGCCGAGCACCTTGTTGTCCACGGTGGCGGTCCCGATCGCCGGCCCGAGCGCGGCCACTCCGCCGGCCTCGTCCGCCTGAATCGCCCCCCACGGCTGCCAGTGCCTAGGGGAGGGGAGGGCGCGCTCCGCTGAGCCCCCGCGGCCATGCCCTTAATAGGGCATCTCGCGGCTCGGGTGGGTGGGGTGGGCCGCGGGCGGGTGGGGGCGCTCAGGGCTTGTGGGGGTCGGCTGTCTGAGCCAGGATCCGGTGTCCGTGGCCAGCAGACACATGGGTCAAGGCTGAGCCATCCCCTGCCTCTCCTCTGGGGCGCGTCTGCATGGAACAGGGACAGCCCCGCCGCCTGGCAATGGGTCACATAGTTGCCGCCTCTCCTCACCTCCCTAAACTGGTGAGGGCCTGGGCTGCCACCCTTCCTTGGCAGGGCACCCCCCCCACACCCCTTCTCTGTTCCCTAGGGGACAGCTGTGGGCTAGGGGTCAAGGTGGCCCCTCCTTCCTCTCTAGGGGAGCATCAGAGTGCCCTGACCATCTGCTTGGTGCCTCGGCAGACCCCCTTGCTCTAGTCCACGCCCACGGGGAGCCCCTGGACCCTCCCAGGTCCTGGTCCCGCCGGCCATTCTTGCAGCCCAGCTGCCTGGCTCAGCCTGGGTCGCCCGGCTCCAGGCGGTTGTGGACACAGCATTGGCTCCCGGCCTGCAGAGGCTTAGGGGCAAGGGACTGAGCTGCTGGGGAGGGTCGCGGTGGGGGTCCCGGGCAGAGCCGATCAGAGCAGGCTCCAACCCCACGTGTCTGGTTTTGCTGGCTCTGCCCCCAAGGGCAGCTCAGGGAGAGAGGTCCTGCTGGGGCCCCGTGGTGCCACTCTCCACCACAACCTTGCCCAGCTGGGTAGGTTTCATGGTGCCCCGAACTCACCTCCTTCAGGCGTCCTCCACCAACAGCTCTGGGGCAGGGTGGATGAACTGCTGTGGTTCTCTTTGATAGTGCTGTGCCCAGCCCCTTTGCCTGTTGACTAGTTCATTCGGGCCAGGGGAAACACTCCTGCACCCTTGGGGAGGCCTTGAGCGGGCAGCCTGTTGCTCATGCTCTACATGGCCAGCCCTGCCTTGGAGGGAGCACCCGGATGGGTGCTGGGGTATAGGGCAGGGAAGCAGCCGCCCACCTGGGCTCCAGCCCTCCTGGCAAGCCCCAGGATAGAGCTGTTTCTGAGCTAACCACTCTGTTCAAAGTGCGGGACCTGTGCAGAATTGTTTCCTCCTGGAGTTCTTGGTCTGGTCAGATTGCTGGGCTGCCTGGGGTGCCCCAGCCTGTTCTGGGCATTGTGCTGAGGCTTTCCTGGCCCCAGGGCTGTCTTTCCTCTACCTCCTGGGGTGGGAGCTACTTCTGATTCATCCAGGGGTGAGCCAGACAGATCCCTGGAGGTTGCTGGGACCCTATCTCAGGGCCCTCCCTCCCAAGCTCAGCTCCTCTGGAGGCCAGGATTGGTGTTGGACACACTCGCAGTCCTGGCCCATTGTCTGCCTTCTGGGCTTGGTCGTGGAGGCTGGTGAGGGGGCAGGGGGCCGGGGTGCCTACCTGAAGTGGGGTTGTCACGTGACGGTGCAGCTGCCCGCATGTGTGTGGCACTGGCCTGACAGTGGCTAAACAGCAAGGCAGGTGCTGAGGCTCCGTGAGCACACCAGGTACCCCAAGTCTCCTTAGCTTGAGACAAGGGGACGGGAGGGGCTGGGCTGGTACCTGTGTCTGGGAGCCACGGACCAAGGCTGAGGAGGACCTGCAGGAGGTCAGAGGTGGCCCCTGTGCCCTACACTTTTCCAGGCCTGACCTCTGTGAGCCCCTTGGACCTGCTAGAAGGCTGGAGCCCCGGCCCTTCCTGTCCCTGGGGTGGAGGGACTGCGGGAGGGCATGGCACCCCTTGCCAGCCAGCCAGTGACGGCGAGGCAGCCCCAAGTCCCTCCATGGTAAGCAGCTGGGGGCCCCTGTCCTGGGCCCACCTCAGCATTTGGTGGTTCTGAGGAGGGCAGGGAGGCCAGGCCTGCGCCCCCTTCCCAGCTGATCCCTGCACTGAGGAGGTGCTCTGGCTTAGGCCTCCTGGCCTCCTCCCCTCTGTGGCATTGCCCCAGTTCCACCTCACTCTGCCCTCTCACAGACAACTCCCTGTCTGACCCTCACCCCAGTGACCTTCACCCCCCACCCCACAACGTCTCAGACCCTCCCCTGGACACGTCATTCCCTGGCTCTCCCCTGGAAATCCCCGGTCTTCCCTGTACAGTCAGTCGGCCACTGCTCCGCCCGGAACATCGCCAACTTCCTGTCTGCCTGCGCCCCTCAGCCCCCCTATTCTCCCTGTCCGCCATCCAGGGCAGATTCCTCTGGGGCTGAGGCTACTGCAGCCTGTGGCGGGAGAGCTCTGGGCACCCCGTGGGAGAGGCCTCCGTGCTGAGGGCTGTGGGCTGGTGACTTAGACAGTCGGCCCAGCTGCCAAGAGGTGTCCAGTCGCCCGGCCCCCCAAGCCTGGCCTGTGACAGCTCATAGAGGCTGGGCCATCCTGCCGCACCGTGGGAGCCTGGAGAGAGACCTGGGGTGGGTGCGGCAGGGCGGGGACAGTTCTAGGAGAGAGTTGTGGCGACGAAGGTGAGTGGAGGTGAGGCGGTCAGTGAAGAAAGAAAGAGCGGCCCAGCAGCAGTCCAGCGTTGTGGGCAGGGGCCTGTCCTGGGGGTCAGGGCATGAGTGCAGGCCGGGGAGTGGGGAGTGGGGCCAGCCAGGGGCCTGGGCAGCTGGGGATAGAGACTTTAGGTTGTTGTGTTAGGGATGGGAGTGGGGCTTAGGGGTGCTGTGAGGTAGTCCTGGAGGAGCAGCAGGGGTGAGAATGAGGCCGGGGTGAGTACTGTTGGTGAGTGGGTGGCATTGGTGTTGGCCAGGGGCCAGGGGTGGGAGGCCTGCATTGGTCTGGGGGAAAAGTGGGCCTGGAGAGGGGCTGGGTGTGTTTGGTGCCCACAGGGCGTATGCCCAGCCTGTGACCTGCATTCTCTTCACGACCGCTTGCCAGCCCTGGGCCTGCCCAGTGCCATTGTGCCTGGCCCCCTCCTCATGTGTCCCCACTCTCGCCTGTCCTGGACTCTGAGCTTGGTTATCTGTGTCCCTGGCACTGGCCCCAGGCCCTCAGCCAGCACTGCAGGGTGTTTGCACGGGTGAGTGGGTGATGGTGTAGGGCGTCATCTGCAGTGGTTGGTGCTCAGCTGGCAGAGGGCAGGCTGGAGGTTATTTGGGGCTCACTGGAGAGGAATTTTGGTCGGTGTTTACTGTCAAAAGTAAAACGCTCCAAAAAAAAAAAAAAAAAAATTCAAGCAGGGTGGAAGTATACGAAGAAAAACGGGGAGAGTCACAGCTCTGGGCTCAGGCTCCCGGCTAGGGCGATCGCTGTGCATGACAGAGGGTGAGAGAGAACACACAGATTTGGCCGCCCCTTTACAGGGAGCTCAGACTGAGATTTCCTCTGGAGCCACTGGCTTTTCATGTCAGTACCAATTAGGTTGACCTCATGCTGATTATTAGTATTTTTTAATAGCTTTATTGAGAGGTAATTCACATGCCATACCATTCACCCATTCGAAGTGTCCAATTCAGTGGTTTCAGTAGATTCGGAGTTGTGTAGCTGTCAATTCCAGGATATTTTGTCACCTAGCCCCTGGCAACACTGCTCTCCTTTCAGTTATGGATTGACCGCCTCACCTCCACTCACCTTCATCGCCACAACTCTCTCCTAGAACTGTCCCCGCCCTGCCGCCCCCACCCCAGGTCTCTCTCCAGGCTCCCATGGTGCGGCAGGACGGCCCAGCCTCTATGAGCTGTCACAGGCCAGGCTTGGGGGGCCGGGCGACTGGACACCTCTTGGCAGCTGGGCCGGCTGTCTAAGTCACCAGCCCACAGCCCTCAGCACGGAGGCCTCTCCCATGGGGTGCCCAGAGCTCTCCCACCACAGGCTGCAGTAGCCTCAGCCCCAGAGGAATCTGCCCTGGATGGCGGACAGGGAGAATGGGGGGGCTGGGGGGGGCTGAGGGGCGCAGGCAGACAGGAATGGTTATGGATTGGCCTGTACTGGCCCTGGGTCTGGCCTCTTCAACTTGCTGGGACGCTCTCAGGGCTGCTCACGTCACTGTGCCATCAGCACCTCACCCTCCCCCTGCTGGAGTCCGTCCCGTGGTGTGAAGTGCCCACTTTTGCTTATGCGTTTATCAGTTGACAGATAGTAGGTTGTTTCCACCTTTTGGCTGTTATGAGTAAGGCTGCTATGGACGTTTGCATACACGTTTTTGTGTGGTCGTATGTTTTTTATTTCTGCTGGGTAGATACCTAGGAGTGGAATTGCTCAGCTGTGCGGTAGTTCTATATTTAACCATTTTGAAGAACTGCCAGATTGCTTCCTAAAGCGGGTGCGCCATTCTGCATTCCCAGTAACAGCCGGGTGCGAGGTTTCCAATTTCCTCACATCCTCACCAACACTTGTTATTATCTGACTCTTTGATTGCAGACATCCAATCCTAGTGGGTGTCGAGTGGAACCTCATTGTGGTTTGATCTGCATTTCCTGATGGCTAATGACATTGAGCACTTTGATGTAATTGTTGGTCATTTTTTATATCTTTTGAGAAATGTGTATTTAAATCCTTTGTCCATTTTAGAATTTGCCTTTTGGTATTATTGACTTGTAAGTGTTCTTTATATATTCTAGATGCCAGTCCTTAATCAGAAATACGATTTGCAAACATTTTCTGTTTCTATGGTTTGCCTTTTTATTTGCTTGCTTGCTGGTGTTTTTTTTTTTTTTTTTTTTGAGACGGAGTTTTGCTCTGTCACCCAGGCTGGAGTAGGTTCAAGTGACTCTTGTACCTCAGGCTCCCGAGTAGCTGGGACTACAGGTGCCTGCCACCAAACCCGGCTAATTTTTGTATTTTTAGTAGAGATGGGGTTTCGCCATATTGGCCAGGCTGGTCTTAAACTCCTGGCCTCAGCCTCCACAGTGCTGGGATTGCAGCGTGAGCCACCTCACCTGGCCGATGGTGTCCTTTGAAGCATGTACATTTTAATTATTATGACTCCAGTTTATCTATTTATTTCCTTGGTTGCTTGTGCTTTTGGTGCCATATTTAAGAAGCCATTGTCTAATCCAAGTCATGCAACTTTACACCAATGTTTTCTTTTCTTTCTTCTTTTTTTTTTTTTTTTGAGACGAAGTCTCACTCTGTCACCCAGGCTGGAGTGCAGTGGCAAGATCTTGGCTCACTGCAACCTCTGCCTCCTGGGTTCAAGCAATTCTTCTGCCTCTGCCTCCCGAGTAGCTAGGATTACATGTGTGTGCCACCACACCCAGCTAATTTTTGTATTTTTAGTAGAGATAGGGTTTCCCCATGTTGGCCAGGCTGGTCTTGAACTCCTGACCTCAAGTAAGCCACCTGCCTCGGCCTCAGTGCTGGGGTTGCAGGTGTGAGCCACCGTGCCTGGCCTGAATTCTTTGATTATTAATTAAGCTGAGCACATCTCCTAGAGTTGTTGACCATTTGCACCTTTTCTTTTGTGAACTGCCTATTCACAAGCATTGTTGGCCAGGCTGGTCTTAAACTCCTGTGCTCACATGGAAATGGAATACAGCCACGTGTCTGGCTTCTAGGACTTGCCATAATGCTTTCGGGGCTGCTCACGTGAGCATAGGAGTTTGAGACCAGCCTGGGCAACACAGTGAAACCCCATCTCTATTAAAAAAAAAAAAAAAGAATAGCCTCCTAGGCTCAGGGGATCCTCCTGCCTTGGCCTCCCAAAGTACTGGGATTACAGGTGTGAGCTGCCGCCATGCCTGGCTACTACACCTTTTTACATCAGGGACTTGAGCATCTGTGGATTCTGGTATCCATGGGGAGTCCAGAACCCATCCCCCGCTGATACCGAGGGACAATTGTATTCAGCTTAAACTTCGAAGTTGCCTGTGATCAGCACCAGCTCATGGAACAGAACTTTTCAGCTCCTTGAACGTTCCCGCTGTGTCCCCAGTAGCTGGGCACACCATGGATGGGTCTCACACCACGCATCTATTTTTGTTTAATTCTGTCTGTTTCTTTCTTTTTTTTTTTGAGACGGAGTCTCGCTCTGTCGCCCAGGCTGGAGTGCAGTGGCGGGATCTCAGCTCACTGCAAGCTCCGCCTCCCAGGTTCACGCCATTCTCCTACCTCAGCCTCCCGAGTAGCTGGGACTACAGGCGCCCGCCACCGCGCCCGGCTAATTTTTTGTATTTTTAGTAGAGATGGGGTTTCACAGTGTTAGCCAGGATGGTTTCCATCTCCTGACCTCGTGATCTGCCCGCCTCGGCCTCCCAAAGTGCTGGGATTACAGACGTGAGCCACCGCGCCCGGTCTAATTCTGTCTGTGGTTTCTTTAGCCATATCAATTTTTAACATTCACCAGTCTTTTATCATTTCTGGATTTTATGCTATGCTTAAAATGGCCTTGTTTTATAAAAACATCTGCTGAGAGTTGCTTCCAGCACTGGTGCATTTTTTAAAATATCTCCGTCGTTAATCTTTGTGGAATTTGCTTGGGGCTGAGGTCGAGATGTTCAAGGAGGCTCGATGTCATGCTTGGTGTCACGCTCATAGGGTCTGGCTGTGGGCTTGTGGGTAACAGGGACGATTGTAAACATCTCCCCTTCCACCAATCCAGCTTCCTGACGCAGGGGCTGTGTGTTGCTTCACTTCTGTACCCCCGAGCCGAGCCCCGCCCTGTCCTGTGGCAGAATCCAGCTTCCTGACGCAGGGGCTGTGTGTTGCTTCACTTTTGTACCCCCGAGCCGAGCCCCACCCTGTCCTGTGGCAGGTGTGGCTTGAAACAAGCGTTGGGTGGGAGGGATAGGTGGACTTGGAGCTGGCTGGACCCCTGCAAGATCCTGGCCTGGTGCCTCCGAAGGAGCGGCTGAGGAGACCCCGGTGGTGGCTGTGGAGGTGGAGAGCAGCCTGGGGTGGAGAGGATGTGCCTGTGGCAGAGAGGGCGGAAGAGCCGGCACTTAGCCTTGGGTGCACAAAATCAGAGATGCCTGTGAGATAGGAATGCGTGTGCAGACACTGAGGTGCAGGAAATGCCGGGCTGAGGTGGGGAGGACAGGCTGGGAGTCCATCACTAGGGCAGGCCTCAGGCCAGAGCTCCGAGCCTGGGGTCCTCCAGAGCTTAGGGGCCTATGAGAAGAGGCAGCCGGGAAGCAGAGCAGTGGGCAGCTGTGCAGCAGAGCCATGGGGGCCTGTTGGCTCTGTGAAGGAGGGAGGGGCGTGAGGAAGCAGGGCCACGTTGGGAGCAGGGTGAGGCCTGGATGGTGCTGGGACCAGGTGATGAGGAGTGTTGGGACCTCAGCGGGACTGCTTGGGGTGTCGTCGGATTGGAGGTGCCAGGGGGCATGTGGGAAGTGCTCAGGAGGCCCTGCTGGTGCCGGGCTATGGTGGGTCCAGCAGGGTGGCAGGGAGGGAGAACCCTCTCCAGGACAGAGCGGTGACATGGAGGCTAGGCTGCAGCAGGGCACAGCCTCAGCTGGATGCTGGCCCGAGTTCCCTGGGGAGGGAGTTCCCTGGGCTTTGGCCTGAGGGACCTGCATGGTCACAGGGGGCATCACCTGGCCCAGGGTGAGTACTGAGTGGTCACTCACATTTACCCAGCCACACATCATCAGTGGCCAGTCCAGACTGCTGCTCACCACTGAGGGCCCTGGAGATTTTCCCAGGGTTGGGCTGTTGGGAGGGTGTGGGCAGTGGTGCCCTGTGACCTCTGTTTCCCCAGTGAAGCCCAAGAGGAGCTGGCAGCAGAGGGGCCAGGGGCCAGGTACCTCAAGAAGGGACTGGAGGAGGCTGGGAAGGGTGATGCTAGTGGGACCAGGTGCCCAGGTCTCCCACCACTGGGGTCATGGGTGATCCCCACAGACCCACAGTGGGTAGGGAGATGCGGGGCTGGGAGAGCAGGGGCTGTGGGTCATGAGGTCAGGGACCCAAAATGGGGCATGGGCCGGGTCATCTGTAGGCGCAGTGGCCTGGCATGATGGCAGACCAGGCGGAAGGGGAGTTGGGAACACGCGTTCAGATGGTGGAAGGAGGGTGCCAGCTGGGAAGACAGGCTCCTGTAGGACTTGGGACATCAGCCTGTGGGGCCTGCTCTCCAGGTTTTGGGTCCTGGTTAGCTGCAGAAGAGTCCTCCCAGCTGGTGGTCAGCTCTTGGCAGGACTGTTGCTGCTTCTTCCCAGAGGCAGAGGGGACCCAGGACCAGGAATGGGATGGGGATCACTTTGTGTCCCTGTGTGGCTCCAAGAATAGCGGCAGACCCAGGGCCAGTGGTGCAGGAAAGGAAGGCCCCAGGATGGCATCAGGGTGGCTGGTGTGAGTCTGGGTGCTCTTGGGCAGGCTGGTGTGTCAGGCGGGCTGGGGCCAAGTGGGACAGTGAGGAGCACACCAGGGGCACACCAGGGCTGGTGGGGGGTGGGGGTTGGGTGGGGGAGTGGGGTTGGTCAGGGCTGGAAGTGCGGGTCTGCAGGTGCAGCAGAAAGAGGTATCTGCAGTAAGGGTCTCTGGTTGTGGCTTTTATGATTTTTATTCTGCTCTGTTTTTCAAATGAATGTGTCTTTTGACCTTTTGAAAGTGCATCTCTTTCTCTTTCTTGCTAAACGAGTGGCTACCTGGGAAGCTAACAGAGCAAGCATAGGATAGGCCTAAGAGACACAGCTGGACGCCATTGTCATGACTGCCACAAGAACGCATGGTCGTTTACAGAATACAGATACCCCCAGAGTACACCCCAGTTTGTACCCACAAACTGGGTGGCCTAAAACGACAGAAATGTATTCTCTTACAGTTCTGAAGGCCACACGTCCAGAATCAAGATGTTGACAGGGCCACGCTCCATTGGAGGCTCCAGGGCGGACTCTGTTCCTGGCCTCTCCAGCTCCTGGTGGCCATCGGTGCCTGGGCTCGTGGCCACATCACTCCAGGGTTGGCCTCCGTCCTTCTGTGGTCCTCTCCGCTGTGCTTCTCTTCCATCTCTTGTAAGACACTTGGCATTGGTTTCAGGCCCCCCACTGGGTAATCTAGGATGATCTCATCTCAAGATCCTTGTCTTAATTACACCCGCAAAGACCCTTTTTCCAAATAAGATACCAATTATGGGTTCCAGGGAATTGTTCATAGACATATCTTTTGGGGACCTCCATTCAACCTACTACAGTCTGTCCTCTGGCCCCTCAAAACTTACATCTGCCCCACTTCCAAAATAAATGTTTGTTACGCCAACATGCCCCAAAGTCTCAACCTATTGTAGCATCAACTCTAAGTCTAAAATTCCATCAGCTCAGCCAGGCGCAGTGGCTCACGCCTGTAATCCCAGCACTTTGGGAGGCCTGTGGGTGGATCATCTGAGATCAGGAGACCAGCCTGGCCAACATGGTGAAGCCTTGTCTCTACTAAAAATACAAAAATCAGCCAGGCGTGGTAGTACACACCTATAATCCCAGCTACTCAGGTGTATGAGGCACGAGACTTGCTTGAACCCGAGAGGCAGAGGTTGCGGTGAGCCGAGATTGCACCAATGCACTCCAGCCTGGGTGACAGAGCAAGACTCCATCTCAAAAAATAAAAAAATAAAAAAAAATTAGCCAGGTGTGGTGGCGCATGGCTGTAGTCCCAGCTGCTCAGGAGGTAGAGGTAGGAAGATTGCTTAACCCTGGAGGCTGAACCCAGGTGACAGAATGAGACCCCATCTTAAAAAAAAACAAGAACAACATTTAATCAGCTCAGAAGTCCCACATCTGATCATCGAAGTTGTGTCTAAATCAGGTGTTGGTGAGGCTCTGGGTAGGATCCAGATGGGGGCAAAATTTTTCTCCATCTTTTTACTTGTAAAACTAGAAAGCAAGTTTTATGCCTCCAAACTGCAATGTTGGGCTAGGCATAGACTAGACATCACCATTCTCAAAGGGAGAAATATAAAGGAATAAAGGGGTTGCCAGTCCCAAGCAAGTCTGAAATCCAGCAGGGCAAATTCCATGGGGTTTCAAGGCCTGCGAATGCTCCTCTGTGGCTGAGTGCCCTACCCTCTGCACCTGCACCTCTGCCAGCCTCTGCCTCTAGGCCTAGGGCCCTGACCTTGGAGTCATTCTTCCTTTTTCTCGAAGGGTAGCACATGTTTGCAGCTGCCTGGGTCTGTCATCCTGTTTCTTGCCTGTAGACTCTCAGAAGCCCAATACCTTCCTTCATTTCATCCTGTCTCTGTCCCCTTCAATCCAAGCAGGCAGTGTTTCTGCTGGTAAAACATTCTCATAAACCTTCTGGGTCTCCGCTGTATGTCACAGGGAGCCAGGCCATTAGAGAGAAGGGTTCACTCGGATCCTCCCTGGATAATCTCATCTCTATTCCTGGCTTCTGTTGAGATGAGCGAATGGACCCATGAGTCACACACCTCATCTCTGCAGAGATGACTTTCTCTGCAGAACACACTTTCCTAACAGTGAACCTCCCAACATGAGCATCTTTTGCAATCTAAATAGGCTGCAGATATCCCAAATCACCCATGCTGGTTCCTTTTTGCTTAACAGTTCCTTCCTCAATTTATCTCTTTCTTCCTGTACTTTACCATAAGCAAAGCAGCAGCCAAGCCACACCTTCCACACTTTGCTTGGAAATCTTTTCAGCTAAATATCCAAGTTCATTGCTTACAAGTTCTGTTGAGCACCCGACAGTGAACACAGTTCAGCGAAGTTTCGCTTCAATGTGAGAAGCACCTTCCCTCCACTTTCCTCGTTGCCTTCTAAGGCCTCACCACAAGCAACTTTAATACCCATATTTCTACCAACAGTCTGGTCAGACAGGCTAGGCTTTTTCTACTGTGTGCCTCAAGACGTCCCAGCTTCTGTTTATTACCCAATTCCAAAGCCACATCCACATTTTCAGATATTTGTCACAGAGGCACCCTGCTCCTGCTCACTGTCTGTTTTGGTTTCCTGTGATTCCCATGGGGAAAAGCCACAAGCAGGTGCTCTAAAACAATAGAAATTTATCTTTTGATTGTTCCAGAGGCCAGAAGTTAAAAATCTGGTGTCGGCAGGTCCACGCTTTCTCCGAAGGCACCTGGGAAGAGCCTAGGAATAGCCGCCTGCCTCTTCCAACTCCACTGCCCCTTGGCTTGTGGCTGCGTCATGCCAGTCCCTGCCTCTGTGTCTCTCCTCGTCTAAGGACACATGCTTTTGGATCTAGGGCCCACCCAGGTAATCCAAGATGATCTCATCTCAAGATCCTTTATTTAATTATATCTGCAGAGACCCTGTTTCCAAATAAGGCCACATGTATGAGCTCCAGGGACATGGACATAGATTTTTTTGTGGCCACCATTGGACTCACCCAACCATCCTTCAGTAGTCGGTTAATGTAGAACTTACATGTTTTTGTTCCATAGTCATTGTTTTAAAAAGTGTGCACAGTGGGCTGGGCGTGGTGGCACGTGCTGTAATCCCAGCACTCTGGGAGCCTGAGGTGGGAGGATCTCTGGAGCCCAGAATGTCAGCACTGCAGTGAACCCGGGCTACAAGAGCAAGACCCTGTCTCAAAAAAAATAAAAAAGCATGCACGGAGTTCTTTAGTGTGTGTTAATTTATCTGTGATTTCATGATGTAATGTTATGAAGTATTTTAGACAGACGTAACTTCTTTTACTTAGTGATACAGCTTGGGCATCTCTCTCTGACATTAATTTACAATACAGCATTCCCCTGTATGGAAACCATATCATATTTAACCAATCAATCCTTTCTCCTAGGACATGGAGCTTAATTTTGGATTTTTGTATTAGAAATGGCTGCAGTGAGCAGTGTTGTAGCTGGGTCATTGTGCATCTCTATGACTGTTGCTAAAAAGGGAATTTCTGGCCAGGTGCAGCGGCTCACGCCTGTTATCCCAGCACTTTGGGAGGCCGAGTCGGGCAGATCACAAAGTCAGGAGTACGAGACCAGCCTGACCAACATGGTGAAACCCCGTCTCTACTAAAAATACAAAAATTAGCAGGGTGTGGTGGTGCGCACCTGTAATCCCCGCTATGCACGAGGCTGAGGCAGGAGAATCACTTGAACCTGGGAGGCAGAGGTTGCAGTGAGCCGAGATCGCGCCATTGAACTCCAGCCTGGGTGACAGGGCAAGACTCCGTCTCAAAAAAAAGGAATTTCTGGGTCAAGTGGTTTTCAAAATTTAAGCTTTAATTTACACCAAGATACCATTTTTTACCTATCATACTGGCAAAAATAAAAAATCTGGATTTCTAGGTTCTGTTGGTGAAGCTGTGGGAACCAGGCCAGAGAAAGCGTCTGTCAGAGCCGCAAACGCAGTGTGTCGGAGCAGAAGACGGGCACTGGCCTGAGTGCGCTCAGAGGCTGGGCCCACACGTGCCGCTCTGCATGGCCAGACGTGGGTCACGGTCCCCGTGCAGAGTGGGAGGCCTCCAGCTGTGGGGTGGGTGGGAAAGCAGGGGCAGAATGGTGCCCGGAAGATTTCACCGTTTGTGTTAAAAGAAAGAAAACCAACAATCACATGGTATTTGCTTGATTTTCTGTAAAGAAATTCTGGAGAAACAAACAGGAAGCCACTAACAGTGATTTTCACAGTGTGTGTGTGGGTGGGGGGAGACAGGGAGAAGAGAGGGGAGCAAGACTTCTCTGTCTACCCTCAGTGTTTGAGTCACGTGAGTATTTTCTATTCCAACACGATTTTGATTTTTTTTTTAAAGTTTAGTGAAGGGAAGAATGTAAACTGTTATAAATTCTTTTTTTTTTTTTTTTTTTTCTTGAGACAGAGTCTTGCTTTATCACCCAGGCTGGAGTGCAGTGATGCAGTCTTGGATCACTGCCACCTCTGCCTCCCAGGTTAGAGGGATTCTCCTGCCTCAGCCTCCTGAGTAGCTGGGATTACAGGCACCCGCCACCTCACCCGGCTAATTTTTGTATTTTTAGTAGAGACGGGGTTTCACCATATTGGCCAGACTGGTCTCGAACTTCTGACCTCAGGTGATCCGCCTGCCTCGACCTCCCAAAGTGCTGAATTACAGGCGTGAGCCACTGGGCCCGGCCTAAGTTTTTATTTTATTTTATTTTTTATTTTATTATTATTATTATTATTTTTTGAGACAGAGTTTCGCTCTTGTTGCCCAGGCTGGAGTACAATGGCATGATCTCGGCTCACTGCAACCTCCGCCCTCCAAGTTCAAGCAATTCTCCTGCCTCAGCCTCACAAGTAGCTGGGATTACAGGCATGCACCACCAGGCCCCGCTAATTTTGTATTCTTAGTAGAGATGGGGTTTCTCCATGTTGGTCAGGCTGGTCTCGAACTCCCAACTTCAGGTGATCTGCCTGCCTCGGCCTCCCAAAGTGCTGGGATTACAGGCGTGAGCCACCGTGCCCGGCCAGTTCTTTTTTCTTTTTTTTGAGACGGAGTCTCACTTTGTCGCCCAAGCTGGAGTGTAGTGGCGCAATCTCAGCTCACTGCAAGCTCCGCCTCCCGGGTTCACACCATTCTCCTGCCTCAGCCTCCCAAGTACCTGGGACTACAGGTGCCCGCTACCACGCCTGGCTAATATTTTGTATTTTTAGTAGAGACAGGGTTTCACCGTGTTAGCCAGGATGGTTTTAATCTCCTGACCTCGTGATCCGCCCGCCTCGGCCTCCCACAGTCCTGGGATTACAGGCGTGAGCCACTGCAGCAGGTTTCAGACACAATTTTTAAACAATTTCTAAGTTGCTGGCTAGGTACTGCAGTCCTTTCTCTGAGGGTCGTCCCTCCAGCAGTGCCCAAGTGGGCCGACTCCTCCCGCCTGCCCAGCACCCGGTGTTGGAGCTTCGGACAAGTCACATGGCCTCTCTGTCTGATGGCGACTTGTGTAATGAGTCTCCTGGCAGAGGCAGCGGGAGAGTGAGCAGAACTGCTGCCGCGTCAGGTTAGCACGGCATCTGCCACCTGGGCCTCTGCATCCCGGACCCCGAGCCTGGTCTTGGAGCCATCCTGGAGCCGGGGCGTTCCCTGCATCAGCCCTGACCGATCGTCAGTTATCTTATTCCAGCGTGTTTTGTGCTGATGAAGAGCTTTTTCCTGCTGTATTTTCCTAACTTGTTATTGCTGGCCTAAAGAAATCTCTCGGGTCTTCTAACTGCGTTTGAAGCCAGCCTCTCAATGAACTCTCTCTGAGCTCTAGTAAATGGTGAGTTGAGTTGTTTCAGGTGCCAAGAGTAGCAGTGCTGACTTGGGTAAATGCTGTCCCATGTCCTGGCACTGGACCGAGAGCTGCGCCTGCACCGTCCGCGTTCACCCTCACATGCCTTCCCCTCAGCAGCCTCGCCTGGCACTGGGAGGGTGCCCCGCTGTGCTACAAGGGGCATTTATTCTCATGTTAACAATGTAACCATCATCCCTTGTTATAAATACTGGTTTTTATCAAATGAGCTGTCAGGATTTTTTAGATCAATATACCGGTTTTCTCCTTTAGTCTACTAGCAAAGTCAACGATATTAACAGAGTTCTGGGAAAGTGCATTATCCTTGAACTCCAGGAATTCATTTCTTCTCTTGCTCCATGTTCCCTGTGGTGACACCTTCGTGTCTGGTGCTGGGTGAGGCAGCCGCCCCAGGGGCCCACAGGTGTCTCGGTGTTGGAGGGCTGAGAGGGAGGGAAGGGGGAGTCACCATGGATCAGGTGAGAAGCCTCCCCGCAGAGGCCTGGCGAGGTCCACCTGCTGCAGCGGAGCAGGTGCCTGCGTGCGGAGGGCCTGCAGAGGGCAGCGGCACGGCTGTGGTGGGACCTGCTTGTGCTCAGAGAGCGCTGGCTGCTGTGTGCCCAAGTGCTTGGAGGTGAGGGGCAACGAGGGAGGCTACCACTGTCTTTGAGGTGAAAGTGTGGTGGCCAGGCCAGGGTATGGTGGAGACAGTGGGCACAGGACAGGTTTGAGAGATATTTGGGAATGATGGGCCCCCTAATGGTTGGGTCATATGGGTGGGACCCAGGACCTTCCCCCCAAACTGGTCTCTAGCAGACCCCGGTATTGAGATACTCTTGTACTGGGCAGCAGGGGAGAGAAGAGAAGGATGTGCCTCGGAGAGGTAACCTCTGTGCCTCCTGGGCCCTCAGTGGGACTCCCAGCAGCCCTGGTGGGCATCCAGTCCTGCAGTGGTGGCCCTGGACCCCAGAAATCCTGCAGGCTGCCTGGCCTGACTGAGCTCACACTGAGCCCCACCCTGTGCAGGGGTGGCCTCCAGAGTGTGGAAGGCTGTCCTCCCACCTCAGTCCCGCGGCATCCGCAGAGGCCGGGCTGTCGTTGGGCCAAGGCTGCGAGGCAGAAGCCTGGGGCAGGTGAGGTGGCTCCTGTGGACCTGCCGCAGGCTCAGGTGGGGAGCAGAGCAGGGGTCTGTGTGTCCGGAGGGCTGAGTGTGTGCAGGATGTATCTATGGCAGGATTTCACTGGGCCTGGTCTCCCTGGGGCTATCGTGGGGGGCCCCAGGTGGAGGTGTCTGCCAGCAGGGTGTCTGCCTGTCGCAGGTTGCCTCTGCATGGGATCACCGGGTCACAGCCCACTGGCCTGCTCCGCCACCACCAGAGAGCCCCAGCAGAGCAGGCTGCCAGGGGTTAGGGGCTGGGTGGGTGGGTGTGAAGATGGGGCAGGGAGCAAAGCTGAGGGCAGGCAGGGCGGTGGTGGGCAGGGCCTCAGGAGAGGGCCCGTCCCATGCGCAGGTGTGGTGTGGGGGACAGGGTTGGAGCCCCTTCTTTGGCCTGGGCCTGTGGCCAGGGCAGCCAGGGCCTCAGGGGACTGGTGAAGAGGGGGTTGCTCTGTGCCCAGAAAGAGGGGTTGGGAAGGAGGGAGGGCTTATCTGTGGTGCCTGGGCTCAACCTTGGTTCTGGGGTCCCCAGTGGTGTGGGGAATTTGCAGAGAGCTTCAAGAGGATTTGGCTTTGCCCAGGGTGTGAGACCTGGCCAGGAGACCTGATGGCACCCCAGCTGTGCATGGGGGCCATGCTGGGTTCGACCAGCAGAGTAGAAGCTAGAGGTAGGGGTTTTCCGGTGGCACTGGTGCTGGTGAGCCCGACTCCAGCCTGGGGATCCCTCCAATTCACTGGCCTGGACACACAGACCCACGTGCTTCTTCGGCAAGACTCCTTTGTGATCCATGAATTGGGGCCAGAGCAATGAGATCTCCTGGGCAGTGGCCGGGGCTTTGCTTCCCACGCTCCAGAGCTGCGTCACCAGGGCGCCCAGCTTCCTCTACCCCGGCTCCCTTTCCTCCCCGCTGCCTAAATCTCTTGCTCACGGGCCCTTCGCTGCCAGCCTGGGACCTGCCTGTCCTGTTGAAATCCCTGGCTGTAGCCCTGTCTCCAGGCGCCCCCCTCCTGGCTGCAGCCACCTCCACATTCTTGGGGGTTGCCTGGACTTGTTTTCTCTACGTCAAGGCCTTGGTGCACGTGGGGCCCCTCTTCCTGTGCTGGCTGCCTGCGGCCTGTCCCCACATAGCTGTCCCTTCCTCTGGGAAGCCTGTGCCGGGAAGGAACCACAGAGCTGACTAACGTGCAGCTGGCTGAGCCTTTCCCAGGGTCATCGTGGCCGCCCCCACTTCCAAGGCTGCCCCATGTGGCCACCGTTCCAGGCAGGCTGGGCTGGGCAGTCTCGGGCTCCTTCATGGGAACTTGCTGCTGCTGCAGCTTGTCTATAAGCCTCTGGCTGCAGGTGACCACAGGTGACCATGGTGGCCGCTCATAGGTGGGCAGCTTGACTTCAGGGGGGAAGTTAAAGGCAGAGTCAGTGCATGAAAACCTGTGTGTTCCTTCTCTGAACAGCTGTGTGCCCTCACCTTCTCATTAGCTTAAAACCATGATCCTATTTTTTTGTTTGTTTTTGAGTCAGTCTTGCTGTCTCCCAGACAGGAATGCAGTGGTGCAATCATGGCCCACTGCAGCCTTGGGTGGGCTGGTTCAAGCTATCCTTCTGCCTCAGCGTCCCAAACAGCTGGGACCACAGGCACGGGCCACCGTGTCAGGATAGTTTTTTAGTTTTTTGCAGAGACGGTGTCTTGCTATGTTGCCCAGACTGGTCCTGAATTCCTGGGATCAAGTGATCCTCCTGTCTCAGTCTCTGAAAGTGCTGAGCCACCACACCTGGCCAATCTTATAACATTCCATTTTATGCATTTTAATCTTTTAAAAAAAAATCTCCCTGGCTGGGCATGGTGGCTTATGCCTGTAATCACTTTGGGAGCCCAAGACGGGTGGATCACTTGAGGTCAGGAGTTCGAGATCAGCCTGACCAACATGGTGAAACCCCGTCTCAGCTGAAAATACAAAAATTAGCCCGGTGTGGTGGCACACATCTGTAGTCCCAGCTGCAGAGGCTGAGATAGGAGAATCGCTTGAACCCAGGAGGCAGAGGTTGCAGTGAGCCAAGATCACGCCATTGCACTCTAGCCTGGGTGACAGAGCGAGATTCCACCTCAGTTAAAAAAAAAAAAAAGTCTCCCTAGGCTGAGGAAAATTTTTATGCATTAAATTTAAAAAATTGATCTGGACCAGGCAGTGTGGCTCACACTTGTAATCCCAGCATTGGGAGGTGGGAGGATTGAGCCCAGGAGTTTGAGACCAGCCTGGGCAACATACAGACAGACTGTCTGTATAAAAAATTAGAAGATGAACTGGGGGTGGTGGTGCACGCCTGTAGTCCCAACTACTCAGAAAGCTGAGGTGGGGGTATCGCTTGAGCCCAGGAGGTCGAGGCTGCTGTGAGCCGTGATTGAGCCACTGCACTCCAGCCTGGGTGACAGAGTGAGACCTTGTCTCAAACAAAACAAAAAACAAAAAAACCAGCATTTTTTTTTTTAATGTATGAACTTTTTAGATCTGTTTATAAATATCTGTCACTTTCACTTGAGGTTTAATAAGGAAGTACGATTCACCTGCAGACCAAACTTAGGTTTATCCAGATATAGCCTAGTAAAACCTAACTGGGAATTTAGCAGTGGTGCTCTCTCGGCTCACTGCAACCTCAGCCTCCTGGGTTCGAGTGATTCTCGTGCCTCAGCCTCCTGAGTAGCTGGGACAACAGGCGTGTGACACCATGCCTGGCAGATTTTTTTGTGTATTTTTAGTAGAGATGGGGTTTTGCCATGTTGGCCAGGCTGGTCTCAAACTCCTGACCTCAGGTGGTCCACCTGCCTCGGTCTCCCAAAGTGCTGGGATTCCAGGCATGAGTCCCCGTGCCCGGCCTGAAATTCTGTTTTAATTCCTCACTTCACCATTTTCCCTAAGTTTGGCAACTGGTGTTTCTTGAGACTCCCCACACCCCGACTGGCTGAGTCCCAGGGAGGGCAGGGACGGGCAGGGGCACGAGAGACTCCAGAACTGCTGGGTCTACAGTGCAGGTGGGGCTGGCTTCTGGCCCTTTGCCTGTTAGCTCGTACCCGTGGGAGCTGCCAGCCTCGCTCCTGGGTCATGGTCACGTCCTGCACACCAGCCCCAACCTGGCGCACAGTGGGTCTGTTTGCAGGAGGGGAGGGACTTACGGGTGAAGGCAGAGGAAAGGCCTGGCTGGAGACTGAGGCAGGCTGGTCACTTCTATCTTGCGGAGGCCATCGTGCCCGACACTACCAGCACGGACTGGGGTGGAGCACAGTTCCGGGGCCAGTGTTGAAGGGGTGCCCTGGTGTGGGCAGGGCCCAGCATTCCTCAGTGCCTCCCTGCAGTGCAGTGAGTGAGGCAGAGCTGACCTCACCCTGCCAGCGCGACCTGCTCCCCCAGGCGTGGGCAGTGACACACAGCTACTCCTGCAGGCTGAGGAGGCTGACCCCATTAGCCATAGGGGTGGTTGGATCAGAGCAGCTGCGAAGGGTCCCTGGTGGTCGTGGGGGGGTGGGTGGGGGATGGAGCCGCAGTGTCATCTGGAGGCAGTGGAGATGCTGGCGAGTGGGCAGACTTGGGGGAGCAGCCAGGAGGACCTGTGGGGCTGCCTGTGGGGCATCCTGAGGCTGGGTGGGAGGGGCAGAGGCCAGGGTGCAGGTCGGACCTGTCATCTTGGGAGCCAGTGTACAAGGTGCCTGATCCAGGGCTGCACAGAGGCGCGACACCCCGGGGAAGGGGCACACTGCTGGGGCCGGGGAGGTGGGAGGTGGCCGCCCAGGGTCTGGGGGCTTGATCTCAGCAGCCTGCCAGCCCAGGCCCTGGAGTTGGGCCGGCTGAGGAGGTCACTGGGACATCTGGATGAGTGGGTATCTCCTGCAGGGCGTGGGTGGCGGCTTCGAGGCCCTCTCACCTGTGTCCCACAGGCTGCTCTAAGCATGGCTCGTTGCAGTGGACGCGGGGGGCTGTGGGGTGGGCCGGGGGCTGTGGAGCTGGGGAGTGGGCCGTCCGAGCGCTCCCGGATCCGGCCTGGTGACCTGGCTGTCTGGCTGGGGTTAGCGGGGTCGCGTGCCCCAGAACCACAGGCTGGGAGGTGCGGGTGCGCAGTGCGGCCGGGAGCATGCGCCCGGGGCGGCCCTGTCCGGCGCATTGATTAGCTGAAGCCCCGCCCCTGGCCGGCAAGCCCTGCCCCGGACCTCCGGGCTCCTCCCCCGGCTGCGGCGCTGGCCTGGGCATTGCGGTGCGGGGCTGGACTCTGCCTGGTGGTGGCACAGCCGCCCTCAGCCCCGGCGCAGACATGGACCCCTCGCGAGCCATCCAGCACGAGATCAGCTCCCTCAAAGGTGCGGTCCCGGGGCCGGGCCCGAGCCGGGGGGCGCGGACCACACAGTGACCTCTGGCTGGGTGCAGCCCACGCAGGGTGGCGGGCAGGATCTGCCATCCCTGGGACGACACTGGGTCGCTGAGCCAGAGCCGCAGGAGACCCCAGACTCGTCCCCCTCCGGGCTCCACCTGGTTCGGGGTCCTACTGGGCTGGCTCCAGCGGCTCCGCAGCCCTGCAGGAGCGTCGGGGGCGGGGTGGCTGCTGCGGCGGCGGCGGCGGCGGGGCGGGGACAGGGACCCAGTGGTCAGCCCCTTCCACCCGGCCCGAGTTTGCCGCCCATAACCTGGCGTCCAAGGGGCAGGGCAGGGCTGGGGGACCACTGTGCAGAGGCGCCGGGCCGGCTGGCCCTGAGCAAGTCCACACTGCGGCTCTTTGTCTTGGGGTGGGGTGGGGGGGCTGGGGGCTGCCCAGAAGCCCTGACTGGTTGCTCTGGAAACCCAAAGGGGTCTGGAGTGGGGGGAGAGGGGGCCGCCCAGTCGCACACCCTGGCCTTCCCAGTGCTGAATCAGCTCCCGCTTCGGTTCCCACAGGGTGGGGGCAGGGGGCGGTAGCTTCTGTGCGGGGGTCTGGGGGGACGCCTGGACCCTGGCGCAGGGGTGTGTGTGCTTCAGGGGGGTGTGTGCTGCAGGAGGTGTGTGCTGCAAGGCGGGGTGGGGGTGGCGCATGCCGCAGGGGGGGCGTGTGCGGAGCTGCCAGGGTGGGCCAGGAGCATTCTGCTCCGGGCTCCTCCCTGCGGCTTCCCCGCCTGCAGGCCCCTAGCTGGTGGGAGGGAGAGGACTCCCACCGAGCCCCGCCCCCTCTCTCTGCTGGAGGAAGCTACCGCCCTCTCCTGCCCGGAGCCGGCTTGGGGGAGGCGGGGCTGGTTGGATGGCGGCCCATCGGGGGTCAGTCCCGGCACCCCTGCAGGCCTGTGTGGGAGAGAACCTAGGTCCGCGTGGTTTTAAGGGGTCTTGGGATCATTTTGGGACAGTGTGGGTATCATGGGTTAGTTTGGTGGGGCCCTTGGAGATTTGGGGGGGATTAGGTTAGGAAATCAGGCCAGGAAGATGCGGTCGGCCTGCCGGGAGTGCAGGAGGTCAGTGTTGGGGGCGGTCGCTGAGGGACTGGCCAAGAGGGTAGGGACTTCCTTGGGCACAGGGCTGGGCAGGCTTGGACCCAGCTGGTGTTCCCAAAGCCACAACCCTGGTGGGTGGAGGGTCCACAGGTGCTGGTGGTCCGAGGGGCGTGGCCACTGTGGTCCCTACGTCTTCCTGGAGCCTCATCTCCTGAGGCTGGCCTTTTCCTGCCTGGGGCTGGCTTCAGAGGGAGGGAGAGCCATGCCGCAGCGAGCTGGCCCTGCCAGAGGGCTGTGGGAACCGTGGCTGTGCCTTTAGAGTTTCCCCGGCACCACACCTCTGTGCACGCAGGCGTGTGTGTGTGTGTGTGTGTGTCTGTGTGTGTGTCTGTGTCTGTGTGGAGCCTGCACCGTGGCGCCATGGCGACGGCCCCATAAACCCGCCCCCACAAGCTGCTTGTTGGCAGCCTGCCGGCTGCTGGCCAGCGCCTCCCACCTCGGGATCCCCCCTCTCTCCCCCTCCCCACCACCGCCCTATTTATAATCAGTTCCCGGGTTTGCCGGGCTTGGTGGAAAGGGGTGTGTCGGCTTGGGGTGAGCAGCGATCCGGGTGGGGGTCCATGGAGCACAGCCTGGGACAGTGGGAGTGTTGGGTGCGGTTCTCATGCCTGGACCCTCAGTGGGGGCGGCAGCAGCGGGGCGGGGAGGTGGAGTGGATGATGGGTGTGGCTGGGCCAGGCCTGCAGGGCCTCACAGGGCAGTTTCCTCTTTCCTTCCCTTGGGCCCTGGCCGTCTTCTGGCCTGGCACTCTTCCACCCTGCCTCCATCCATCTGGCTACAGATGGGCACTTGGGCTGCCCAGGGTGGGCATCTGTGGGCAGTGGGGACTCGGTGACTTTCTCTGTGGCAGCAGCTGGGAGTCTCTGGCCTCCAACAGCTGGGTTGGAGGTGGGGGTGAATAGAGGCCCCTCTGAGCCCCCAGGCCAGTGCTCTGCTCAGAGGGCTGTGGGCTTGGAGAGGCCACTCCTGATCTGGCCTGGAATGGGAAGTGTTAACGTGAGTGGCCACTGCCTCTAAGCCTGGTGTGTGGAGGTGGGGGCTCTGTCTGTTTGCCTGCCTGATGGACAGCAGCAGCGGTGCCTGCAGCCCGCCTGTCCATGTGCTGTGGCAGCTGCCCCCAGCCGCTCCCCTCGGACTTCCTCCCTCAAGACCCCAGCTTCTTCCCCAGGCCCTAGTCCTCCCCGCTCAAGCCTCGCGTGCCTCCAGGCCTGGCAGCCCAGCACCCCGCTTCAGATCCCTGTGAAGCCGGGACATCAGAGCCCACATCCCTGCCGAGGACCCCTCCTGCCCTCAGCCCCCCGCCTGCCCTGCCACCCTCTTCTTTAGATTCTTGGTCTATATCCGCCCCCACTCGCCCCAGCACAGTCTTAGGGACCTTAAAGGATGTGTTTAGAAACTGATGTCATTTCTGACGTTGGAGCCGCGGGGCCTGGTGGGGGGAATGGGGCAGCTGTGGGGGTGGCCGCTGCCTCTTGAGGTGCCCCCCACTCTACAAGGGCCCCGTCGGCTGTGGGTGGGAGGGGCCGCCCATGCTGCTGAGTCAGAGGGGGCCGGCCCGGCGTCCTGGAGGAGGGCGGGCAGCCGGCAGTGCCGGCAGGGATTGCACGGAGCCAGGCGCCGAGAGCCACACAGCCGGGAGCCCGCGCCCTCACGCTCGTCACCCCAGCCTGCCCGCCTGCCCGCCTGCCCTGCCGCTGCCCACTGTCACACCCTGTAGTGCAGGAGTTTCTCGCGGCTCCCCGGGCCTTCTCGTGGTACCCTGCCTGCTGCCTTCACCCCTGCGCTGCCCGCCCGGCTCCAGCAGCCATGGTGGCCGGCATGCTCATGCCGCGGGACCAGCTGCGGGCCATCTATGAGGTGCTCTTCCGCGAGGGCGTGATGGTGGCCAAGAAGGACCGGCGGCCCCGCAGCTTGCACCCCCATGTGCCCGGCGTCACCAACCTGCAGGTCATGCGTGCCATGGCGTCCCTGCGGGCACGGGGCCTGGTCCGTGAGACCTTTGCCTGGTGCCACTTTTACTGGTACCTCACCAATGAAGGCATCGCCCACCTCCGCCAGTACCTGCACCTGCCGCCGGAGATCGTGCCCGCCTCTCTGCAGCGCGTGCGCCGCCCCGTCGCCATGGTGATGCCTGCACGCCGCACCCCCCACGTGCAGGCTGTGCAGGGTCCCCTGGGCTCCCCACCCAAGCGGGGGCCGCTGCCGGTGGAGGAGCAGCGGGTCTACCGTCGGAAGGAGCTTGAGGAGGTGTCACCTGAGACCCCTGTGGTGCCTGCTACCACCCAGCGGACCCTGGCCAGGCCAGGCCCGGAGCCTGCCCCAGCCACAGGTCAGCTGCACCCTGACCCAAAGTCATGACGGGTGGAAAGTGGGGGTCTGGTGGTCGGGTCTTGGGCTTGGGCCTGGGCTGGAGTGGTTGGAGTGGTCGGCCGGCTTGCGGAGAGTCGCTCACACCAGCAGGTGGCCCCCCCTGCCCGAGGGTGGGGGGTGCGCTTGCTGATGGACCCACGTGGCCCCTCCTCCTCAGCTGGGGACCTTCGGGTGTATAGGCCAAGGAGGAGCCTGTGGCCCAGGCGCACCCGGGGGCGCCCCCTCCCCTGTCTCCAGCACTGCCCTTGCCTTCGCCCGCTACGTCTCCTCTCCTGTCCCAGTGGCCTGTCTCCCCCGAGGCTCCTCGGCTCTGAGGTGGGGGTGTGCGAGGAGGTGCTGGCGCCGGTTGGGTGTGGCCCTCCTCCAGCACGTGGCCTGGCCGCCTCCCTTGCCCCGGGGGTTGATGGGTCAGGCTTGGTGTTGCACAGAGTGCTCAGTGTGACCGGTAACTGAGTGCTTGGCCAGCTTGGGCTTGGTGGTGGCTGGGGACGGCCCTGGGCGGGATGGGCAGAAGCGCTGGGTCTAGGCAGGAGGCTCCTCTGGCAGGGCAGAGGCCAGGCTGGGGTGTGGTGTGTGTTGGCCCAGCCTGGGGCCTAGATAGGCCCTTCCCGGTACGAACCAGGTCGCACAGGACAGGACGGGTCCTGTCATCCCAGAGGCTTCCAGAGACCCTTTGCTCTGCCCCTTCTCTGTGGCCTCCCTCTGTCCACAAGTACCTGTGCCAGCAGGACGCAGGTGGACAGATGTGTCCCCTGCAGCCCGAGGCTCACACACACACTGTGGAGCACGCTGCCTTCCGTGCTGGCTCCGGATGGCCCGGTCCCCCGGCACCTGGCCCCACCTCCCTCTTTGGGGCTGGCACCTGGGAGCAGCTTGCTCTCTGAGGCTGAAGAAGGGGGCCTGGGGTGGGGCTGTCAGGGTGGGCAGGATTTGCCAGGGTGTGGGGGAAGGGACCCAGGGGAGGCCCAAGTTTGGGGCACAGCTGCCCGTGTGGGATGCTGGGCAGAGCCCTGGTGCTGGCTGGCCTGGGGTGAGCTGGACTTGTTAGGGGCTTGCCTTGGGCCCATCTGGGAGGATCAGTGAGGCTGTGGGATGGAGGCTGGCCTCCCCTCCTGGCTCTGTCTGCGGCTTTGGACAGGTTGTGTGGCCTGTCCAGCTCCTCTCTAAATGGACGACATGTCTCCCGACAGGAGGCATGAGACAGAGACTGCGTGGCCAGGCGTGTAGTCCAGGCCCCAGCCCATGTGGTGTTCCTGCTGGCCTCTCCCACCCGCCACCCCTGCCCACCCACCCCCCAGTCATTTGGCAGCCCAGCTTCCCCATGCTCAAGTCCTGGCTGTGGTGACTGGGAGTCCCTCCCTCCTTTTTCTCCTTCCTTGTCCGTGGCTGGGCTGGGCCTGCAGGGCGGGCAGCTGGCGGCAGGGCCAAGCGGGGGGCGGTGCTGGGTGTGGCTGCAGCAGGCAGAGCGGAGGGCACCCCTCCCCGATGGAGGTGACTCAGTCCCCCCAAAGCCACAGCCGCCAGCAGCAGCTCAGAGTTTCCAACAGGAAGCGAGCCACAGCTCCGGGATGAGTCAGGGCCAGCAGGCTCAGACCCCTCTCTTGCCTGGACCTCACGGGCTGAGCTTGGGATGGGAAGCTAGGGGAAGGAGGAGGCTCGGATGTGGGGTGTGGCAGAGGGCCAGGGCTGGGCCTCAGGCAGTGGCAGGGGTCAGGATGGCCCTGCATACAGCCCAGGGCAGTTCTGATGATACCTGAGACCATGGACTTCTTGGAGTTTTTAAGTGACCAAGCAGTGAGCTGCCCTGCCCTTCCCCACTGCGCAGCCGTGGGTCGGCAGAAGGGCAAGGCCAGAGCTCGTGGGCCAACTGTGCTGGTCCACGATGGCCCTGTTGGATGGGCTGCCCCTCTCCACCCAGCCCTGGCTAGGGAGCACCAGCTGTACCCCTGCGGTGAGGCCCCTGCCCTCCCTGTGCCCTGGTGGTCTGCTTGTCCCTGGGTGGGGCCCATGGGGGCCTGCTGGCAACACATCTGTGTGGGAAGCCATCCGTCCACCTGCTTGTTTAGCCATGCACAGGCCAGGGCCAGACCCAGATGGAGCCCCTGCCCCAGGGGGCTCCAGATATGTGGGGTAAACTGGGTGAGGAGAGAGTGATGGGGAGGTGGCTTCAGAAGCAATCAGAGAGGGCTCTGAGGAGGTGCCTGCCCTGCCAGGAGCAGCCCAGAGAGAGGGACAGAGGGAGGCTGGAAGGCCAGAGGGAGAGGACCCATGGGAAGGCCCTGGGCCTGTGGCAGAGAGTTTCGGTTGCTTGGTGTGGTGGGAAGCTGTAAGAATGTGTTTTTATATGTGAGTTTCATTTACGTTTCATTTTTATTTTATTTTATTTATTGTTTTGAGATGGAGTCCCGCTCTGTTGCCCAGGTTGGAGTACAATAGCACAGTCTTGGCTCACTGAAACCTCCGCCTCCCAGGTTGAAGCGATTCTGTCTCAGCCTCCTGAGTAGCTGGGATTACAGGCATGAGCCACCACGCCTGGCTAATTTTTGTTTTTTTTTTAGTAGAGACGGGGTTTCGCCATGTTGGCCAGGCTGGTCTCGACCTCCTGACCTCAGGTGTTCCGCCTGCCTCAGCCTCCCAAAGTGCTGGGATTATAGCTACCACCCAGCCCTAATTTACATTGCAAATAGCGATGCTTTGCCTGGCTCAAAATTCTGAAGGAACCGAGGATTGTTTGGAGGAGACGCCAGTTGAGCGCTGTCCATGCACCAGCAATGGGCAGGGGCCAGGTAGCCGCCACCACGGTGAGTGCTGTCCACGCACAGCACCTAGAGCTGCTTCCCACAGCAAAGGGCAGGGGTCGGGTAGCCGCCACCACTTCCCCTCTACACGGAGGACACGCCTGTGCCTCGACCTCCCCCCTTGGCCCTCTGTGGCCCGGCGTCAAGGAGGATGCCTGGAGGTGGCCTGGCTGCCTTGCCCTTCTTCCCAGCCACAGGGTGCACTGGGTGGAGGGACTGTGGCCTGGCCAGCTCTCCACAGGGATCACTGGCTTGGCCGAGTCACCCGTTTGCGGGATTTCTGTAGATCGCCGGCAGGCTTCTAAGGGGTAGTTACGGTGGGATTTGATTTGCACTTCACTGGTCAACAAGCACCTGGGTGGAGAGGTATGGAGAGGGGAGGCAGGTGTCACCATTGCCCCTGGACAGATGCCTGGGGCTGTGCTGGTTGGGGAGGACTCAGGTGGAGGAAGAGACCACCTTTGGGGCTGAGGAATGTGAGTCTCAAGGAGTGGGGTGGGGTGGGCAGTTTGGGGCTCTGCTCCTGCCTGGCTCGTGAAATACCGCTGGGCACATGGATGCCTGGAATGTGGGTGGGAGGGCAGGGCTGGGCTGGTGGGGCCTGCAGCGGGAAGGGGAGGCTATAGGGTGGGGTCTGCTGGGCGGGGGGCCTGCTGGGCGGGGCAGGAACAGTAGGGAAGACCCATGGGCTGGGGCCGGAGGGCTCTCTGGGATTGCAGGCAGGCCAGTCCCCTGCACCCCCAGGCAGGTCTGCTGGGCTGGTCTGACCCGTCAGTCGGCTGGGCTTCAGCTCTGCTTACTGACTAAGGGGTGGCTGCGAGGAGGAGCCGCTGCTACCAGGGCCTGAGTGGGCCCTCCCTCTGCCTCCCATCCCTTTCCTCCCTTCCTGCCTCGCCTTCCTCGCTGCCGGCTCTCGGAGCAGCCTGGCCTGTGCAGCAGCCATGGACAGGTACAGCATGGAGGAGCTGATTCAGCTGGGCCAAGGTAGGGCAGGCAGAGCTGGGGGCTGTGGGAGGCAGAGGAGGGGGAACCAGGGACCAAGGCCTCCGGCTGTGCAGGGCCACGAGGGGGCCGGGGCCGCCCCGGCAGACCTGTCTCTTCCCACTGCCCACAGTTCTGTGCCATCAGATGCCAGAATCTGGGATGCAGGGATAGGCACAGCCCCCTCTCGGAGCTGCCCCAGGGGTGTGTGTGGTGTGTGTCCAGAAGCACAGGCCTGTCTGGCCCTCCGTGGAGTGGTAGAAGAACTGCCCGCTGCCAGCCTGGGGCACTTCTCCCACCAGGAGCTGGTTCTCACCCAGGCCGTTAAGTCAGGCTCCTCTGAGGCTTCCCCAGCCCGTGGCAGGGAGTGGGCTGAAACGTCCGGCTTGTCGGCCCCTGCCCACTGCTGGCCAGATGCCGTCCTGGGCTCAGCTGGGAGCTGGGCCCTCTCTGGCATGCCTGGGTATCCCTGACCCTCAGGGCTGCCTGGGCCCGCCCAACCCCTGGCCGCCCAGAGTGAGCCACTGCAGGCATTTCCCTCGGCCGCACGTTTCTGAGGTGTGGGGCCGGAGAGCAGGAGGCTGGGGTGCGCCCAGCAGACAGGGGTCCCAGGGAGAGGAGCAGGACTGTGCGTACCCCACGTCCTGTTTCCCCGGCTGCATTGGGATCTGATCTGCATAGGATATGCTATGGGCCTGCCTGTGGCGAGGCTCTCTGACCCAAGCCTTCCACAGAGCAGGGCTTCGGGACTCCTGGGTGGAGCCAGGCCAGTCTCCTGCCGTGGTCCAGGAGAGGCGTCTCCATCCCAGATCCCTGGGACCCCAGGAGAGGCTGTGCTGTGGGGCAGGCGCTTGCCTGGGTGGTCTGAGCCCTGATTTCTGGCTGCCTGGATCTCTGGCCCGTGCATGACCTTGGGGCGGCTGTCCCGGCCACCGGTGGGGCCAGGTGCTGTGTTGAGTGACCTGCGCAGGGCCCTCTGGGAGAATGGGCGGCCTCTTGTCTTGGTCCTTGTGGCCTTTCCAAGAGCACCCCCTGGGTGGGCAGGGCAGGTGGGTGGGGGCTGCACCCCCTCCTGCAGGGACGTGAGCCCGCACCTCCCGCGCCCTGCTCTATTCTATTAGAATCCCCTGTGGGAGCTGGGGGACCGAGGTGTCGGGTGGCACCACCCAGCCAGACCTGACTGCAGTGGGGCCTGGGTGCCCTTGCACCGCACGTCATGTTCTAAGTCTGGGTGGTGACGGTCCTCGCGCGCCCTCCTCAGATATTTATATCCCCTGGGCCCCTGCCCACTGCTCCCCTCCCCCACGAGCTGCTGCTGACAGCGGCACGGCCGTGCCCTCCTCCTACCCGACGCTGCCGCCAGTGGCTTGTGCCTCCTCCGAGGGGCCTGTGACCTCCCACACCCCTGTCCCGCTCTGTCTGCCCCGTGGGCTCCTGCCACCGTCCCCGATGAAGATCGTGCCCGGTAGGTGGGCAGCCCTTGAAAGCCTTGTGAAATCCTGGCCCCTTGCTGGGGACGGGCCAGAGGGCTGGGGCTGAGGCTAGAGGCCAGGGGCTCCGTCCCTCGCCCTGCACGCAGCCTGCCTCATGTGCCCTCACCCAGACCCCCTCAGCCCTGGTCTGCAGTCTCACTTTTGGGGCGTTGGGGCTGGTGAGGAGGGCGAAGGTGAAGGAGTGTGGTGGGATCAGCTGCAGGCTTGGGGTGGGGTGGGGGCTCTGGCATCCCTCCATGCCTGCCAGCTGTCCCCAGAGGGCAGCCTTGGAGGCAGAGTGGGCTGCTCGGGCCCCTCTTCTGGTGGGGACAGCAGGGGGAGGCTGGGAGGGAGGGAGGGTGTGTGCCGAGGCCGCGGGCAGTGCTGGGGGGCTGCGGCTTGGCCAGGCGTGTGACTGGCCCCTCCTCCCAGCGGGTGTGGCCGCGGGGACGCAGGGGTTAAGGCCAGCTAACCTTGAGCGTCAGTAGCTCTGCGCAGGGACAGCTGAGCCGGCCGGGTGGGGAGCGAGGGTGGGGAGGCGCCGAGGGCCGGACCGGCGGAGGGAGGAGGAGAGGAGGCGGGCGGGAGCTGTTGTGGGGCTGCCGCCGCGTATGGGGCGGTCCTGCAGGCAGGGCAGGCTCCGGTCCCGGCGTTCCCCTTCGCTCGTCCTGCACGCAGGGAGGGGGGCTGTCTAGCCTGGAGCAGCCGGTTCCCAGCGCAGGAAGGGCAGCCCTGGCGGCTCCGCGTGGCGGCTATGGAGCCCTCGGGCAGCCTTTTTCCCTCCCTGGTGGTTGTGGGCCACGTTGTCACCCTGGCCGCTGTGTGGCACTGGCGCAGGGGACGTCGGTGGGCGCAGGACGAGCAAGGTAAGCCCCGCTGGTGGCTGCCAGGGACTCGGGGCGGGGCAGAGGGGCTGCCTGCCTCCCGCCCCTTCATTCCCTGCGCCCTCCCCTTCCTGTTTCCAAGCTGAATGTCAGTGAAAGCAGTGTTGCCCCCCCCCGGCCCCACCCTGCAGTGTAGACCCTGACCCTGCTGCAGTCCCAGGGCCGGGCGGGCTCTGCAGCGGCCCTCAGCCTGCAGCCTGTGCTGGGCAGGTGGGAGGAAGCGGAGGCCAGCAGGGCAGGACCGTCCCCCTCACGAAGGGAGGCCTGTGGAAGCCGCCGTGGCAGGGACAAGTGGGGCAGGTGCCTGTCTGGCCAGCACTGAGGTGGAGGTGGCTCCCTGCACACAGAGCAGGGGGTGGAGCCACACACAGGTGAGGCAGGTGCCCTCATGCCCTCGGGCCGCACAGGGGGCGGGGGCAGCCAGGCTGTGCCCTGCTCTCCCTGCTCAAAGTCACCAGCTCCTGGGCTGTGGTCCCAGGTGGCAACCGTGCCCAGCACAGGATGGGGCGGGGCCCTGGGGATTGGGCAGCTTCAAGCATGGGCTTCTGGCCAGAGGGACTGCCTATCGGGGACCTGGCCGGCCCGATCTCTCCTGCAGTGAGGGCGCTGCCCGGCTCAGCTCCTCTGCTGGATCCCCGGACTTGAGATGAGTCAAGATGGGGCTTCTAGGCGTGGCTCTGGGGATGCCCGGAGCTGCCGGGGACTCAGCTGCCAGGATGGGACTTGGGCTGAGGGCTTCTTCCCCATCCATGTTTTTGGCTGGGGACCAGACACTGTCCCTGCCTCCCCACCTCAGCCCACAATTGTCCCCTTCGGCTGCGGTCCTGGCTCACAGGACGCCTCTACTCCCTGGTGGTGCCAGACGCGGCTCAGCTCCTCGGTTCTGCCTCCAGCATTGTCTGCCCACCACCTGGTCCCATGCCCTGCCTTGCTCCCTGGGCCCTACAGTCCCCACCGCACATCCTGCTGGGAGGCCCCTCCAGTCCCCACCGCACATCCTGCTGGGAGGCCCCCTCCCATGCCGCTTCAGTCCCAGGGCAGCCTCCCAGCCCGGCCCGTGGGTTGGGGCGCGGCTTCCTGGCTGCGCTGGGCGGGGCTGCGCGCCAGGGGCAGGTTCTTTGGGTCTGGGCCTCGCTCCCGCAGTGGGCGGATGGTGGCGGGGAGGTGGAAGAGGTGGAGAGCGAAGCTGGCGGCCTCGCAGCGTGGGCTGGAAGCAGAGGCGCAGCCGCGGTCCAGCTTCCCGCACTGACCGTGGGCCGAACCAGGGCTTAGGCCGTGGCCGGCATGTCGGGGGCGGGGGGCGCCTTTGCCTCGCCGAGGGAGGTCTTGCTGGAGTGGCCGTGCTGGCTGGACGGGGGCTGCGAGCGGGCCCGCAGGGGCTACCTCTACCGGCAGCTGTGCTGCGTAGGTGGGTGCGGTGGCGTGGCCGGTGGAACAGAAGGGGCCGCCGTCGCTCTCACCTAGTGGGGCTGGGTCTCTGCTGGGAACCACCGCCCGGGCTGGGATGGGGGTGGTGCCTTGGCCTGGCGCAGCCTTGCCCCCGAGCTCCGGAAACACCTGGGGAGGAAGGCGGGGTGATGTTCCCCTACCCCCATTTGTTTGTCTCTAGAGAAGGGGCTGGAGGGGGCGGGGCTGGCCCACCCCCGGCTGCTCCACGTCAGCCTGGGCTTTGGCCTGGGTTTCCAGGACACGGGGGAGGGAGGAGGTGCTGAAGGCGGGGCTCCAGGCCTTCTGTGGACTTGCTGCAGTCCTGGGCCAGTGGGATTCCCTTCCCAGTCTTGGGGTTTCCATCCTAGGACCGTCTCCACTAGCTGCGGGACCTCAGCCATAGGGTCCACACCTGTAAAACGGGGGCGATACTCCTCAGAGGGCCACGGCAGTACCTGTCGTGAGGGACCCTGGACAGCACAGGTGTCAGGCAGGTGTGCAGAGGCACCTGAGCTGGGGGTGTTCTGGGTACGTCCCAGGTGGGAGAGCCAGCTGAGCTGCAGCTGTAGAGGGTGGGTGTAGCCTGGGTGGGTGGGGCGGGAGTGTCTGTTGGTTTTAGGATCAGAATAGGATGGATGGGGTGGGGCAGGCTGGGCTGGGAGGGAGGGGAGGTGATGAGGAGGGAAGAGTTCAGAGCAAAGAGGCAACCAGAGGCAGGAAGTGGGGAAGGGGAGCTCGAGCCAGGCTTGGGAGGTGGAGGCCCTTGACTGAGCCCCCAGCCCCGCCCCGCCCCAGCCCTTCTCCTCACCCGGTCCCAGCCTTGCCCGAGTCCATGTCTGGAGTCCCCACCATGCCCCTTCCCTTCCCTGAGCCCCTGTCCCATTCCTGACCCTGGCCCAGCCCAGGGCGACATCTTTGGAAGCCTGTTAGTGGCAGGGAGAAGGCTGGAACAGGGGCCTGGCTGGGGTGGGGTCCACGTGGGTCCCGGACCTTGGCCCCGGCTCCCAGTTTCCAGCTGTCCGGGACTCCCTGTGCCCGCCTCCCTGGCTGTTGCGGGATCTCACACTGTGTGCCTCAGCAGAGTGGCAGCCCCGTTCCTGCAGGCAGGAGCCACCTGGTCACGGCCAGGCCCCCAGAGCCCACACCCAGCAGGCGCGGTGCTTGGCCTCAGGATAGCTGCCAGGCCCAGGGCTTCTGAAGAGGCAGACAATGTTTCCAGAGGCTTTGGACCCAGGGAGGGGAGTCAGAGGTGTGGGGTCCGGGGTGCCCTTGGGCACAAGACTGGAGGTGCTGACCAGTGCGGGGTCAGATTTTGATTTGGGGGCTTCTGGTGACCCCTGAGGTTCTGGGGGCTGCTGGGCCGGACAGGCAGAGCAAGAGGGTCACCCTGAATCTCATGCCAGGCTCAGAGTCCATGCATGGAGACCAAGGGGTGTCTTCGTGGGGCGGCCTGTACGATGTGGCAGAGCCCTAGGGGCTGGCTGTGCCCCTTGGCGTGGAGTGGGGGCTTCCTCACCTCTGAGGGGTTTGGGCACCCCCTATTGTGAGGGTTCTGGCGCCCCCTCACGGCCTCAGGGGCAGTAGGAATGGAGTGGGGTGAGCTCTTCCCAGAACCGAGGCTGAGTGCCGCTCCCAGCTGGACCGAATCTGCCTGATGTGCGGTTGGAACATTCTTGTGGTTGGGGCAGCGCATTCTTTCCTATGGTGGTCGGGTGGGCTGGGCAGGCCCAGAAGCTGGCCAGAGGCAGCTCCGCCCCGGACCCCAGGGAGCCAGAGGCCCCAACCAGCGCAGGCCCTTTGCCCTTTGCCCTTTACAGCATGAGACTGCTTCCCTTGAGCCCCACCCAGCTGCAAACAGCACCCCCCACCCCTGGGGTCGCCCAGGTCCTGCCTCAGGTGTGGCTTCCCTTCTGTGAGTCACAGGCTTGGGCCCCCTCCCCATCCCTGACTCACTGGCGAGGCCCCTCCTGGGGCTTCCCGATGCTCCATCCCCCCACGAGGCCTGGCCTCCATGAGTCAGCCCTCAGCTACGTGCCTCCGACCTGAGGTGTCTGCCTGGGCCAGGGTGGGCTCCGCAGGTGGGCGCTGCTCCAGGATGTGCCAGGTGGGCAGCTTGGGAGGGGCCAGGCCTGGGGTGGGACCCCACTGGCCCCGGAGCAGGAGCCTGGCCTGCCCTGGGGCAAGGCAGGCACCATGGGGCAGGGTGTGCTCCCCGCTTCATGCAGGTCTGTGAGGAGGTGTGACTGAGGGGCTGCAAGAGCTGACGGGCAGCAGGTCCCCTCCCCTAGCCAGGTATCAGCGGCTTCTTGAGTCTGCTCCGGCAGGGTGGGTGGGCAGAGGCTGAAGCAGGGCCTGGCCCCGGCCTGGAGGGAGCTCCAAAGAGAGGCGTGGCCTCAGAGCTCCTCCCATGGGGGGAGCCCTTCAGTCTGTTGGGGGGTCCTTCTGGGTGGCTGTGGGGATGGCCTGTGTTCCTTTGTGGTCCTGGCACCATTTGGTGTGCAGTGAAGTGCCAGCTCCCCCTGTGTCCCCAGGTCCCCCTAGGGGGCTGCAGTGGGCAGGATGGGTGAGGAAACCCCGGTTTCCTGTTTCTGGCGGGCCGAGGGCGTGTCTGTGGGGGAGGGGGCTCCTTGCTCCTTCCCGCCGGGACACTCCCCTCCCTGGCGGCGGCCTGGGCAGGGTGGGGCCTCGGGGGCGGGCCGGCCTCGCCAGGGAGTACAGCAGGCAGGGAGTGGCCACACTGACTGGGGCTCTGAGCTGAGCCTGTGCTGAGTGAGCGTCTCGTGGGGTCGCCAGCCTTCAGCTGCTTGTGTGCCACACGGGGCTGCCCAGAGCACTGTGCCTGAGGCTGAGGGTCCGGGCGACGAAGGTGTGGGGGCAGCATGTCTCAGCACCAGTTCCGCGTGCCGCAGCCCGAGGGCCTGGGCCGAAAGAGAACCAGCTCGGAGGACAACCTGTACCTGGCTGTGCTCAGGGCCTCTGAGGGCAAGAAAGGTAGCAGGGCTCCCCTGGGCACCCCCGCCAGGCAGGGCGGGCCACTGCGGGAGGAAGGCCCACTTCCTGTGGCAGGAAGCCTTGGCACCGCGTGGGGGGCTGGTCTTGGAGATGGGGGTCGGGGGCCAGCCATCCCCACCCAACACGGAGTGGGCCGACAGGCGCCTGCAAGGCTGACGGGGGCCTCCGAGCGTCAGGTGTCGGGCCTGGAAGGGCGAGGAACTCTGCGCTCTGGGGAAGGTTCGCTGCCCTGTCAGCAGCACACACGGCTTCCCTTCCAACACCCCAGTGGGCCCGGGCCCTGGCTCTGCCACACCCCTGCTTGGGTCTCAGTCTGTAGAGGCGGGGGAAGTGCAGGACGGGACTTGTGTGCCCTGGGCTCAGGGTGCGGCCCAGGACCCTCCCATTTCCTCGGGTGAAGAGTCAGGGGTGGGGTGGCTGCACCTGGTGGCACCTGGGCCCCTGGCACCTGGGTCTCTGCTGTCCTGGCTGGGCTGCGGGTGAGGGCGCCTGGGTCTCAGTGTGTGATCTGAGGGAGGCTTTGGGGCTCCCCAGGCGGGACCTGGCCAGCCAGGCTGCTGTGTCTGCATGGTGGTCACCTGAGGGCCCCCGGGGCTTCACCCAGGCCCCAGGTAAGCTGGTCTTGTCTCCCCCAGATGAGCGGGATCGTGTGCAGAAGAAAACCTTCACCAAGTGGGTCAACAAGCACCTCATCAAGGTTGGTGGCGCATGCTGGTGCGTGTCACAGGGGCCGAGGCTGTGGGAGGCGCTGAGGGAGGGTGGCCCCTGCCGCCCAAGGCTGTCCCCATGCTGCCTGTGCGCTCACCTTTCATCTCTGAAACCTGTTATTTTCTGTCCTCTTTCTTCCCTACGCCTGCTCCTGCCTCTCTCTTCCTCCTCTTCCTTCTGGTCTTTCCTGGTCTCTCCTTGCAGCACTGGAGGGCAGAGGTAGGTGCCTCCGAGGGGCAGGGGTGTGTTCCGTGGGCTCCTGGGAGACTCAGCCCCCGCCTCCTTCCCTCTGGGACCAGCACCCACTCTGTGGGTCAGCCTCCCAGGGCCTATTGGTGGCTCTGGGGGACTGGCCACCTCAGCCGCTGCTGTCCCCACAGGCCCAGAGGCACATCAGTGACCTGTATGAAGACCTCCGCGATGGCCACAACCTCATCTCCCTGCTGGAGGTCCTCTCGGGGGACAGCCTGGTACGTGTGCCCCTGCCCCCTCCGGGCCCTGCCTGCCCCACCTGGAGACCTCTGCCTGCCTTCCCTCCTTGGGGCCTCTCCGGCCGCCCACTCTACTTGGAATCCAGCTCAACCCCTCCTGCCTTCTCCCTGGGGGCAGCCTGGCCTCGTCCCTGGCAGCACCTCCCGCCCAGGCTGCTGGGCATCACAGCCGAGGGCCTGGCCTGGTAGTGGCCGCAACCCTCGGACCTCGGCTGCTCTGGGCCTTGCTGCCCTCTGCGTCGGGACACAGTAACCTCATGCTCCGCTTTGCTTTGGTTTCTCTGCTGCTTGGACTCTGAACCTTGACCTCTGCCCTTTACCCTTTGCCCTGCTCTGGCTGGGCAGCCGAGGGAGCGGGACGTAAGCAGGAGCTCACGCCTGGTGAGTGGCTGTGCCTGCCGGCCGCAGCGGCACGGGAGCTCCACAAGACCGTGGAGCCCAGCTTTCTGGCGGCTGGTGGCCCATCGGCCAACCCCTGCCTGGCTCTTGGGCGGGTACGTGGTTGGGTGTCAAGCTGCCTGTCCACCGTGCTGCCCAGAGCTGGCCTGGGACCCACCGGTGGCTGCTGTGGCTGCCACTGCCAGACAGGAGGACCCCCCCTTTAGTGCCACTGCCCTCCACACGAGGCTTCCTGGCTATTGTCTCCTCCCACCCCTTCCTTCCTTCCCTCAGCCTGGATCGCTGGACTTCCCGAGCCCTGATGGGCCGGGCCTGGCCCCTGGGCTGGTGGCCTCCCTTTCCCTGCGGGGGAGGGTGAACCTGGGATGAGGGGCTGCTGCCCCCTGGGGAAGACCCTTGGCTCGGTTGCTGTGGCGCTTTGGGGCATGCTGAGGGTGGGGCCCGGGAGCTATAGCTGCACTGTGGGTGCTGACTGTGCCTCCCCACAGCCCCGGGAGAAGGGCAGGATGCGTTTCCACAAGCTGCAGAATGTCCAGATTGCCCTGGACTACCTCCGGCACCGCCAGGTAAGGCTGCCTACCAGGCCCTGGGCCCCACCCAGACCCCTCACCAAGCCAGCCCTGCCCTGTGGGCCGTGACCGAGAGCCCCTCGCTCACAGGTGAAGCTGGTGAACATCAGGAATGATGACATCGCCGACGGCAACCCCAAGCTGACCCTTGGCCTCATCTGGACAATCATTCTGCACTTCCAGGTAGAACGGCTGCCCCCAGGACCCCCACCCCCTGCAGGAGTTTCCAGGGTAGCCTGGGCTCCTTGGCTGGCGGGTTGATCTGCTTTCTGGCTGGGTCGTGGCCCGGGAGGTGACTGGCACCGTAGGTATGGTGGCACCTGGGTGCCTTCCTGCCAGCCGCAACCCTGGACTGGATCTGTGGCCTGAGGGTACAGGCCTCTCTCTGAGGCCACCTATCCGTGCCCTCTGGCCCTGGCTGGGAAGGGCCCAGAGCCTCCCTGTGGAGGAATGCGGGCCCCGGTGCCTGCCCTGGGGAGGCTTCTGCAGCAGCACAGGCTGACTCACCCGTTGCTTGTCCTGGCTGCACAGGAAACCACAAATCTGAGAGCTGAGCAGGCAGAGCCTGGTGCTGGCACGGCAGCTGAGTCACACAGGCTGGCAGGACGACAGGCAGCTAGGGGTGGGTGGGCAGAACCTGGCCTGAGCATGCCACTGAGTGCAAAGCCAGGCTGCCAGAGGCCCCACCTGCCAGCCTGCAACGAGCGATGGAGCTTGACCCCCAGCCTTTTCCAGGCCTGGGGGTTCTGGGCCAGGTTTAGGGGTACACTTATGGGCTCCTCTTATGCCCACTGCCCTTCCACTCTGCTCTATCCCAGCTCCGGGAGGTGCAGGGTGCAGCCTAGCCCTCCCCAGCTAGGGGAATGGGCACCTGCTGTGTGGTGGCAGTGAGGGTTGGGGGTTCTGAGCTGCATGGTGGCAACTGCCGCCGGCTGGAGTGGCTGGACTTGTGGCCCCGAGGCATGGCCAGTCCCAGCAGCTTCCCAACAGGGAAGGGCCCTGGAGCCCAGTGCTGCCCTGGCTGGCTTGGTAGCCCCATGCACTCCCCCTGGGTGCTGAGCTACCCCTGGCCCTGTGCACGTGGCTGTGGGCACAGAGCAGGCCTGGCAGCCGTTGGCTGAGCTGTGGCCTGCTTTCTGCTGTGGGCAGATCTCAGACATCCAGGTGAGTGGGCAGTCGGAGGATATGACGGCCAAGGAGAAGCTGCTGCTGTGGTCACAGCGCATGGTGGAGGGGTACCAGGGCCTGCGATGCGACAACTTCACCTCCAGCTGGAGAGACGGCCGCCTCTTCAATGCCATCATCCACCGGCACAAGTACATGGCCTCGGGGGCAGGGGGCTGTGGGCTGGGGGCACCCCAACAGTGCCTCCACTAGGCAACTTCAGACACGTTGGGGCAGGGAGGAGGGCAAGAGGAACAGGGATGAGTGCCAGCTGGCCGCCTCGGGGTGGTGGAGTCTGGGGCCCAGCCCCACCCTGGTGCCCTTCAGAAGCACCACCACTTTCTCAAGACTGGAGGGCCCGCGGGCTGCCGGTCCTCACAGCCAGGTGCATGTGCCCTCTGTGGATGCCTCCGGAGGGGCCTGGTGGGGAGGGTGGCTGCAGGGAGCCCCAGCTGCCTGGCACCCTCAGCTCTGCGCAGTCTTCTGTGCTGTGCCCCTGGGCTTCTGGGTGTGGGGGTGGCAGGGTGCTCTCAGCTCTGCCCATGTGGCAGCGTACCTTTCAGGGTGAGTGTGGGGGGTCCATGGTTGCTGGGATGTGTGAGGAGCCAGCCTGTGCACCCGCCTGTGTGGTGTGGCCGCTGGTCTTGTCCCACCCACCTGACCAGCCACCTGCTTGTCCTAGGCCCATGCTCATCGACATGAACAAGGTGTACCGGCAGACCAACCTGGAGAACCTGGACCAGGCCTTCTCTGTGGCAGAGCGCGACCTGGGAGTGACGCGGCTCCTGGACCCCGAGGGTACGTCTGCGTGGCCTTCCTCCCTGCCCCTTCCCCTGCTGCCTGCCCCAGAGCCACCGCTGAGCTGCCCTTCCCTGCAGATGTGGATGTCCCTCAGCCCGACGAGAAGTCCATCATCACCTATGTCTCGTCGCTGTATGACGCCATGCCCCGCGTGCCGGACGTGCAGGATGGGGTGAGGGCCAACGTGAGTGGGGGGCCCGGAGGGCAGGGGGCTTGGGCCTGGACGCCCCGACGGCCCCTGACAGCCGCCCGTGTCTGCCCGCAGGAGCTGCAGCTGCGCTGGCAGGAGTACCGGGAGCTGGTGCTACTGCTGCTGCAGTGGATGCGACACCACACCGCCGCCTTTGAGGAACGCAGGTTCCCCTCCAGCTTCGAGGAGATTGAGGTGGGCCTGCTGTGTGGGGTGGGGTCCTGGGCCTGCCCTGAGGGCCGGGCGTGGTTGCTGACACCCTCGTCGCTGGCAGATCCTGTGGTCTCAGTTCTTGAAGTTTAAGGAGATGGAGCTACCAGCCAAGGAGGCCGACAAGAACAGGTCCAAGGGCATCTACCAATCCCTGGAGGTGAGTGGGACCGCTGGAGGGGTGGGCGGTGTCCTGGAACCCCCCAGGCCTGAAAGGTTCTTCCAGAGCCCGACCTGACCCTGCGTTTGGGACCAGGGCTGTCCCAGGTCTGGTGGGCTGGGGTCTGAGGGCCCAGCGCCCCACCCCCTGCCCCCCGCATATAGCCTGAGTGTGGCCCCTGTCCACAGGGAGCGGTGCAAGCAGGCCAGCTCAAGGTGCCCCCTGGCTACCACCCGCTGGACGTGGAGAAAGAATGGGGCAAGCTGCACGTGGCCATCCTGGAGCGGGAGAAGCAGCTCCGCAGCGAGTTTGAGAGGTGGGTGGGGCCCTGTGGTGGCGGGGGAACCACCCGAGGGTGAGTCACTGCCTGGGGAGGAAACCCCCCCGCCCCGCCCCCAGTGGGGGAACCCGAGCTCCCACTCGCCTTAGGACAGTGGGCCACAGCCAGGGAGGCCACAGCAGGAGGCGAGCTGCAGTCTGTGGCCAGGGCTGTGCCGGCTCCGGCCAACGCGGCCCCTTCCCTGTGCTTCTGCCGCAGGCTGGAGTGTCTTCAGCGCATCGTGACCAAGCTGCAGATGGAGGCGGGGCTGTGTGAGGAGCAGCTGAACCAGGCTGATGCGCTGCTGCAGTCGGTGAGGGGGTGTGGGGCAGGCAGCGGGCGGGAGGGAGGCCCCCGAGGAGCCTGCCCCGCCCTGCAGCCCTAAAGCAAGGAGGGGGCTGTCCCCCTGGGCTCCTGGGGCAAGGGCAGGGGCAGGGGCGGGGCATACGGTGGGGAATCCAGGCCTGAGCTCCTCCCTCCTCGTGTGCAGCCAACTCTCACTGCCTGCTTTGGGCAGAGTTGGTTTCTGGCCACGGGGCAGAACCCAGGGTGGCTGCCTTGCCTCCGCCAGGCCCCCTCCCCCACAGCGGTTTACTGTTAGGGGAGGGCCCAACCCACTGCTGATTGCCCAGGAGGACAGGGCCCACGCGGCATTACAGGAGGAGTTACCTGGGGTGGGTGATGGAGGATGAGGCCCAGGACCCCACAGACATGGTCACGGGGGTCTCGGTTCTTGGACTGGGCAGAATTACTCTGGACTTGGTCCCAATCCCCCAGAAGGCCAGCAGGAAGATGTGTGAGGTGCAGGGAGGGAAGGGGAAGGACAGAGATGGAGGCAGTGGCCCACTGAGGCTGAGGAAGCGGGTGAGGGTGGCCGTCTTGGCCGGGGCCCCTGTGAGGTCAGAGGGGGATCAGCTGTGCTCCGAGTCATGACAACGACCTTGCAGGATGTCCGGCTGCTGGCCGCAGGCAAAGTGCCACAGCGGGCGGGGGAGGTGGAACGGGACCTGGACAAGGCGGATAGCATGATCCGGCTGCTGTTCAACGACGTGCAGACCCTCAAGGACGGACGGCACCCGCAGGGCGAGCAGATGTACCGCAGGTGGGCCCCACCCCGCCCTCCCTGACGCCCAGGTACACACGGCCCCAGGCCTGCCAACACCTACCTGAGTCCTCTGCTGCCCCAGGGTGTACCGTCTGCACGAGCGCCTGGTAGCCATCCGCACCGAGTACAACCTACGGCTGAAGGCAGGCGTGGCGGCCCCTGCAACCCAGGTGACCCAGGTGACTCTGCAGAGTGTGCAGAGGCGCCCCGAGCTGGAGGACTCCACTCTGCGCTACCTGCAGGACCTGCTGGCCTGGGTGGAGGAGAACCAGCACCGTGTGGATGGTGCTGAGTGGGGTGTGGACCTGCCCAGCGTGGAGGCACAGCTGGGCAGCCACCGAGGCCTGCACCAGTCCATCGAAGAATTCCGGGCCAAGATCGAGCGGGCACGGAGTGACGAGGTGGGTGGCACTGAGGGATGGGCAGCAGGGGGTTGGGCCGGGCCCAGCCACTGCAGACCTCACCGTCTGATCTGTTGCAGGGCCAGCTCTCCCCCGCCACCCGGGGTGCCTACCGTGACTGCCTGGGTCGGCTGGACCTGCAGTACGCCAAGCTGCTGGTGAGTGGGGGCAGGGCCAGCTGGGGGAGGTGGGTAGCCCGCAGTGGCCTGCTGACACGCACCCTCCTGCCCACAGAACTCCTCCAAGGCCCGCCTCAGGTCCCTGGAGAGCTTGCACAGCTTTGTGGCAGCCGCCACTAAGGAGCTAATGTGGCTGAATGAGAAGGAGGAGGAGGAGGTGGGCTTCGACTGGAGCGACCGCAACACCAACATGACCGCCAAGAAGGAGAGCTACTCGGTGAGGGGTAGCCCAGCACCCCTGAACCCCACAGCCCCCTCCCCAGCTGTGCCCTGGCCGTCCCCTATGGTCAGAGACCAGTGGGGGCCCTGGGTCGAGTTTGCCGGGGGCGTGGCAGAGCCGGGTGTGGCCGGCCGTCCCTGAGACCCTTTGCTCCGGTGCCAGGCACTGATGCGGGAGCTGGAGCTGAAGGAGAAGAAGATCAAGGAGCTCCAGAATGCTGGGGACCGGCTGCTGCGGGAGGACCACCCGGCCCGGCCCACGGTGGAGGTGGGGCTCCCTGGGTAGGGGCGGGGCTGCGGGGGGCCGTGCTGGGTCCCCAGGTGGGGCGGGGCGGGGCAGGGCCTGACGAGGACCTGCTGCCCTGCAGTCCTTCCAGGCGGCTCTGCAGACGCAGTGGAGCTGGATGCTACAACTGTGCTGCTGCATCGAGGCACACCTGAAGGAGAACGCTGCCTACTTTCAGGTGAGAACCGGAGCTCCCCTCCCAGCTGTGGCTCAGCGGCAGCCTTGTAGGAGCCCCCAGAACCCCTCGGCAGCTCCAATCAGGAGCCTTCCTATCTGCAGACGTTGCCAGCTGCTGCCTGCAGCCTGACCGGGGCCTTGGACAGGGGTGCTCCCCGGGCCTCCTGGGGGCTTTGCCACTCCTTCCTCAGTGCCCCTGTCTTGGGCCTGCCCCGGGACAGCTGTAGGCTGGGGCTCTGGTCCCAGGTAGCCCGGCGTGACCCCCTCCCGCTGCCCCAGTTCTTCTCAGATGTGCGGGAGGCCGAGGGGCAGTTGCAGAAGCTGCAGGAGGCACTGCGTAGGAAGTACAGCTGTGATCGCTCCGCCACCGTCACCCGGCTGGAGGACCTGCTGCAGGATGCCCAGGTGAGGGAGGGGGTGTGCAGGGGTGCGTCAGGAGAGGCTGGCCTGGAGTCTGGGCTGCATGGGTACTCTGGAGACTAGCGGGCAACTGGAGGGGCCAGCAGGGGTTGGGAGGCACCATGGGAGGTGTAGAGGTCAGCCGAGGGGGGAATGAGGCAGGATGTGGGGAGCCAAGAGGCAGCTGGTGCGAGCCGGGCCGCCCCCATCTCCACAGCCACAGACTGAGTGGAAGCCTGAAGTCAGCAGCTGCTGCCAGCCCTTGTGCTATAGAAGGGGCACCGCCAGCCCTTGTGCTATAGAAAGGGCACCGCCAGCCCTTGTGCTATAGAAGGGGCACTGCCAGCCCTTGTGCTATAGAAGGGGCACTGCCAGCCCTTGTACTATAGGAGAGGCACCAGCTGTTTGGCCTGAGATCTGGAGTGGGCCGAGTGGAGCTGGGCTTCGTGCTCTGGGGGCAGGGGTGGGATCACCCAGGAGGGCGGGTGCACAGTGGGGAGTGACAGGGAAGAGGGACTGGAGGCTGGAATGGCCTCTGAGGTTGGCAGGGCTGGGCCTGCGGGAGAGCCGGCAGCTCCCAGGTGTGTGCCATCCTGCAGCCTGGCCCCCGCAGAGGGGTGGGATGGGAGGAGGCAGTGACCTTCTGCAGCCCGCAGGGGAGGGGCAAGGGGCAAGGGCATTGTAGGGACCAGAGCATAGCTGGGAGGACGTGGTGGGTGAGCTGGGGTGAGAGGAGGGTGCCCTGTCTGGGTTGGGAAGGAGCGAGGGTGCATAGGTCTGCTTGGGGCCAACCCCCGGGGCCTGTCCCAGCTACACCTCCTGCTTCCAAGTGCCGCCATCCCGGGAGCATCAGGAGGGCCCCACAGGCCTGGTCCCGGGGTCTGGGGGTGCCTGGGGCAGGCCTGTGGGTCTCCATGGCCCTCGTCTGGATGCTGCCCCTCCCCCACAGGATGAGAAGGAACAGCTGAACGAGTACAAGGGGCACCTCTCAGGCCTGGCCAAGCGGGCCAAGGCCATTGTGCAGCTGAAGCCCCGCCACCCAGCCCACCCCATGCGGGGCCGCCTGCCCCTGCTGGCCGTGTGCGACTATAAGCAGGTGGAGGTGAGCTCGGGCCCGGGCCCCACGGGGGGGCGTGGCCAGGCAGGGCACGGTGTGGCCGTATCCTCACTGACTTTGCCCGTCCCAGGTGACCGTGCACAAGGGTGACGAGTGCCAGCTGGTGGGCCCTGCACAGCCGTCCCACTGGAAGGTGCTCAGCAGCTCCGGCAGCGAGGCCACCGTGCCCTCTGTGTGCTTCCTGGTGCCCCCGCCCAACCAGGAAGCCCAGGAGGCTGTCACCAGGTGGGTGGCGGGGGCTCAGCGGGTTGGGGGTGGACGGCGGGTGGGGTGCTGGTGATGCTGACTGTAGCCCTGACCTGCCAGGCTGGAGGCCCAGCACCAGGCCCTGGTCACGCTGTGGCACCAGTTGCATGTGGACATGAAGAGCCTTCTGGCCTGGCAGAGCCTTCGCCGCGATGTGCAGCTCATCCGCTCCTGGTCCCTGGCCACGGTACTCCTGCCCCCCAGCCGGGGGCTCTGTGGGTGGGAGGAGGGGAGACGCGTTGTGCAGGGCACGGCCGCCTCGCCCAGCACTGAGCCCCACGTGCTTCCCCCAGTTCCGCACCCTGAAGCCAGAGGAGCAGCGCCAAGCCCTGCACAGCCTGGAGCTGCACTACCAGGCCTTCCTGCGGGACAGCCAGGACGCGGGCGGCTTTGGACCCGAGGACCGGCTGATGGCCGAGCGCGAGTACGGCTCCTGCAGCCACCACTACCAGCAGCTGCTGCAGAGTCTGGAGCAGGGTAGCGCACGGCAGGGCTGGGGCGGTTGGGCTGGTGCGAGGTGGGCAGTGGAGTGACCCGGATGTGTTCCCCAGGCGCACAGGAAGAGTCTCGCTGCCAGCGCTGCATCTCCGAGCTCAAAGACATCCGGCTGCAGCTGGAGGCCTGTGAGACGCGCACCGTGCACCGCCTGCGGCTGCCGCTGGACAAAGAGCCGGCACGGGAGTGTGCCCAGCGCATCGCTGAGCAGCAGGCAGGGGCCGTCCCCACCCCATCCAGTCCCATCCCTCTCCCCATCCCTCTTCCCACCCTGCCTCCTTTGGCCTTCAAGGGGCGCTGTGTGCTGCGCTCGGTGATGAGTGCGTTCCCACTCCCTGTCTTTGCAGAAGGCACAGGCGGAGGTGGAGGGGCTGGGCAAGGGGGTCGCCCGGCTCTCCGCCGAGGCCGAGAAGGTCCTGGCCCTGCCAGAGCCATCGCCTGCGGCCCCCACGCTGCGCTCGGAGCTGGAGCTGACGCTGGGCAAGCTGGAGCAGGTCCGCAGCCTGTCTGCCATCTACCTGGAGAAGTGAGTGCACCTGGCCACAGGCGAGGGGCTGGGTCGGCTGGGGGGTGCTGGGGTGAGGGCTGTGACCTTGCAGGAGGGTGCAGGAGGGAACGAGTTGGGGGCTGTTCAGAGATCTGGCCAGGAGGCTGGAGGCCCAGCTGGGGTGGCGGCCGCAGAGGTGTTGAGAAGAGTTCAGGGCTGGATACGCTTCGACAGTGGCGGCCAGGGGACTTCCTGGTGATGAGATTCAGGTGTGGGGAAGAGACAGTGGAGCTGGGCAGCGGCTGCTGAGTGAGGAGGGGAGGCTGTGGATCCACTTTCAGTGGCACAGTAAGGAATCCTGCACCCTGCCTCTCGTCTGTCCTGTTCTGGCCTGGACTTAAGGGCCTCTGGCATTTATTTCCAATGTGTTATGTCATAGTCTCTTCCTGTGTTGCAAACCACATATCCACCCGCTATCTACTCTTCACAAAACCAACACAGTGATAGGGCCGCCACTGGCTGCCACAGGGTGCCATTTCCACCCCGGTGTCCCCTTCGCCCAGTCTTGGGCTGCAAGGGCTGAGAACTACGCTTCCAGGCCCTGTGGGCACCGGGATGCCGCTGTCATGCAGCCAGTGGGCTCTTCCTGTCTCGGGGCCTTGGGGTCTGCCGTTCCTGGCTGGCACACCCCCTCTCCCCTCTTCAGGCTGGGGCCTGAGTGTCCTTGTGTTGCAGAGGCTCCCAGCCTCCTTCTCACCAAGGCTGTTCTCCCTGAAGCAAGCCTCTGACCACAGGGTCAGCCAACCCCCAGGGTTGGGTCTGGGCTTGGCAGGCAGCACCCTGGGTCGCTGTGGCTTGGGTTCTATCCCCTTGGGCTGTTGCTCGAGCCCCATGTCATGGCCCTGAGCCCCACTTTCCCGCCAGGCTCAAGACCATCAGCCTGGTGATCCGCAGCACGCAGGGGGCCGAGGAGGTGCTCCGGGCCCATGAGGAGCAGCTCAAGGAGGCCCAGGCCGTGCCGGCCACCCTCCCGGAGCTCGAGGCCACCAAGGCCTCTCTGAAGGTATCGTTTCGAGGCTTGGGCCTCATGGCGGGGTGGGGGTACAGCGGGCCCAGCTGAAGCCACACATGTCCCTCCTGTCCCCAACAGAAGCTTCGGGCCCAGGCCGAGGCACAGCAGCCAATGTTCGACGCCCTGCGGGATGAGCTGCGGGGGGCGCAGGAGGTGGGGGAGCGACTGCAGCAGCGGCACGGGGAGCGGGACGTGGAGGTGGAGCGCTGGCGGGAGCGGGTCGCCCAGCTGCTTGAACGCTGGCAGGCTGTGCTGGCTCAGACCGACGTGCGGCAGCGCGAGCTCGAGCAACTGGGCCGCCAGCTGCGTTACTACCGCGAGAGTGCCGACCCCTTGGGTGCCTGGCTGCAGGACGCCAGGCAGCGGCAGGAGCAGATCCAGGCCATGCCGCTGGCCGACAGCCAGGCTGTGCGGGAGCAGCTGCGGCAGGAGAAGGTGGGCTTGGGTCGGTGGGGATGGGGTGGCTGGGCGTGCCCTGCGGCCACTGCTCTGACCGCACCATCCCCCAGGCCCTGCTGGAGGAGATCGAGCGCCATGGCGAGAAGGTCGAGGAGTGCCAGAGGTTTGCGAAACAGTACATCAATGCCATCAAGGTGAGGCCCTGCCGCCTGCGCCAGGCCCCAAGTCCGGGACTGTTGCCGGGACGGCGGGCTTTCCCTGAGCCTGGGCCATGCCAGGGAAAGCCCATGTGAGGGTTTGGGGGCTGGGCAGGGGCCATCGGAGGGCAGAGCTGGTGGCTGACCACAGTGCACTGCCACAGGACTATGAACTCCAGCTGGTCACGTACAAGGCGCAGCTTGAGCCGGTGGCCTCCCCAGCCAAGAAGCCCAAGGTCCAGTCCGGATCAGAGAGTGTCATCCAGGAGGTAGGGTGAGGCTGAGCCTAACTGGGCGAGGGGCTGGCAGGCCTCGAGTTGCAGCTCTCGCAGGGCTAACCCTGGCTGTACTCCACAGTACGTGGACTTGCGTACGCGCTACAGCGAGCTGACCACACTCACGAGCCAGTACATCAAGTTCATCAGCGAGACTCTGCGGCGCATGGAGGAGGAGGAGGTACAGCGCACTGGGCGGAGGCTGGGCAGAGGGGTCCATCTCACCACCCGTTGCGTCCCACACGCAGCCAGAGGAGCTGCCTGAGGCCATTTCTCGTGGCCCTCCCCACTGGCGCTGCCAGCACCCTCTGCCCCCAGCTCAGCCTGCCCCAGGCTGCCCCACCTGTGGCCTGCCCCCCGGCCTGGTGTGGCTACACTGCTCCCCCACAGTGGCTGGTGCCGCCTCTTCTCCCTCGTAAGCGTCCCCCCTGCAGCCTAGCGGCCGTCCTGTGGGCTCTTCCTTGGCGTTCTGCGTTGGCCTCTCCGCTCAACCCTTTGCTGCCAGAAGTCGGGGGTGCTGGGTTGTGGGGCTAGGGAGGGGTCTTCCAAGGCACCCGTCTGTTGGCTTCTCCCTACCTTCTGCGTGGCCCTGAATCCTCTTCTGAGCTGGCGCGGGGCTGCACTGCTGTCTCCACGCTGGCCGCCTCGCCCCACCCCGCCCCACCCAGGCTTCCCACCCTGGTCGGGGAGAGGGATCCAGTGGTGGGAGCCAGGCCCCCTGGTGTCCAGCAGAGCTCAGGCAGGGCTGTGTGCTGGGCGTGGCTCGCAGGTTCCGAGCTCCTGCTTTGCTCTCTCTCTCCCTGTCCGTCTGTCTCCGTCGCCTGTCTGCGGGAAGCAGGGAGGACGCCTGGGCCTCCTTCCCCAGGCTGGTGAGCACAGTGGGGCCGGCTGCGATCGCTGCCCGAGTGCCCTGGGCGGGTGCACGCTGTCTCCTCCGCCGGGCTGGGGCCTCTGTCTTCCCTGACCCCTGCTCCGCGCTGTCTGAGTGAACTGTGCCGGTGCGTGCCCTGTGAGCACTGGTGCCTGCCCGTGTTCACACTCTTCTCTGCTTCTCTTCTTCTCTCTGCTGTGGCCGCAGAGGCTGGCTGAGCAGCAGCGGGCAGAGGAGCGCGAGCGGCTGGCCGAGGTGGAGGCCGCGCTGGAGAAGCAGCGGCAGCTGGCCGAGGCACACGCCCAGGCAAAGGCACAGGCGGAGCGGGAGGCGAAGGAGCTGCAGCAGCGCATGCAGGAGGAGGTGGTGCGGCGGGAGGAGGCGGCGGTGGACGCGCAGCAGCAGAAGCGCAGCATCCAGGAGGAGCTGCAGCAGCTGCGGCAGAGCTCGGAGGCGGAGATCCAGGCCAAGGCCCGGCAGGCAGAGGCGGCTGAGCGCAGCCGGCTGCGCATCGAGGAGGAGATCCGCGTGGTGCGCCTGCAGCTGGAGGCCACCGAGCGCCAGCGTGGCGGGGCCGAGGGGGAGCTGCAGGCACTGCGTGCACGGGCGGAGGAGGCGGAGGCACAAAAGCGGCAGGCGCAGGAGGAGGCCGAGCGCTTGCGGAGGCAGGTGCAGGACGAGAACCAGCGTAAGCGGCAGGCGGAGGCGGAGCTGGCCTTGCGCGTGAAGGCCGAGGCCGAGGCAGCGCGTGAGAAGCAGCGGGCCCTGCAGGCCCTGGAGGAGCTGCGGCTGCAGGCGGAGGAGGCAGAGCGGCGCCTGCGGCAGGCTGAGGTGGAGCGGGCACGGCAGGTACAGGTGGCCCTGGAGACGGCGCAGCGCAGTGCAGAGGTGGAGCTGCAGAGCAAACGCGCCTCCTTCGCGGAGAAGACGGCACAGCTGGAGCGCTCCCTGCAGGAGGAACACGTGGCGGTGGCACAGCTGCGGGAGGAGGCTGAGCGGCGGGCACAGCAGCAGGCTGAGGCCGAGCGGGCACGCGAGGAGGCAGAGCGGGAGCTGGAGCGCTGGCAGCTCAAGGCCAACGAGGCGCTACGGCTGCGGCTGCAGGCAGAGGAGGTGGCGCAGCAGAAGAGCTTGGCGCAGGCTGAGGCTGAGAAGCAGAAGGAGGAGGCGGAGCGCGAGGCGCGGCGGCGCGGCAAGGCGGAGGAGCAGGCTGTGCGGCAGCGGGAGCTGGCTGAGCAAGAGCTGGAGAAGCAGCGGCAGCTGGCGGAAGGCACCGCGCAGCAGCGCCTGGCCGCAGAGCAGGAGTTGATCCGGCTGCGAGCCGAGACAGAGCAGGGGGAGCAGCAGCGGCAGCTGCTGGAGGAGGAGCTGGCCCGGCTGCAGCGTGAGGCGGCTGCGGCCACGCAGAAACGCCAGGAGCTGGAAGCCGAGCTGGCCAAGGTGCGGGCCGAGATGGAGGTGCTGCTGGCCAGCAAGGCAAGGGCTGAGGAGGAGTCGCGCTCCACCAGCGAGAAGTCCAAGCAGAGGCTGGAGGCCGAGGCCGGCCGGTTCCGCGAGCTGGCCGAGGAGGCTGCCCGCCTGCGTGCCCTGGCGGAAGAGGCCAAGCGGCAGCGGCAGCTGGCCGAGGAAGACGCGGCGCGGCAGCGGGCAGAGGCGGAGCGGGTGCTTGCGGAGAAGCTGGCCGCCATCAGCGAGGCCACGCGGCTCAAGACGGAGGCAGAGATAGCACTCAAGGAGAAGGAGGCAGAGAATGAGCGCTTGCGGCGGCTGGCGGAGGACGAGGCCTTCCAGCGGCGGCGGTTGGAAGAGCAGGCGGCACAACACAAGGCTGACATCGAGGAGCGCCTGGCCCAGCTGCGCAAGGCGTCGGACAGTGAGCTGGAGCGGCAGAAGGGGCTGGTAGAGGACACGCTGCGGCAGCGGCGGCAGGTGGAGGAGGAGATCCTGGCGCTTAAGGCGAGCTTCGAGAAGGCGGCCGCTGGCAAGGCAGAGCTGGAGCTGGAGCTGGGGCGCATCCGCAGCAATGCGGAGGACACGCTGCGCAGCAAGGAGCAGGCCGAGCTGGAGGCTGCGAGGCAGCGGCAGCTGGCGGCAGAGGAGGAGCAGCGGCGCCGCGAGGCTGAGGAGCGTGTGCAGAAGAGCCTGGCGGCCGAGGAGGAGGCCGCACGGCAGCGGAAGGCGGCGCTGGAGGAAGTTGAGAGGCTGAAAGCCAAGGTGGAGGAGGCGCGGCGCCTGCGCGAGCGAGCAGAGCAGGAGTCGGCGCGGCAGCTGCAGCTGGCCCAGGAGGCTGCCCAGAAGCGGCTGCAGGCGGAAGAGAAGGCGCATGCCTTCGCGGTGCAGCAGAAGGAGCAAGAGCTACAGCAGACGCTGCAGCAGGAGCAGAGCGTGCTGGACCGGCTGCGCAGCGAGGCAGAGGCGGCCCGGCGGGCGGCTGAGGAGGCGGAGGAGGCCCGGGTGCAGGCGGAGCGTGAGGCGGCACAGTCCCGGCGGCAGGTGGAAGAGGCCGAGCGGCTGAAGCAGTCGGCAGAGGAGCAGGCACAGGCCCGGGCTCAGGCGCAGGCGGCTGCAGAGAAGCTGCGCAAGGAGGCCGAGCAAGAGGCGGCGCGGCGGGCACAGGCGGAGCAGGCGGCCCTGCGGCAGAAGCAGGCAGCTGACGCGGAGATGGAGAAGCATAAGAAATTTGCCGAGCAGACGCTGCGGCAGAAGGCGCAGGTGGAGCAGGAGCTGACAACACTGAGGCTGCAGCTGGAGGAGACCGACCACCAGAAGAACCTGCTGGACGAGGAGCTGCAGCGGCTGAAGGCGGAGGCCACGGAGGCCGCACGCCAGCGCAGCCAGGTGGAGGAGGAGCTCTTCTCAGTGCGCGTGCAAATGGAGGAGCTGAGCAAGCTCAAGGCACGCATCGAGGCTGAGAACCGCGCACTCATCTTGCGCGACAAGGACAATACGCAGCGCTTCCTGCAGGAGGAGGCTGAGAAGATGAAGCAGGTGGCGGAGGAGGCCGCACGGCTGAGTGTGGCAGCCCAGGAGGCTGCGCGACTGCGGCAACTGGCAGAGGAGGACCTGGCACAGCAGCGGGCCTTGGCAGAGAAGATGCTCAAGGAGAAGATGCAGGCCGTGCAGGAGGCCACGCGACTCAAGGCTGAGGCGGAACTGCTGCAGCAGCAGAAGGAGCTTGCGCAGGAGCAGGCGCGGCGGCTGCAGGAGGACAAGGAGCAGATGGCGCAGCAGCTGGCGGAGGAGACGCAGGGCTTCCAGCGGACACTGGAGGCCGAGCGGCAGCGGCAGCTGGAGATGAGCGCTGAGGCTGAGCGCCTCAAGCTGCGTATGGCTGAGATGAGCCGGGCCCAGGCCCGCGCTGAGGAGGACGCCCAGCGCTTCCGGAAGCAGGCGGAGGAGATCGGTGAGAAGCTGCACCGCACGGAGCTCGCCACACAGGAGAAGGTGACTCTGGTGCAGACACTGGAGATCCAGAGACAGCAGAGTGACCATGATGCTGAGCGGCTGCGGGAGGCCATCGCTGAGCTGGAGCGTGAGAAGGAGAAGCTCCAACAGGAGGCCAAACTGCTGCAGCTCAAGTCTGAGGAGGTACCGCCCCCTCTACATGCGACGGGCGGGTGGGCCCGGGGATCTGCTTTGGTGGGTAGTGGGTGCTCCTGGGCTGGCGGTCCCTGATCACACCCTCTTCTTCTGCAGATGCAGACGGTGCAGCAGGAGCAGCTGCTGCAGGAGACGCAGGCCCTGCAGCAGAGCTTCCTCTCTGAAAAGGACAGCCTGCTACAGCGGGAGCGCTTCATCGAGCAGGAGAAGGCCAAGCTGGAGCAGCTCTTCCAGGACGAGGTGGCCAAGGCACAGCAGCTGCGTGAGGAGCAGCAGCGGCAGCAGCAGCAGATGGAGCAGGAACGGCAGCGACTGGTAGCCAGCATGGAGGAGGCGCGGCGGCGGCAGCATGAGGCAGAGGAGGGTGTGAGGCGCAAGCAGGAGGAGCTGCAGCAGCTGGAGCAGCAGCGGCGGCAGCAGGAGGAGCTGCTGGCTGAGGAGAATCAGAGGCTGCGTGAGCAGCTGCAGCGCCTGGAGGAGCAGCACCGGGCGGCGCTGGCGCACTCTGAGGAGGTCACTGCCTCACAGGTGGCAGCCACAAAGACCCTGCCCAATGGCCGGGATGCACTTGATGGCCCCGGGGCAGAGGCAGAGCCAGAACACAGCTTCGATGGCCTGCGGCGGAAGGTGCCGGCCCAGAGGCTGCAGGAGGCCGGCATCCTGAGTGCGGAGGAACTGCAGCGGTTGGCGCAGGGCCACACCACAGTGGACGAGCTCGCACAGCGGGAAGACGTGCGCCACTACCTGCAGGGCCGCAGCAGCATCGCGGGGCTGTTGCTGAAGCCCACCAATGAGAAGCTGAGTGTTTACGCCGCCCTGCAGAGGCAGCTGCTGAGTCCCGGCACGGCCCTCATCCTGCTGGAGGCGCAGGCGGCCTCAGGCTTTCTGCTGGACCCTGTGCGGAACCGGAGGCTGACTGTCAACGAGGCTGTGAAGGAGGGTGTGGTGGGCCCCGAGCTGCACCACAAGCTGCTGTCGGCCGAGCGCGCCGTCACTGGCTACAAGGACCCCTACACCGGGCAGCAGATCTCTCTCTTCCAAGCCATGCAGAAGGGCCTCATCGTCCGGGAGCACGGCATCCGCCTGCTGGAGGCCCAGATCGCCACAGGGGGCGTCATCGACCCCGTGCACAGCCACCGCGTGCCCGTGGACGTGGCCTACCGGCGCGGCTACTTCGACGAGGAGATGAACCGCGTCCTGGCGGACCCCAGCGACGACACCAAGGGCTTCTTTGACCCCAACACGCACGAGAACCTCACGTACCTGCAGCTACTGGAGCGCTGCGTGGAGGACCCCGAGACGGGCCTGCGCCTTTTACCGCTCACAGATAAGGCTGCCAAGGGCGGGGAGCTGGTCTACACTGACTCCGAGGCCCGGGACGTCTTTGAGAAGGCCACCGTGTCCGCGCCATTCGGCAAGTTCCAGGGCAAGACGGTGACCATCTGGGAGATCATCAACTCGGAATACTTCACGGCAGAGCAGCGGCGGGACCTGCTGCGGCAGTTCCGTACGGGCCGGATCACGGTGGAGAAGATCATCAAGATCATCATCACGGTGGTGGAGGAGCAGGAGCAGAAGGGCCGGCTTTGCTTTGAGGGACTGCGCAGCCTGGTGCCAGCCGCTGAGCTGCTGGAGAGCAGGGTCATTGACCACGAGCTGTACCACCAGCTGCAGCGAGGTGAGCGCTCTGTGCGAGAGGTGGCTGAGGTGGACGCTGTGCGGCGGGCTCTCCGGGGTGCCAACGTCATCGCGGGTGTATGGCTGGAGGAGGCAGGGCAGAAGCTGAATATCTACGACGCCCTGAAGAAAGACCTGCTGCCATCCGACATGGCTGTGGCCCTGTTGGAAGCCCAGGCCGGCACCGGGCACATCATCGACCCTGCCACCAGCGCCCGGCTGACTGTGGACGAGGCAGTGCGCGCCGGCCTGGTGGGCCCCGAGTTTCATGAGAAGCTGCTGTCAGCCGAGAAGGCTGTGACAGGGTACAGGGACCCCTACACGGGGCAGAGCGTCTCCCTGTTTCAGGCCTTGAAGAAGGGCCTCATTCCCCGGGAGCAGGGCCTGCGCCTGTTGGATGCCCAGCTGTCCACGGGTGGCGTTGTGGACCCCAGCAAGAGCCACCGCGTGCCCCTGGATGTCGCTTGCGCCCGAGGCTGCCTGGATGAGGAGACCAGCAGGGCTCTGTCGGCACCGAGGGCCGACGCCAAGGCCTACTCTGACCCCAGCACAGGGGAGCCGGTCACCTACAGCGAGCTCCAGCAGCGGTGCCGGCACGACCAGCTGACCGGGCTGAGCCTGCTGCCGCTCTCAGAGAAGGCTGCTCGGGCCCGGCAGGAGGAACTGTACTCAGAGCTGCAGGCCCGTGAGACCTTTGAGAAGACCCCGGTTGAGGTCCCCGTGGGCGGCTTCAAGGGCAGGACGGTGACGATGTGGGAGCTCATCAGCTCTGAGTACTTCACTGCGGAGCAGCGGCAGGAGTTGTTGCGTCAGTTCCGCACAGGCAAGGTCACCGTGGAGAAGGTCATCAAGATCCTCATCACCATTGTGGAGGAGGTGGAGACTGTGCGGCAGGAGAGGCTGTCCTTCAGCGGCCTCCGTGCCCCTGTGCCAGCCAGCGAGCTCCTGGCTTCCGGGGTCCTCAGCAGAGCCCAGTTTGAGCAGCTCAAGGACGGCAAGACGACGGTCAAGGACCTTTCGGAGCTGGGCTCCGTGCAGACGCTGCTGCAGGGCAGTGGCTGCCTCGCCGGCATCTACCTGGAGGACACTAAGGAGAAGGTGTCCATCTACGAGGCCATGCGCCGGGGCCTGCTGAGACCCAGCACAGCTGCGCTCCTGCTGGAGGCGCAGGCGGCCACTGGCTTCCTGGTGGACCCCGTGCGGAACCAGCGCCTGTACGTCCACGAGGCTGTGAAGGCGGGCGTGGTGGGCCCCGAGCTTCACGAGCAGCTGCTGTCCGCCGAGAAGGCCGTCACCGGCTACAGAGACCCCTACTCGGGCAGCACCATCTCCCTCTTCCAGGCCATGCAGAAGGGCCTGGTCCTCCGGCAGCACGGCATCCGCCTGCTGGAGGCCCAGATTGCCACGGGCGGCATCATCGACCCTGTGCACAGCCACCGCGTGCCCGTGGACGTGGCCTACCAGCGCGGCTACTTCGACGAGGAGATGAACCGTGTCCTGGCGGACCCCAGCGACGACACCAAGGGCTTCTTCGACCCCAACACGCATGAGAACCTCACGTACAGGCAGCTGCTGGAGCGCTGCGTGGAGGACCCCGAGACAGGCCTGCGCCTCCTGCCGTTGAAAGGGGCGGAGAAGGCTGACGTGGTGGAGACCACGCAGGTGTACACTGAGGAGGAGACAAGAAAGGCATTTGAAGAGACGCAGATCGACATTCCCGGCGGCGGCAGCCACGGCGGCTCCACCATGTCCCTGTGGGAGGTGATGCAGTCGGACCTGATCCCCGAGGAGCAGCGGGCCCAGCTGATGGCTGACTTCCAGGCCGGCCGGGTGACCAAGGAACGCATGATCATCATCATCATCGAGATCATTGAGAAGACAGAGATCATCCGCCAGCAGGGTCTGGCCTCCTACGACTACGTGCGCCGCCGCCTCACGGCTGAGGACCTGTACGAGGCTCGGATCATCTCTCTCGAGACCTACAACCTGCTCCGGGAGGGCACCAGGAGCCTCCGTGAGGCCCTCGAGGCAGAGTCCGCCTGGCGCTACCTCTATGGCACGGGCTCCGTGGCCGGTGTCTACCTGCCCGGCTCCAGGCAGACACTGAGCATCTACCAGGCCCTAAAGAAAGGGCTGCTGAGTGCCGAGGTGGCCCGCCTGCTGCTGGAGGCACAGGCAGCCACGGGCTTCCTGCTGGACCCGGTGAAGGGGGAGCGGCTGACTGTGGATGAGGCTGTGCGGAAGGGCCTGGTGGGGCCCGAGCTGCACGACCGACTGCTCTCGGCTGAGCGGGCGGTTACCGGCTACCGCGACCCCTACACTGAGCAGACCATCTCGCTCTTCCAGGCTATGAAGAAGGAGCTGATTCCTACCGAGGAGGCCCTGCGGCTGCTGGATGCCCAGTTGGCCACTGGTGGCATCGTGGACCCCCGCCTGGGCTTCCACCTTCCACTGGAGGTGGCTTACCAGCGCGGCTACCTCAACAAGGACACGCACGACCAGCTGTCAGAGCCCAGCGAGGTGCGCAGCTACGTGGACCCGTCCACCGATGAGCGCCTCAGCTACACGCAGCTGCTCAGGCGGTGCCGCCGTGACGACGGCACCGGCCAGCTGCTCCTGCCGCTGTCGGACGCCCGCAAGCTGACCTTCCGTGGCCTGCGGAAGCAGATCACCGTGGAGGAGCTGGTGCGCTCGCAGGTCATGGACGAGGCCACGGCGCTGCAGCTGCGGGAGGGCCTGACCTCCATCGAGGAGGTCACCAAGAACTTGCAGAAGTTCCTGGAAGGCACCAGCTGCATCGCTGGTGTCTTCGTGGACGCCACCAAGGAACGGCTCTCGGTGTACCAGGCCATGAAGAAGGGCATCATCCGCCCTGGCACGGCCTTTGAGCTCCTGGAGGCGCAGGCGGCCACCGGTTATGTCATCGACCCCATCAAGGGACTGAAGCTGACGGTGGAGGAGGCTGTGCGTATGGGCATTGTGGGCCCCGAGTTCAAGGACAAGCTGCTGTCGGCCGAGCGTGCCGTCACTGGGTACAAGGACCCCTACTCTGGGAAGCTCATCTCCCTCTTCCAGGCCATGAAGAAGGGCCTGATCTTGAAGGACCATGGCATCCGCCTGCTGGAGGCCCAGATCGCCACGGGTGGCATCATTGACCCTGAGGAGAGCCACCGGCTGCCCGTGGAGGTGGCCTACAAGCGCGGCCTCTTCGACGAGGAGATGAACGAGATCCTGACCGACCCCTCGGACGACACCAAGGGCTTCTTTGACCCTAACACGGAGGAGAACCTCACCTACCTGCAGCTGATGGAGCGCTGTATCACCGACCCCCAGACGGGCCTGTGTCTCCTGCCGCTGAAGGAGAAGAAGCGGGAGCGGAAGACATCCTCCAAGTCCTCTGTGCGCAAGCGCCGAGTGGTCATTGTGGACCCCGAGACGGGCAAGGAGATGTCAGTGTACGAGGCCTACCGCAAGGGCCTGATTGACCACCAGACATACCTGGAGCTGTCCGAGCAGGAGTGCGAGTGGGAGGAGATCACCATCTCCTCCTCGGATGGCGTGGTCAAGTCTATGATCATCGACCGTCGCTCCGGCCGCCAGTACGACATCGATGACGCCATCGCCAAGAACCTCATCGACCGCTCAGCACTGGACCAGTACCGCGCCGGCACGCTCTCCATCACCGAGTTCGCCGACATGCTCTCGGGCAACGCCAGTGGCTTCCGCTCCCGCTCCTCCTCAGTGGGATCCTCCTCCTCCTATCCCATCAGCCCCACCGTCTCCAGGACCCAGCTGGCCTCCTGGTCGGACCCCACTGAGGAGACGGGCCCCGTGGCTGGCATCCTGGACACGGAGACGCTGGAGAAGGTGTCCATCACCGAGGCCATGCACCGCAACCTGGTGGACAACATCACGGGGCAGCGGCTGCTGGAGGCACAGGCCTGCACTGGGGGCATCATCGACCCCGGCACCGGTGAGCGCTTCCCTGTCACCGACGCTGTCAACAAGGGCCTGGTGGACAAGATCATGGTGGACCGCATCAACCTGGCCCAGAAGGCCTTCTGCGGCTTTGAGGATCCACGCACCAAGACCAAGATGTCGGCCGCCCAGGCCCTGAAGAAGGGCTGGCTCTACTACGAGGCCGGCCAGCGCTTCCTGGAGGTGCAGTACCTGACCGGCGGCCTGATCGAGCCCGACACGCCGGGCCGTGTGCCCCTGGACGAGGCCCTGCAGCGCGGCACGGTGGACGCCCGCACCGCACAGAAGCTGCGTGACGTGGGCGCCTACTCCAAGTACCTCACCTGCCCTAAGACCAAGCTCAAGATCTCCTATAAGGACGCGCTGGACCGCAGCATGGTGGAGGAGGGCACGGGGCTGCGGCTGCTGGAGGCTGCCGCGCAGTCCACCAAGGGCTACTACAGCCCCTACAGCGTCAGCGGCTCCGGCTCCACCGCGGGCTCCCGCACCGGCTCGCGCACCGGCTCCAGGGCCGGCTCCCGCCGTGGCAGCTTTGACGCCACTGGCTCCAGCTTCTCCATGACCTTCTCTTCATCCTCCTACTCCTCCTCGGGCTACGGCCGCCGCTACGCCTCGGGGTCCTCGGCCTCCCTGGGGGGCCCTGAGTCTGCCGTGGCCTGAGCCCACCCCGCTCTGCATGCGGCCCAGCCCGGCTCCCACCGAGGCGCGGGGGCCGTTTTCAATGCTTAAAGGTGTCTTCCTCCCAAGTGGTGCCTAAAGTTTAACCAAAAAGACCAGACTAATATATTAATATATATCTGCTGTCCAGACAGCCTGTATCTTGGGGGACAGGGCTGGCCCAGCCCTGCTGGCCGCCTCACCCCCTCGGGTCTCCTCATTCCCTTCTACCTGCCACTCACACAGCCAGGTGCCTTGGAGGGTCCCAAGCTGGGCCCCAGCCCACCCTCCGGTCTTCCCAGGGTAGCCCACCTGCCAGTCCTAGCTGCACAGGGCAGCTGGCTGGGCCCAACCCTGTCAGTAGAGGGCCCTGGTGTTTCTAGCACTGGCCTGCACGGTGGGCCTTGCTGGGGACGGGGGGCCCCAGTCAGCCTGTCTCCCAGTCTACCCAGAGAAGCCCCTTCCCCATGGGAAGACGAGGCCCTCGGGCCCAGCCCCCACAGTGCTGTCTGATCTGTGCTTTCCAGCTCACCCCCCACACTCACTCCTGAGACCCCTGGTCTCCGGCATCAGCCTCCAGCCTCTGTTCCCCTAGTAAGTGCCTTCCATGTCGGCCTCTAACCCCAGGCCCCGAGGACCCAGACCCAGTGGGGAGACGGAGGTTCCAGCTGGCATGGCTGGGAACTGCAGACCTGTCCTGGTGGGTCCAGGGGCCCCTCCAGCTTGTGGAGCCCCACCCTGGGGTGCTGCCTGCCCGTCTCTCTCCCATGGAGCCCCTGCCCCCTTTGGGCCCAGGGACACCGGCCAGGCTCTGTGCTGATCCTCCTGTTCCACCCAGCCCTGGCCTCAGCAGCGATCACCCCTGCCTCCACCTTCCGAGCTTTGCATGTTCCACTAACCCCGGGCGGGTGGCAGGTGGAGGTGTCAGGCTGCTGGCGCCTCTGCAAGGGCAGAACACTAACCTGACCGTGGGCGGGGCCTTGCGGCATCCGCCCCCAATAAAAGCAATTCCAACCTTCCCGCGCCTCCTGCCTTGTGTCTTGGGGTCAGGTGTGTGTCAGGGACAGGGTGGACATTGCAGCCTCAGGCTCCAGGCTCTGAGCTCAGCCACTATGGCCGGTCAGGGACTTACGTCTGTGTGCAGCAGAGACCAGGTGCCCACAGGAGGGCAGCTGAGAGACCCTGGGCAGAGGGATTCAGTGTGGGGTTAGGGTGGTGGCCACACCGAGGCCGGGCCCGCTGGGACCTGCTGCCGGTCAGGTGCTGACCGGTCTCCCAGCCCCACCCTCTGCACTATAAGGGGCTCATGTTTCGTTATCTGAGGCAGCGTGTGGTATGCTCCCATATCAGTCACTGGCTGTGGCCCCCTGGCCTCTGGGGAGGGTGCCACATGGCCCCGGGTCAGTTGGTTCCTGCTGGCCGGGCAGCCCTCCAGAGAAGGGGCCACAGGCAGTGGGCCTAGTATGAGGGCCTCTACCACAGTCTGCCGTGTCTCGGCCCCATGGCCATCACGCTCTGGGGATTCCATCTGGATGGGCTTCTCCAGGCTTCCGAATGGTGGCAGTTCCCGGGAAGACAAGGGAGGAGGGAAGTGGGGCCACCCCAGCCTGCAGTAGCCGCTGGCCCAGGCTCAGCCAATACTCCTTTTTTTTTTCAGGCAGTCTTGCTCTGTCACCCAGGCTGGAGTGCAGTGTCATGATCTCGGCTCACTGCAGTCTCCGCCTCCCATGTGCAAATGATTCTACTGCCTCAGCCTCCTGAGTAGCTGGGACCACAGGTGTGCACCCAGCTAATTTTCGTGTTTTTAGTAGAGATGGGGTTTCACCGTGTTGGCCAGGCTGGTCTCAAACTCCTGGCCTCAAGTGATCCTCCCTGCCTTGGCCTCCCAAAGTGCTGGGATTACAGGCGTGAGCCACTGTGCCCGGCCTTCGCCCCTCTTCTGCCGGTGGGACCCAGGCCCTCACCCTGGGGTCCAAGTCCTGGTCTTCTCACTCTTGCTGGGCTCTACCCTCCCCGCCCCGGCCCTGTAGAGGGTGCTCTGCCTGCTGGTCCGCTGGAACAGGAGCGGCCCTGGCCGGGTGGAGGGTGCTCTGCCTGCTGGTCTGCTGGAACAGGAGAGGCCCCAGCCCGGTGACCCACAGCCATCAAGCGGGGTAGCGCCTCACTCTGTCCCAGGTGGCTGGGTTTTAGGACTTCTGAGCCCGCACAGCTTAGAGTTGCAGGGAAAGGAAGCACAGGTTGTCAGTGGGTCACTGGGAACTGGTGAGTGGGCGGCCACTCTGCCTCTACCCCTTGGTCCCCAGACCCATGCGGTCCTCTGTGGGGCCATTGATTTAGGCTGAAGACCACATCCTGGAGGACGGGACCACACAGTCCCAGAGGGTTGGTGTCAGGACAGTGGCACCAACTCTTTCCGAGAAGCTCGCCGACGCTGCAGGCTCTGCGTGCAGGCTCTGCGGCGCCCGTGTTCCCGCTCCCTCTGCACCCCCTTGCAGGAAGCAGTCAGAGGCCCTTGGGGCCGTTACACAGGAGCCCGTCTCCCAGGGCAGACACGGAGGCACCGTGGGCTGGAAAGGTGGGTCCGTGCCTGGAATACCAGCTGTTGTCTTTCCAAGGGGAAGGGGTCTCCAGGGCTGAGTTTACCTCCAAGTGACCGGTTGGTCTCTGGCTGGTTTTGCGTCCAGGGCCCCTGGTGGTTTTTATTGCTAGAGGATGGAATGTGCTGCTGCCGACAGGAGCTGGGCATGTCGTGGGGCGCCTGGCTTCGTCTGCTCCTCCATTACTCCAGGCGGGAGCCGTGTGGGAGCACCGGACGCTGCGTCACTGGCTGTGTCATTGGCTTGTGGGTGGCTTGGTGCCTGCTCTGCAGCCGGTGCCCCTGGTGAACACCCACAATTCCCCACGCCGGTGTCCACCCGGCAGTTCCATTCCCCAGTCTGTCTTCCAGCCTTGCCCTCCTCAGGCCCTGACCGGCCAGCCGAGCCCTTCCCCAGCCCTGTGCATGTGTGTCCTTGCCGTGATCTGCTCTCCTCTCCTCATGAGAGGCCAGGGATCAGCCCCGACCCCTGACTCCAGGGCCAGCCCGAGTGGAGTGGTCCAAATACCATGAACCCAATCGCCATGAAGCAGGCCGGGCTTGGCCCCCACCCAGTCACAGACACCCTCTGAGGCTGTAGGCTGACTGGCAGGCAAGCTGGAAGCTGGGCCACCTGCCTTTGCAGCCCTCTGGCTCTCATGGCTGGTGCCCGGCTGTGCACTGCCCCTTACCCTGGATCCTCACTGTGCCGCTGACCTTAGCCTGGGTGGGTCCTGTGGTACTGGCTCCTGGTGGGAGCTGTGGCTACACCATCCCCAGGAACTTCTCTGAACAGTCTGCAGTTATCTGTTGCAGTCGGGACCTCCTTGCTTCAAAACTTAGGGCCCGTGCTGTAGCTCTTTTGGGCCTTGCCGGAGACCCCTTGACGCATCCTTCCCCACCTGCAGCAGGTGCTCCTGGTACAAGAGCTCTGTTAGCTCACAGGGCCTGAGTGGCAGGACTTTGTTCCACAGCCTCACCAGCTGTGCTACCCTTCCTTTTCCTGGGCCCCACTCAAAATGAGAAGCCTCTGTGCCAACTGATAAAGAGATCTGTGTGTGGTATCGTGCTGTGTCTGGTATCGTGCCATGTGTGGTATCGTGCCGGGTCTGGTATTGTGCCAGGTCTGGTATCGTGCTGTGTCTGGCATCATCGTGCCGTGTCCAGAACCCAGAGGCCTGCCATCTGCCAGCTTCTTTCCTGGTGGTAGGAAATGCAAGGCTCAAAACTCGTTCTTGACCTTGGACAGGACGTCCTAACATGCCCAGATCTCTGGACTCCTAAAACCTTCATGACGTGACCAGTCCCTGAATCTTGGCTCAGCCTCCGTCCTGCCCTGGAGTGCCCGTGTCCTAGCAGGACGCTCAGAACACCTGCCACCTCCTGCTTGCGAGGCCTGGTGGGTGCGATGCTGCCAGTGAGCGGACTTGCGTGTTTGCGCTTTGGTCAGTTGTCTGTGTGTCTGCATGTCTGTGCGCCGCTGTCCACCCCGTGTGAGTGGGAACTGCCCCTGACCTCCTCCCGGTGCAGTGGAGAGCCCTTTGCCCAGCCAGGAGCCACAGGACACCGTCTGAGGCTGTGAGTCTGCTCCAGGAAGGACCACAGACAGCACAGCAGCTGGAGTCGGCACTGTGGGGGGACGCCGTGGCTCAGCCGCCGTCCACCACAGTCCACCCAGCTCTTGTAGGGACCTGACCAGCAAATTAAGTGGGAAGATGGTGACCATCACCCATGTACCCTTTGGGCGTCTGCGGTGTTGCTGACGCCGCCGTTTTGACCAGGATGTTGTGTTGTTTTATTTCCTTGGCTGGAGCTGGGGGTAGTTTCTAAGGCTTCCATTCGGTCTTTCCTACTACAGTGATTTTTACTCCATGGGCCAAAGAGCCCACATGAGGATTTGCCCGCTGTTGAGCATGCCAGTTCAAATTTCACGTTCCTGGGCTGGGAAATGATGGGCTGAGGCCTGGGCCAGGACTCCAGGTCCTTCCTGACCCCATATTCCCTACCCAGATGGGAGCCTCTGAGGGTGCTTTGCGCCCCAGGTGTCAGCGTCCACTCAGACCCTGATCTGGGCGTCTTCCTCTCCCCAGGGCACAGTTGTCCAGATAAGCATCTTTGGGTCCCTGAAGGGACTGGGGGGTCACTGCTGTCCACACTTGGAGGCGTGAGGCCTTTCACAAGGGGACCTGGCCACTCTTTCCATTTGTGGGCTCTCGCTCTGAGAACTGGCTGACAAGGAAACAAAGCAAGCGGTTGTGTTTTCCATCAGAGCAGTGGGCCCAGACTCGCTCACTCGTTTTAAAATTTGTGGGTGCCGTGTGCTAAGCCAGTGGTCCTCCCAGTGTGCCTCAGGACCACCTGGGAGCCTGTGAGGGGCAGAGCCTTGGCCCCGGCCCAGACCAACTGAGTCAGAAATCCTGGGCCTGGGGCTCAGCCAGCTGTGCTTTAAGGAGCCCTCCAGGGGCTGCCGTGTGCCTGAGTGTGAGAACCAGTGTAGTGAGCAGCCGCCTCGCAGGCTGCCCATCTGCATCTCCTGTCAGGATGCGGTTCTCCATGAGCTGGCTTCATGGGCCCCCGTGGTCAGGGTCTTCTGGCCACTGCCCCCACCTTCCCTCCTGCTGCCAGCACGTCTCAACAGGTGGGAGCTCCAGCGGCTGCACTGCCGTGGATGCCAGGCTGACAGCATCGCCAGGCCGTTGGTGGTGTTCTGACCAACTGTGGCATCTGTGTGCCAGGCCCACGTCTGCGCCCCCTGTCCCAGGCAGGCTCCCCAAGGCGGTGCCTCGCTACACATGGTTTCTGGAGAATTCTCAGGAAAGGGGTGCAACAAGTAGGGAGGGCAAGGAGCTGGCAAAGGGGGCTGGAGCCATAGCCCTGCCCCACGGACATCTGAGAGGCAGGGGCACAGCTCAGAGGCTCTGGCTCCTGCCCACACATGGGTCTGAGCTGCCTGTGGGGTGGCACGTGGTCCTTAGGCATCTCTGAATGAGCAGCTCTTGTCAGCCAAGGGCAGCGTTCTGGAGGAGGACACAGGTGAGCGTCTGCAGCAGCTGGGGAGGGGAACAAGGACACCCAAGGGGATCTTGGAGGATCGGCCACGGCAGCTGCCTTCACAGTGGCAGCTCCTCAGCAGCAGCGCAGACGGACCGAGAGACCCTTGAAAACTCCTCCTGCGTAAATCCGGGTAAAACTTAAATAGCTTCTCAGGTGCATTCCTGACGTTACCAAAAAGACAAGGAAACCACCAGGGGTGAAAGATAAAGGGGGGCCTCAGTGCAGCGGCTGAGCTGATGCTTCCCGAGGAATTTGTTGATCCTGGAAACCTGAAGCCTCGGGTTTTAAAAGTCCTCAGGAACAGGAGGCCGGGATGCGGGCCGTACAGCCAGAGGCCTCTGTGGCATCCGGATCCTCAAAGGGCTGCAGCCAGCGAGAACATGGGTTCTCTGACGATCCAGCCACAGAAGGGAAACGCTGGATCCTGCCTGGGCTCTGGCAGGAAAGTGTTTCCACTGAGCTTTACAATTTCAGGCCATCCCCCTGTAGGGTCTGGAGAAGCCCCATGTGGAGGAATTACATCACCATGGCCTCAGGTTGGTTGTTGCCTGGTACCTGGTATGAGCCAATATAATCTTATCTGGAGGTCTTGCCCCCAACCAAGGCTTCCCAGGCTTCAGATAAAAGCCCTCGGGCTTTCCAACATGACACAGTCAAAAGTTACAAGACGCATGGAAACAAGCATCATGAACAAGGGCAGAACTGGAACCTGAGGGACGCAGGATACTGGAATTATTCAATAAAGAATACACAGTAAGTATGTTTGAAATGTTTATAACACAACAAATTTATAATGTGAAAAGTAAAATTCTAGCTAAAAAGAGCAAGAAGATTTTAAAGAAATTTGATAGAATTTCTAGAAATGAAACGTATACTAATAATATTTAAAACTCAATGGACTAAACAACAGACTAGTCATAGTTGAAGAATTGGTGCATTAAAGGATAGATCTAAATAAATTACTCAGAATTTATCCCAGAGATGGGAAATATGAAAGAGAGGTTAGGAGGCAGAACAGAAGACATCTAGCATCAGTCTAGCTGGGGTTCTATAAGAAGATCCTGGAATAAGGTGAGGACATTTTGAAGACATAGTGGCTGATAATTGTTTTCCAAATAGATGAAAAACATGAACCATTTATCCAACAGGCACAGTAAAATCCAGGTATGGCAAATAAAACATCTACATCAAAACACATTGTAGTAAAATTGCGGAAAACCGAAAACCAAAAAAGAAAAAAAAATTTAAAGCAGTTAGAGAGAAAAGACAGATTCCCTACAAAAGGATAATGGACACAACTCATTAGCAAAAGCGGAAGCCTCTTAATGTGTGTTTTGTGAACTAGGAGCGAGGGCTTCACCCTTGAACTTCTGAAATGAAGACTGTCGAGACCCAGCGCAGACCCACTGTGGAGACAGAAGTTGACTCCATGTTAGGTTCTAATCCACCGCGCAGACTTCTGATGAGCCGCTGTCCTGGGAATGCCCCGATTCCTGCCGTATCTACTGTCCTTAGTGTAAGAACGTGCACTCGCTATGAATCCTGCCTTTCCATCAGAGCAGCCTTGATGTTATTACACAGATTACAGGTGACGATGCGTTCTTGCCCGTGTGGAGCACGCAGACCCTTTCCCTACAGAGAAGCTGAGCCCTGGGTCTGGGGAGCAATGGTGCAGAGCTGCACCTGTTCCACCCAAGGCCACCCCTGGCGGCAGGTTCCCCAGTAGAGCACCCTCTCCTGACAAACTGAATCTGTCAGCCTCATTCTTTGGTTTCTCAGCTCCGTCCTCACGTGGGGGTCACTTTGCATAAGTGACCCTTTCATGGAAAACCCGCTGATCAGAACCTGCATTTTTTTTTTTTTTTTTTTTTTTTTTTTGAGATGAATCTCGCTCTGTTATCCAGGCTGGAGTGCCGTGGCATGATCTCGGCTCACTGCAACCTCCCCGTCCTGGGTTCAAGCAATTCTTGTGCCTCAGCTTCCCGAGTAGCTGGGATTCCAGGTGCACGCCACCACGCCCGGCTAATTTTTGTATTTTTAGTAGAGATGGGGTTTCACCATGTTGGCCAGGCTGGTCTGGAACTCCTGACTTCATGATCCGCCCGCCTCGGCCTCCCAAAGTGCTGGGATTACGGGCCTGAGCCACCACGCCCAGCCAGAACCTGCATTCTTTTTTTTAAGAGATGGAGTCTCTGTCTGTCATCCAGTCTGGAGTGCCGTGGACCATCATGGCTTACTGCAAACTGAATGTCCCATTTAAGGAAAAACAATAACAATTCTGTAAAAACGCTTCCAAAAAATTGAAGAAGAGAGAACCTCCTCAACCGGATAAAGGGCATCTATGAAAAATCTACAGCTAACATCATATTTAATGATGAAAAACCAAATGCTTTCCCTTAAGATCAGAAAAAAGGGCAACATTGTATTGAAGCTTCTAGCCAGTGGCAAAGAAAAAGATAGATAAATAATAAATAAACAAACAAATGGCATCCATATTGAAAAGGAAGAAGTAAAACTGTCTTTATTTGCCATTGGCATGATTACCCATGTAGAAAATCTGATAGAATCTACAGAAAAACAACTAGAACTGTTGAGTTCAGCCAGACTGTGGGAAACAAGATCAAGATATAAAAATCAGCTGTACGTCTATGTTCTAATAATGGACAATTATAAAGTGAAATTTAAAACATCACTTAAAATAGCATCAAAAATATGAAATATGAATAATTCTGATAAGATGTGCAAGACCTGAACACTGAACACTACCAAACATTGATGAGAGAAATTAAACCCCTAAGCCCATGTAGAGATAGACCTTGTTCATGTACTGGAAGACTCGATGTTGCCGAGATACACTCTCCACCTTTTCCATGTACTGGAAGACTCGATATTGCCGAGATACACTCTCCACCTTGTTCATGTACTGGAAGACTCGATGTTGCCGAGGTACACTCTCCACCTTTTCCATGTACTGGAAGACTCGATGTTGCCGAGGTACACTCTCCACCTTGTTCATGTACTGGAAGACTCGATGTTGCCGAGGTACACTCTCCACCTTGTTCATGTACTGGAAGACTCGATGTTGCCGAGGTACACTCTCCAACTTGAACTACAGGTCAGTGCAACCCAATCAGAATTCCAATAGGTTTTTTTTGTGTGTGGAAATTGACAAGCTGATTCTAAAATTAATATGGAAATGCAAAAGACCAAAAGCAGCTGAAACAACCTTGAAAAAGAAAAGTGAATTGAGGGGACGTCCACCATCTGACTTGAAGGCCTGTTGCAAGTCTATTGTAATTAAGACAGTGAGGTATTGATATTAATACAGAAATATAGATCAACCAAGTCCAGAAATAGACCCATGCATCTATTGTCATTTGATTTTAAGTAAAGGTACAGAAGAACTTCAGTGAAAAAATAATGATCTTTTCAACATCTATATGCAAAAAATGAATCTCACACCATGTACAAAAATTATCCCAAAATGGATCACAACTGGAATCTAAAATGATAAACCATCTAAAGGAAAATGTAAGAGAAAAATCTTTGTCATTTTTGAATTATATTTCTGAAATATAACACTAAAATTACGATCTATAGAAGAAAAAGATCAATAAATTGGACTTCATCAAAATTAGGAACTTATGCCCTTTAAAATACACTGTTAAGAAAATAAAATACAAGCCACAGACTGGGAATAATACTTGTAAATCACATAACTGATAAAGGACTTGTATCCAGAATATACAAAGAACCCCCAGCACTCAATAAACAGAAATAATCCAATTTAGAAGTAGACAAAAGGTTTCAACAGACATTTCACCAGTGAAGATATACGGATGGTGAACAGCACATAAAAAGACGTGCAAGAACATTAGTCATTAGGAAGATACAAATTAAAATTACAGTGAGACACCATAATGCACCCACTAGAATGACTAAAAATTTAAAAAGACTAAATATATCAAATGTTGATGAGGAGGTAGAGCAACCAGAGCTCTCACACTGAGCTGATGGAAATACCAGTGGTTCAATCACTTTGGAAAAGAGTTTAGCAGATCCAGGCTGGGCGTGGTGGCTCATGCCTGTAATCCCAGCACTCTGGGGCTCTGAGGCAGGCGGATCACCTGAGGTCAGGAGTTCAAGACCAACCAGGCCAACATGACGAAACTCCATCTCTACTAAAATACAAAATTAGCTGGGCGTGGTGGTGCGCGCCTGTAGTCCCAGCTACTCGGGAGGCTGAGTGAGGCAGGAGAATCGCTTGAACCCAGGAGGCAGAAGTTGCAGTGAGCTGAGATCACGCCATTGCACTGCAGCCTGGGCGACAAGACTGAAACTCAGTCTCAAAAAAAAAAAAAAAACTTTTACTGCCTTTGTATTTTTCAGGAAGAGGGTAGATATTTTGATTGGGACTCTGGACTTTGTCACATATCCATGTTGAAAATGTAAGAGCAACTATTCAAAGAATGGAGATGCAGTGTGTCTGTCTGTGGAGTCCCAACAGGAAACAGGGTGGCTGAGGAATGCTAACAAAGAAGCCATTCACCACGGCGTGGGCAGGGGGGTGGCAGCGGGAAGGAGGGTGGCCCTGCAGGACCTGCCAGCACTTGCTACCTCAGGCAGATCCTGGTAGAGGGCTGCTGCTTCCCGTTACGGTAGAACAGGTTTCTCCGTTTCCAAGGTGTTTGTGTGTGTGTGTGTGTTTTGAGACAGAGTTTCACTTCCGCCTCCCGGGTTCAAGCAATTCTCCTGCCTCAGCCTCCCCAGTAGCTGGGATTACAGGCATGAGCCACCACACCCGGCTAATTTTGTATTTTTAGTAGAGACAGGGTTTCACCGTGTTGGGCAGGCTGGTCTCGAACTCCCAACCTCAGGTGATCCACCCACCTCAGCCTCCCAAAGTGCTGGGATTACAGGTGCGAGCCACCACGCCCAGCCTCCAAGGTGTTTTATCTGCTGTGTGTTCACCTGGTTCTGAAAAGTCCCAACGAAACAACTTAATATTACAAATTTTATCATCAAAATGGCTGACCCCAATCAGGAAACACGTGGGCTCCTGGATGTTCCAGAAGCAGCAGTGATGCCAGACAGGTGAGCCCCAAAATTGAGGCTGAGCCTGGGAAAGAATTCAAGGACGAGCCAGTGTGTTAGGCAGCAACTTTTAATTTTTTGAGACAGGATCTTTCTCTGTCGCCCAGGCTGGAGCACAGTGGTACCATCGTAGCTCATTGCAGCCTTGACCTCCCGAGCTCAAGCAATCCTCCTGTCTCAGTCTCCCGAGTAGCTGGGACTACAGACGTGTGCCACCACACCCAGCTAATTTTTGTATTTTTTTGTTGTAAAGACGGGGTTTTGCCATGTTGCCCAGGCTGGTCTTCAACTCCTGGGCTCAAGCAATCCGCCCACATTGGCCTCCCAAAGTGCTGGGATTCCAGGAGTGAGCCCCTGCACCCAGCCTAGACAGCAACTGTTACTAAGTGGCCCACCAGAGTTGCAGCAAAGGGGCTGCTCCTTGAGAACAGGGGCCACCCCACAGGCAGTGCACCCAGAGTCGCAGCTGAGGCAGGGCTGAAGTCAAATTTATACCCAATTTTTTTTTTTTTTTTGAGACAGGGTCTTGCTCTGTCACCCAGGCTGGAGTCTGGTGGCGCCATCAGGGCTCACCGCAGCCTCGAACTCCTGGGCTGAGGTGATCCTCCTACGTCGGACTCACAAAGTGCTGGGATTACAGGGATGAACCAGGGCACCCAGCCTACCCACTTTTACTTACATGCAAATTAAGGGGCGGTTTATGCAGAAATTTCTAGGATGAGGGTGGCACCTTCTGGGTTGTCTGGTTGTTGCCATGGAAAGGTGCAGTAACTTCTGGGTGTGTTACCACAGAACAGTAAAATGACATGGCACACTGGTGGGTGTGTCTTACAGGGAGGTGCTTCCACTTCCCTGTAAGACACTTGTTTTAGCTAGTCCTCACTTTGGTCCAGTGTCCAAACCCCGCCTCCAGAGTTGAGTCCTGCCTCCTGCCTCAGGAGGAAGGCTGCCCCTACTGCTGGGCCCTGGGAGAGGCCATTCTTCAGTGCTGGGAGTGCATTGAGCAGAGCTGCATGCCACAGACAGGAGCGGAGCCCTCCCACCCCAACACACACACAAGGCCACCCAGCAGTCTTGTGTCCTGGACAGAGGGCTGACATGGGGAGGGGCAGCCCCCAGGCAGGAGACAGTGGAATTGTGATGGGGATTGCACTGAATTTGCAGGTCACCTTGGGGAGTGATGCTGAGATGACTTTCTGTTCATTCATGTCCTCTTCATTTCTTTCAGCAATGTTTTCTAGTCTTAAATATACAAGTCTTGCCTTTCTTTGGCTACGTGTATTCCTGAGTACTTTATTATTTGCAGTGCTAGTGTGTATGGAGTTGTTTGCTTAGTTTCATGTTTGGATTGCCTACTGCTAGCAGGAAATACAACTGATGTTTGTATATTGTGGAGACAGCCCACCGAGCATTGCACCTGTCCTCCAGGGCCTCTGAGGACAGCCCAGCACGATGGCCGGGCCTGGGGGGCAGACCAGCTTGCCCTCCCTACTGGATCATATGCAGGCAGGACCTGGGTCTCCGGGCCCCGAGCTCTCGCCCCCGGCCTGTTTGCCCACCAGGTCCCAGGGACAACACTGTCAACAGGCTCCTCCTCCCTGGGCTTGGCATGGAAGGGCTTCTTGGTTCTGGGGCCTCAGCTGGTTCCAGCCGATCAACCCACAGCTCCCTGGCAGCCCCCACCCTGAACTGGAGTCTCGCCATAACCCTGGGCTGTGGGCCGTGCTGGGTGAGGCAGAGAATGCTTAGGTAGCTGCAGCTGCTGACCCAGAGGAGGAACCTCTCTCCCAGAGGCATTCATCCCACGCTCTAAGGAAAGGGAATGGACCACTTGAACCCAGGAGTTCGAGGCAAGGCAGGACGCCCGGAAGGGATGGGGTGGCTGTGATCTGTGGGAGGTGGCTTCCTGCTCTACCCCTCTCAGAACAGGAGGCTTTGCCATCCTAGAGACGCGTTCGGAAGATGGGACAGCTTGAGCTTACTCAACTCACCCGCTTAAATCCCTGAGTTAAAAAAAAATTAACTGATCGTCCTTAGGAGATCCCGGCAACAAGCTTACATTTTTAAAATTGATAAATAAAAGAAAAGAATCGAGCTCTTATTCTGTCTTTCCTATGCAGACGGGCCACTGGGTAACCAAACAGCATGAGAGGGAAGTTTGTCATCGCATCCAGCCAGTGAACAAAGAAGGCATACCTGAGGGGATGTCCACCTTCTGTGCCAGACAGCGCACGTCAGCCTCCCAGGGGATGCAGGCCTCAGCCCTGCAGACTTGCTGGAAACCTGGTCAGCTCCACCACGTCCCATCCTGACACATTTCAGAGCCTTCTGGGGGCAGAGTCTGATCCCCCACCCTGGAGCCCTGCGCGTGTTTGCTGAGGGACTGCTGGCTACAGCCCCCTGGGGAAGCCACACCCCTGGGGACCACAGCTAAGGGACCAAAAGCCAAGTGGGGCTAGAGCTGGGAAATGCTGGGGCCCTTCCTTCCCACTCTAGGGGGCAGCTGCCTGAGTCCCCGGCCTCCCCTTCCCTCCCCCTGCTCAGGAGTGGGGCTTCTCTTGGGCCTGGTCTGAGGATGCTGGACCGTGTGGTGGTGGAGACATGGGCCTGCCCTTGGCTTCAGGGCCTGGACTCCTGGCTGGGTCCCACTCTACCCACACTCCCTCGAGGTCTGCCAGGAAGATGAGGTGCCAACTGCCGTCTCTGAGGACAGAGGCTGGATGGAGCCCATTCACCAAGACCAGGCTGAGCACTGCATGCTGGGCCGCACCCCATTCGGTCCTCTTCTGTCTTACGTCGCGATGGGTTCAGAGGCCAGGCCAGCACGAGCAGAGTGGCTTTGCGGCTCCCTGGGTGGTCGCAGGTGGGTGGCTGCGGGAGGGTGGCTGCCAGTGGGTGGCTGGGGGAGGGTGGTTGCCGGTGGGTGGCTGGGGGAGGGTGGTTGCCGGTGGGTGGCTGGGGGAGGGTGGTTGCCAGTGGGTGGCTGGGGGAGGGTGGTTGCGGGAGGGTGGTTGCAGGTGGGTGGTTGCAGGAGGGTGGTTGCAGGAGGGTGGTTGCAGGTGGGTGGTTGCAGGAGGGTGGTTGCAGGAGGCCACCCCTCAGGGGTGCTGCCAGGACACGGGTGGCCTTCACGTGGACAGTGGTTTTGTGCTTTCCACCAGCACGAGGTCCACGGCGGCGGCTGCCGCGGGCTCCCCAGCAGATGGCAGCAAAGCGCCTACTAGCCCCAGTGTCTGGTCCCGGCCACTTGTCTCACTCCTGCTTTCTGACTAGAGTGGGGACAG